>NC_083524.1:7530000-8185000 GCF_032362555.1 Amyelois transitella
GGTCTCCCTGCCGTCAGACCTGGCTGATCAGCTCGTGACTGTACTTCTGGAGTCTATTCAGAATCTACGAGTGCTGGGCTTAGAGAAAATGTCCCTGTATTTGCAGAACCAGAAGAATATTATCACGCAAAGCATTGAAACTGCGGGTAATCTTAAAATTATTTCATAAAACAATTGGTTTTCTTGATTCTATTTCTTCAGACTACTTGGAAAATGTTGCGTACAGATTATATAACTGCAGTGTAGTTTGTTCCGCCGTTTCTTCTACACATGCGCTTTGGAAGCGGTAGTAGGTAGTTATAATTAGATTTGAGTGATGTGACGTCAATAAGTGATACTTTTTATCCAATTTTGAAAATAAATCTATTCTATTCTAACATAACAGGACACTAAAAGTTATAAATCATGTTAAGTATTAAATTATTTAACTGGTTATTATTTTTAGGTACTTACAAATGTTATATAACATTGTTATTCTATATGTACAGTATGTGTGTATTATTATATGTTGCAAAGTTGCTAAACAATGTCAATGGACGTGTTATACAACATTGTTACTGTTAGCGCCAATTCGTTATCTGTGCACAATATCCACAGTGAAAAAAAAAAGAAAAATCTTCACACATTTTTCCGAACGCTGGCCGAATACACATCTTTTTATAAAGTTTTATTTCGCCAAAAATAACAGGATTAGTTGTTCTCTTCAGTTACATAATCTGTACGCAACTTTAGTATCATCATTATGACACCTTATTACAGAAATGTCCATTCTGAGAGAGAGCTACTGGGGAAAATGGGGTTCACCTTAAAGTAAAACTACGTCGTGTTCTGCATTTTTATAGTCATAATTTTTAGTTTAATAGACAGAATTAAAAAAAAATTGTAGGTACATAGCTGAACCGTTGTTTTAATTTCAGAACCTACTGCGTGGACCCACGAGACCTACGAAACATTCGACATAGCCATCAACAAAGCCACCACTCTCCTCAAAGACTTGAAGGCCAGTTGGCACACCATCTTGCCCACGCGCATGTACGAGATGTCCATATGCTCGTTAATCCAGACTCTCTGTCACGCCGTGGTAAATAGAATCTTCGCGGACATCAGGCCGATTGAGGAAAAGTTGGTTTACATGCTCGCTGTGAGAGTTGAAGATATTGTGGCTGATGTGGAAGTTTTATTTGAGGTGATTCTTTCTCACACATGTCTTAACTAGAGGACGCCCGCGACTTTGTCCGCGTGGAATCATTCCCGCGGGAATTCCGGGATAAAAAGTAGCCTATATGTTATTCTTGGTCTTCAGCTACCTGCATACCAAATTTCATCGTAATCGGTTCAGTATTTTTTTGCATGAAAAAGTAACAATTCTTTTTTTTTTATTGGTGTACATGGCAGAGCAATAAATACGACGCCATAGCTGACACACGAAAAGACAAGTGTAACTTCATTATTACAGGAACCAATAGAGTTTGAGAGCAAGATCCCAGTTTGGAAGAAGTTTACTAAGCTCCCCCAACTCCTCAAGGGCCAGATGCTGGAGCTGGCGACCCTGTGGCGCCAGGAGTCGGAGCTGAGCAGCAACTACGCGTGCGAGGAGATCCGGCAGATAGTCAAGATCAGGTTCCCTGATGACAAATACAGGTTGAAGATATTAAAGGAAATACAATGATGTTTATGATTTTTTTTTGTAAATATATAATTATTATAACAAGACTAACGTGTATTATTTGTACCTATTGCCCGTTGAACTTCATGCTGAGATTGTAGATTCTCTTCCCGCGTCGTCTTATCCCTTGGTCGCCGTATACAAAATCCCTGGGAAATAAAAGCTGGTCTTATCCAAAGTGCCAGAAACCACACGGCACCATGGTAATCTGTGATACATACATACATAAAATCACGCCTTTTTACCGGAGGGGTAGGCAGAGACAACATCTTTCCACTTGCCACAATACAATCTGTGATAGGTACATATAATCACTTCTTAATCCCTTACGGTGTAGACAGAGCAAACATTCTCGTAAATACTATAAAAGGCCATATTCAATTGTATGGCTAAGTGATGTAACGTCACGAAATAATTATACCTAATGCCGTAGGTCAGATAGGTGTTTGTTTGTTTGTAATATCTTTATTGCATAGAATTTACACAGTAACAAGAAAATAGAAAGTACCTACCTACACAGTTATAAAAGAAAGAAATCACTTGCAATGGCGGACTTATCCCATGAAGGGATCTCTTCCAGTCAACCGGTGTTTAGAAACATCCACACCAAGTTATGCAGGATAAGGTCCACTGGATAAATAAACAACTAATCCTCCACAGGTCATTAATCTGTTACCCACTTACCTAGAAAAGTAAATGTAAAAAAATAATAATTTTAAACGTGTATTATCGAACACGTACTTACCGCCGTTATTCAGTATTTCCCATTTCCGCTTTTCCTTACATTGCTAACTTATGCAACCATGTTGAGATTGCACGCAATTATTGGCTACTTAATAAAACATATCATGTCTTTATTTTAATTGTTATTTCCTTTTCTTACCTACTTATTTGTGCTGGAATGCATGGCAAAAGACAATGTATCTACTTGTATTTTGACGGCCTCTGTGGCGCAGCGGTAGTAAGCTTGCCTGTGACACCGGAGGTCTCGGGTTCGAATCCCGGTCAGGGCATGATGAGACAAAAACTTTTTCTGATTGGTCTTGGATGTTTATCTATATAAGTATTTATTGTAAAATATAGTATCGTTGAGTTAGTATCTCGTAACACAAGTTTCGAACTTACTTCGACGATAACTCAATCAGTATAATTTGTCCCGTATATATTTTTTTTTTTTTTTATGTAAATTACAATCAAAGAATAAAATAGTTACCGAGCCTATTTTCATCTATTCATTTATATAATGTCTGTCCCTTGCGGGGTAGACAGACCAAGCAGTCTTAAAAGGATAACCGGCCACGATCAGCTGTGAGGCTTAATGATAGCACCTATTGAGATTTAAATAGTGACAGATTGCTATGCCATCGACTATAAAAAGAATTCCAAGGTTATAAGCCTATCCCTTAGTCGCCTTTACCAACATCAATGGGAAAGAACTGGAGTGGTTCTATTCTTTTTTATATTGGTTCAGAATACCACACGGCACCTTTATAAAAAAACTTCTTCAATTCAAATGATATTTATTCGAAGTTGTTGGTACTAATTAATGTGCCGATACCTACCATATCGATAGTCTCAATGGAATATTTTTTTGTGATTCCTTAGTTATAACCCATAGTAAACCTTTCCAAATCTATCAGCCCACTATTAATAGGTAGGTACATTTATAAGACTTTATCTTGATCATAATAATATAACAAACCTTTAGTAAGCAGATTTCGCATTTGTTCTATTACTGTATTGTTTTAGCCCAGTAGCCTGTATTATACATACAGCATAAGTTTTTAATACCTGCGGCTATAATTAATTGAAGTATTATAATGGCGAATTGATTAACTTCATCGTTTATTAGCTAACATGGTAGTATTATAATGCAAATTAGATGCGCCGTCTAGATTTTCAATGACTAATCAGTATTAATTACTATCTAATCAATTTTTTGCAGAATTTACCGTAACAATAACTATAGCATTAATCCCGGTAAAACCCTCACCCCTTTGCTTCAGGAAGTATGTCTTCTTCCTCCTGGCTTGGTCCTCCGGCCCAGTCCTTCCGGTTGCACCCTTAGCACTCCGGAAGAAGCCCGGGGTATGCCTTTGACCATGTATCCTAGATTGGGTGAGTCAGGTTTTAAGACGAAGCGATCCCATATGACCTCCGCAACCTCTTTGCAGGTGAAGCTAACCCATATTGGATCGATCATGGTAACATATTCAGTTACCTGAATGTGCAGGTTTCCTCACGATGTTATCACTCGCCGTAAGAGCATCGGTTAGTATTCTAAGTCATGTACTTATATAATTTCGAAAATAATTATAAGAAAGGACATGGTCTAGGTGGGATTTGAAGATGTGCCTTTATGCTCATCACGCATTTTAACTGGGCCCTTACCGATACCGTATGTAAACGAATTAATTAAGTAGTTGATAAAATTTTTCATTCATATTGTTTGAAATTGAGTATCTATACTTAGTATTTACTTGACACCCGAAGACAATGTAATAATACGCCGTCGACGGTCAACTTTTTTACAACCATTAGGTACGTTACGCCTGGCCATTAATATTAGACGTACAATCGTCTGCTCAGTGAGTTTGAAGGACCTGTGAGATATACTTACGCAAAAATACCAAAAAACCGCCACACTGTGATGCTTATCGAAATAAAACCACTCGCCTACTTGAGCTCAAATAAACTCCTGTGACGTTTGTCAAATAACAAACATACCTTACGATATCTACCCCAGAACAAAATCACCTCGATTTTTATCCGTATCCTTTAAGGGTAAAAATGGAGCTGATATTGGCCTTGGCAGAGAAAGTCCCGAAACGCAGCCACCCATTACACGAATGCTATAAAAGTGATTGTTCCTTCCTCGGACCCGCCATTACGTACTTGTACATGTCGGTGACCGGCGTCCATAGTCGCAATATGCAACACTTATCGGTAGGTAAACATTAACGCGAGAGAATATCTAAGACGTTCCCGAACTGATTTGAAAAAATTCAATCAAGATTTTATTTTTAAATTTAGAATGTGTAGTTGTTCTGAATTGAATACATGTGAAGTGCATCGTAAGGTGAATGTGTAATGAAGTGAAAACAAAACGCGAGTATTAAGTTTTGGCGCGAAATAAGAAAAATACGTGGTTTTCCCGGAGTTTGATAACAGTGAAATATTTAGTTGTGTTACTTTGGATGTTAAAAGGAAGATGATGTATAGATAAGGCAATATTATGGTATAAAAATGATAGTTATACATTTATATATATATATATATAAATATATACATATAATCATGTCTATATCCCCTGGGGGGTAGACAAAGCCAACAGTCTCGAAAATACCAATAGCCACGTTTAGCTGTTTGACTCAATGATAGAATTGAGATTCAAGTATGAGAAAGAGATGGAGTGGTCCTATTCTTTTTTCAATTGGTGCCAGGTACCACACGGCACTTTTGGTTTATAATCTGCAATTAAAAAGAAACAAAAAACAAAAAACAAAACCAAAAGATATGAAAATCATTACGTCATGTTGAAATGTCTCTTATTAATGAATAAAAAAATTTAATTTGAAGTATAATAAATATTAGATTCAGACAAATTTGCTGTCATTACGGATACAGAGGAAGAGAGACTGAAGAGAAGATGATGTGAGAGCACAAGATGAAAAGTGTTTTGTATAGATTATCAACGGAGCTCCACATTGGTGACAGTTATACAAACAGTTTTTTTTTATAATAAAAAAATATTTACTTGCATTTTGTAATGCTTTAAAAATAAAATTTACATACAGTCTTCATCTTTACATCTTGACAATACAGAATAACAGACAAAATCATGTACTTAATCTAGAAATAATTAGGCAGGCCGTCTAATTTAGTTTTTACCAACAGACTTAAATTCCAGTACTTACTGCCAAGAAGGAAATCGTCTAAAACATTTTCATACTTTCAGAAGCTTCACAGCAAATTCACCTTACCATGCAATTCTGTAGCCCAATATAGAACACGGAAAATGAATCGCGTGCTCATTTAGACACGCAAAGATTTTTTATTGGGTTAAAAAATGTTTGCCAAAGATATGCGATTATGTAGTTTGTTCGTTTTTATTTGTTTGTTTTAATAATTATATAACTACGTGTATATTAAAAGGGATATGGTGTAGGCTTAATACTTACTCCATAGTATAATAGCTGCATCTGCCTGCCTTGATTTAATTATCCACGTAAATATAGTCTAACTGCAGAAGGCACTTAATTAACTATATATGATTGAAATGTCCCATGACAACGAATATTATTTTAATATAAAATTTGAATAGAAGGAACAAAGTGCCGTGTGGTTCCCGGCACCAGTACAAAAAAGAATAGGACCACTCCATCTCTTTTCTATGGATGTCGTAAAAGGCGACTAAGGGATAGGCTTACAAACTTGGGATTCTTGTTTTAGGCGATGGGCTAGCAACCTGTCACTATTTGAATCTCAATTCTATCATTAAGCCAAATAGCTGAGCGTGGCCTATCAGTTTTTTCAAGACTGTTGGCTGTGTCTACCCCACAAGGGATATTGACGTGACCATGTGTATGTGTGTGTGTGTATGTAGGAAAAAAGTAGTATGATACCTATTCAGTGACTTGGAATAATAAGTCAACGTTATAAATTATCAAAATGTAATGTGACACATTCAATTTTGTTTTTCTTTCAGACGGCATTCCTGATCATCGCGTTAGTGATCGTCGTCAATCAAGGAACAGGCGCAGCCTCGGGGTTGGAAAACAACGCTAAACATGACCAGCTAGCCGAAGAGGCCAGAAACAGTGCTTTGACGATCACGGACGGCCCAAAGTACGTAAATAAGCAAAGCACAGCTCGAAATAATACAAATGAAACCTGGCCGAGCACCGAAGCACAAAGTCACAATCACAAACCCGAACAGAGACCGCCGAGCAAACCTCCCATCAACCTCGACAAAGTACAACAAAGACCACAGAAGTACTATGTTGAATTACCACGAAATCACTACGGCCCACTCCAAAAAGTTTCCGTGAGACATTTCCCTCAGTCGCCACTGATGTATCACCCTCCAAACAATTTATACAATAACTATCAGCAAGTGATACCGCTGACGCCGCACAAAAATTCGTATTACATAAAACAGCAATCAAGGCCTCTTGCATTCGCATCGTCAGTAAACGCACCTACTGTCGCTCAAAGTCCAAAATTCAGTCTTCCAGTTCAGACTATTAAAGGGGTGAGAACTGATACAGTCAGACCCCCGCAAAATCCTCACAAAACTAATGTATCAACCACCACTGTACCCACAACTACCACAAGACTTCTAAGAACGAAGCGAATATGGCCAAAAAAGATTTTAGAAAAAATGAACGCTACTCTGAAAAATTCAACAAAGAAAAATGATACACATGTAATAGATAACAGGATAAATGATTCAGATCCAGACACTGCGGAAACCGTCCGAGTCAAATACGTTTATAAAAATGCAAACACAACCGAGACACCAATCAAACGTCCGTACAGGCCAGTGACGAGGATCCCCAAAATAAAATCAACCACTCCGTCTTTCAATGTCAGTGAGATTCAACCTAACGATTGGATACCACTAGTGCCGTCTCATTACACAAGACCTGGAAGGCCGACGCTAAAGAGGATTAAAAGATCCGATACATTCCCAGGTATACCTGAACCATACCCCCGACCGACTGTACCAAGTAAACGTATGTTGTATTTACATTCTTTTGGATTAATCCCAATGAATAATTTACAAACACCCATGCCCGAGATTGCGAGAAAAAAAGCGTCGTATTTTCGTAAAAGAAAGCGACAACTGAATCCCTATTATTCTGGTTACAGCACGAAGCCCGGAATAGGAGCGCAGCACTATTATTACGATGATCACCACGGCGAAAGCAGTCACATTCACAGCCACGGACATAGCTACAACAATCACCAGCACGAGCATCAACCAAAAGTGGTCACAAGAGTGAAACACCACCATCATCACCACCACCACAGATACATCAAAACAGTAGAGAAACCAGTGAAAGTTCCTTACAAAGTGGAGGTGCCAAAGCCGTATCCGGTCGCGATCCCTGTAGAAAAACGGGTTCCTGTTACTGTGGAGAAGGTGAAGGTTGTCGAAAAACCTGTACCTTATCCCATCGGTATTAAGGTGCCTCATCCCGTCCCTGTCAAAGTGGTGGAAAAAGAGTATATTCCAAAACCATACGCGGTAATTCAGCAGGTCCCTGTAGTGAAGCACGTTAAAGTGAAAGTGCCACACCCTGTGCCAGTTCAAGTGGAGAAGAGAGTACCTTACCCGGTGGAAGTACAGGTGCCGGTTGACAGGCCAGTGCCCGTTCCTGTGGAAGTAGAAAAACAAGTCCCTTACCCGGTGCCTGTAAAAGTGTTGGTGCCTCAGCCTTATCCAGTAGAAACTAAGGTGCCCTACCCGGTACAAGTCAAGGTTAAAGAGCCATTTGAGGTCATAAAACACGTACCCGTTAGAGTACCCGTTCCACAACCATTTGCGGTCCCCCATCCTGTTCCTGTTCACGTTGAGAAAAAAGTACCTTACCCCGTCGAGGTAGAAAAGAAAGTGCCCGTCCCGTTCAAGGTGATAGTGCCGCAAAAAGTGGAAGTCGAGAAAAAAGTGCCGGTTTACATCCCGAAACCGTACCCAGTGGAGAAGAAAGTTCCAGTGCCCGTCAAAGTCCCCTATCCCGTCAGAGTTCCAGTAAAAGTACCTTACGAAGTGCCAGTATATCTTAATAATCCTGGACCTATTTATGGCGATGGGTATTATGTTTCTGGAGGAATTAATGTATCAGAAGAATCCGCTACGCAAGACCCTAATCATACAGTGACAGTCCATGGAAATACAGGTTTCACTGGGTTCCAGTCACGGTCAGATGGCACTGAGACTACGACGGCAAGTACGACGTCCAACCCTTGAGAAGTCACGGATATTTATGTAAATATATGTAAGTTATTTATAACGTCATAAGTTAAATTTGTAACGTACTGATAGGATAAGCCGTTTGGATGCTGTGGTGTTGATTGTTCCACTTTGAGTAAATGTGCTGCTGTGATATTTGAAGTGTCTTATTCAAGCCTCATAAACTCAAATATTGTCAGATTTGAATTTTCAACGTAAATATGTAATTTTCATAATTACTTCGCTTACTAGTTATGTAACGAAAATTAATTAATGATAAAGAGACAACACTCAATAGATCCACATTAACCCCTTAGCTTGTGTTGTTTAATGATATATCCATCAACGAAAAAATACAAACGAACGAACACAAGACATGCATTGCAGGCAAACTGGTTAAAAACATTAAAATAGCTATCTATCACTAAAATCTTGCTAGTATTAAATTTTCGAATGTAAATCGTGTGACTGGCATGAAACCTACTGCCTAGAGGTCGTCACAATACATCAACTACGGAAACATACGTAATATGCTATTAGAACTAACTATAGTCCCGAAGGGTCACCGTCAGGTTCAATGGATGGCGATAAATTGCAGTAACATGATGTCACTCACCCCGAAAGTGAAGTAACGGATTACAGCGCCATTAAAGCAATTAAAATCGATAATCGATCGATTTGGGCGTGGTATGCATTTGCTTTGACACACGCGAAATTATGAAATAATCAGTTTACAAATATGGAGTAGCAGATATTGATTGATCAGACATTTTTAGTTTATTACTACAATAAACTAACTGTAAAACGAATCGACAGAGTGGCGGTGTATTCGATTCGTAAACAAGCGATTCTGGGTTCGAATCAATGATTGCTCATTAGTTTAAAGAGTTGTGATGTTCTTAAGTAGATGCAAAACATTAATAGGAAACATGTACATTCAGGTAACGGAATTAGAAACTATGATCCAATCTCTGCTTTTAACACAATGGCGGACGATCAAACTTCACAGAAAACAAAAAGCAAGCAAAGCAAATCCTTTCTATTTTTGTAACAAACCGAGTTGCATTCTAAACTATCCTAAAGAGATCAAAGTCCGCCTGTGACCACTATCCGGACGTGGGTAAGTCAGATTTTTACCCAAAGCGATTTCAATCTGACCTCCACAATCCAACCTGTAATGACTGAAACTTGCTGTGAATTTTCAAGTTCAACGTAAGACCTTCGGTCAGCAACCTAGTAATAAAATGAATATGCGAAAATCAGAAAATTTAAACATACAGTGGGCTCACGATACAGCTGTGCCACCTCGCCTTGATAAGTGTATGGGAAGTGGGCCAGGTATTTCCTAAATCGTGTACAGGAGTGACGATCGCCCAAGCGATCCGCTAACTTTGATACTAACAGCTGATAATAAAATCGAGACCCCACGGTGAAAGCATAGCAATCTGAATAATAAGATTCTGAATAATCCATCCATATGATCACGTCTATATCCTTACGGGGGAGACACAGCCAGTAGTCTCGAAAGACTGATAGGCCACGTTCAGCTGATAGGCTTAATGATTCAAATAGTGATAGGCCCATCGCCTAAAAGAAGAATCCCAAGTTTATAAGCCTAAACCTTAGTCGCCTTTTACGACATCGATGGGAAAGGGATGGAGTGGTCATATTCTTTTCATATTGGTGCCGAGAACCACACGGCACTGAATAATAAGGCTGCAGATAATTAAGAGTGAGAAAAAATACTCGTATATGAAAACAAAGGTTGCGTTGTAGGGAAGTATTGAGTATCGTGTGAATGAGCTATGTGATACCGCGTAACGCTTGCGCGCCAAGTCGACTGTAACTTTTCACTTTCGATATTTAGTTTCCTTTTCCGCTGTAATTAACTTTTTTATACTATTAACTCAGAATCAATTATTATACTTATCCACATACCCGCCCTCCAGCTAGAGATGATCCGAAAATGGTCCTTCCCAGGCCGGATTAGAACATTAAAGATAAAGATGCACTTAAAATGGTATGGAATGCTATGGAATACTTCCTTTACAATACTACTTTTTCTTGGTCGTGGTGTTAGTCCCCGCTACTTCCTACCCTCTCTGGAGAGGAGCTTGACTTACTCAACAATACTACATTATCTACACTAATATTATAAAGAGGAAAACTTTGTTTGTTTGGTTGTAATGAATAGGCTCAAAAACTACTGAACCCATTTTAAAAATTCTTTCACCATTCGAAAGCTACATTATCCACGAGTAATCTATACTAATATTATAAAGCTGAAGAGTTTGTTTTGTTTGTTTGTTTGTTTGTTTGTTTGTTTAAACGCGCTAATCTCAGAAACTACTGAACCGATTTGAATAATTCTTTCACTGTTAGATAGTCTATTTATCGAGGAAGGCTATAGGCCCGGAGGAAGGCTATATCCCGGATTTCCTACGGGAAACATCAACAATGCAGGTGAAAGTTGAATGAGTCGGCCATCTGCGAGCTTTCCACGCGAACGCTGCGCAAACCAACAAAGATATAGTAAAACATTGTACTAAAGATGTGAAGTACTCATTTTTTGCCACAAAAAAGTCCGCGAGAGCATATATCTATCTCTTAAGGTTTACTTACAATAACCACTTTTATGTTCATTTTTTAAGATTATTTTTTCATTATAAACATAAGTTATTTTGAAACCAATTTTCTTTAATTCAGTATTAATCCTTATCCAGATAAATATGTTTATTACTTTCGGCTTTTCATGTAGACTAAAATTGCCATTTACAGTATATAAATCAGACGAATAGGTTTTGAGATATAGTCGTTATAAGCAATTTGCAGCGAAACATTTAATACGGCGAACCAGCGTTCTTTCTAATACGCGTGACCGCCTGACCGTCCCCCCGACTTCCACGCGGACGAAGTCGCGGGCACAGCTAGTATAGACTATATTTTATTTTGGAAAAAATAGGGTTCCATAATGTATTTGGATTTTTCGGACACAAACTGAAAAAAATCAACCAAAAAGTTACTTATTTTACGTACGCTGCCTAAACTACAAAAGATAGAACCATAAAATGTTTTAATTAATTGTAGATCTTATAAATATCTACAAAAAAGTCCGCGACACACTATACCTATCTATGTCGAGTGAGGCACAACAACCACATTTTTATTTAAAAATCTTGAATTTATTTGGTCTACATTTATACGCGTTTTTTTTACTTATGCTATTTATCCTTATCAAAATAAATAATTTCTTCAATAAGTACAGTTTATGCAGATAATATTTGGTCTTTGAATGATTAAAATTGGACGTTTGGTTTTGAAGTTGTGGTGAAATTAAAATATTACGATTTCTGCTGCACGGCCCGGGACTGCAGGCAGAAGTGACACTTTTGCCGGGAGCAAGACTTAGCCGCTTTGCGGGCGGTCCTTTAGTTAGTTCTAATAGAGATATATTTAGTATCGGCTGTGCATCCGTGCGAAGCCGG
The DNA here is from genome assembly GCF_032362555.1 of Amyelois transitella. NCBI lineage: Eukaryota > Metazoa > Arthropoda > Insecta > Lepidoptera > Pyralidae > Amyelois > Amyelois transitella. The sequence goes on from NC_083524.1 coordinate 7,542,110, forward strand.
GGCGGGTCGCTAGTTTATTATAAAAATGCAACATTTAATCGTGTAAAATTTATTTAAATAAAAATATTAATTTAGTTAACATAAAATAAATGTAAATGTACATAGTTTACTTGACTTTAACGAACTGCCACTCGAGTTCGTAAACGCCGACGGATGTCTGGTTCTTCTCGTCGTAATCCACCCACTCTTTCTCCGTCAGATCAACATCCTCGAACTTCTTGCCTGCAAAAAATATAACAAACTAGTGTCCGCGTGTAACGCCCGCGACTCCACCCGCGTAAAACGAAACATCCCGTTATTTTCTGGATTACGCTTTTTATTATAACGTGCAACGGGTCAGCGTTAATTTTTCGCGGGATAAAAACGGCGTCGCGCGTGCCTTGCCACCGGGACTACATACACGTCTATACCCCATGTGGAGTAGACAGAGTCAAATCTTGAAAAGACAGAAAGGCCACGTTCAGTTGCTTAGCTCAATGATACTCGTATAGTTGAGATTCAAATCCCAAGTTTACAAGCCTATCCCTTAAATTCCTTTTACTACATCCATTGACACACCTATGGACTAAACTGGATTTAAATGAAATTTTGCATAAGCATTGTTATTTTAGGAATGCTGATTGTGGTAGGCGCTGTCTACCCCGTGTAAGGAATAAAGATGTGATTATATGTATGTATGTATTCCAATTTTTTTTTCTGGTGTTAGTTCCTAGTAAGTAAAGTTCAAGAGAGGAAACCAAGCTGCACCTTTGACCATGAACCTGGATTATTAACGGAGCCTCACTTAATTAATTATTCAATCAGACATACATAACTGTTTTTGAAAAAATTACAATAGTAAAGAGGGTATATAGATATGATAGTTTTAAAAAGACTGAACAACAATTACCATTATCCTCAGCCTCTGCTATCCACCCAGACTTGGGTTCAAAATCAACAGGCTCCACTCCTCGGCAGTCGAAGATGACAAGTGTTTTGAATTTATTCACGTCATTATTTGTGTATGCACCTGCAAGAAAAAGATTGACAAGATATTGTTGAATAAATGGATGAAATATGTAACAAAATGTTAGCTTAAAATATTCAAATTACACTGATTGAGTTAGCCTTGAAGTAACTTCGAATACTAACTCAACGATACTATATTTTATAATAAATACTTATATAGATAAACATCCAAGACCCAGGCCAATCAGAAAAAGTTCTTTCCTCATCATGGCTCTGGCCAGGATTCGAACCCGGGAACTCCGGTGTCACAGACAAGCGTACTACTGCAAAGCCACAGAGGCCATCAAAATAATAAAAAATAATTTAAAAGCCTTAGAAACATTGTAAATAATAGAAGTGATGTGTAATGGGCCTTTTGAACAAAGCCCACTTCACTTAGATCTGTAACTCTACTTTGGTGTAATTTACTTTCGTTATATAAATAATCTTTTGCATATTTGTGCAAACCTGGAATCTCTCTCATCTGTGCATGTTCCCGGTTGCACCTTCCACAGTAGTGTTTCAGGGCCCGGGTCCACCTTGTGCAAACCTGGAATATTTATGGTTAATCCCTGTATCTTTCAGATGGGCTAGCAACTTGTCATTATCTGAATTTCAATTCCATCACTATAGGTAAGCATAACTGAACATGACCTTTGTTTGAATCTTAGACTTATGGCTCTGTCTACCCAGTGAGGAATAGGGACCTGATATATGTACATAATCCGTAGCAGCAGAGGTTTCGGGCTATCGACCCCGCAGAGCCGGTAGTTTTTTCTTAAAACTGAAAGAAATGAGGTTATGTTTACCATTGCTGCCTTCAATGACATCCATGCTATTTTCCCTCGAGCACAGCTTGCATTTAATCAGCAAGTTAGTCTCGGACCTATTGTGTTTATGTGGGACTTTATCGGCTTCCGTGAGGTCGTGAAACTTATCAGAAACTTCGCCGCAACTGGAACACTTGAGTTTTAAAAACCATTGGTAGTGGGGATGGTTCGTGTACAATTTCTCAATGCATTCTAAATTAGCTTTTATCTGGAGAGCGATTTTCACCATTCTGTAAAGTTATTTGTAGTTTTTATGAAAAATAAGAAAACAAAACAGATGAATAATTTCGAGAAAGCATTACAAACAATCTTGCGTCAATGTCACTGTTGACTGTACGCAACGTAATGTCATAACAATTTTTTTTTATTTTATCCACTCGTTTTATTGAGGCAAAGCTTTTTATACGGAGCTTTGTCGCTTTTGCCTCTAGTTTAAAGCACTCCTCATTAATCATCTAAACTGAATTAAAATTTAGGACAAGTTTCAATAAAATAAGACAAATTTTTATCATCAGGTCTTTATTTCACATTTTCGCAGTACATCAAAGATATTTAGTGACTCTCCGTTAGGTATGCCGTATCCTTTCTCCAGGCCGTGTGGGTTTGAGGGAGTTGTACAGTCCATGTTGGATTCTTTACGGAGCACCTGGTCTACTTCCACGGACGTGAAGAATGCCACAGATAACGGCAGATCATTGATGCCAACCCTGCAAAATAACACATTACATTTTTTTTTTGCGACGGAACCATTGTCTTTAATTTGGAAGATAGGACCAATCGTGTGGAAATCTGCACATTCAGGCAATTTAATGTCTGATCTATAATCCTTGCGGGGTAGACAAAGCCAACAGTCTTGAAGTCTGATACAAGTGGCCACGTTCAGCTGTTTGGCTTAATGATACAATTGATTTCTATCTATATAGGTATTTTTATCTTGGTGCCCACGGAAGACAAACGGTATATACCAGCACAAATGCTGAGGGGGGGCTATTTTGGTACAAAAATGTTATAGTAATAATGTTTCCATTCTAGTTATGTCCTAATGAACCAAATTAAAAAAAAAAGACTTTTTCTTTCTTTTTTACTATTTTGTTTTATTTGATTGTTGTCATTATCAATTCCATTGCCGTGTGGTTCCCGGCACCATTACAAAAGAATAGGACCACTCCATCTCTTTCCCACGGATGTCGTAAGAGCCGACTAAGGGATAGACTTGGGATTCCTCTTTAATGTAAATCCCTGCCAATCTAAGGTCTGCCGCGCCGATGGATGCATGGCTAGGGGCGAGCCTAGTCTCGAGCGTGCCACTTCCGCCATGGGGTTGGGCGACCCCCAGGTAATGGCTAGCCTTACCCTGGCATGCGGGGCTCTGCTGGGGCGGACAAAATTTTTCCCTAGCGTCTCGTGGGAATCGCATGGATGCAAATCTTTTGAAAGAGCACCTAGATGGCGGCGATGGTGTCCGCACCCCATCACGTCTCGTTCCCGGCGGGAGCGGTATGCGGTCTGCTGAAAGCCGCTTTGCGACGATGAATGTAAGAGGAGGAATGAAGGATAAGATTGAGGAAGTATGCCAGATGATGGATGAAAGACGTTTGGATGTGTTGTGCGTGAATGAAACGAAGCGGAAAGGATGCGACGCGACGCAGCACGGCCCTTACACGGCGTATTGGTCTGGAATTTCCAGTACCAGCCGAGGCTGTCAAGGGGTCGGTCTAATTCTTTCTGCACGAATGGCTGAGTGCGTGAATGAGTATGAGTGTGTCAGCCCTCGTCTTCTATGGATTAGGCTGAAAGTTGGAATCACTCGGATCTTCGTTCTAGGTGTTTATGCACCTTGGGATGTGGGTTCGAGGGGTACAACATCAGCAAAAAGCGAAAACGAGGAGTTCTGGAATAGTGTAAGAGAAGTATTGAAAGTTACCAAGCCAAATGAGAAGATTATTATGTTAGGTGATTTTAATGGATGGGTGGGTGTAAAGCGTGATGGATATGAAAAGGTGCTTGGTGCGTTTGGTGACGAAAAGGTGAATGATAATGGAAGAAGTGTATTAGAAATTTGTCTAGAGTGGGATCTTTTTGTGTCGAACTCAATGTTTCAACATAAAGAGATCCACACCTACACAAGAGTGGAAGGTATTTTAAAAAGTATGATAGACTTTGTGATTGTAGATGAAAGATTGAAGAACAAAGTGCTGGATACCCGTGCATATCGCGGTGCTGGCATTGACTCGGACCATTTACTGGTGATATCCCGGATAAGGGGTATCTTCAATCGCTGGCGGCACAGGGTAAGGGAGCAAACCAGCGCTTTGGAAAGAGTAAAAGTAGAAAATTTGCAAGATATGGATGTAGGTAAGAAGTATATTAATAGACTGAAGGATGAATTTGAAGATTTAGAGGAAATGAGCGATATTGAAGATGGATGGAAGGAATTTAAAGAAAGAATTGTGAAAGTAGCTGTTGAAGTGTGTGGTGTAAGTAGAAGAAGGAAAGGAAAAAATCACAAAAATGCGTGGATGAGTAAAGATGTGCAAGAACTTGTGCGATTAAAGAAGAAAGCATGGCTGGATTTGTTAGCAGCAAAAGCTAACTTAAGAATGCAAGAGGTTATAGATGAAGATGTGAATGAAGCACGTAAGGAATATAAGAAAATGAAAGATTTGGTTAAGAAAGCTGTGATTAGAAAGAAAGAAGAGTATAAAGAGGATTTTGATAAAAGGCTATCAGAAGACTTTCAGTCAAATCTGAAAGTATTCTGGAAATCCGTAAGGTCAGCCCGAGGAAATACTATAACCAGAGAGCTGACTAGGATCAGATGCCAGGATGGTAGCGTTGTGAAAGGAGAAGAATGTGTACTAAAGATATGGAAGGACTATTTTGAAAGTTTATTTGAAAAAAAGGAAGGAAATAAGAAAGATTTCTGCTATAGCGAAGAAAAAGAGAATGAGATGGAAGGCGAAATTGAAATGTTCGAAATTGTGGAAGCACTTAAGAGTATGAAAGCGGGAAAGGCTGCTGGGTGTGATAGAGTGTCGGTCGAGATGCTTAAAGCAGGAAAAGGCGTAGTAGCTAGTCAGTTGTACTGCCTTTTCAATTTGTGTTGGAGAAGCGGCCGAGTACCAAAAGATTGGTGTAAGGCTGTTATCGTGCCACTTTACAAAGGAAAAGGGTCACAGCTGGACTGCAAAAATTATCGTGGTATAAGCCTGCTTAGCGTCGTCGGCAAATTGTATGCTAAGGTATTGATTAATAGAGTCAGGAATGAAACTGATGACAAAATATGGGATGCTCAAGCGGGATTTCGAAAGGGAATGGGATGTACTGATCAGGTCTTTTCCTTGCGGTGCATAGCCGAAAAGTTTTTGGCCAAGAGTCAAAAAGTCTATTGCACATTCGTAGATCTGGAAAAGGCCTATGACAGAGTTGAGAGGAATGAATTGTGGTCAGCACTTTCTATGCATGGGGTGAGCAGTCTCTTAATACGAGCACTGAAATCCTTATATGAGGATTCGAGTGCTTGTGTCAGGATAAACGGAGCGCACACTGAGTGGTTTAAGATTGAGAAAGGCGTTAGGCAAGGATGTGTTGCGTCACCGTGGCTGTTCAACCTATTTATGGATAGCTGTTTGACAGATTTGAAAGAGTCTAAAAGTGGATTAAGGATGAATGAGTTACTCGTCAAATGTCTGCTCTATGCCGACGATCAGGTTATACTGGCGTCATCAGCGGAGGAGTTACAGGAGATGGTAAACTGTATGCATGAAGCTTTAAAAGAGAAAGGAATGAAAGTGAACGTAAGTAAAACTAAAACACTGGTTTTTGAAATGGAGAAAGAAATGACAGCATGTAATATTTTGATTGGAGGAGAAAAAGTGGAGCAAGTGAAAGAGTTTGTATATCTAGGATCAAAGTTTACATCAGATGGCAAGTATGATAGTGATATTGAAAGGAGAGTGAACGCGGGGAACATGGTGAATGGAGCTTTGCATGCCTTTATGAGCAGTCAGAAACTATCCAAAAAGGCTCGACTGGCTGTGCACAGGGGCGTGTTGGTCCCGACATTAATGTATGGGAGTGAAAGTTGGGTATGGCAAAAGAAGCATGAAAGCAGAATAAATGCAGTGGAAATGAGAGCGTTAAGGAGTATGATGGGTGTGAAATTGAGTGACAGGATAAGGAACAGCGTGATAAGGGAATGTTGTGATGTGAAAGAAGATGTAGTTACAGGAATAGAAAAGGGTATGTTAAGATGGTTCGGTCATGTGGAGAGGATGAATGAAAGCAGGTTGACTAAGCAGATATACAAGGAGAGTGTGGAGGGAAAGGTCGGAGTGGGAAGACCTAGACGAACGTATCTTGATCAAATTAAGGACGTCCTGGTAAAGGGTCAGGTCAAAAGTACCCGAAACCGCCGAGCTTGTATGAAGAGAGTTATGAATGTGGACGAAGCGAAAGAAGTATGCAGAGATCGTGGCAAGTGGAAAGAGGTAGTCTCTGCCTATCCCTCCGGGAAAGAGGCGTGATTTTATGTATGTATGTATGTATGTATCAATTCCATCAACAGCTGAACACGACTTATATCACTCTTCTCGAGACTGTTGGCTCGCCGTATAGGGATAAAGTCGTGATTATATGTATCTATGTAATGTAAGAATATCAGTTACCTCTGTGAACAGTATGCCCTTGTTAGAAGATTGGTTATCTGCAGCGCCAAAGCTGTTTCATACTTGTGCTCGTCGGCCACTAGATACCTCACTTCGTCGTGAAAGCTGAGGCAAAACCTGGCAATGTAAATTAATTTCATTAATCATTTCATCATGTGCCATGTGGTTCACGGCGGTTAAGAATAGGACCAATCCGTATCTTTCCCATGGACGATGTAGAAGGCGACTAAGGGATAGGTGAACAAACTTGAGATTTCTTCACTTATCCCTTAGTTGGGGGACTCTGTACAGCCAGTTGAAGTAGCCAACATGAGGTGTAAGAAGTCCGCTGCTGCGCTCTGTGCAGCCAGTTGAAGGGCATCCACTATAGTTACCTTGCTCTGGGCGCCTGATGTCGCATGCTAGCCAACATGAGGTGTAAGAAGTCTGCCGCTGCGCTCTGTGTGGCCAGTTGAAGGGCATCCACTATAGTTACCTTGCTCTGGGCGCTAGGTGTCGCATGCTAGCCAACATGAGGTGTAAGAAGTCTGCTGCTGCGCTCTGTGCGGCCAGTTGAAGGGCATCCACTATAGTTACCTTGCTCTGGGCGCCAGATGTCGCATGCTAGCCAACATGAGGTGTAAGAAGTCTGCTGCTGCGCTCTGTGCGGCCAGTTGAAGGGCATCCACTATAGTTACCTTGCTCTGGGCGCCAGATGGCGCATGCTAGCCAACATGAGGTGTAAGAAGTCTGCTGCTGCGCTCTGTGCGGCCAGTTGAAGGGCATCCACTATAGTTACCTTGCTCTGGGCGCCAGGTGTCGCATGCTAGCCAACATGAGGTGTAAGAAGTCTGCTGCTGCGCTCTGTGCGGCCAGTTGAAGGGCATCCACTATAGTTACCTTGCTCTGGGCGCCAGATGGCGCATGCTAGCCAACATGAGGTGTAAGAAGTCTGCTGCTGCGCTCTGTGCGGCCAGTTGAAGGGCATCCACTATAGCTACCTTGCTCTGGGCGCCAGGTGTCGCATGCTAGCCAACATGAGGTGTAAGAAGTCTGCTGCTGCGCTCTGTGCGGCCAGTTGAAGGGCATCCACTATAGTTACCTTGCTCTGGGCGCCAGGTGTCGCATGCTAGCCAACATGAGGTGTAAGAAGTCTGCTGCTGCGCTCTGTGCGGCCAGTTGAAGGGCATCCACTATAGTTACCTTGCTCTGGGCGCTAGATGGCGCATGCTAGCCAACATGAGGTGTAGGAAGTCTGCTGCAGCGCTCTGTGCGGCCAGTTGAAGGGCATCCACTATAGTTACCTTGCTCTGGGCGCTAGATGTCGCATGCTAGCCAACATGAGGTGTAAGAAGTCTGCTGCTGCGCTCTGTGCGGCCAGTTGAAGGGCATCCACTATAGTTACCTTGCTCTGGGCGCCAGGTGTCGCATGCTAGCCAACATGAGGTGTAAGAAGTCTGCTGCTGCGCTCTGTGCGGCCAGTTGAAGGGCATCCACTATAGTTACCTTGCTCTGGGCGCCAGGTGTCGCATGCTAGCCAACATGAGGTGTAAGAAGTCTGCTGCTGCGCTCTGTGCGGCCAGTTGAAGGGCATCCACTATAGTTACCTTGCTCTGGGCGCCAGATGGCGCATGCTAGCCAACATGAGGTGTAAGAAGTCTGCTGCTGCGCTCTGTGTGGCCAGTTGAAGGGCATCCACTATAGTTACCTTGCTCTGGGCGCTAGATGTCGCATGCTAGCCAACATGAGGTGTAAGAAGTCTGCTGCTGCGCTCTGTGCGGCCAGTTGAAGGGCATCCACTATAGTTACCTTGCTCTGGGCGCTAGGTGTCGCATGCTAGCCAACATGAGGTGTAAGAAGTCTGCTGCTGCGCTCTGTGCGGCCAGTTGAAGGGCATCCACTATAGTTACCTTGCTCTGGGCGCCAGATGTCGCATGCTAGCCAACATGAGGTGCAAGAAGTCTGCTGCTGCGCTCTGTGCGGCCAGTTGAAGGGCATCCACTATAGTTACCTTGCTCTGGGCGCCAGATGTCGCATGCTAGCCAACATGAGGTGTAAGAAGTCTGCTGCTGCGCTCTGTACGGCCCAGTTGAGTCGGGTTCCGCCCCAGCGCCCGTGGGAATGTTCCAGAGCCCGGGACAGGCGGCCGTTGAGGAATGCGGTCGATGGATATTCTGATTCTAATGACAAAACAATACAATACAATACAAATTATCTTTATTGCCCATAAAAAATACATACGTAGTAGAAACATTATCGCTAAGCAATCTCTTCCAGTAAACCTAAACATGCGTCTATATGCGTCTTGTATAATTGAAAGAGCGCTTATGGCCGAAAGGTAAAGAAGTTTGATTTATAAGCGTGATGCGCAGGGCGCCACATATTCAAATTCTACAGCGGCTCGGTATCAGAGACCATTTGAACTCGCGAACTGAACTGTCTCGGCTATTATGAGCGAGAAAGCATGAGAAAGCTTTGTTTTTACATACATACAAACATAAAATCACGCCTCTTTCCCGGAGGGGTAGGCAGAGACTACCTCTTTCCACTTGCCACGATCTCTGCATACTTCCTTCGCTTCATCCACATTCATAACTCTCTTCATGCAAGCTCGGCGGTTTCGGGTACTTTTAACCTGACCCTTTACCAGGACGTCCTTAATTTGATCAAGATACGTTCGTTTAGGTCTTCCCACTCCGACCTTTCCTTTCCATAACTTTGTTTTTGTTTATTTTAAGTTCAATATACTTGTAATAAGGTCGTTTTTCTATTGAGTTTTCGTTCGGCGGGACGTTTCGATATTGTGGGTCATCGAATGTTCCCGATGCGACTTTTTCAAGCCACTCATCACAATACTGACATACTTATTAGAGAAACAAACTATTTTCGGTTTTTTTTCTTTCTCCTCAACCTCATCACTTTGGAGAGGAGCCCGGGGTATGCCTTTGACCATCGATCTACATCATATATGTATATATATATATATATATGGATATATGGAAATGGTAAGATTAATGGTAAGATTAGCTCCTCAGATACAGTAAACCGAATAAGAAGAACATTATATTTACCAGCAATTTCTTCTAACTTGTTGAACATGTCTGACTCAGTGCCGCCCACCCACCGGGGCCTCTCGAACATTTCCTCCACTCTCTTACCGCTCAATTTTGCGAGCCGCATCGCTTGGTAGCCAGTCATTTCTACCGTCTGAAAAAATAATTATCACATATAGTCCTATCATACATACATATGGTTACGTCTATATCCCTTGCGGGGTAGACAGAGCCAACAGTCTTGAAAAGACTGATAAGCCACGTTCAGCTGTTCGGCTTTATGATGGAATTGAGATTCAAATAGTCACAGGTTGCTAACTCATCGCCTAAAAAGAATATATATATATATACGGGACAAATTACACTGATTGAGTTAGCCTCGAAGTAAGTTCGAAACTTGTGTTACGAGATACTAACTCAACGATACTATATTTTATAATAAATACTTATATAGATAAACATCCAAGACCCAGGACAATCAGAAAAAGTTCTTTTCTCATCATGCCTTGACCGGGATTCGAACCCGGGACCTCCGGTGTCACAGACAAGCGTACTACCGCTGAGCCACAGAGGCCGTCAGTAATCCCAAGTTTGTAAGCCTATCCCTTAGTCGTCTTTTACGACATCCATGGAAAAGAGATGGTGTGGTCCTATTCTTTTTTGTATTGGTGCCGGGAACCACACGGCACATAGTCCAATCAATTAACCAAAATACACTCTCGGCTCCGTCTGCCTAAATCTTGAAATTAACTTCTGCTCCCTCGGGAATTTAGGGAAATCTTCTCTTAGTGCTCTACCTCAGTGTATTTACATGCCAAATTTTAGCCTGCTACGCCCAGCTGTATGACGTCTGTCAGTCACTCGTTAACTGAAGAGATTTTTTATTATACTAGAGGACGCCTGCGGCTCCTCCCGCGCAAAAAGGTAAAATCACCATAATTCCCGTTCCCGTGGAAATTTTGGGAAACCCCCTTTTAATGCACCGTAGACCACATAAAGAACTTACACGCCAAATTGATACTTTTTTGGTTTTTACATATTATTTGTCTTGGATATTTACACATAAATATTTTTTATAAAATATAATATCATTGAGTTAGTAATAAAAGTTTCAAACTTACTTCGAGGCTAAACCAATCTGTGTATGTAATCAATATAGTTATTATTTATTTACGGATTCTCTTAACTCCACCGAGCACCGCTCGGTCACCCAGGTACTGCCTTTAAACTTTGCTAGGATCAAGAAAAGTAGAGGCGTGTAACGTAAAAGTTTAATAACATTCTAGAAGAATTATTTCTATTATAAAATAAATGCACTTACCTTATCCTCCAAATCCTCATCCAAGAATCCTTCCATATACTTCTTCTTCAAGGTATAGACCCTGCGCCCCTTAGTGCTGGCGAACATCTTAGCCGCTTTGCTTTTAGCCTCCGATATCGTCATAGTGGGGTTGAATTGTTTAAGCAGTCGTTCAGCGAAGTTCTGGCCGGCGCCTTGAAGAAAAAAAAATCGTTACGATTTAAAAAAAATGTTTTTCTATCTAATAATTGCTGTAGTAGAGCCAACAGTCTTCAAAACTGTTTGGCTTAATGATAGAACTGTTCTAAATGTGGTTAAAAATATGGATTTATTTCGTAACTGCAGTTTTAAGTAGTTTAGCGAGTGTTATATGATTTCATTTGGTATTAAGTATAAATATTATATGAAGTAGCAAGGTACTTCATCGTAAGAATTGTGGAAATCAATAATATTAAATTTGACTTTTTTAATAAGTGGTATATTTTACATGAATATAAAACTTGACTTAAATTTTCGAACAATGCAGTTAAGTTCGATGTCGCGCGACACGTCGACTGCGACTGCGACTAAAGGTCGGTACGACTCTCACCATATATCCTGGCGTAGTTAATGACTTTGGCGTGGTCGCGCGACACGCCGGCTGCGACTGCGACTAGCGAATGGAGGTCGGTGCGACGCGATTTGTCGCCGGCGAGCACCGCCCAGCCAAAGGCCGTGCCGCCGCAAATTTGCCGTGAACTATCGCCGAGCAACGCCGCTATCCATAGCTCCTGTCATTTATTTAAAAAAAAACGAAATCAATTATGCACTAGTAAATAAAACTAAAACAGAAACAGAAGAAGACTCAGAGGCAGAAGCATAAACAGAAGCAGAAACGGAAGCAGAAACAGAAGCAGAAGCATAAACAGAAGCAGAAGAAGTAACAGTAACAGAAGCAGTAACAGTAACAGCAACAGCAACAGCAACAGCAACAGCAACAGCAACAGCAACAGCAGCAGAAACAGAAGCAGAAACAGAAGCAGAAGCAGAAGCAGTAACAGAAACAGAAGCAGAAACAGCGTAGGTACCTGTGAGTCGACATCGGCGCCCACGAAGCGGAGGCCGGGCGGCGCCTGCACCAGCGCCCGCAGCTCGGAGCCCACGCGCTCCGGCTGCGAGTTGCTGGCCGTCATCCACGTGGGCTCGCTGGCACTGGTGGCAACATATATTTATACAATAGAAAGACGTCAAGCCAAGTAAAACCTTTTCAAAAACTACAATTCCGCAATTTCCCAGGCATAAATCCTAGCCTAGCAGAAGATCTTCCCTTTATGGCAATCGAGCGCGCTACAATTTGAAATGAAAAATTGTCCTATATATAGGACGAGAAAACTTGATTCAAACACGAGAAACCTTTTATAAACAAGAAGTCTTAATAAAGCTGAACGCGGCCGATCAGACTTTTCAAGACTGTTGGCTGTGTCTACCCCACAAGGGATATAGAAGTGACGATATGTATGTATGTATGTAAGTCTTAATAAACAAACACTCACCGTCTAGTAAGCGTCCCACACGCAACAACTTGCGGCACGATTGCTCCGTATTTGCGGCCGCCATCTTGCAACTGCGGTGGCAACAAATCCGCAGGCAACCACACAACTTGTTGCCCCATTATGCGCTCCCTGTTGTTGCGCCAGTACGACATCATTCGGCCGAACGTTAACACCTAAAAAAACGGCGGCTTTTAAAATAACAATCATATTTTTTTTCGATCTACTTGATCATGAATCTTAGAATTAAGGAAAAAATGTTATGCGAAAGATTTACGCTTCTCATACAAATTAAGCGTTCAACTCACGCCATTTTTTTTCGAAGACTAAACTTTTTTACTAACTTTGCCAGCTTTTACGAAGACTTAACTTTTTTACTAACTTTGCCAGCTTTTACGAAGACTAAACTTTTTTACTAACTTTGCCAGCGCATATTTATCGCTAGCAACAAAATAATACAGGATTTTCGCAAATCCCACGGGAACTATAGTTTTTACCGGGATGAAAAATATCTTATGTCCTTCTCCATACTCTAAAATACACTTACGCTAAATTTTAAGAAGATTCATTAGATAACGCGTCAAGACGATACAACAACACATAAATACGGGTACATATTAGTCACGTGTATCCCAATACAAACAAACAAACAAACTTACTTTCAAATTTATTACATTAGAATAGAAAAGAATTATTTTCAAAATTGGATACAAGGTATCACTTATTGACGTCACATCACTTAAATCTAATTATAACTACTACCGCTTCTAAAGCGCATCTGTAGAAGAAGCGGTGGAACAAACTACACTGCAGCATTTTCATTGGACGGTAATATACAAATATAGATCTCTTAAATCTAAATCATGGACGAATGCACATTAAAAAACATGATTGAATGTAGAACTAGTTTAGTTAGTTGGAATATTCATATAGTAACATAAAATTTCGGCGGTAAAAATAGAACGGGATTTTTCGTGTACGAGTTTCATAAAAAAGGTAAAAAGTATTAAAATAAACTCTGTAATTTTATTTTACCTTCTCAGCATCGTTTCCTTGAGCGGTGAGAACATTCTGACTGAACATGTCCAGGAAGTCCCGAGCGAGGGGATTCCCCACTTTGTACTTAGGGCCGTCCTTGTGAGGCAGCCGGAGGAAATGACAGCATCCTAAGAAAAGACGCCATTAACACAAATTTATACTTACTTAGGTCACGAAATCAGGCTGGCGAAACAAGTTCTTATACACGGCGAGTGTATGGGTTAGGTTTACCTGCAAAGGTTGCGGAGGTCAGATGGGAATCGCTTGGTGTAAAAACCTGACTCCAGCATTCATGCCCCGGGTTCCACTACAGAGGTGAGGATGCAACCGGGGCTCAAGCCAAGAGGAAGCAGACAGAAATAAAACATGTTTTGGTAATGTTGAGAGGATGAATGAAAGTGGTTAATATGAACGAATCGGAGACATCTCATGAAAGGTCAAATCAGGAGTGAATGAATGAATGAATGAATGATGAATGAATGATTTATATGAAGGAGTGAAGGTTCTCCTTATTTGACCTTTCATCAGTTGTCTCTGACACAAACCGCTAAATTTTCTTAAAAATATAGATGCTCGTAGAACATCCAATGTGGATGAAGAACGTAAGGTTCATGGCAAATGAAAATATAAATTTTTCTAAAAGCATAATATCTGCCATATGCTCTCGGTATACTGAGACTGTTGGCTCTGTCTACCACGTAAGGGATATAGACGTGATTATATGTATTTATGCTCTCGGTAAAAGGCGTTGTTATATGGTACGTATGGAAAAGATGTAAAAGTGAGACAAACATACCTTGTATCTCTATTCCGCACCACACGCCCAGCCCGTGGTACTGATTGGCCGCCGCTTGCTCGTCAATTTTTTTACGAGCGTAATACGCTCGTCGACCGAAATCTTCCTGTAAGTATTATTTTCTTGTTTTACTTTTTCTTAACGTAAACGTATCTTGATCAAATTAAGGACGTCCTGGTAAAGGGTCAGGTCAAGTGTACCCGAAACCGCCGAGCGTGCATGAAGAGAGTTATGAATGTGGATGAAGCGAGGAAGTGTGCAGAAATCGTGGTAAGTGGAAAGAGGTAGTCTGCCTACCCCTCCGGGAAAGAGGCGTGATTTTATGTATGTATGTATTATTTTTTCTCATGTAAGTTACTTCTTAAAACTTGACAACTTATGTCTAGTTTTAATAAGGTCGAGCTTTTAGTCTGAGGGGGTCTGACGCAGAATGTGCATTGTGTCAGACACAGGCATTTCGCAAAATTAATACTTCGCTATCCGATTAGAGTCGCGTGGTTCCTTTCCCATGGATATCGTAAAAGGCGACTAATATATGGCTAATAAACTTGGGATTCTTCTTGTAGGCTGCAGTGACAGGTTGTTGCTGATGGGCTAGCAACCTGTCACTATTTGAATCTCAATTCATCATTAAGCAATACCGCTGAACGTAGCTTTTTAGGCTTTTCAAGACTGCTGACTCTGTCTTCCCTGCAAGCTATATAGACGTGAATATGTAGTACTTCGCGAAAGGGGCACTTTCTAAATGTGCAACATAACAAGTTTATCTCAAAAATAATTAAAAAGCAAGTAAGTGCTATTCGGACTCGAGAAGTATTCCATGCCATTGTATTTGAAAATATTTTTTTTATATATTCTCTGCAGCTCTAGCTACAAGTTTACTCAAAGCCCAATTTGTCATTTGTCTCGTTTCTTTACCTTAAGTCTATTTACCTTAAAAATAAAATAAATAATACTTTTTAAGACCAATTACCTCAACAGTTTTAGTAAGATTATACACATCATCACTGCCCCTGGATTCCTTCACAAAGGCCATGGGACATGCCGCTAACAATTCCTCAAGGGGTAGACAAGGTTCTCCATATTCTCCGTCTTCCTCATCAGATCTATGGCGACTGTACGGCACGAGGAAACCCCAGCCTTCACCCTTGATGTAGTGGAGGGGGTAACCCTCCCAGGATAGACGGAGAAGTTTAGGAGTTATCTACAATTGTTGAGGAAAAAATATGAACATACTAGATGGAAACCCGGTTTCGCTCGGGTAAACTGACTGAGATTCATAGTAATATAGTCCAGACTATTAATAATGAGAAAATATTTGTATTTTATATGTTTTTAAAGTAAAATTCGGCACAGATATAGAATAGACCTTCGGGAGCGAAGCCCCGCGCAAAAGCTAGTCTTTTTTATATATAAAACAGTGTGTGGTTACCGGCACAAATAGAAAAAGAATAGGACCACTCCATCTCTTTCCCATGGATGTCATAAAAGGGGACTAAGGGATAGGCTTGTAAACTTAGGACTCTTATTTTAGGCGACAGGCTGGCTACCTGTCTCTATTTGAGTCTCAATTCTATCATTAGGCCAACCAGCTGAACGTGGCCTATCAGACTTTTTTTTAGAATGTTGGCTCTGTCTACCCCGGAAGGGATATAGACGTGATTATATGTATGTATGTAAAACACAAAGGTGACTGACTGACTGATCTATCAACGCGCAGCCCAAACTACTGGACCGATCGGGTTAAAATTTGGCATTCAGATATGAATGGCCATTTATGTTGACAAAATATATACAAAAAGGTCAGAGGCCAACAGAAATTAATATTTTCTATGACTGCACATACCTATGTTTGTTTATAAATCACGAAAAAAAAGTCTGATGCAGTTTTCATATTTGTATAGTTAGGAGATTTGTCATAATTAGAACTCATGATATTAGTAGGTAACTACTTTAATTCCATTCATAAGTTTGATTTCATTTGATTTGAAATTATAGTATCAAATATCTTCTCGAGTTCATCCTTGAATCCTTGGAAAGATCAAGTCAAGAGTACTTAAGTACTCTAAACCGACGAATTAATGAAAAAAATGCGTTACTTTGTGTGTGTACTAGAGGCCGCCCGCAACTTCGTCCGCGTTGAAATACTATCATAACGTAACAATCAATCCCGCGGAAACTCCGGGATAAAAAGTAGCCTTTGTGTTATTCTGGGTCTTCAGCTACCTATATACGAAATTTCATCGTAATTGGTTCATTAGT
Source organism: Amyelois transitella (assembly GCF_032362555.1). Lineage (NCBI taxonomy): Eukaryota > Metazoa > Arthropoda > Insecta > Lepidoptera > Pyralidae > Amyelois > Amyelois transitella. The sequence continues at coordinate 7,558,551 of NC_083524.1, forward strand.
TCCGTGAAAGAGTAACAAACATTCATACATGCATACCTACTCACAAACTTTCACATTTTATCAAACGTGTATGATGGTATTCAGTATGGAGGCAAACCTTCCATTTTATATCTCACCTGCATACTAGTAGTAATATTATGAGCTCCCGGCGTCCAATCAGGATCTTTCCCGGGCTTTGTACAAAGTTTCCTATACCACGCCGGATATCCGGCTAAATAAGGCCGCTTCACCGGCAACGCTTCTTTCATGTCATACAAATATGAGAACTTTTGGCTCAACTCTTTAAATTCCCTTGCATCTTCTATATTATCACTAAACTCTATACTTTTAATGTATTCTTCATTCAAAATTTTAGAGTCTCTATTGACTTTAATTTCTTTGGTTTCGTTTATAACGTCACTGGCCGGTTGTACTTCTTCGTTCGAATCTTTTTTCTTTTTTACATTCTTTTTTAATTTGAGTTTTTGCGTCGACCAATCCTGGTCCCACATCCAGAGATCTTTTTTATACGCTTCGTTCTCCATGAGACGGCAAGCCTCGTCGGCTTTACGTGATAGCAATTGGCGGGATTCTAATTTCAAATCTTCGAATACAGTTTCCGCTGAATCTATGTATTGCACCCAGTTTGAGTTCACTGGAAGGTATGCTGACCCTAGAAATAAAAACAAAAGTCCTAATAAAAATAAAGTCCTAAAAAAAATTGTGGGTTTTTTTAAAGTAGACCTTCCTCTTCGCATTAGTCTGGTTACATCCTCACTTCTCTCGAGAGAAGCCAGGGTTGCACATTTTGGACCATGATCCAGGATAGAGTTAGTGAATGAGATAACAGGATAAATTAATGTACATATCTCAAGAAAGTGTAGCAGAAGCGGCGGAACAAACTACACTATGTCTCTTATATTCCTTGTAATTTTGAAATATTTTTATAATTTTTCTTGACCACATTTGAGATGATAAACCAAGATATAGCATATATGTGCCGTGTGATTCCCGGCACCAATACAAAAAAGAATAGGACCACTCCATCTCTTCCCATGGATGTCGTAAAAGGCGACTAAGGGATAGGCTTACAAACTTGGGATTCTGCTTTAGGCGATGGGCTAGCAACCTGTCACTATTTGAATCTCAATTCTATCATTGAGCCAAATAGCTGAACGTGGCCATTCAGTCTTTTCAAGATTGTCGGGAAGGGATGTAGACGTGACTATATGTATGTATATATAGCATATATTTATTTGGTATTTTTTACGTAACGTTTCAGCATACTTTATAGACTTTGTAAATGAGCGAAAATGGTTAAATAGCCCCTTAAGTCATACAGCTGAACCTTTCTGATTTTCGAGACTTTTGGCTCTCGTACCGCGAAAAGGACGTGACAATATGTACCTATGTATGTTTCTTTATTTGTCTGTCAGTAAACTATTTATAACACATAAATAGAAATATGAAAAAATTACAAAACAGTCATTGGATTTAGAAAATAAGAAGATATGTTTGTATTTTAATCATTATTGCCTTTTATATCTCAAACAAAATCTACAACAGCAATTTTTTTTGCTCACCCAACTCCAACATGCCAAGCAAAGTGACCGGATGCGGAAACCGCTCCAGAAACAACGGGAGCAACTCCACTAGAATCTCTCTGGTCGCGGCGACGTCGCCCGCGCAGTAGTTCATCAGCTCTTGAAGGTTATGTCGAACGTCGTCTAGGTTACCATCGACAAAGATGTCGCGAGTCGATTTGTCTATGGACGAGCCGCAGTATAGATTGTGTACCTAAAACAAGTAACACACATAAGTAAAATGTAAACCCCTCTCTCGCCTCTTTTTTTCGGAGCGATAGGTAGGCAGAGTCTACCATTATTACTTCTACTACGAATTTTTAGTTTAATTTTTTAAGAATGGTGGACCGAAAGTTGATCAATGTGGACGAAGCAAAATAAGTAAGAAATATACATACATACATACATAAAATCACGCCTCTTTCCCGGAGGGGGGACTTGCCACGATCTCTGCATACTTCCTTCGCTTCATCCACATTCATAACTCTCTTCAAGAAGTAAGAAATATGAAAATTAGAATTCTCTGTCTCTCGAAAAAGAGGTACGTCATTTACGTATTTAAATCGGGTATCTACAGCAATAATAAATTTAAAAAAAAAAAAATACTTCGCTAAGGTTGTTCAGCGAGCTGATCTCCATCCAATCGTCATCGCTCGGATTCGCCTCCTTGTTCTTAGCTTTGAGAACCGCACGCTGGTAGCTCGTCACGCCGCTCACGCACACGTGCATTGACATTGTGTCCATGAAACGAACGCCTGAAACATTAAAAATTACGTATACATATGGTCACGTCTATATCCCTTGCGGGGTAGACAGAGTCAACAGTCTTGAAATGACTGAATGGCCACGTTCAGCTATTTGGCTTAATGATAGAATTGAGATTCAAATAGTGACAATCGCCTAAAAAAGAATCCGAAGTTTGTAAGCCTATCCCTTAGTCGCCTTTTACGACATCCATGGGAAAGAGATGGAGTGGTCCTATTATTTGTTGTATTGATGCCGGGAACCACACGGCACAAATTATATGTATTATATTATATTTCTAAGATAATTATCCCAAAATGTAATTCTCAAAAGAAGAGAGTTGAAACGGCCTCGAACGGTAATAAAGAATGAATCGCAAAAGTATCCCACAAATCGCTATACAGTTTGAATAAGACCCAATTAAATATCTACATTTGATTGTCAACTTTAAGTCATAGATATGAAGTTCATATACGAACCCACTGCATATTCCGTTTTTAAAATAGTTACTTCACCAGCCAGTTTTTCTTAATTTTTGCCACTTTTTCTCAAAGTGCTTAAGATTAATCATGACTTTAAATTTCGAATTAGTTTTAAAATAAAATTTACATAGAATTGCTGAGAATTAAATGAGACACCACATACCTGTTTTCTCCAGCCAGTATTGTTCTTTAATCCTGATACGATCATACGACACATTATGGCCGATTACAATTCTTGGCCTGGTCAAGTCCCCAACGCGTTGAACCCCGTCAGTTTCCAAGGGAATCAGATCTTCATACTTCATATACTCTTGATATTTTTGTGGTTCATCGTGCACTACCGACTCGCTTATCCAGCCGTACCTGGGAATATACCACATCATCATCTTTCTACCGATTGACCTTTCAGGTGTGGAAGTGAGTTAATAAAAACTGCCACATTATCATCATATCATACCAGGTGACAGGTTGCTAGCCTATCGCTTACTAGAAGAATAGTTTTCCACAACACACCAATATACAAATTAAATTTATATTGGGAGGTGAGTTGGAGCCTAAACTAGGTTAGACCTGTATTTCAGGCCTCCAGGTCACCCACCCGTGGCAAGAGAGGTTTACGTGGCAAGTTATGGAGTGGTGTTATTCTGAAGTAAGTGCTGGAAAACACACAGCACCACTCACATCAAACTTTAATTTTAAAAATCTACAAGTTTTGAAGGAATAGTGCTTGAAAGAAGATCAAAAGCTCACCAAGCCGTTGGCGACACCGCGCATGCCAACGTAGGGCTGCTGCCGGCAGACATGAGCACCTCCACATCCAGCACCAGAGCGTCATCCGACGGACACGGGACAGGTTGTGTCTCGTCCGCAGTGTATTTAGTCCAGCCTGCTCTTCTTAACCATTTCTGGAATAAATAGGATCTTTTATAGCAAGAGGTACGAGTATCACCTTCCGTGAATATTAAAAAAAATTGTATGTTTAAAAGAAGAACCCATATAATCCGTAACCTTGAGTGACTTTTACAATCTGCATGGAAAGAGTAATCACTGGCATACACTATATTTCTCTTCACTAACACACCATCAGGTTGCTGTGTGGTGCCCAGCACCAATAAAAAAAAGAATAGGACCACTCCATCTCGTTCACATGGATGTCGTTAAAGGCGACTAAGGCAGCTTATAAACTTGGGATTCTTCTTTTAGGTGATGGGCTAGCAACCTGTCACAATTTGAATCTTAATTCTATCATAAAGCCAATCAGCTGAATGTGGCCTATCAGTCTTTTCAGGACTGTTAGCTCTGTCTACCCCGCAAGGGATATAGACGTGATTATATGTATGTATGTACTAACACACCAACGCTGGTCTCGTAACTAGAAGCAACACAATTAGCTCATAATTATGGCTATACCAAGACAATAACAAATTCTTTGCAGAGATCGGAATACTATATCTATAGGATGGGAAAAAGTAAAAGCAAGCAAAAATAACTAATACCTTTGGAACAGGAGGCATTTCACACTCCGCCATTTGCTTTAACAGGTCCCGGTATGGGGCACTGTATTTCTCGCCAATTTTGTAGAAATGCTCCACTATATCTTTGCCCTCCAATTTCGGCAATTTCAACTCTACGTCTGGCATGTATGTCTGCTGTTTGTAGTTAATACCGTGTTTCATTAGGCTCTCTTGACAACTGCAAAATTTTTTCATTACATGAAATTGTTTATTTATGTACACAAAATTATATACATTAAAGGAGCATTTAATATAATAATTGTAGTACAAAGGTGCTATTTATTTCAATAGAAATCTCTTCCAGTAGACTCGTGAACAAATGTAGTGTGTGCATGAAGTAAATGACAATAATAAACTACATATGTATAAATATATTTCATATGCTTACATAATTAGTATAAAGAGTTTATTTCAAGAGATAATAAGTCCTTAACTCGTTGTTTGAAATTAAATTTTAAATTGTTTGAAAGTAGACATTATTTTAGAAATGTATTTTGCAATAAAAGGTTGTTCACTTTTATTTCAGTACCTAAAAAAATGGATTATTCATAATAATATAGCACGGGGTAGACAGGGCCCAAGATGTTTACCTTTTTATTACATCAGGATCCACAGGAGCACTGGGCGTTTTAAAAAGTTGCTCATATATATTTTTTGATATCATCTGTATGTTTACATCATTAACTCTAAACTCTTTGGAAAAGTTTTCTTGTTTTGGTTCAACTTTTTCACATTTTAGGTTAGGTTCTGTTTGCTTGCGTTTTATAAGTTTCACTTCACTCGAAGGTAACATATTGCAATAACATCTTCGACATTGGATACAATTTTGTAAGAAACGTGTGTGCTTCTTAAATTTCATTGTGCATTCATAAGAAATTATCTTGTAATATTCCGGAAAGTAAACAATACTTGCGGTTTTGACGTTGACACAAAAACACTACGTTCAAAAACGAAAACTTATCAGTTCAGAAATTTAAAAGTATAAACCACAATATTCAAATGGGAAAGTGTATAAATGTCCATGTTTCATGTCAGAACTACTAAACCAATCTCTATGAAACTTTGTATACATATTGTGTGGATGAAGTACTTCGTGTGTATGTATTTGTAATGTTTTATATATTACTATAGTCTGTGGTATGAAGTGAGAGAGAGCGACGTGGGAGAAATCTAGTACATATTTTAAATTTTGAAGTAACTTATCAAATGCATCTTTCAGTTAAAGTGGATTGAATCCATATTTAAAAATATTTTTCATTAATAATCATTTATTACTGTCAAACGTTAATACATAATACTAATTTAATAATACACTGAATAAACAAGTGTTAACTTGCAAACAATAAAATAAACAGCGTGCATACTTATAAATAAGGGAATGTATAAAATAATATCTCTTAATTAGTTCTAAGTTGATAGTCTCCATTTTGTGTGATATAACGGACCCAGGGCAAAGCTTGGTATCCACTCTTCTCAATGATTTTAAGGTATCTCACTTGAATGCCTGAAGTTGTGAAATATGGGATTTCGAATTTGACTTGTATTGGTGGTTTTCCATCAACTTCCTCGCATTCGACAGATGGCAGCCCAAAATGAGCTCTCATTAAGTACTCTTTGCCACCAGGGAATGACTTAATAGACCAAGTTATAGCATTCTGCTCAGGTGTATACTTCACGCTTCCAATTGTAGTCTTGAATTTAGGTGAATCAGCATCAGCTGGGACGGGAATTATAATTTCAACATTGTTTGCTGTTGAACGTCTTTTGAACTGGGACTTGGCCTTGATCATGTACTCGACACGAGAATGAGCATGACGCTCTATTACAGATTCAATCCAAATCAATGGCTTCACATGGGTGTTTAGTCTGTAAGACATCAATTCAAACTCTCCATCTGGCGGAATAAATGAAATGGTCCGATCATTCTCAAAACGGGATAGTCTCACGCATTGATGGAACTTCACATCTTCCAGCTCAACTGATTTGGATTTACCTCTGCCAGTGCTCTCAAAGAGGACCTTATCATTCAAACCAAGACGTAACTCTGGCATGCCAGATAGATAGACTCTCATTTTGATAGCGCCAACTATTTCACTCCGCAACACATTTCCATTTGAATTCGCAAGAAGATTAACAGACTCAATAACATCCAAAAATACTTCGTTTTTCCTGTATTTAATGCCTTCAGATCTCCAGGACACTGCATTTGTGACCGCCATTGGAATGCGAGGCTGCATTTCTAGTTTATGGCCTTCTTGGGTAATGTACTCTTGAAGAATTTTACTATCTGTTGTCTGTGGATATCCAAAATCAATGAGCTCATCCATTAGCTCGTATATAACAACAAAGTTATCCCGGATACTTTCCTCTTCCAGTTCTTTGAAATATTCAGTCATAACTTCAACAATTTTGTACAAAAATACAAACACCAAAGCTATGTTAGCATTTTTTTTGGTAGTAGACACTATGTACAAGTTGTTAGTTTTTATGTAAGCGAAGGTACACTCGCTGGTCTGGAGAAGTGGAGTCAGCATACCCTCTTCTTCTTTCTCCATTAGGAAAGGCATAAACTTGTCAATCACACCCATGTCAACATCTCCTCGGTAATTTCTTGAAATGAGGACCTTCCCCTTAACGTCCAGAATATATACGGCGGAGCACGACATTGTGGAGCTGAAATTTATCGAAATTTACAATTTATAGATGGAAAAACAGGTTTCATAGGTTGACACATATATTAATTCGGGCGAAAAGATAGGTAGGTACAACAATAAATCTGTTTTAATAAATTCTTTAAAGCAGGTTTACTTGATTATTTCACAAGAACTCACAATTGTCTTATAAGAAAAGAATTAAAATTACATTGCCAATTCGTATGAAAAGATAAAAAGATGAAAAGATGACGGCGTATCAATGACGCACTGACATGAAAATGGTGCGTGACAATGGCAAATGAGTGTCAAAAGAAGTCAAACTTAAAAATAAAACTGACAAAGGCAGACTTCCAAACTTTTATCAAAACTAGAGTTTTATTGAAAGTTATGAAGAATGAAGACAACGGTGTCTTGGATAAATTTTGATAACAATCATATTTTACTGGTTTATCTCAGTCTTACTTTCTAAAAAACATTCGAGATTTTTGATAACATTATGAATATATGTATATGTTTGCATTAGCAGTGAAAAAGTAAAAACTACTTATATCAACGTCACTGTTAAGTGATCTTCAAGTTTCATTCAGTTTGGTTTCGGAAATTGATCTTTCTTCATTTCATTGTTGTAGGTCGGGATTTCATTTTAATTCTATACCGCACCTGATTTCTAATTTAATATGTAGTGTTATAAGCACTTACAAACATACGCTGGATTTCTTTAATAAGACATATTATTTATATTTAAATTTGCTTTGTGATAACCGCATCAATCTCAAGAATGATACCTCTAATGGACGGACAACAAAGAAATCCACTTGTTTTCTTGGATATCTCGATTGATGGAGAAAAAGGTGACAAGATAATTACTATTTATTGATTTGATGCTTTTATTTATTGTAAGTTTTAGTATAAGTTCAACTTACAACAAGTTTTTCATTGAGAAAAGAGATAACATCCATTAGCCTCGATTATTTGTTTATGATAATAGCCAGTGCATAAATAGATTCAAATGAGAATTCATATGTAGTTTAAACTATAGTTACAATAACAACAACTAAGAACTTCAAGAAACTGTATAATATTCTACACAATTTCTGTTCAAAAAGTACGGATGGGTAATAATTTTTAATGTGGGAACTGGTTAATATTGCTTTCTGTAGTACTAAGTATTTATTGAAGATAGGGAGGGTTCCTAAATTTAATACCAAAAGTGGCTTATTTGAATCAGTGTATTTTCGTTCAGAAGAATGTGGTTCATAATTATTATGGTAATCTTCTTTTAATGGTTTCAACTGTGGCAATATAGTGCCACATGTAAATGCCTGTTAAATTAAATATTAAACTGATAAAATTTGGTACACAGATAGAATAGACCTTTAGAAATACCATAGGATCTTTCTGGAAATTCCCAAGGAAGCAAAGCCCTGTACAAAAGCTAGTTTCAGATATACGGAAAGTGAGAACATATGACATTATCCTTATCAATAATAGCAATGCTGGTCCAATTTGAAAGTGCTTATATTTCTAAGTTCTTTCTTATAAGAGTCTTATTCATGGTTATATTTCGTAAGTTGATGTCTGGTGAAAATTCCCATGTGTAGTTTCTTACACAGCTTCTTCTACACAGGTGCTTTTTAAGCGATAGTAGATATTATTAGACTAAAGTAATGTTGACGCCAATAAGTTTATAACCTTGTATCCATTTTTGAAAATAAATCTATTTGTGTTTCATAGTTTTGTAGACATGTGCCTCTGTCTTACTCACCTATTGTTATTTATAGCAATGAATAAATTAATATATCCATTGTATAGTTCCAAACAAAACATTGTAGATACTTTGGCCTCATACTATTTGTCTGTTATTTTTTAATTTGCTGCTAGCCAGTTTTTAATCGCAACTTCATCTGTGTGAATTTAGCGCCATTCACAAATTACGAAATTATCATCACCTACAAATAGCAATAAATTAAATGCACCCCACAAAAGTGCGAAATAGAATACATGTTTTTTGAAAATCCTGCGGGAACAGTAGTTTTACTGGGGTACCCAATGTTCTCTCAGGTTATTCTCTATACTTTCAATTATATGTATATACATGATATTTTAAGAAGATTAATACAGTATATAACCCATAAAGAGGTTACAAATAAATAAACTTACTTTCTCAATATTACTAGTTCGTAATATTACTTGGGATAAACATTTGCTTTGTAAATGTCATGTATGGTATGGAGAAGGAAATAGGGTAGCAGGTAAAAGCGAGTATTAGTAAAATTTTAATTTATAAATGACCTGACATGAGTTTATTTTACAGCTGGCCGCATCGTCATTGAGTTGAGAGCAGACATAGTGCCGAAAACGGCAGAAAACTTTAGAGCTCTATGCACAGGGGAGAAAGGTATCGGGATATTCAACAAACCTCTTTGTTACAAGGGCACAAAATTCCATAAGGGTTAGTAAAATTTACGCACCTTTCATTCATACTCTTGTGTTCATTACATACTAATGAGATTGTTATTCCATTTTGTTAGTGAAAAATCCTTACAAATATTATTAAGTGCTGTGTGGTTTCTCACTCCATATCTTTCCCATAGATGTCCTAAAAGGCGACTAAGGGAAAGGCGTATAAACTTGAGATTCTGGGAACCTGTAACTATTTGAATCTCAATTCCATTATGAAGCCATACAGCTGAATATGGCCTTTCAGTCTTTACAAATCTGTTGGCTCTCTCTGCCCCACAAGGGCTAGATGTGACTATTATGTATGTTTGTACGAGCAGATTACTTCTTGGTTTAATTTGATACATGTCAAGATGTGTGTTTTAAAAAAATTTAATACTTTCAGCGATTTCACAATTCATGGTCCAAGGTGGAGACATTATAAATGGCGACGGTACAGGCGGAGAGAGTATATACGGAGAGACATTCCCGGACGAAAACTTTATTTTAAAGGTACTACTACTTGTTTTAGTTAATCAGTCAGTTAATTACTTAGTTCATCAATTCCAAATTATTATTGGTTGTAATAAGTCAGTTGTTATGAAGAATTTTTATAGAACAAGCATTTTCTTGCATTCTCATATCTGGAATATTTGGTAAAAAACCATTTACTTTGTTTCATTTTTTTATACATACATACATACATATGGTCACTTCATATCCCTTGCGGGGTAGACAGAGCCAACAGTCCTGAAAAGACTGAACGGTCACGTTCAGCTATTTGGCTTAATGATAGAATTGAGATTCAAATAGTGACAGGTAGCCAGCCCATCGTCCAAAAAAAGAATTAAAAAAAAAATTAATCACAGACTTAAAAACTTTTATCCTCCAGCACGAAGCAGGCGTCCTAAGCATGGCGAACAAAGGCAAGCCACACACGAACGGCTCCCAGTTCTGCATCACGACGGTGCTGTGTCCGCAGCTGGACGGCACCAACGTGGTCTTTGGCAGAGTTCTGGCCGGGCTCGGAGTGGTCCTGGAGTTGCAAGCGGAGACTGACTGCGAATTAGGGCGACCGACAGTGGTATGTAAAGCAGTGAGAGTAAATAGGTACATACATACATATGGTCACGTTTATATCCCTTGCGGGGAAGACAGAGCCAACAGTCTTGAAAAGACTGAATGGCCACATTCAGCTATTTGGCTTAGTGATAGAATTGAGATTCTTATAGTGACAGGTTGCTAGCCCATCGCCTAAAAAAGAATCCCAAGTTTATAAGCCTATCCCTTAGTCGCCTTTTACGACATCCATGGGAAAGAGATGGAGAGGTCCTATTCTTTTTTTCACACGGCACATATATATATAATTACGTCTATATCCCTTGCGGGGTAGACAGAGCTAACAGTCTTGAAAAGACTGATAGACCTGGTTCAGCTGTATGGCTTAATGATAGAATTGAGATTCAAATAGTGTGAGCTTGCTAGTCCATAAGAAGAATCCCAAGTTTATAACCCTTTGTCGCCTTTAACGTCATCCTCGGGATAGTAATGGAGTGGTGACTTACTCTTTGATAAACGGCAACAAACTTTCATGAATTCCAAAACTACTTTGATTTGATATAATAAGTATTGACATTTGTTGGAATGCATGTAAGTAACCTTCATCAATAAACACTTCCTCTTTTACTTTGATGGCTCTATTCTGTCTGGTCTGGACCAAAGCAAGTTCGAGATTAATGTTATCAAATAATGTAACTTTATTTTCATGTCAATTCATAAAGAAATTGTAAAAAAAAATAAAAAATTATATTAATCGAAAACAACAGCCGAAATAAGAATACAACTATGATAAAATCTACTTACTCACCTTAATACTAACTATCACTTACCTACTTTCTTGGTGTAAGGAAAGCAAATAATTCCTTTTTTCCAATATCCTCCTTTTTTTGAAGAAGGTTAAATTTCTAAAATCTCGTTAAGTTTAACAAACATTTTCTGAAAACGGTTCAGCAAAACGCAAGATAATCGCGTTCAAACATACATATATAGATAGATAGACTATTTATTGCACCATAAGAAATAGAAGAACAGAAAAAAAAACACTGGTAATGAGGTACAAAGGCGGACTTATCGCTAAAGAAATCTCTTCCAATCAACCTTACATACATACAGGACAACTGAGAACCACCTTTTTCTACATGGCTGTTAAAAATACGATGTATATAATGATCAATACTGTCGAAAGCCTTACAAAAATCCGTATTTGCTGGATTGCATCATAGAAGACTGTGGGGAGATCCAAGGCGTTTGGGACTTGTGTTATCAAGTGAATTACTATATTATGATCAATACTGTCGAAAGCATTACAAAAGTCCGTATTTGCAGGACTGCGTCGTAGAAGACTGTGGTGAGATCCAGGGCGATTGGGACGTGTGTTGCTGTGACGGAACAGCGGATAAACTGCCAGAGCACCCTGAGGACTTCCGCGACTTGCATCATTTGCCCGTCAGTATCATTCTAACAGCATTTAACTACGATATATTTCAATGTAGTGTGTTTTATATGTACATACATATAGTCACGCCTATATCCTTTGCGAAGTAGACATACATAAAATCACGCCTCTTTCCCGGAGGGGTAGGCAGAGACTACCTCTTTCCACGATCACTGCATACTTCCTTCGCTTCATCCACATTCATAACTCTCTTCATGCAAGCTCGGCGGTTTCGGGTACTTTTGACCTGACCCTCTAACAGCATTAACAGTATATTCCAATGTAGTGTGTTTTATATGTACATACATATAGTCACGTCTATATCCCTCGCGAGGTAGACAGAGATTGAAAGCTCAATATTAATAATAGTAACAGGTAGACGCTTAAAATTTTCACAGAATATTTATTTGTTAGGGACAATGATCAATTAAATACATACTCAACCAACAATGAATGTCGTTGCATTTTCGTCTTATTGTCATCTTTTTGCGTCAACTGTAGCAGCTGGTTCCAGGTTCGGATTCTAACCAGGGCATGATGAAAAATTTACGTTAAATTTAATTTTGAAGTGGTTTTTTTTTTAAATCTTATTTGTTGATAGTGCGACATAAATCTTATAATGAGATTAAAAAAGGCTATTAATTATCATTTTATCCAGCTAGAACAACTGGTACTCCGCATCAGGGACGTGAAGAGCAGCGGCAACAGTCAGTTTGTGTGCGCGCGGTACAAAGCGGCCGTGAGGAAGTACAGGAAATGTCTGCGGTACCTGGCCTGGATTCAGGGACAGGAGGATGACCAAGGTCAGTGTTTGAATTATAAGGTTTGATTCTGTATTTGTTGGCAAATATTTATTTATCATTATCATTTATTACGTATTGGAATTTCATGTATATAAATGTTGTGGCCCGATCGTTATATTTAGCCAGATCGTGATGTGGTGGCCGGGAACATCGAGATATACCAGGGAATATCGTTTGTGTTGCGTGTCAAAGGTTCATGAAACGGAAAAGCAAAGAGGTCAAAAACATATTTTATATTGTGATAGGAATTGTTTAACCCAGTGTTGAGTTGGGAAAATGGGAAAATAGACGAATGCCATTCTCGTCGTTTTGCTCAAATTTTGGTCAAGCGCATCTTGATCTCTTTAAGTGGCAGCGTATTTCGATGTGCCTGGGCATATCACGATCTTGCCAATACAACGATGGAGCGACGACATGAACAAAAAAGGCAAAGGCCCAAGTAAGCATCCTTGCGGTACGCCGTGCTAAATCAATACAGAAAAACTCATCCAATCTCCAATTATAACCATTCTAATCCTGCAAGTGGAACATGATTCGATCGTATTCCGAGCTGTTATTTAAATATATTAATTTTCTAGTTTTTGCAAATAACAGTTTGATTAATAGAGTCGAATGCCTTAGTGACTACCAATCATTTTTAATATTACAGTGTGTGACACAACTACGACATACAAACTACAGTGCCATCTTAATTTAGCGGCGTGCTATAGAAAGTTAGAGGACCATGACGCTTGTATTAAATCTTGTGATGAGGTGAGTTATGGCAAGATCAAAATTCATTCCAAGACTTTGGAACTTTGCTCCCATGGGAATTTGAATGATATAGTCTAAATGATAAGAATGACTAAAACTAGACCTTATTTCATTAATTGGTCTAGAAGTTCTTCAATTTATTTTTATATCAACAAAAATAAATACTAAACCAAAATATAATTCTCTTTATAACACCAGTATAAAAAGAAATGAGTTAAATTTTGTAAGTGATACCACACATGCCTTATTCTTTCTTTTAGTTTTGGCTTCTTAATTATTTATCTTATCTTTATGTGTACATACATACATAAAATCACGCCTCTTTCCCGGAGCAAAGACTACATCTTTCCACTTACCACGATCTCTGCATACTTCCTTCGCTTCATCCACATTCATAACTCTCTCCACTTCTCTTCATCTTTGTGTGTTTTACTTTAATATATTTGATTAAATTCTCGCCAAACTACAGGTACTAGAAATAGAGGCGCGCAACGAGAAAGCTTTATACAGACGAGCGCAGGCGAATTTCGCTCTCAAAAACTACGACGCGGCGCTCTCGGACCTGCGGCAGGCGGGCAAAGCCGCGCCCCACAACAGGGCGGTCCAGAAACTATTGGACGAGGTGAGTGACTATTAGAAACTTCGATCAATTATATGATACTAGAGGCCGCCCGCGACTTCGTCCGCATGGAAACCCTATCAATCCCGCGGGAACTCTGGGATAAAAAGTAGCCTATGTGTTATTCTGGGTCTTCAGCTACCTACATACCAAATTTCATGGTAATCGGTTCAGTAGTTTTTGCGTGAAAGAGTAACAAACATCCATACATCCATACAAACTTTCGCCTTTATAATAGTAGTAGGATATACTACGGTCCATTTTTTTAGCTACTGAAATAGAGGTTGACAACCTTGATAGGTCTTTTCGTTGAAAAACAAAAGCCGCGCCCATCTACAGGGCGGTACAGAAACTATTGGACGAGGTGACTATTAGAAACTTCGATCAATTATATAATTTATACCTACTACGGTCCGAGAATAGGGGAAGACCGAAAAAGAGGTGGATGGACGGCGTAAAGGAGAAAGGGAGTGACCAGTAAGATGGCAATTGACAGAAGTAATTGGAAAACTAACATACTGTGCCGACCCCACGTAGAAAGTGGGAAAAAGTAACGACGAAGAAGAAGATACCTACTATGGTCCATTTTTTTAGCTACTGATATAAAGGTTGACAACCTTGATAGGTCTTTTCGTTGAAAAACAAATTTGAAAATGTAAATTTATGGTCATAAGAAAAATAAATCAAAATATATATAAATACCTTTGCTATTAACGATATTGTGCAACAAAAAGTTGTTAACCTAAAGAAATGGATTATATATAGATTCATAGATGATGACAGTGCCGTGTGGTTCCCGGCACCAATAGAAAAAACAATGGGACCACTCCATCTCTTTCCCATGGATGTCGTGAAAGGTGACTAAGGCTTATAAACTTGGGATTCTTCTTTTAGGCGATGGGCTAGCAACCTGTCACTATTTGAATTTCAATTCTATCATTAAGACAAACAGCTGAACGTAGTCTATCAGTCTTTTCAAGACTGTTGGCTCTGTCTATCCCGGAAGGGATATAGACGTAATTTTTAATTTTTTACAGGTCCGCGTCTCAAATAAAATCTACAACGATGTACAGAAACAGCGTTTGTCAAAATTTTTTCGTGAGCAAACGACGAAGACAGCTGAAATCGGAAACTGAACTGAGACTGAAGGTAGTGATATATAAGATTAGTTGACAAAAATGTATTTAAATTTTACATATGTGATGAAATAATCTGCATATAATATCTAGTCTTCCACCTGCGAAGTACATAGATTCAAAATGAAAGTCGACAATATGTTATTGACATTAAGACGCTGTTTTCCTTATATAAGGCAATCTGCTGACGCGACATCTATGTTTTATCAACTTAACTACAAATGAAGTATGCTTTTGCTAAGTGTTGCGTCGAATCATTAATGACATTGCAAGCGAACTAGATGGCGTTGTGCTCAAATGTCTCAAGGTAAAACTGATAAGGGGGTCGATTTACGAACGCTGATGAGACATAATATATCTTCCGCCATTCTCTAGGTGGTTAACCTCAAAGATAGAAAGAGATGGAAGTTAAGAGATATGCCTTATCACCATTTAAAAAAGGGCTGCGGGTAGGTCCACTAAGATATGTGACTACCTAGATTGTGTAAGAGTATTTCGTAAAAATTCCCATAAGATACAATTATTTCATCACATATTTGCCAAGATAATGTTTTGCACGAATTAAGAACAAATATTTTTAAGTTAAGACGAGCACATCGAATAAGTTATTCTTATATTTCTTATATGAAGGAAAATATTTGGTTTTTATTTTATTTTTATTTCATATACTTCATTTTCGTTTTGGGGGTCTTCATTCTTTTTTCCTTTGGTTATTCTCTATACAGAAAATTTCAAATTTTCCCCTTAATATATTTGTACTTAATACGTGTAAATCTTATAAATATAGCAGTGTAGGTATGCAAGTACGAACATAATATGCCTTACGAGAACAAATAAGGTATTTTTCCTACTGCGTAAAAGCATCTTGGGCCCCTGTGACGGAGTGGTAATCTGTCAATTGCAGGATCGAATCGTCCAGGGTTCGGTAATTGGCCATGACAAGATTTAATGTGTTTTGATAATTGTTGGATTTATATGTCCTTTAGTGTAATTAAAACGTGCGCAAGATGTCAAACATGAAGTTAATGATGACTCAAAATATTTATTTGTCAAAATTGTATATACAAAAGCGAAAAACACTCGTTCACTCTCTCACTGATAACGCAATCTCAAAAACTCCAATAAAGATGAAATTTGGCAGGAAGGTAGATTGTGTAACTAGGAGACGTTCGCTAATAAGTTATTATTGGAAATTCCCGCAGGAACGGGAGATTAACGGGATTTTTCGTTTAACGCGGGCGGGCGCTCTCCAGTTTCTTATAAATTAAAGCTGCTGCTGATTGAGGGAACCTGCACATTCGGGCAACTGGATGTGTAACCGTGATCTAGGCTAGAAGGTTCCCTTAGATTAATTGATTCGTCTTATTTCCTTGCTTGTTCACGCATCGGATCGGATCGGATCGTGCGTGATGAATATAAAATATCTGGGTAATATCTCTCTTCTTGGTAATCGGGTAGATATATCAGGAAAAACATGAACTGATCTAAAAATATCTAACATTTTGCGTACGTAGCCGACGAAGGGCGTTTAAATCATTTGTTGTGCTATTTAGTCAAGAGTTCATATTCGTCGGACCATGAGTATTTAGATTTAAAATTAGGTTAAAAAACACGTGCGGACCTATAAATTGTATGGACGATTTTTCAAAGAAAATAATTAGGTATTTCGTTTAGCCCAAAGATGGCGCTGTTTTTAATAATGTGAAAAGAAAAGGTGACTGACATTTACCGAAAGTATACAGTATTACAATACCACTTGTATAAGTTACACCGATGTTACGTGCGCAGGAATTCCAATTTTTGTATGGCGCGAAAATATTTGAGCGGTTGAGCCAATCAGAGCGCGTCATTTGAACCCGCGAACTGAACTGTCCTCTATCATGAGCGAGAGAGCAAGAGACATTTTGCTTTTGGATTACAAGTTTCACGTACTTGTGATAAGGTCGTTATTTTATTGAGGTTTCCATTTTTGATTCGACGGTAGTTTGCGCTTTTCCGTGCCGTGATATATTGCCGCGGCGACTTTTAAACCTGGTAGTACTGCGCGGATCTATAAACTGATGTTCCCGTGATAAAAACTAGGCTATCGTAAAATAAAATTCCGTTAAATGTTTTGTTTATTCGTAGTGTAATGTAAATTCTAGTCAAAATTACAATGGTGTTCCTAGTTGTTCATGGTAAAATTTCCCTTAAAATTCGGTAATTACTTATTTAAAGAAACCTAGTCAAAATTTTACATTACGAAGTGGGTAATTGGTTGATATACGGGAACACTCACGTATAGTTCATTTCTTTAGGTAGTGAAATAAAGGCAAACAGTCGTGATAGTTGTCTTTTTCCAAAAAAAGGTTATTAATTTGTAGTCATGATAAGACAACAAAAAAAAAAAAATAACTGATGCCAGTATGAATTACTTTGGCTATTAAATTTATTTTTCAACAATAAATGTATTTTTTAATTCTAAGACATTTCAAGATTGTACTATCTACTTTAATTTCACTACCTAAAGAAATAGACTATAAATAAAAACTGGTTAGATTTCGTCCATCTTTTTTTTAGGTCCGTATACGATATGGAAATGTTCAAGTATAGCTTTTGTGGTGAACGAGCGAACACCAAAGCTGTCATTGGTGAAGTTAGTTAGGCACCTAATGAATGTGTGATTTGCGTCACATGTGACGTAATTTGACGTCTTAGCTTGAAACCGATATTCTGTCTTGTAGTAGAAGTAGCAATTTTATAGCTCATATTAGGAGCAATATACTAGCCATTTGAGTATAATATTTAAATCCCAAAACGTAGTTAATACATACATTTTTTTTTATAATTTTTAAGAAGGCAGGTATCTCAAAAGAGCTTTAGCATGTTATCTTATTAGTGCAAGTATTATTTGTGTGTCAAATGTATGGCCTTGAATATATTTAATTAGATATATAGAATTGATAGTTTCGAAAAGCTATTCCAAAAGAATCACTGCCATTTTTACAATACGTATGTTAATATTACGTAAATTAAATTTAAAGACAGGGGGTTATTTAAGTTAGTTTGTAAGTTAATTTAAGTGTCGTGCTGTTGAAAGTCTGCGAACGAGCCAGTATAGTAGGAAAATCTTAACCCTTCCTGAGAAATAATTCGGCAGGGTATAGTTTTTTTTAAGCTAACAGCAAAAACATGACCCGCCTGTTACATACATACATATAAGAACCAAATATATTTGAATGAAATATATTTGAGACCAAGAATTTGTAAGTGTATGATTGGGTTTTTGTATTTAAATATGGAACATTGTAAATCCACACTAATATTAAAGAGAAAAGATTTGTATTTTTGTATGTTTGTAACGAATGAACTCAAAAAACTAAAAAACTGGATTGGTTTTCACGAAATTTGGCACAGTTATAGAATATACGTTCCGTTAAAATATAGGCTTTGTTATCTGGAATTTTCCACGGCAACGAAACCCGCGCAAAATCTAGACTTTTATATTAAGTCGGGAATGATCTGGCAAAGGCAAGAGTACCCTTAACTGACGAGCTTGGTTAAAAAGATTAATAGATATGGATGAAGAAAAATAAGTAGGGATCGCAAATAGAAAGGTACAGTCTCTGCCTACCCTACCCTCCGGGTGAAAGGCATGATGGTGATGTATGTTAATTACATGTAAGAAATGGGGATAGGTTATTTGCAACATTAACACTTGTTTACGTTATGTTATTTTTTTAATACAAATCAGTTTGACAAAAAGTAAACCGAAAAATTGATAATGGCAACATTAATTTTTTCTATACAAAAGATCTCAGATGTTGCCATACTGATATTATGTTTTACTTAACTGTGTATTAAATCTTTTTGTCAAATTGTTATGATTGTCCTGTAAATAGTCTATAATTTGTATTATGAATATCATGTGCAAGAAGGTATGTATATATCTGTATATACATTTTGAAAACACAATAAACTTATTGCTGATGTAAATATACCGACTAATTATGATTGTTTACCTATATTATAGTTTTAAAAATTAAAACTACCTAAGTTTAGGTATTTAGCTTCCCTTAATACAACTATACTATTCATATATGCGCAAACGCATATTCATGCTCATGGCAACATCGACATGTAAAGTAACTGCTCAATTTCATTTGACAAGTTTATTCAAAATTGTATTAAAATTTTTATTATAAGCACGAAAGAAAGTGCTAATTGGAAACCACACTCTCATACTCCTACTATACAAAACTATAGCCCGCGACTTTTCCGCCTTAAATCTCTATAATTTATTCCAATGTCTAAGATATATTACCGTGTAGCAAAGTTTCATGAAAATCTATATTTTTGCGTGACAAACACACATTACAAACTCCCATTTATTATTGCAGGATTAAGAGATCAAATATCAAATAATTCGAATTTGTTTAAATCAATCGAGTTTATAAGCTTTCGTCTTACCTTCAGAAAGAAATGAAAATTTCTTCCACTTATTTACGGAACGCTATGAAGGTAATATATTTTATAAAGGAGTTTGGTTTCCAATTTGTACATAAACACAAACATATACATACATTTTTGTTTAGCGAGAGGTAGCACAGGTCTCCTGGGCCGTGTGTACTTTCCTAAATTATATAATTTTACAACATAATAAAATAAGATATAAATTAAAAGGACTGTGTTCAGTAACTTGATATGCTATTTCCTAACTTCTCTTAAGTTAATAGCTTTAATAGGTATTTAATTAGTACAAAATTGTCACACGGAAAGATATTGCGACTGATTTTACAGTTTTATACTTGTAACTATACAATATGAAAATAAAAGTCAATTTAGTAAACTCGCATTTTTATTTCAGAAAATGTACCAACAAATGTATATAATGTGCCATGTGGTTCCCGCCACCAAAAGACAAAAAATAGAACCAATCCATCTCTTTCCCTTAGATGTCGTAAAAACATGGGATTCTTGTTTTGGACGATGGGCTAGCAACCTATCACTACTTGAATATCGATTCTGTCATATAGCCATGCAGGTGAGTGTGGCCTGTCAGTCTTTTCGACTCTGTTGGCCCTGTCTGCCCCGCAAGGGATATAAACGAGATTATGTGTGCGTCAGCGTTTTTCTTAGTCGCCTTTTAAGACATCAATGGGAAAGATATGGAGTGGTACTATTCTAAAGTGCTCGGAACCACACGCACTTAACGGTTAATGTATGCCATATGCTAGAATAAGCCCATCACGATGCGGTGTCTTTGAAAATTGTGAAAACCCTGTTTCATACATAACTACAAATGCAACATATTACCTATACGATGTAAGAAAATTTTACAGATTCAACTGACGATTTGAGTCTTCTCACTCCTGGCTTTAGTCCCGGTTGTATCCTCACCACTCTGGAGAGGACCCCGGAGTGTACCTTAGACCATGGATCCTGGATTAGATGAGTCAGATATTTACGCGCAGCGACTCCCGTCTGACCTTCGCAACCTTTGCAAGGGAACCTTACCAGTATTGGATCGATCATAGTAACACATACAATTGCTTGAATGTGCAGCTTTCCTCACGATGTTTTAGCTCACCTTAAGACAATCGGTTAGTATTTAAACTGATGATGTCGTTTCGTGTAAAAATCTGACTGACTAGGCAGAGCAAGGAGCAATCGGGCTGAACATATGTTCATTGATCGGTTCAGAAATGTGTCAATGTCAAAATTGACGATTCTTCCGCTATCACCTGTGGCCTGCCACTGCTGCACTGCTTGCACTTGTCACTGTCACATCCAAGTCATCCAACCGAACGTGTACTGTACAATTTAAAGTGATTGTATTTTATAATTTATTTTGGATTTTATTAAAATACCGTCATAGAAGTTGTGCCACCCGAGTGAAATAATTCTCATAATTTTATTGTGCAATATGTCAAAAGTTACCAAAAGGAAACACGTTTTCAACGAAGCTCTTTGGGACGATTTCGAATTACCAAAAGAAAATCAAACAGTGGTCAAATTGTTGAAAAGTGTAGGAAACAATCTACACGAGGTAAATTCGATCTAATTCTAGCATGAAGTTAATATGTCCATAATAAAATTTAATATTCTAGATTTTTTCTAGAACATAACCAAACAAACTACCTACATAAATGAATGCTTGTTTGTGCTGTTGAAACTAAAAAATCTTATCAGTCTCTGCAAGTGTCAACTAGCGGGAGTTTCGTCTATACCCCTTGTGGGGTAGGCAGATCCAACAGTCTTATAAAGGCTAAAATGTCACATTCAGCTCTATGGCGTAATGATGGAATTAAGATTCAAATTCTGACGGGTTGCTAGCCTATCGCTTACGAGAAGAATCCCAAGTTTATTACCCTTTCCTTTTTCGCCTTCTACAGCATTCATGGAAAAAATATAGAGAGAGGATATTACCTGATTCAAATGTGCCAGGAAACACATGTCACACAGTTTCATGTAGGTAGGTATAAAAAAAAATAAAAAAATTTCAGGTGACCACACCATCAGGGGAAGTTTACCTAGTATCAATGCCAACAAAGTTCCGGAAGAACATATGGGTGAAAAGGGGTGATTATATACTCGTAGAACCTATAGCTGAAGGCAACAAAGTGAAAGCTGAAATAGTGAATATATTAAATAAAGATTCAATCAAATATTACAAACAATGTAAGGTGTGGCCTAAGGAGTTTGAGGATAAACAAGAGATCAAAACAAACACTGATGAAATATTTGTGAATACTAATAGGAAACATCAAATTGTAATTGAAAGTTGTAGCGATACAACAGATAGTGAAAGTGAAGCCGATAGTGCAAGCGACAGTGATAAGAAATAAAAAGGTTTAACTGATTCTTTGATTTATATAGGTAATGAGTTATGAAGGAAATTATTATTTTAAGTGATATGAATAGAAATGGGAATGCTTAGATTGATCATGTGGAGAGGATGAATGAAAGCAAGTATATTAAGCAAATTTGATGAAGGGCATGATGAGAAAGAAACTTTCTCTGATTGTCCTGTGTCTATCTATATAAATAGATAGACATCCATATACTCCATTTAATAAGTCCATCCATATCTCCATTATATATCCAATACTTTATTTTATAAGAAATACATAGTATTTATTTATTGTTTATTGTTGAGTTAGTATCTTATACACACACACGCACACACACACCCATCTCGAAGCTTACTCAATCTGTCTAATCTCATATATATTATATATGAGTCGTGTAGGATCAAAATCGGCTATCTGAGTTATGGCTGAAAAGTGACAATATAAAAAATAAACCCTTTAGGACTGTTTTTCATTTTTACATCAAAATTTTTGTTTGCAAGACAAAATTATCATTAAAGAATTTACAATTTAACTCAAAGTCTGTATTAAAGTTGAATGTTTAGATACGGCAGGTGTTTATTTTGTGCAGATAGCCACATTTGATACTGAACTTTGAAAATAACCATATTTGAACCTGAGATATAGACAAATAGCCACCTTTGATTCCAAGCCAATGACAAATAGCCATGTTTGATACTAATAAAAAAAAAGTAAAATAAGGGTTGTCACTAAACAATATCATGAGTAAGTATTATTTTTATTTGACACCACTGGGGTATTGTTAGTGATATTGTTTGTTTTGTTAGCGCACTGGCAGCTTATAAAAAAAGTTAATTTTTAAGAGATGAGTGTCAATTGTTTTTTTTTCACATTACCCACACAAAGTTAAGAGAAGTTAGAATTTACGTTTTATTTTATGTTTATTTCAATGTTTTAAGTTTTATTTTACAATATATTACCTTTACAAATAATAGTGAGTTTTTAATTAACCATTTGGTCCATACGGAACCGGATGAACTGTGAGTAAAAGTGCAAAGTGTTAGTTACAGACTTAGCGGAATTCGTGAGTAAAAACACTTATTTTCTAGTTGAAAGACTGCAAATATTGTTTCAATCTTACAATTAACAAGGACCTTTTCAGTAAAATCTGTTATAAAAATCAAAGTGAGAAAGAACTTAGTACAATATTGAACTGTTTTAACTTAATTTCTAGAAGTGATATTGCACTTGTATTTTGTTTATTCCCGAACTTTGACGCCGTGTAGTGAACATTTTTGCTGTCTTCTTTTCATACTTGCCTACTTAATTTGTGAAATCTATACAACATGGCTAATAAGAACATTAAACAATATGTAACACAAATTATTCAAAATTCGATTAAGATTGAAAAGTTACTTACGAATTCGAAAAAATGTGCTTTAGACAAACGAACAAGAGGGTTTTTAGATTCACGTATGGAGGTGTTACAGGATTATTGGACTAATTATACTAAGATATATGATACTCTTTCTGGACTTGTAGACGTTGAAATTTTAGAATCGGAACATGGCTTAGACTTGGAGAAAAACTTCGAGCAAACTGAAGAATGTTATTTGGAGTTATTATCTTGGCTTAAGGATAAGTTATATGAATTTAAACTTGATCAAGGTGAAACCTCGAATTCTCACACATACTCTGAAAGTCCTAAGATGAGGCCAAAGCTCCCACCGATTTCAATACCTCAATTTTCAGGCGATTATAACCAGTGGATGAGTTTTAGAGACTTATTTCGCTCACTGATTCATGATAACAATCGTTTGACTAAAATCGAAAAACATCATTATCTTAAGTCTAGTCTATCCGGAGAAGCCGAACAACTGCTGAAAAACTACTCGCTTACTGAAGCTAACTACGATGATGCTTGGAAAAAATTGAATGATCGATATGAAAACAAAAGAATGATTGTCAACAATATCCTCACTCGATTTTTGAGTCAAAGGACATTGACCTCGGAGTCCGCAAAGGGTATAAAAGATCTTTTGGATACCTCAAGTCAATGTCTCACGTCCCTCACAAACTTGAATGTCGATTCCTGGAATGCAATAATCGTTCACATATTAGTCTCAAAGTTAGACCTTGAATCTCACAAGCTTTGGGAACAATCTTTAGAAAATTCCACATGCATTCCAACATATGAGGATTTAATCAGTTTTCTCGAAAAACGATTCCGAGCTATGGAAATGGTGAATATAGCACAACCTCCACTAAGAAGCACTCCAAAACCCGTTCAACATAAAGTAACTAACGTCAAAAGCTTTGCCACTGAAATTGATATTACTTGCACTTACTGCTCACAGAACCATTATATTTGCCACTGTAAAGATTTTGCCTTTCTCCCTGTTCCTGAACGTCAAGATTTTATAAAGAAAAACAACTTATGTTTTAACTGCCTAGTGAAAGGACATTCAGTATTTAACTGCAGACAGAGTACAGTTTGCAAAAGGTGCAGACGACGTCATCATACTTTACTTCATCTCACCGCACCTAAGGATGAGAAGTCAATTGAACCTGATAAAGAGAAAGATACCCCAAGCTGCACCTCAGAAAACAGCACTACGCAGAAAACCTCCTGCAATATAAGTGTGAACCTGAAAGCTGAAGCAAACGATTCCCTGGTTATTCTACCTACGGCTATAATTAATGTTGAGTCACAGAACAGCGGTACTCACTCGTTAAGAGCTCTGATTGATCAGGGGTCTCAGGGTTCATTTATCTCCGAAGCAGCTGTGAAGTTGTTGAAACTTAACCGTACTCCAATTACAGGCAAAATCTCAGGAATCTCTAATACATCAGTGGTAACTTCAAAATCTATGGTCTCACTTACAGTCCATTCAACAAAAGATCACACATCAACCTTTAAGGTTAATGCCTATGTTTTAAAGAAACTCACTTCATTGTTGCCTTCACGGGAATTGCCACAAGATACTTGGCCTTCATCTATGCAGTTGGATCTCGCTGATCCAAACTTTCACAAGCCAGGGTCTATAGATGTTCTTCTCGGTGCCGACGTGCATGCACACATTCTCCTAGAAGGCTTACACAAGTGTAATTCTCTTATCGCACTCAACTCTCGCCTTGGTTGGTTAATATCAGGCAGAGTTTCACAAACTGATTCAACAGCATACGAACACGATATACTCGCTATGCATACTAAAGTTGAGAAGGATCAGTTACTCAGAAGATCCTGGGAGATAGAAGAGAAATTACCCCACAAAAAACCGACGACTAAATTAGAAAAGCAATGTGAAGAACCCTTTAAAAATACTCACACTCGAAATGATGTCGAGCGACACGTCGTGCGGTTACCACCAATCCAACTGAAGAATGATCCACCCACAAGCCTTGATGTTATCAAACCTCTTGCTGTCAGTCGCTTACAACAGAAGTATAAACGTTTTACACATAAGCCTGATTTCAAGAAAGCATATAACAAATTCTTCAAACAGTTTGAATCACAAGGTTATATGATGATGGTTCCTGAAAAGGAATTAGATGCACATAAGGTATACTACTTACCTCACCATACTGTCCTTAGGCCAACGAGTCTAAGTACCAAGCTATAGCAAGTCTTAATATCTATACCAAGTATTATTCTACGGAAAAGCTGCAACTGAAAAAGGAAAATCTTTGAACGATGAACTTAATATTTGATATTCTCTTCAACAAGACTTTTAACTCGAGGTGGATTTCCATTACAAAGTGGTTTTCAAGCACTATAGTGGTGTTATCTCCAATCCCTGCATCACCTGGAAATAATCTTCTCGAGATCTATTCGAGCTATTAATTGGAGCGCATTGAAAACATACAGTTCCCACTATGGTTCCAAGTTTCTGATGACACATGTAGACGGGAGCTGCATGGTTTTAGTGATGCATCTTGTGCTGCAGTGTTGTATCTCAGAGTCTTGGCAGATGATTGTCAAGTAAGAGTCCGCCTTGTGACCGCAAAATCTAAGTTTGCCCCGGTAAAACAAATATGTCTTCCACGCCTAAAACTCTGTGGTGCATCACTCTTAGCTGAACTTGCCAACATGTATAAGCCTGTCATAAAGACACATACACCATAAGCTACCACCATAGTTTTGTCATGGTTGCGTTAAATTCCAAACCAGTGGACTACGTTCATTGTAAACCGCATATCTAAAGTTTTATCACTCACTATAAGTAACCAATGGTACCACGTTGGTTCTACAATATCGCTCATATCACATCACATGGACTATATTCCAGTGAATTTCAACAGTCAAGATTATGGTGGAATGGCACTCAAATTTAATACGATGAAAATGAAATTAAATATATTTCTGTCGACATTCCTTTAATAGATTTAGAAATGAAGTATACCACTAACATCTTATCCAATGTTAATTGTATAGAAAATATATGTAACTTTTTATTTGAATAGATTCTCAACCTAACGTTTACATGTTACTGCATATTGTCGAATTTTAAAATATTAATATCTAGGATTAGTAAAATAAACATTTACTGAGCCTGATTATATGACTACGAAAGAACTTCATGAATCGTTGTATCAAAATGTCACAATCCATTTCCTTTGGAAATGAGATCTTTAAGTTGTTACCTATCAGCTAACCAGGTTCAAAAACTTAGTATTAATATTTAAGCTTAGTCTATTTATTGTCGAAGGTATTGTTCGTGTAGGAGTTCATCTCCTTTATGCAGAAACTCTTAAGTATATATGTAAAGTGAAAATCCTCAAGTAATGATTGCGCTCTTTTAAAACTTATTGTTACAAATGCACATTTGAAATCTCTGCATAGGGGACATCAACTAAGTTTAAATAATCAACAGATATTTTGGATTATACGATAGTTAAGGATAACACGCTGCCACTAGGAAAATGGCTTTTGGGACATCTTTCAAAAGCACTCAGGGTTAGATGGCATAAAAAATGTTGTAACATTATAGTACAAAGATAGTTTTCACGAAACCAATCTTAAAATTATGCCCTTTGCCCTAAGATAAGCCTAAAAACCAGTAGTTTAATATTTTCTTTGTTTATTTCACGTACGATTTTTATTTTCTTTGTTTACACAATTTTAAGGACTTAAATCGTCCTTGGCCGCCGGAATGTTTGTTTTGTTAGCGCACTGGCAGCTTATAAAAAAAGTTAATTTTTAAGAGATGAGTGTCAATTGTTTTTTTTTCACATTACCCACACAAAGTTAAGAGAAGTTAGAATTTACGTTTTATTTTATGTTTATTTCAATGTTTTAAGTTTTATTTTACAATATATTACCTTTACAAATAATAGTGAGTTTTTAATTAACCAGATATTGTTACTCAAATAGTGGTTCGGATAACAATATCACTATCAATAAATGTTAACAAACAAGCAGTAAATTATATAATATTTAATTATCAACAAAATTAAAACAAGTGAAATTTTAATTCCCAACAAAATTAAGTTTTTTTTTTGTATACATAAAAATGAAATTAGAATTTAATAACATAAAAATGAAATTAGAATTTTCAACTGGATAAAATTAACGTAACAACAAAATTAGAAAGAAATGATATTTTAATTTTATACTTTATACTTAAGTTACAGTGAATTAAAATGAAATAGGTAGGTACTTAGTTTTTTTTAAACATGAAAATGAAATAATGACTTTCTTAAACTTAATACAAAATTTAATGCAATGTTTTTTAAGTAATAAAATTAGATGGTACCGGTGACCTTCGTGCATTTTTATCACAGAGCAATGAACTTCGCGCGCGGCCGGACTAGAGACGAAAGTTAGTCAAGGGTCATTATCATTAAATTCCAAAATGCGACGTTTGGCTGTCAGCTTAGACTATTCAGATGCATTACTTCTGTAATAATTAGTGTGGGTAAACGGTGACGCCCACTGACACGTTGCTTTTTAAAGAATTTGTCGACAAAGGCGCCTCTAGTAGCGCGCGAGCGACACGGTGATTCAATGCTCTATGATTTTTATATACGAAGATCACAGGCATCATCTAATGGTTCTTCGCAATAATCTTGAATTTGCTCTTCTGGTGAAGCAATAAGAGACTCTTGTGACATAAATAAATTGTCATAAAAGGCCAAAGTTTGTAACTCCTTCCACGTAGGGCCAAAGTGTTTAACTAGCAACTTATTTACATCTTCCAGTTTATTTTTGTTTACAGGTACACCACTGAGTAAAGTTTGCGGCTCAATCATACTTATTTTCTTGCCCTTTTGGCATACATTGGCCGCTACTGCAACATCACTTTTATAGAAAAGTTCTCCTCGAACCAGGACACTGCCTGGCTTTTTCGACCGTTTAAAAATGAACCTTTTGCACTCCTTGAACTTCATAGGCCACGATGTTGTCTGTTTGACGACATTTTTAACGGACTTTCTCCAGTCCTTAACAGGACAATCTTTACCGAATTCCACCAAAGTGGCCGTTTCAGTGATTATGTCTTTGATCTCGTTGGGGTGCAATATTACTTCAAGATTTTTCAGTTTTTTCTCAATCACTCCGAATACTCTATCTGCTGGCATGTATGAGTGCCCCGTCACTGGAAACACTATTTCTATTTTTTTAATAGTATTGTTTTTTAGCAGCCAACTACAACACGTACCAACTAAAATACTATTTTTATTTTGGCCTCCGCAGCCGTCAGCAACCAATCGAATAGTGTCGATATTAGTTTTATCTGTTTCGGTTAAACGATGGTAGACTGCCGATGAAACTAGATTAGAATCCTTATTATGTTCGTTTTCAGTACATACATATGCAAAAATACGTTCTTTTGAAAATGGAAGAGTAGAAGATCCTTCCACCATGGTGAAGTTGTATAAGTATAATTGCCGGCTGTAATACGTGCTCTGATCGGGCAATTTAGGTAGGGGCAGATTTTTTTGGCAATCAAAGGATATTACTTTCAATCCATCAGATATTTCACGTAATTTCTCAAAAAATGCTTTTGCTCGCAACGTATGTACTCGTTTTTGAGTTATCAGTTCGTTCTTTTTTTGCGGGTCACTTTCATTTTTTAACTTCTCTGTTAGTTGTAAACACATTGAACAGACGTCTGTTTTTGGCGATCCAAAACCGATATTGTAAAATTTGTTAAAAATACAACGAAAATACGACTTTTTTACCTTAGAATTTGCAAATTCACTGCTCTTATATATTATAAACAGTTTGTTAATATTGAGCTCTGATGGTAAATACTGTCTCTCTGCGAATTTGCTTTTTCTGCAGTAGTGTGACTCAACACACTTTAATTTTTGAATGAATGCGTGAATAGATTGTTTCTGAGCATAGTATTTATGTTCTTTGTGGTTCCCACCACGCTTTTCGGTAGGAAACTCGGATGTGTAATAAAATCTATTCATTACATATGCCACTCGGTGTTTCGTTACACCAAATATGGACAAAAAGAATTTTTTGCAAATCGGTATTTTTTTTCCTTTATCCAAAATGACGTGATATTTTGTGGCAGTTTGTCTTTGTCCTTTAAATCCTTGTCTTTTATAAGCTGTGCTTTGCACCGAACAATATTTTAAAATAAGTGCGTCTTGCTCTTTTTTTTCACTATGTGCATAAAAGTTGCGGTGCAGTTTCATGATTTGGTCCATTGTCAACTTTGCACACTGTAGCGCTTTTGATAAATGGTTACAGACTCGTTCAGGCGCAGATTTAGAAGAATACCTAAAATAGATAAGTAAGTTCTTTATCTCGATAAACAATACTTGGTAGATGATGTTTATGATATCCATTTTATTGTTATAGTAAAAATTATAAATTATTTAGCTAAAATTATAAATAGAAATCCAAATTCTTAATAAATAAAATATTAAATTACAATGAGATTGTGGCACAGCCCTAGTAACAATACTAACCTCATTCTTTTAGCAACATTTCTTTGCCATTTTTCGGGATTTCTGCGTCGTTTTCGAGAAAACTGATTAGTAACCAACCTAGGATTAGACTCCATTATTTCAATTTCAGTCAATATCTTTAGTAACACAAACTTAAACTGTAATAAATAAATAAAAATCACTCAACACTATTTGTGCAAAATACTGTGATCCGCCATAATGTCGCGCGGCAAATCGACGGCTGTGATTGGTTGACGGATGAAGAAGGCCATGTTTGATTTTGAATCTTTACAGATAGCCGTATTTGAAAATGAACTCGGATTTGACGTGTATTTTGTATGAAAGATATCCATTTTTGATAGTAAATCAATGTATACGTTAGAAGCATTCAAAATTTTAAATGTTACCATAGTCAAAACTTATTTTTACCAAAATTTACAGATAGCCGCCTTTGATTCTATACGACTCATATATTTAGGTTTAAAGATATTTATTCTCAAAAAAGACAAAAAATCACTTACATGAGAACATATTTAAAGAGTAAAAAGTATTACATTCGCCTCGTTCGCACACACACTGTTTGCACCCTAGCAATGCATTCACTGTTTTTATTTTAGTCACTTTATGTACGTACTTCCTCTAAAACATTTAAGCGAATAATGATTCATAATATATTCTGCAAGTTTAACCTTGAATGCATTAAATGGGTTTACATTTTTTAAGTCAGACGGTAGTTTGTTATAAAACTGTGCGCCTTCGAAGGTAATTGATTTTTTCCCATAGTTCGTTCTTGTCTTGGGTAGAACCAAAAAGCTAGCGCGACGCGTGCATCTTTGTGTTATTTGTTTCACCTTTGTGAATGCTAAACTAGCATGGAGTGAGCCACTTAATATTTTTCGGATAAGAATGCATGTGGTGTAGATATATAATTGTTTCATATTCATTATGTTAGTTTCATTGTAAATTTTTGATGTAGTTGTTAAATAGGGATAGTTAAATAGAATTTTTATAATTTTATTTTGAATAATTTGGAGTTCAGCTAATTTCGTTTTTGCAGCACTGCCCCATATTTCTATAAGGTAAAGAAGGTGTTTATTATATATATCTAAGAAAAAAGGTCTGGTCAAGAGTACCCAAAACCAACAAGCTCGCATGAAGAGAGTTATGAATGTGGATGAAGCAAGAGAGGTATGCATGGATTGTGGCAAGTGAAAAGATGTGGTCTCTGCCTACCTGTCCGGAAAAGAGGCGTGATTTATGTATGTATGTATGTATGTAAATATACATGGAGATTGTGTATGGGAAGCTTGAAGGTAAAAAGTCCCTGAATTGATGAGCATGCTTTTATTTGTCTTTTCATTAGCTGTTCTTCCCGTGGAGCGTCGCAATTCCTGACTCAAGAACTGACTTCATAGATATTAATTCCTGAGTCAGGGCTTGGAACGTGCCATGGGGTTCTGTGTCCATATTTAAGTGTGTTCTGTTCTCTTGAAGGGACACTAGCCTCTAGTGTCCCTTCAAGAAGACACTTTTTTACAAAATAATACTAATATATTAGATATAACTAAAATTATTTGAAATGTAAAATACCGTGAAGAAATGCCTGCCTAAGGCCTATTTTCTTAATAAAATATTGATTTTGAGCTCGCATGAAAACATTTGTTTTACATTCATTCTTAAATTAAAACCTTTTTTATCTATATTATTTTTTTTAAGATTGACTGCTTAAAGATTTAAGTTTGTCTATTGTCGCTTTCAAGGCTTAATGAAGTACTCAAATTAATAAAAATAATGTGTAAAATAATTGTGGCACTAAAATGGAACACTTATTTATTTTTTATTTATTTATTTAGTTACATATAAGTATAAGGTTTGTAGTCAGGAGAATGATTTTCCATTTATGAAAATTTTGTCTGGTGTAGTTTTTAAAAGGCTATTCGCGAATATTGATCAAGGCAATTTTATTATTCTCTCTCATTTCACTTAGTTTGACCACAAAAGCGTAGAGAGAGAGACAATTATACATAGCTTTGGCAAAATTTGTGAAAGCTCCTCCCCAGGGGATAAAATAGAATAGATTCATTTTTAAAATTGGATTCTATGGGTAGAACAGACGTATATTGTCTCAGCGTGTTTTAAATCGTCTCACTAACTAAAGATTGAGTCTTAATTGTATTGGAGAACACACCACGGCATGAAGTTGGCTGCTATCATTCAAAAAAAATTTTTTTTTCATTACACTGATTGAGTTAAAGAAATCAAAAAAAATTTTCATTATTATGCGACACTTCATATCACTTAATAATTGACATATCTTTTGAACATTGATTGACGTCAAATATAAATTACTTAAAACTAAGTTTACTGCCGCTTCCTATGCGTCAGTGCAGACGAAGCGGTAACAAACTGCAATGCAGCATTTTTTTCAACAACGTCAACTTCACATCTATCCAAACTTAGAATAGAAATGTGGACGAGAGAATTGTTCAGATTATACTTAAATGAAATTTTAATAATAAAATATACAAACGGCAGTAAGCCACTCATAGAATACCTACAACTCTTTTAGATATTTTATTTAAAATTACAATATTTATTTTGGCTTTTAACAAACTTGGTGACATTTGGTTCTTGATAATTTTGATTAGAATGATAATATTCTAAGATCTTTTATCAAATATAAGAAATGTTCAGGAAAATTAAAACTAAATTGAAAATTAATAACAAATAAGCAGTCATTGCTCCTAAAACTATTTTAAACCTCCAGGTAGGACTTTCGACTTAAAAATCGGGTATCATTTAAGCTATCACCAATTTAATTAGTTTTGTGTTTCTTAAATAATAGGGTTTGTCCTCAACATAGTAGATCTGTCACCAAAATGTAGTCACCAAACAATGCAAAATCAGTTCCACAATAAATCACCTAAAATCCTGAGATATAAGGTCTAGTACCAAATAAATGTTTTTGTATGTATTATAATAGGTGTGTCCTAATAAGTATTTAAGCAAACTAATTTAAAGAGATCACCAATAAATCATATTATGTTGCATTAAGTTCAAATAAAAAATTAGGGTTGTCATCATCGTTTCAACCAAAAGATTCTGCTACTTAACTAGACTCCCAAGGTTCTAAATTTCCACTGGTAGTATAAATTATATTTAAATAAAATTTTTAGCAGAGTAGTAAATAAAACAATTAAAGTTAAAATAATCAATATTTATTGTTGAAAATAATTACCACTGAATAATCAGCGCTGGTTTAAAATAGCTGGCTTATGGCTAGCAGAATAGTAGATAAAACACTTAATTGAAGTTAAAATAATCAATATTTATTCTTAAAAATAATAACCACTGAACAATCAGCGCTGGTTTAAAATAGCTGGCTTATGGCTAGCAGAATAGTAGATAAAACACTTAATTAAAGTTAAAATAATCAATATTTATTCTTAAAAATAATAACCACTGAATAATCAGCTCTGGTTTAATAGCTGGCTTATAGCTAGCATAATTGTAGATAAAACACTTAATTAAAGTTAAAATAATCAATATTTATTGTTAAAAAACAATAATCACTGAATAACACTGGTCAACAAAATTTTAACTTTGTCGTGCCACACGGACTTTTTTGATAATTTTTACTTTAATTGGTGATTGTAAGAAAAAATAAACATTTAAAAAAATTTGCTAGACAAGGATTTTATTCTATTGAGTAATTTAAAATATTAAGGAAAAACACAGATCTCGTAAATCAAAAGTTATTTTTTTTTATAAATGACTTAATAATCTAAGATTTTCTTGAATATTTAGCTTCTGGTTGGTCCCTTTTAATTGTCCAGCAGTAATCTGCTAACATATTTGGGCTCCATTTGCCCTGGTACCGCTTTTCCATATTAGAAATGTCCTGATGGAACCTCTCACCGTGCTCGTCGCTGACAGCCCCTAAATTGTCAGGAAAAAAATCCAGGTGCGAGTCTAAGAAATGGATCTTAAGTGACATGTTGCAACCCAATGCTTGATATGACAATAATAGCTCGCTAACCAACTCTCTGTAGCTGTCACTCTTGTGGTTACCCAAAAAATTTGCAACAACATTTTTAAAAGCCTTCCATGCAGATGTTTCTAAATCGCTTAATTTTTCTTCAAATCTTGAATCTTTTATTAACTCCCTAATTTGAGGGCCAACAAAAATACCCTCTTTTATCTTTGCATCACTTATTTTAGGGAATTTTTCTTTTAGATACAAAAATCCACTCCCATTGCGATCCATTGCCTTCACAAAATTTTTTATTAATCCTAATTTGATATGCAATGGTGGTAGAAGCACATTATTTGGCTGTACAAGGGGTAAATACTTTACGTTTTTTTGCCCAGGAATTAACGATGCACGCGTAGGCCATGTTTTTTTTATATAGTGATTAGTTCTGTCTCGGCTATCCCATTCACATAAAAAGCAGCAAAACTTTGTATAACCCAGCTGAAGTCCAAGTAATAGTGCAACAACTTTAAGATCACCGCAGATTTTGAAGGAATATGTACTGTAATTTATTTTTTCAAGTAAAAGTTTCATATTTTCATAAGTTTCTTTCATATTTGCAGCATGGGCCAGAGGTACAGACGGAAACTTATTTCCATTATGCAATAACACTGCTTTTAGACTTGCTTTCGAAGAATCAATGAATAAACGCCACTGAGAGAGATCAAAATTTATGTCCAACATTTTCATAATCTCATTTACGTTATTGCAAAACACCAAATCTCCATCCTGAGAAAAATACGTTCTGAAGTGTTGATCACGGTTTCGAAAATAGCTAACTTTTGTATTATGATGTAGCAAATTCCATTCTTTTAGACGTGATCCTAATAGTTCTGACTGCTTTTTTGACAAATTTAAATCCCGAACCAAATCATTTAGGTCTCCTTGAGTTATCAAATGTGGCTCGTTTACAATTCCTTTTAACTCAAAGTCATCATCCCCGTCAACACATTCACTTGAAGTGGACGGTTGTGAATTGTTCTCAACAGAAGTAGTTGCAACTGGTATTAGTTCTGGCAATTTTTTACAATGAGAGACTGGTCTTATAGCCGAAGATAAGTTAGGGTAAATAACTGTGGTTTTTTTCTTGTAATTTATACCTTTTATGTCTGTGAGACAAAAATAGCAATCTGAAACGTGATCTCGCTGTTCAGTCCATATCATGGGTACAGCAAACGGCATAGGTCGTGCACCTTTCTTCCAGTCAGTTAAATTTTTCACACACGTTATGCAACAGACATGAGGGGCCCAGGATTTGTCTTGATGGGCGACAGAAAAACCAAAACATTGTTGATAACACTCCAACACAAGATTCGTAAAATTTCGTCGTTGTTTTTTGAATGTTAAGAATACGTACCGACACCCGAAGTGAGCAGACGTGTCATTTGTTAATTCCGAGATTGTAATTACGCTGTCACACGATTCTGAACTATAATTAAAAATCATAAAGTGCATTACACCTATCGAGTTCATATAACATTGCTTCTCTGCGCGGATTCCCCACCAACTAGTGGGCACTGAGCAACCTACGGTGCGAAAAGGACAACCTACAGTTCGGCCTTATCCCGCCTATTACCTGAGAATCATCAGAGCGACGCCCCGTATGCAGTGTGCGTATAAGGTACGTACACAGTGACGAACTGAGCGTTTTAACAATAGTCCGCTTTGGAAATGAGTTTTATGGAAGGCAATAGCAGCTCGCAACCTGACTTATCGAAAATGGGCGATAGAGACTTAGAATCAAAAAATATCTCTTATCGAAAGAGAAAAGTACCAGATGATAGTTTTTCATTCCAATTCATCGAATTTAAAAAAGAAATTTTGGGTATCTTAAAGGATTCTGCCAAATCTCATAATGAAAAAATTGACTCTATTAATATGAATGTTTCTTCGATAAAAGACCAATTAACTGAGATTAAAAACACAACCCAGCACTTGATTGCGGAAAACGCCAATTTCAAAGTTCAAATCTTTAGTTTGACAAATAGCATTGATGCCACAAATGAAAAGGTAAAATCCCTAGAAAATGATTTTCAACAGGTCAAATCAAGTACACCGACAGCACCGCTGGCACAAAAAGCTATTCAAACCATGTGCAACGATCTAATTGCTGAACTCCAAGAGCGTGAAGAGCGGAAAAAGAATATAATAATAGTCGGTATTCCTGAACCTCACTGTGAAGATATGTCCGAAAAAAGAAAAGCTGATAGAGAGAAAGTACACGAAATTACATCTTCCATATATGCAGAGTGTCCAAAGTCAGACAAAATTATACGACTAGGCAAATATGATCCTAATAAAATGCGCCCATTGAAAGTTTGCTTTGCATCCCCTGATGTAACACTATCGATATTAAAGAACAAAGTAAACAATAAAGATGAAACAGTGAAAATTTACTCAGATAAGACTCCTTACGAACAAGAATGTATGAAAAATCTCAGATACGAGCTACAAGAGCGTGAAAAAAATGGAGAGAAAAATCTTATCATAAAATATATAAAAGGTATACCTAAAATCATAAAATCCCAGCCAAAAAACTAAAAAAAAAAAAAACTAATTACAAGAGAAAATACATTAAGCTTCACCAAAAAAGGTGAAAATTCAATAACCTATGAAGTCGTCGACAACTATTCTAACATAACGACTAAAGATAAGTCATTAAAATTTTTATACGCAAACGCATGCAGTCTTGTTAAGGAAGGAAAATTGGATGAGATTAGATGTATTATAGATTCATTTAAATCAACTATGCATGTATTAGTGGTAGCAGAAACATGGATAAAACATATATTTAAGAACTCCCAGGACTAACTATGGAAAAAAGAATATTATGTATGAAGGTGCACAGTCTTATAACAAATTGCCAAAGGATATAAAAGAATCGAAATCACTTTTCACATTTAAAAAGTTGCTAAAAAGTCACATATTAAAGGACCTCTCATAATAATGTGTATAAATATATAAATATAGTATATACATATGTAAAATAAGTATAAAAAGCAAATTCTTATAATATATGTTAAATATTTATACTTGCATTTATATAAGTATGTAACGTTTTACTAATAAATAATATACTGTGATAGGGATATTGATATTGATACGTATAATTATAGTAATTTGAATTATGTTATAAACTAATTATAGATCACTGTTAAATTTGCAAAAATATATCACTCGTTATAGAAATATGCTATTCCGCTACAGCTTATACACTAATGTACACGCCTTAATAAACAAGTGTAAGTAGTTGTCTTTAGAACACGAATGCAGTCTACCCTCTTTGTTACTTGCTCATTGATTTTAAGTTTTTAAGAGTATTTTATGTTCAGATGCTTGCTTCACATAAAAAATAATGAAATGTTTCGTTTAAAAGTTAATACCGAAATCCTAATTCTTAGCTGCATTTTATTTTGTTTATTGTTAAGTGATGTGTCATCAGTGATAGTTTATATAGTGCAAACATGTCCAGATGGCACGAAAGATATGTAAAATCTTATTGATTAGGTACGTACAATAGTTTAATTATATCTTTGTATTTTCTCGGTAAGTGAATTATGTAATTCTTTTGAGAAAATAAATTCTTTAAACCTTAATGTTAGTTCTCCGCAGACATAACAAAAAGAGTTAGGATCATTATTACACTTTCTCGACATATTCACAGGGTTAATAAATCACAAAAAAGGGTTCAAATTCAACAACAAATATTTTTATAAGGATTTACTTGTAAGCGTTTTTGTTAATTTACTGCCGTAGTACTAGTTATGAGTATTACCGTATCACAACAAATATGAGGCTAATAGACATATCACAGCTGTGATTTAATAATGAGGGTAGACTGATAAAACAAAATTAGCTATCAAAGTTCGTGTGGCAAAACCAGTGTTGACCAGTGTAATCAGCGCTGGTTTGGATTTCGAAGGGCGCCCCCTTTTTCTTTTCTGGCCGATAAGCACATTTTTTGCTTCTGGTTGGCCAGCTTTAAGCGTATGGCTAATCCGATAATATGTTTGCACATATATTTCTTGTAAAACGCAGGGCAGTTGCATTTCCCATGCATCCAATCAATATTGTGCGGTAGATCCACTCTCCATTTGCTGAACCATTGGACTTTGTATTCATCAAAATCAGTCCATGTATTTTCAAAGTTTTGTATTTTGTTTGCCTTACCAGCCGGTACTTCGTAGTGTTTAAAAGCATCGTCACTATTACGTCAGTATTACTTCTTTAGGCAACTTAGCCCATTGGTAGGCTTCTGTCCAGTCTTTCAGAGTCATAGTTGGTAATGTCGCAAATACTTCATCGACAGCTAACGACCATCCATTTACAAACTTTGAAGCAACTGTCAAAAAACGAGACAGTGGCAAACGTTCACGGAGCGTGTATTCATCTTTGATTACTCGGTTATGTGATTCTAGTGCATTATTAGTCGCTGGTGAACCCATGTGAGCCCCCAAATACCAGTTACGGTTTTGTATGAGCTATTGCTCCTTAAAATACTGGATGAAAGTTGTCTCATCCTCCCATTTCTTCAAGAATGCTTGTGAAGCTAACTCGAACGTTTCTAAATCAGTCACTGCTTGTAGAGAATCCACATCTGTCAACAAATCTTTGTGAACATTTTTTCGCGTATCTTTCTCTACACGAGCTTGAATTTTTTTTTTAGCATGTGCCCAACACATTCGAATTGTGACATCTTCACCAAAAACCTCTATAAATGCATTTTGTATTGCTTTCGCTGCGTCACATACTAGAACGTCTGGTTTGAAGGTTTTTGAGTACAAGTTAAAGATATTAGTCTTGATGGCAGCGAACAACAACTTAAAGTCTTCTTTTTCCTCATTAGTGGCAACCCCAAGCCCGAATGGATGAAATCGTTTATTTTTGTCTGTACTTCCAACGACAAGAACGGGGAATCCTTGCCACACCAACTTGTATGTAGCATCAGCATGAATAACTTTTACGTCACGTGCTTTTTGCAGCAAGTATTTTGTTGATAGTACAAATCTAAAGCGTGGTGAACTAGTTTCTTCAATCACTTCATACCCAATAACATAAACTTCATGTTCGTTGTCAGGAATTGGTGAATGAGACATTAGCCAAGCTTCCAATTCGCCTAGGCTGATCTTGGGCTGTCCGTATTTACAACGGCGTCTGTCAATTAAATACGTCCTTATTTGGGACAATTTTGGCACTTTAATACCATCAAATTTAGTCAAATGTAAGTAGTATAATTTGTTTATTTCTTCCTTTACTCTGTCACTAAGCCCATAACAAGCGAGCGTTTTTGAATCGTGGTCATGATCAGTGTTGTGAAAAGGT
Source organism: Amyelois transitella (assembly GCF_032362555.1). NCBI lineage: Eukaryota > Metazoa > Arthropoda > Insecta > Lepidoptera > Pyralidae > Amyelois > Amyelois transitella. The sequence goes on from NC_083524.1 coordinate 7,597,823, forward strand.
GGACTGTATGATAAAATTAAATAAAATTAGATATTAAAATGAAAAATGATAAAACTTGAGAGCAGTCGAATTGGTAACTTTATTGACATTAGTGACAGACATCAAAAAAAAAAGAAAACAAATACAAAAAGGTTGTTACAAAAATAGTTCACAACATCCTCCCGCCCTTAAATTAATTTAATCAATTTAACGACGGGACGGCGGAGCAAACCTCCTGAAGTCTGCACATCTACCACTCTGACCACCCCATCTCTACCGGGATAGATTTTAGCAACGCGGCCACGCGGCCATGTCTTCCGTGGTAGATTACCATCTGCTATTATTACAACGTCATCGATATCAATATGTTCATCCTTGTTTCTTTCTCGTAGCTGCAATGTAGGAAGTACTTCACGCACCCATCTGTTCCAAAAATGGTCCACTAATTGTAAGCCTTTTTCCACTCTGAGCGACCCGCAAATGTATTTTCAGTAAAAATTGCGGTCAGAAGGCACTCTACGGATGAAGTTCCTATGGTAACAGTGATGGGTCCAAAGTAGTCAATACCAGTGTAAGTAAAAAGTCGCTGATGATGTGCGAGCCTTTGAGGTGGAAGGTCTCCCATTATTGGGTTCATTGGTTGAGCTTTTCTGATCCTGCAGAGAATACATTTGTTCACAATAGATCTGATCGTGTTCCGAAGTCCAACAATCCAAAATCTCTGACGAATTTCGTTAATAACCAGAGCATTATTTGCGTGACCGGCTTTTTCATGATAAGACTGGATCAATAAGCGTACTGCAGGGTGATGACCATCGAGTAAAACTGGAGAACGAGTTTCAGGGTCAATGCCTTCAGCGGCTTTGATTCTACCGGACATGTGAAGTAATCGTCCTTTCAACACAGGCGACATTTTCTTCAAGCGACTGTGACGTGTCAGCGGCAGCGAATTGGAAATAGCATAAAGTTCTTCAGCAAAACTATCCATTTGAGCGCGTTGCATAATATGCCTTTCTGCGGCTTTTATATGATCTGCAGTTAAAGGTGGCAAAGCGGTAGTTGTGGCTGAAGAAAATCGCAGAACTTTTGTAATTTTGGAATTTTGCCGGCAAGCCAAAAAATTTCTAAAATATTCTGCAGCTTGGTGAGCTCGTGCTGTAGCACGTAATAAACGTAACCAGTTGCTAAAACGATTGATATCTGCTGTAACTGGTTGTGGTAATGATATTAAAGCGACAACTGCAATTGATTCAGCAGGTTGTGATTTAAGTTCACTAGAATTTTGAGGAAATTTGGTTGGCTTTGAAGGCCAATTCTCTGGTGAATCAAGTAAAAATGATGGTCCAGTAAACCATCTATGACTAAAGTCAAAATTAATATGTTCCGAACGTGTTATATCATCCGCTACGTTAAACTCGCTCGGTACCCACTGCCAGTTCTCTATGTTAGAGTTCTCACAAATTTCCGCGACGCGGTGGGCTACGAACGGTTTGAATGAGCGTGCGTCACTTCGCAGCCATCCAAGAACGATCATCGAATCTGTCCAGTAATAAATGTTGTCAGGTTTTTTGCGATGACCTTCCTGGATAGCTAAAGCGAGACGGGAAACAATTAAAGCAGCTTGCATTTCGAGTCTTGGAATAGATGTCGGCTTTAATGGTGAAACGCGGGCCTTACTACATATCAAAGCTACTTTAATAGTTTCGTTTTTGTATTTAAATCGCCAATATGCTACACAAGCGTAGGCTTGTTCACTGGCATCAACAAAGATGTGAAGATCTCTCTGAAGTGGCTCAGAACCTTCAGCGGAGGCGTACCAACGTGGTATTTTAATAGTTACTGCGTTGGTAAGCTCCCGATACCAGGCGGTCCATTTATTGACCTCGGAGGTAGGAAGATGAGTATCCCAATCAATACCAGATCTCCAAGTTTGTTGAAATAATATGCGTCCTTTTACTACAATAGGACCAAGCAACCCTAAGGGGTCATATACTTTCATCAGCATAGACAGAACTTCGCGTTTTGTCAAAGTGATTGGGAAGATGAAGCCTGGATCTCTAAAACCTAATTGGTCTACGCTAGGATTCCACTCTACACCTAATACTTTGACATCACAAGAAACACTCGAATTAACATCCAACATCTGAGCAGCTTGTAAATTTGTATTTACCATATTTAAGGCTGCGCGATCATTGGATGTCCATCCTCGCATCTCCATACAAGCCGCGCTGTGAATATTTACGATATCATGAGCAAGTTGGGCTGCTTCAGTTATGGAATCTAATGAACCAACATAATCGTCCATGTAATGATCGTATAAAATGGCATCTACAGCTTTAGGATACTTCTCCGCGAAAGATTTAGCATTCTTGTTCTTAACAAATTGTGCAATAAAAGGTGAACAAGAAGCACCAAATATTACGGTTGACATTCGATATTCTTTGATTGTTAATTGTGAACTAGAATCAGATGAAGATGGTTTCCACAAAAAACGTAGCGCATCTCTGTCTTGTTTTCTGAAAACTTGATGGATGGATCTACTCGTACGTCTTGACTCTTATATTGTTTATGATAAGAATCAGGATCACACTCTTCAGCATACTCTTTTGTTAACATATTGTTGATGAATGTTTCATACGCCATTGAAAAGGTTGTGCTACGCTGCATTCGCTTCTCTAAAGATAGGAAACGTGACAACGCTTGTGGGTAACTATCAGGTACATTAAGAATGTCATCACGCCAAGGTAAACCTACCTCAAACCGTCCGGAAGGCAAGCGTTTCGCAGTCTTTTCCAAAATATGTATTGCACGTATATCTTGCTTACTATGTATAGTGTCTTGTTTTGAAATACCGATAGAATCTAACTTATATTGATTTTTGATAATCAAATCTAATTCTTCGTTTTTGCTAGACTTTGTTGACCAAGATAAATTGTTAACAAATTCGACTAATTTTGTTTCACTAGACGCTACGCCGTACAACGTCCATCCCAAAGCTGTCAAACAGGCTACTGGTTCATTATGTTTGCCCTTACGAATCTCCCACGTAATTGACATATACCAGTGTTCAGCAAAAAATGTTGTAAAAAGGTGGACTGTATGATAAAATTAAATAAACTTGGATATTATTATGAAAAATGATAAACTTGTGAGCAGTCGAATTGGTAACTTTATTATTATTAGTGACAGACATCAAAAAAAAAGAAAACAAATACAAAAAGGTTGTTACAAAAATAGTTCACAACAATCAGAATCTGTGCGAAACAACAATACTTCATCCGAGAATGAGTACATGAGTAAATACAACTGAGCTGAACATTGTGGTCCCTTCCGCACCACTTTATTACATCTAAAGTACTTTTTTCTCCCTTCCGCTACATTATGCGTTCGTAGAAAAGACCAAATTTTTTCAGCCTTTATATACTCCTCAGCACTGTGTTTGTCTTCAAATTTTTAACGAAAATCCAATCCTTGCTTTGCGACCGTTTCTTTGGTATGGTGCCTTCATCAGTGTCAGTACCTTCCTCATTTTCCTCATCAGACTCCAATATCGGCACTTTCTCCACGAATGATTGCTCGACCAACGACGATAAACTTTTTGAATGACTTGCATTACCTTCACCACTACTTGATGCCATAATCAGAAATAAACATTTAAGAAATTAACTAAAACAACAAATTATCCACAACGATAATAAAATGCACCTACAACAATGAACGTGAAATCGCGAATGTAGTAAACTTGCATCTGTCTCGCACGCCGCCCGCGTCGCGCATCGTGTGATCGAACCTAGTTAACTACTACCCATCGTTGAGGCCGGATTGGTAAATTTTTAAAGCGCGCCAATTTGTCTCCGCCCCTTTGATCATTTTTTCATTAAAATTATAAATTGATGTATTAAATTGGTAACGAATACTATAAATTTAATATCTGAACGAAATAAAATGTTACTACTATATTGGTGACAAAATATCAAATAAAAAGGAGTCGCAGTCAGGGATCGATAATCGATTTATTTGGTGACAGATCTACCATTCTGAGCACAGAGCTATTATTTAAGTAACAAAATTGTTATTATAACAACGAAGTTTATATTCATGTAATTCAATATAATTTTATTGGTTATCGATCTCTTATTTTACACATATATTAACATTAATTTGATAATTCATACCTGGGAACAATTTTTGTTTATCTGAGAACGAAAATATTTCGTGGCGATAGATCTATTTATTAGGTGATACAACTTGATGACAAATATAAATTTTGGTGATAGAAAATATAGTTCCCTTAACAATCTAACATGGCACTAAAGTTTTTCATTGATTATAATCATTATGTGATTTAGTAGATAATTATCCACTAAATCACAATTGAGATCTTCGTATTTCAAACTTAAAATATGTATATATAAAAAAAAATAATAATAACAAACAAAAAAATAAATTAAGCACTCATTGCTTTTAAACCAAACCTATTTTGAATCTTTTAGTCTTAACAATCTAGTGGCGTTTTAATTGATTCTCTCTCTCTTCAGCCCGTCTCTACCCCTTGGGTGTAGGCCTCCTTCATTCATCGCGGCTCTGTGCCACTTGCATCCATCTTGTCCCTGCTATCTGTCTGATGTCGTCGTCCCAACGCATCAACGTTTTTCACCCCATGGTCGCCACTCGAGTAACCGTTTGCTCCACGCATCGGTCTAGCGCGCCATATGACCAGCCCATTCCCACTTCAGTCTAGCCACGCGTTTGATAACGTCAGTGACTTTGCTCTGGTGCCTCAGCCACTCGTTTGTTTTGCGGTCCCGCAACGTGATCCCAACCAGTTTTCTCTCCAGTGCCCTCTGGGCCACACTTAATTTATGCAGTATGTCCTTGGTGAAGACCCAGGTTTCAGCACCATAGGTGAGAACTGGTAGGATACATTGGTCGAAAATGCGTGCCTTTTGTTCGGCCTTGAGATTCATTTTAAAGGCAAACTCGAGGTTGGAATAGGCAGCCCAGGCCAGCCGCACTCGTCTGTTGATCTCGTTCGCTTGGTTTTTTGTTTATTGCTTAGATATTCACTAAATCACTATGGAGATTCTTCAATATTATTAATATTTGAAAAAAGAAACAAAAAATTAACAAAAAAATGATAAAATTATAAAAAATTAACAAAAAAAGCACACATTGCTTAACATTCAAACTTTTATGGCATTCCGCATTAACTAGCGGATATCGATTTGCGAAAAATCAACATTAAAATAGTAATAACATTGTTGGCGTATGGTGCTTCCTCCTAGACTAGGTTTGGGCAATATCAATTTTACATCATGCTCCTTAACATAATTATGATAAATCAGGATTAGTTGGCATGTGAAACTGATATTTGCGATTGGCACGGAGAAAACTTACGTAATATTCTAATTTATCAACGCTCATGCAAAATATTACCCACAAAATAAACACTTTTCGTTTTAGTTGAAAAACCAACAAGGACGTAATCTTTTTCTTTTGGAGGACAAGACATTGTTCAATAACTTTTCATCTGTTAGTGATTTCATTTTATTTCCAACTTCGTCATCCTCACACCAATGAGACTCTTCATCTTCCTCTTGCCAATCAGAATCTTCATCATGAAGAGAAATATTTTCGGTTTCATGTTCTGATTCACTCTGCAAGACTTTCCTAACAGCTTTTTTCTTTGGTTCATTTGTTTAGTTCTTCTTTGCCAAATTGTTTTTCTTGGCTTCCGTTCTTTGTATTTTCCTTCTACGGTGTATCTGTCGTGTGCGATTAAGCTGCGGCAAGGTCTCCACACTACTTTAATACTTTTAAAGTAGTGTGGAGACCTTGCCGCAGCTTATATTATTAATCTTCTTTAATAACTAATTCTCTATAATTAACTATATCAATATAATAAAACGAAACTGTTTTTTTCTGTGCCGATGGATTTGTATATTCGCAAGAAGTGGTTTCAGCTTGCTTAGAGAACCGGCGAATATCAGAATGAACAAACTCTTTTTGATATTTAACAAGCTCACAGGTTGTTATTTTTCTTTTCTTTGTTTCTTGAACAAATTCCTTAAATAGCTCTACATTCACATCATGACTGCAGTTTGTTGTTTACACATATCGCACCTTCGGTAGAACAAGGGCATAATTGCAGTTTTTGCTATTTTACAGGAGAGCTATTTTAAGATATTTATTGCATTCAGTGAGGTCTTGCTCTGTTAATATTGCTCGAAAGTTTTTCTTCTTTGCATGATATAAACTATATACTATATCCTTTTTAGGCGTATAGTTAACAAGAATTAAGAACTTTTAGTTTTTTTTTCAATTAATTTTAATTTTAAGGAAGGGATACATTTGTGCCCTTGTTCTACCAAAATGTATATTATTTTGTAATTAGGACTAAATTTGAGCTTTAATTTAGGATGATTTTCGAATAAAAATACCTTGTTTTTCCGTATAAACTTTTTATTTTCTTATAAAGTAAAAAAAATGTAGTAACTTTCACGAAATATAATACTTAAACTATCATTATAGTCTTACTAATCAGTCGTCAATAATCTCACGTTTGTGTCTCTTTGGAATCACAATGAAAATAACAGTGACATTATTTTTAACAAGATTCACTGTTATGCAAATGAAATTCTTTAGAATCACACTTCAAAAAATATTAATTAAAAAATATAAAAATATCTTTATAACAATTATTTTTTTCTTACTAACGAATCAGTTCTAGCTCTCTCTCCTTTTCTTAAAAAAGGTTGTTAAAATATTGTTCATAGAACTTAGGAACTATATTTGAGGATATCAATTGACGAATGTCTTCTTTTTTTCTGTGAGGGATTGGTAACTTTTCCTTATAGAGCTGGTTTAGTGTGACATCTTTCACACTTTTTTTATTACCGATACGACCTGTTCGAATTCTCGCTGCTGTCCAATCGTCGGTTTTGTAGCTGCACTTAAATTGGTATATCTCTGAATCTTTCATAAATTTGATCGCTTTCGTATCCAATATTTTAAAAGTATTTCCTTCAACATCCTTGTTTACATTCAAATTAATATCTTCAGATAACAGCTTCATATCAATGAAAGAATCAAAATTCATTTCTTTAACGGTAAATTGAACACCCTTTTTCTTAGCATTTTTAATAAGACTGATGTATTCTGCTGGAGTGTATATAGGTCCAGCCTTTTTAGCTCGCTTAACGTTTTTTTCTATTACAGAATGGACGGCATCAGCTTTATTCTGGGTATGACCCCTAATAAGGAATTTGTGTGTTATTGACTTTATAGGCAATAACTAAAAAACTAACTAACTAAAACTAACTAAAAAACAATATTATTGTTTTTTAGTTATAAATTTCATGGAGCTCCCGACTCTAGACAGTGTGCTTTTTTTCCAATAACATTCCACCTCAGTAGTAGAGGGTTCTTCACTTCGTCGATGGGCCCACATTAAAAATGCAACTGCGTGCTTACAGCCACCAGCTGAAGCAGTACATGTGTCTATCTAATCTTGAATCAATTAGTTCTAAAAGGAGGCAACTAAAATAAAACTATTAATTTTTCTTCCATATCATTTCAAAATAGTAAATCTTCTTCTATCATTTCTATCTTCATTTGTCCAAACAGCAAATATGCATGTTTTTGTTGGGCAATGTGAATTGGACCCTGCGTAACAACAGTAACACAACAGTGAAACAGTATTTCCGTCTTTACTAATTTTCCAAATAAGATATTTTTTCGCTTTAATAGCATCGTCGACACTTAGATCCCGAGCCGAATATGGACATTTTATTTCCATAAGTCCATTTGGGCTTGCACCTAAGAATGGCAAATTTTGGTCAATAAATAGACCACACAATCTATAGTAGAACCGCCTAAATGAGTCCTCGCCCGCGGAGTACAGGGGCGCGGGGGTATGACGACGAAGGGGAACGAAAGAGGTGCGGGCGGCGGTCGAGCGTAGCGTGTAATACAAGGGGCGAAATGTTACTGGACATTTCTTGAGATATGTGACGTCATAGTGGTTAGCGGCAAACAGGTGAAGATTTTTATTAAAAAAATAATAATGGCTATACAAAATTTGAATGAAACAACTGTAAACTATACAACGTGTTCCTTTTGTTATCCCATAACTCCATGGTATCAACGAGACCACGTACATGAATTAAATAGCATAAGCATTTTTCGATTATTGTTATTTTCAAATTTTTATTTTTCATACAAAACAATTCGATAAAAATGTGATTTTATGATATATAGGTATGATATGTAGGTAAAAAAAAGGTAATAAAGTTATGTATGTAATATTTATTTATGCAAAATTTATCAAAATTATAAATCAATCACTTATGTCCATAATATCACTATCACTGGAACTTGATTCTTCACTTTCACAACAGCCATCATCAGAATCATCAGAATCGTCTTGCACATTAATAATAAAATCAACAACTTCATCTAGGACTCCATCATGTTTGCAATATTCGTCTTCGATTTTAATCACGTGTTTAACACAATTCTCCCATTTCTCTTTGGGATATTCAGCAAATAATCTCTCTAATATTTCTTTTTTCTGGTCCAAATTAGAGTCGATACTTTTTTGTGCTAATTGTCCTTTGATATCACCCCAGACCAACTCAATTGGGTTCAGGTCTGGGTGATATGGAGGCAAACGCAATACTTCGTGTCCGTTTCTTTTCAATACCTCGTCAATTTTGTAAATATCTTCTGTGAAATTACTTTTAATTAATTTATATAAGTCATCCTTTCTAAGTTTTTCATCAAAAGGCACGTTATGTCGTCGTAGCCATTCTTGCATAGTTGGCTTGGTAGAAGCCATAGTTGGCTTTTTCTCTTCTCGAACCGAATGATAAGCTGCGTTGTCCATTACTATGACAGAATTTTGCGGTATATTAGGCATGAGCTTTTCATTTATCCATTTACTGAAATTTGCGAAATTCATAGAATCGTGATAATCACCTGTTTTACATTTGGATTTGAATATCACAAGGGCTCCGTCTACAAATCCAATTTGACCTCCACAATGTACGATGATCAAACGGTCCCCTTTACCAATATGAGATAGAACGCCAAGTTCATCCTTTGATTGCCAACATTTTGAAACGTTATGAGACGCGTTTACATAAGTTTCGTCAAGGTATAAAATATGTCTTCCTTCTCTACGATATTTTTTAATAGTATTTAGGTATTTCCACCTCCACGATGTGATATTTGGCTGTTCGATAAGGAGTTTCCTTTTAGATCCGCATTTCTTAAATTTAAAACCTAGATCATGTAATAATAGCCTTAAATATTCCCTGCCGCAGTGTAATATATTCTCTTCTCTAAGTACAGCGTTCAAAGTTTTCAGAGTAGGTATTTTTTTGAAAATTGTGTAAAACTGAGTGACTTTTCTTCTTACCACTCCTTTTGTGAAATCGTCTATTTCCACTCTTTTTCTACGAACCTGTTTTGGTTTTCTCGGTGATTTAAATCTCTCGTTGTCATTTAATGCTTTCCCTTGTTGTACAATTCTAGATACAGTCTTTTCTGATAGTCCAGTAACTTCTGCTACAGTTTTATTTAAAGGTATATCTTGTTTATATTCATCAGAATTTGGGTCGAGTTTCTTTTTTCTAAAATATTCATATACGTTAAACGCCATTTGTTTGCACTGACTATTAATTCTATGTCCGAAAATATTTCGACTCATCTTGAGAATGTAATCTCATGTATAATTTTCACAAGGCGTCCGCAACTGTCAACACGTGTGATCGCTAACCGCGTAGCGAGCGAACTGAGTTTTTACAAGAATGCGCCCGCCGCCCGCACCTCTCTCGGTCCCCTTCGTCGTCATACCCCCGCGCCCCTGTACTCCGCGGGCGAGGACTCATTTAGGCGGTTCTACTATAATAGGCTTCTTTAGATTACATTCTAGTTGTTCGCGTGCAAGAGGTTCATGACTTTGTCCATAACTAATTGATTTGACATCTCCAAATTTTTTTCAGTCACCAGATTTTTAACTTAATGTCAACATTAAATAAGTCCTCGTTTGCACACTTTGCCAAACACAGAAGCCGTAAGAAGTAGTTTCCTTTCTTAGAAAAGAAATTATATAATTAGCCTGTAAGATGGTTCTTCTTTCTAGTGCCTGACGAACTTCTTCACATAAAGTCATGGTTTTTAAGTGCTTTGTTTTAGCAAATTCAAAATCAGCCTCACTTAAGTCAGGTTTTTGACAAGCCTCGCCATAGTTTTCGTCATTATTTCGATTATAAGACTTTTGGCGATTTTGGATAGTTTTGCGACATTTAAAAATTATCCGTTTTGCGGAAAACCTTCTCTTCAAATTCCTTTGCATTTCAAGACGTTTAATGACTTTATTTGGACTTCGCAAAAATATATTTTTATAGATGTAAGTTTGTGGTTGCTTTGAATTAAAGAAAACAACTGATGTTGCACATCTTCCAGAATATGACTGTCTGCCCGAATAATTAATATGTTTTCCTCCAATAAATTTTGCAATAATACCATTGAAAACCTCAGCTATATTGCTATTCACACAGTGTATTAGACTTTTTGCATTATTCACCAACCTAGAAAAGATTTTTGTTATGGCTGAAAAAATAAAACAACCGTCTTTACTTTTCATTGCTGGCACAACATTTTCTTCTGGCGCTTCATCTTCGGTAAGTTTCTTGCAATAATACGGTTTGCATGAAGCATGGTTACCAAAGACATGATGCGGCGCATTCAACAAATCCTTTTTTAGTTCAAGAACTTTTTCCTCAAAAGTTATATTTTAAGCACCTATATGTTTTACTGTTCCATTAACACACCGCCTCAAACGCAATCTATTATTTTGTACAGCTATTCGATACTTTATTGGGTAGTTTGTATTCCTGGACAGCTCGTCCAACTTCGTACAGTAATGCCTTAATAGATGATTGGTGCACTCAATATTTTCCACTAACAAATTTCCATAAGGTTTAGCTCTTAAAATGTTGCTATGTGTACTTGAATCCCCATCAGCTGTAAGTCTAGAATATATCAGTTTGTGCGTTTCTACGGAAATTTTAAATCCTTCAACCAAGGCTGTTGCTTCCATACCGCTCGAGGAACCCGTATAATGTTTAAAACAAATGTGCTCTGGTGTTGCCTCTTTAAAATCATACTCTTCTTTTAAAGAGGCAACAGCAGCCATTTTTTTCTTTCGCTAGCTCCCACAGTGCGCAGATCGTGGTATAGCTATATTGTTTACGTTTCTCCATTTTACTGAAATAATTAAAAATTAATTAAAACAATAAAGTAAAATGATTCATACTTGATTAGTTAGACTTAAAAATTCCAAAAGAATACTTACCTCGTTTTACCGTGGCGTTCACTAGACGACGGGGCGACAGGCCGGCGCGCGACGGGAATATATTTCGCTAAAAAAGAAACGTGGGCTCGCTCTGGACTCTCGTGGCCGACTGAAGCGCTGAGCAGTGTTGCCAGCCCTAATTTTAGAAAATTAGTAAAATATGTGCCGAAAACTGGTAGATGTTAATAGAATCCAAGATTTAAAATAAGGTAGATCTACCACCTTAATTTAATAGGTTTTTAATTATAAATACATAAATAATAATAATTTTATTTATTGTTTGTGTTTATACATATTCTTATTAAAAAGTTTTAAATGATTACTACTAGGCTGCCCATTATTCTTTGTGATAAACCTTTTAATGTGTAACAAACCCTCTAGAGTGTCTGTGCAAAGTCTATTTTTTGGCAGGTTTTTATATTATTAATAGAGGAAAACAGTTTCTCAACATCGGCATTACTATGAGGAAGTGCCAGTAATTTTCTTATGAATTGACATAGCAGAGGAAACATTGGAACTGAAGTGTCAATATCAACTGTCAATCGTACAGGTGCGGCCTCATGCAGTCGCTATCGCTAGTCGCCATGGACGTAATAAGAATAACAGGACTGAGCACTGTTGACCATAAGTCGGTCTGAGTAGGATGGGTAGTACAGAGCGGCTATTTGTTTCTTTCTATTAAAGTGTCCATGATATTGATTTTTCGTGGAACAAAGTACATATATTTGTATACTATTATATTTTAATAGGTAGACTACTAATTTAGGTATCAAAAATTTACTTATTAAAGATTGAGTAAAATAGGATAGGGATAGTAAACATAATAAAGTTAAATAAAAGAAAACTATGATTGTACATAGATTTTTTTTTAAAATCACACATGACTAAATAAAATTGTTTTGTGGAGTTTTTGACGCAGGCCTATCTTACTGCCTAAATTCTTCAATGAGTTCGATTTCAGATGATTAAATATTCTTAAATTTAATTAATAGTTAGCTATTGTCTTTACCAGCTGTAACTCATGTGGTTATTCATAATTTTTAATAGGGTGTAAAAACAAATTATTATATTTTGTGAGAAACATTTGCTTTAAAGACAACAAAATTTTATTTTTTCTAATATGCTTTGTTTGCTCATGTAAACCATGGTACAGAAATAAAGATTTATTTATTTATTATTATTTAATATATTTTATAGAACCATTTGCTATTTCTGAAAGGAACAATTTTTCAGCATTCTTTACCACTTCAAATGCAAAGCCAGATATGTACATATTTTAAGCCGCCTTTATCTACAAAGGCTGTAAAAGATGAGGAATTCGTAATGTGTGTGAACAAAATGTTCCTTAGCAATCACCAAAGCATCGTGACAGTACTGGCATGAAATTTTGTCTAACATCTTGTTACAAAATGACCTGCTATATAATACAAGACATTCATCTTGTAATCGGAAATGGTGGTTGACTCAACATAATACATTAAAGCATCTAGTTGTTCTTCTTCATGAGGATCAGACGATTGAGCTTCAATCACAGATCGCTTCTCACTACGGAATTCTACTGAAAGATCTTGAGATATTTAATAAGGCCAAAAATAATTTAAACTGTTTTCAACTAAAAGATCCATAGCTAAGTTAGTAACACTGTATGTATCCACTATGAATCCTAAAACTCCCATTTTTCGCCGATGTAAAAGAATTGATTTGTTTTCTACATTGAGCTTTGATAAGTATTCTCAGGTTTCAGTGAAGATTCTCATCCAATATTCTTTTTTATTAAGCCGCAATTTGGACTTAAAGCCCTTTCCTAAAGGAGATTTAGCATTTAAGACATCGAAAACTATCTATAGTTTTGATAAATTCAGTAGTAGCTTCGCTGTTTTTGAATTCATCATTATTGCTAACACGTAAGAAGTCTATAGCATTTGCAACCGACGCACTCAAACTCTGAGCGGCCAGTTTCACATTCATTTTCTTACCCATAAAGTTATTGTTCCTTTAAGCATCTTCTCTATATTCAAACCAGGAGTTGACTAGAGCAAGGTCAAAAAGGTGGTGATAACTTTAAAAGTCCATTTCTTTGTCTTGAACCAGGTCCTGTAAGTTTCGAGCATTTGGTCACACAAATCAACACCACCCATATTTTGGTTGTATTGTTGTACTATGTGTGGGCAAGAAACGTTTTTATAAGATCTGGTCTTCTTATCCCATCGTGTTACTGTGGTACCAGGATCTCCACCGTGTATAGTTGACACCATCAAAACGCTCTTAGTGTCCTTCCATTTAACCATACATAGTTTCCCATCTGGGCTGCAAATTTCTTCCCAATCGCCCCTGTTCATTTCAGTATCTCTTTTAAAAGTATATAATGTTTTTTAAAATATATTTGCCATTATTGTTCCTGTTCCATCGAGTTGTCTCTCAGTCAGTTCTTTGAGCAATGGGATGGTAGTAAAATAGCGATCAAAATATAAACTTCCACCGGGAAGAGTTCTTGCTAAGCGCAGAACGACTGCAGGACCCAAACCAAAAGACCTATCTGGCAGATCTGTTGTAGTACCCTGATACATTTCAAAGTCAAGTACCAGGCCCTGTGATGTAGTAATTACAAAATTTTTTAGCCCTACAGGTCTTGGTTTGTTTGGTACATACTGTCTGTTAGGACATCGGCCAGTAAACAGGATCATTTGCTCGTCAATTGAATATGTCGTGCTCTCTCGAGGCAGTGCTAAGCAACGATTCCTAACGGCATCTATCACAGGCTGTTTTTTCCATAGATGGTTCTTAGCCTTCTCGTCATCTTTAACAGCGTTAGAATCAACAACATGCAAATTTACGCGCAACAAGAAGAAGCGTTCCCGAGTCATGGCGGAAGCAATAGGATCGTACCGAAACTTTTGATGCCAGTACATCTTCATTCTTGGACATTTTACTAAACTCATCATACCATAAACGCCAAAAAATTTTTAATCTCACCTGGTGAACATTGGGGCTTTATAGGTTGTCCTTTTTCAGAAATATAATATTGCGATGTTGCAGTTGAAAATTGTTGAAACAGCTCTGTAGTAAAATACCTTTCAAAATATTCTGATGGGGACTTCGGTGGCTCAACTGAATCGGAAGGTTGTCGAGGTTCGAGGGATTTACCACGGAACTTTCTTTTTATCCATTTACGATTGTCGGATTCTCGAGAAGAATCCTGCAGTTCAGCAAGTGGAACGTCGTCTTCTGATTCTGAATTGTCCAATAAATTGTTGTTATTTGGTGCACAAGCATCATCCTCCCCATCATCTACGTCAGTCAGAATGCTGCAAAATTTCCTCACTTGCTGCGTCATCTAATAGCAACAAGTTACCCGCCATATTCGCAACTTTTATGTATTTTGGCCCGGACTGACACAATTGTGACGGTCAATTTCTCGTCCAATTTTTCATTAGATCCACCTAAAAAAACAATACATACTATTTAAGTTTCTGTAAAGAAATTCATATAAAACAAAACATAATACAAACATTTCAATTTCTCTATAAAAAAGTAATAACTTTCTTACCTACATGCGGCGTGACCTCGAGCGCGCGGACGTTGAAATGAACGAGTTTAAACTTGAACGGCGGGTCGCGCACAATCTATCTCTTTCGCTCTAATGCATAGTTTATGGCCGTCACAATCATGTGAGCCTGGGCCACTCTTTCAAATTGTAATAGTTTAATAAAAACATCGTCTTAAAGTGCCGTTACAATTGTGTTTGGCCGGGCTGAAAGGGTGAATCATATGGTACAATACCAGCATAGTCAACATAACCCCATATTTTATCTTTATGTTTATCATAAACTTCCTCTGATTTAATAGACATGGCATCAAATATTAAAGCAACATTTTCGAGATCATTTTCGGATACTAACAATTTTAAGTATTCGAAAACATCAACCATAAATCCTTCATTACACTCGTGAGTCGCTAACATTTTGCGTAAGGTTGCAGGGTGAGGTAACATGGTGTGATTACTAAGAAACAGATAATAATATGCTTTTGGAGAATAAAAGTACAAAGCTAAAGCAAACTGTTTGAGTTCCTTTGAATATCGTACGCCTTTGTTACTTTTATCTTTATTCATTTGCTTATGAATTTCCATAAAATTATTTTTTAACATATGTTCAACCTCATCAAAATTGCTGCTTCTTTTTTTTTAATTGTTAGAAGTGACTTTAACCCTAGAACCGTACCCATACTAAAATTAAATTAACGGTACCCTGGGGTACTGCTGTACCCCAATTAAAAAACGCTATTTACGAAAAAATTATTAACTTTTATTAAAAATCAATTTGCTTAATCTTATTTAACATTAATTTCAGTTTCATTGTTAACAATTTAAGGCTAATAATTAGGAACTTACAGACAATTTTGGCATATTTTGCTTTGGTGGTCATTACAAATAAAAAGTTTGCACTAGGTGCATTGTACGCGAGATTTACGATCTTTTGACCTTGGGCAGAAGTAACACTTTCCAGATTTCGGAGCTGAAGAGGTTTTCGTAACTATTGGTCGTTGTTTGCCCAGAATTTCTCCGATACTAATCTGTAGGGACTTCGGCAAAGTTCGGTACATAAATCTCTCTTCTAGGTGAGGTTTTATGAGATCAAAAGCCAGATTCTTCAGGTAAGTGCGTCTATCTTTAAAAATTTGTTTATTAGCAGCATTGGATGAACGCAGTAATATCATAGAATTAATCCCCACAATATTTAGAATTCCATAGAACACACAAAGGCTCCAGCGGCGAGTTTTACGCGATACACTGTAGGTATGACAAAGTTGATCAAAAGTATCAACTCCGCCCTTTGTTTCGTTATAAAAACTTATTATTTCTGGCAAATTCACAGACTTATCTTTATCAGGTTCGTTATGCATGGTGGATAACATGAGAACGTTTTTCTTTTTTGATTTGCTAAGCTTTGGTTGAATATATGAAAGCAAGGTAAGTTCTTCATGAAATGCAAATACTGAAGTATTCAAGGGGCGGTCTTTAGTTTCAATGAAATTAATAGGTATTTCGGTTTTATTTTTTTTTAATGTCCCAACTGTAGTTACTTTTTTGGATAGCAATTTTTGAGCTGTAGGTTTGGAGGTGAACCAGTTATCATATGTTATGTTTCTGTTGGTGCCATGAATACTAGTCGACCGCTCAAGCGCATAATACTCTGCAACGGGTATCCCTCTAGGAGTTGAATCTTTGCCGGTATATATAATGCTATTTATCATGTAATATGTTTTAGCATCACAAAACATCAACAGCTTTATCCCATATTTGTCTGGTTTAGACGGGATATACATGCAAAATGGGCATCTACCTCTGAAGCCGAGCAATTGCTCGTCGATTGTAGTGCAGTCACAAGGGGAATACAGCTTCTTTGAAGTCTCAACTATATGGTCAAATAATTCTTTTATCGGAGCCAATTTACTTTGCTGTCTTCTCTCAGCTCTTGTCAATCGATCATCAAACCGAAGGCAATTAGTTAAAAATTCAAATCTCTTCTCACTCATTGTTGACCTAAAATAACTGATACCTGTATTCTTATCAAATATTTCTTTGACGGTTAAATGATTAATTTTCAGCACACCAGCTAAATAATATAGACCAAACAGGGCTTTCAACTCTGTTATTGAGGTATCACGAACAAATAAAGGTCGCGTGCTGGACGGAACAAAATCATTCTCCTCTGGTTCGGTTGGCCTATCTGATTTATATTTCTTACGCTGCTCAGAAATCTCTTGATTAGTGTTAGACACTAAACTCTCCAAAACTTCATTTGTTAGAAACAATTGCCAACTCTCCAATGCAGTAGTAATAAATCTAGCAGGACCTTTGTTACCTGGGGGATGGAATATTATATTCCTCTGGGGTGTACGAGAAGAACGAGGATGAGATCCATACCAAACAAATTTAACACAGTTTCTCTGAGTTTTTCGACCTCTACCATGCATAACATCTGGAGCACTAAGAACAGTAATTGGCGAACCTGTAGAACTTACTCGCGAAGCTTCTTCAAGTTCTTCTCCCGAATCCTGAAGTGATTCTATCTCATCATCATCACCTGCAGTTTGCGCGATCTCTACATCCTGCTCCAAGCGGAAGTCTTCAATAATTTCATCTTGTTCGTCTTCTGACGCCTCGCCCAAAACCAGGTCGTCTTCATCTTCCTCCTCCAAAAGAATATCTTGTATTTCGTTATCATTCAAATTACGCCGTGAAGTCATCTAAAAAATACAGTAAATAAAAACATAAAATTAGTATCGAATCAAATACCTGCCAAAAAGATAAAAAAAAACCTTCGTTAGCTAACTACTTTTTTTGTAAAATTATGTATACACAGTTATAACACACCCTTTTATTAAATTCATGTTAAAAAAGCAACATATAGATCGACAATAAATCGAAATGCCGCCCGACTGAGGTATCGCCGCATCTCCCCGCCCCCCGTAAATACACCGGCGCCCAGAGCAAAGCGTCGAATAGCAAAAAAGTTAGAAAAGATTTTAATTATTTTTTTTCATTTGTACCCCAGGGTACGGTTCTAGGGTTAAACTGTCCAAACGAATATCGCGCCTTTTCAACTTTTGGTTTAAAACTTTTAGTTTACGCTTGAGCATTCTGATAAACTCCGGTTGATGTAAGTCTGGACTGCTATTTCTTTTATGTCCCCACAGAATTTTTAGCAGGCGCGACGTCAGCCCTGCGTGTATAGTATCTGGTGAATAAATTCAACTTTTCATTACTAAACAAGTTTCGTATTTCTGAATCCAAAGTATCCATAATCTGTTTAGCTGTATCAATTATGTTTTTCAATCCAGATTTGGAAACAGTGGCACGAGTTTGAGGACTTAATTTGTTCATGTCAACGTATTCTGGACCACAAGGGAAAAGACCACTTTTTCGAAATCCGTGTCTTATTGTATTTGCAGTTAAGTTTTGCAATGCAACTTTAAGAATTGGGGCGAAATGTTCTTGTTTTATGTATTAAAATTTTGAATACTTGTAGATTAATAAATATCCAATCTATGTAAAAACTTACTCTTTAAAAGTATGTTTCCTTATATTTTTTTCATTTACCTGTTTCCATGGGACAACGAAAAAATAGCATGTTAGGCATGCTTAAAAAAGTGAAAATGCCCATCCATACGTTTTAATCTCGCTATCATTAGCTGCATACAATTTAAGATCGCATGACTCTATCTTACGGTTTCTAATACACCTTTTTGGAATAAAGGAAATGTTAGCTCCTGTGTCGATTAAAAATGTAAGCATGGACAAACTATCCCTAACCATTCAACGGTTATTTTTAGTAATATGAGTACATTCGTCCACCGAGCACGAACATACGACCTTTAGTTTTCCGTGGTATTATTATCCTTGCGCCACGCACACGGCTGTTCTCAGCTCCGTGCATTGTTCTTATATCTATAATGAAATCGACACAGCCATCCCGGATTCTTTGATGATGCTGATCGTCCCCTGCTCGACTGACTCCGGGTTCTGGAACGCTCGCGGCCTCGCCGCGCAGGGAAGCCATCTCCAACGCTAGCTTCCCCATTTGGGTTATAAGTATGTAAATTAACCAATTATTTTGATTTAGTGGTGGAATTGAATGATGTGAAATAAATATGTAAGACAATAAATTGAGTACATTTATTAATATAAACGTCTGTCAAATTTTAATAAATGAATGTAATTTGTTAACGATGATTTCTTCTGTTTTGCTGTTGTATTGGCCCATAATAAAATTTGACAATAATGTACAAGAAGGTGTTCTGTGCAACACCCCGAAAGAAAGTGTGAAGCTATTCTGAGCATAACTTAAAAATATAACTTAAATGCTATTTTGTCACCTACATAAATCGCACTGGTGGTTTGATGACGCGACCTTTGCTCGTTCTTTTTTCTGCCTGATCAGAGTGAACTTTGTTCTGCAAAAGTTTGTTGTTTGAATTCGGTGTCGTTACTATGTTATTAAAATCGTTGAGTAAATAAGCGGGTTTGAGCCTATCTATCGATACATTGACTCGTCTGTTAGGGTATTGCAATTCGAAAATTTATTAGTTCGCCTTAAGACTTTGTATGGACCATCATACGGGGCCTTAAGCGGTTTTCGTACCGTATTGTCTTGAACGAACACATGACTGCATGTTTTAATGTCCGAAAAAATAAACCACTTCCGGTTAGGACGATGTTGACAAAACGCTAGCGTAGCGTCAGTACTAAGGTGCGATAACATGACCGCGTTCTCCAATTGCAACTTACATTCGCAAAATGCTGATTCGGCTTCCTGCGTCCACACGATAATTAATGGGTGTATTGTCGTTCCTTTTAGCATTGTGTAAGTATCCTGAAAATAAAGTTTGACTTTTAACTGCGTGAGGAATATGTTTGCGATAAAAGTTCACCATACCTAAAAATCTTCAAAGTTCGTTGACGTTTAGTAGTTTTGAGTACTCGATGATCGACTCGACCTTGTCGTCCAGTGGTATTCCTTGCGGTGATACTCTAAAATCTACAAATTCTAGTTCCTACACCCCGAAATGACACTTTGATAAATTTATGGTTAATCCATACTTGTTAAAACGTTCGAATAAAAGTCTTAAATGTTCTCTATGCTGCTCCTCATTTTCGCTAGCGATGATGACGTCATCTATATAACAGAAAAGGAAATCCAAACCTTCCAAAACTGTGTGATGCAATAAACCTTTGAAAGGATTGTGCTGCATTCTTGAGTCCGAAGGTCATTCGTGGAAACTCATATAATCCGAAAGGCGTGATTTTTGCAGTTTTATCGACGTCCGCTGGTTTTATAGGAATAAAATGATAAGAACGATTGACATCGACACTCTCAATGCTCAATCAAAGAATCGTTAGGACGTTTCTTTAAAGTAGCGAACGATCGATGGGATTTCCAGTTCCCTGTGGAGATCACTCATTCTGGTGTACCGGAGGGCCCCGGTAGCCTTCCAGAGGAATCTATTTTGTATGCGTTGGAGCAATACAATGTTGGATTTTGCCGCGTGTGCAAAACACACGCTGGCAAAAGAGAGGATGGGGCGGATGCACAACTTGTATAATGTCAGTTTATTTCCAAACAACATTTTTGGGTTGACGATCATGGGGCTGAGCTTGTAGAGGTACAATGCAGCTCTGTTTTTGACGCGTTTGATGTGAGGACCAAACGTCATGCGACTGTCTAGGGTGACTCCAAGATACTTGGCTTGTTTGGCCCAGGGGATGGGCCTGCCATAGATTTGAAGGGTGCCAACGATCGGCGTTGAGCCTCCCTGGCGGGGTGTCGTGGTGACGGCGGGGACCCTTGAAAAGTACACTGCTGTACTCTTCGTGGGGTTTACCTCGATCCTCCATAGACGGAACCAATCCTCCAGAGCCTTGATGGCCTGTTGGAGTCGTTTCGCTATGGTGGCCGGTTGTTTGCAGGAGGAATACAGTGCCGTATCGTCAGCATAGAGTGCTACTTCCACATTCGGGGTTCGCGGAAAATCGCTAGTGTATAGCGAGTATAGGGTCGGGGATAGCACGGATCCATGCGGGACTCCTGCTCGAATGGGGCGGGGCGACGAGAGACAGCCCTCCAGACGCTAGCAGAACGAGCGGTTTGACAATAAGTCTCGTAAGATGCGCACGAGAGAGGATGGCAGCCCCATGCGAACAAGTTTGAAAATCAAACCTTGGTGCCATACTTTGTCAAACGCCGTGGCCACGTCCAAGAAGACCGATCCCGTTTTCCAGCCCCTGTTTTTATTATAGAGAATGTGCTCCGTGAGGTGGTGCACTTGTTGGACGCACGAGTGTTTGGCCCTAAAGCCAAATTGCTCGTCGGGGATGAGGCTTTTAGACTCTATATAGTCTTTCAGCCGAGCTAGTATAATGCGCTCGAAGATCTTGCCCATGGTGTTGAGCAAGCTGATGGGTCGGTAGGAGGATGGGTTAGCCGGGTCCTTACCCGGCTTGGGGATACCAATGACGGTTGCACTTTTCCATGCGTTAGGAAAAGTGCAGTTTTCCAAAGCAGCATTGAAGATGCATACTAGGAGAATCAAGAGAGATTGGGGAAGGCGTTTGAGAACGTTATTTGAGATGCCGTCGGCTCCGGGGGCCTTTCGGGGTTTGTAAGATTTGATGATTTCCTCGACTTCGTCGAGAGTGGTGGGGCGGAGGGGTATGTCCGGGAGGGGCTCGTCAGAGTTAGCGGGAGTGAGATTTTCCGCAACGTTGTTGACCTCTGCGAGATGGACCGGGTCTACCGGCTCGAGACTAGGGGACCATTGCTGCTCCAGGTTGACTGCTAGGCATTCAGCCTTTTCCTCGTCTTCGAAGGCGATCGACCCTTCGGGTCTGTTGAGTTGGGGAGCTGGCTCGATTCTGTTGGAACGCATAGCTCGGGTCAGATTCCAGAATGTGGTGTGAGATGGTTGGAACTGTGACAAGGTGTTATCCCATCGTTCGTTTCTCAGTTCTCGGATTTTCTCCCTCACTTGACGTTGAAGGGAGCGTAATTCGAGTCTGGCGTCCTCGGTGGGGTATGAGTCATAATGTCTCGTTGCCGTATTCTTACGTCTCATCAAATCGCGTACGTCATCGGGCAACTCCCATCGATGGGTGGGATCCATCGATGCGACTCGCCTGGTGCAGCCTTCTACAGCTGATTGTAGGTGATTTGTGAGACGAAGAATAGCGTGGTCTGTCTCGTCAGGGGTGGTAATCCTATCAGGGATGTCATCTAGATCGGGAGACGGCCGGTCGAGAGCTGCTGAGAGCGTCTTCCAGTCGGTCACCGTTCTATGATAAATAGGTTGCCCGTTGTCTACTGGACCGAGTTGCAAGAGCACCGGGCGATGGTCGGATTCGAGTTATACTATAGAATAGATTTATTTTCAAAATTGGATATAAGGTATCACTTATTGACGTCACATAACTTAAATCTAATTATAACTACTACCGCTTCCAAAGCGCATGTGTAGAAGATGCGGCGGAACAAACTACACTGCAGCATTTTCATAGGACGTCAATTTACAAATATAGATCTCTTAAATCTAAATCGTGGACGAATGCACATTGTCTACATTAAAAAACATGTATGAATGTAGAACTGATTATGTCAATACGAATATTTCGTCAAATAAAATAAATATAAAATAAAATATGTACATACTGTACAAATTATGTCAAGATCATGTCAAAAATATACAAGCATTTAAGAGGCCATTATGTCCAGCTGGGGCCACACATGTTTATCATTAATATAATCATCCGTGCTGTAATAGGCTTTCCTACAAAGCTCAACTTTAATATACTATATACTGTTTGAATTTTCTATCAGTCATTTCAAGAACACTTTTTGGTAATTTATTATAAAATCTTATACAATTAATCAGAAATGATTTCCCTACCTTAGCCAGCCGATGTGCTGGGATCGACAACTTGTAATTGTTCCGCAGTGATCTACTAATACATTCACCTACTTTTTTGAAAGAGTCTAAGTTTTTCCTAACATGCATGATGTTATCGAATATGTATTGGGAGGGCAAAGTTAATGTAGTGTAGCCCTAATTGTAATATGTTATACTATTATATACTATATACTTGATGATCAATAAATCAGTATCGATTCAGCTTTTTGTTTAATTTACACGCATTCCCTCCTATATTAGATGGCGACCCTTGCCTAGTCTGTCTCCGCGCTCGCGACCCGATACCGCGCCTTTTAAGGACTACGGAATTTTATCATCGTGTGTGGCCGTGTGGCTCTCTGTGATCGAAAATGCTTTTGGAAGAGTACAATAATAAGATTCGTGAAGCGATCACAACGCTATTGTTACACGGAGGAAATTTGGTAAATTTCACGAAAAATGGGTGCATCTCAATCTAACAAGAACGAGGATGTGGTGATTGCCCAAGTTGCATCTGGAGGGAGTAATACGACCCAATTCGAGAAATATATGAACACCAATAATATAATCTTGGTCTTACTGCTGGTTTTGGTGGCCACGGGCGGCCTGATATTCATATACAGAATTTTTAAAAATTGGCAGGGATTTGTGATACGACAAGAAGTTAGAGATGCAATATTGACCAGATATTCTAGTATCATACGACGGCAGCAGGATAGGGGTGATCCTGTGTTCCAGGCCTAGCGTGATTGACGATGACGACCAACTACGTGACTAGCAGACCCAGTCCTGATGTTCATCCTACTACGTGCGTTTTAAATCTCTCGGGTGTGTACAGTGTGATATATATATAGTGATGCGTTACGTTAATAAAAATTAAGAGTTGTTGCGGTATAGAAGTCGGGACTGAGTGCGAATACGGCAGAATTTACGGATTACGATACCTACCTATTTAGTGGACATTAAGTAATTATACCTCTATATTAAATTACCAATGTACTTATACGTTTTATACTTATATACAAATTATTCTTATCCATATTAAAGTGTTAAAGCTCAAGCATAATTGTGGTATAAATAATATTTCATAATGATAAGTACTTAACAAAATTATTACTTTACCGTGTATTGTTTACATAGCGATGTCCATATATGATACGTCTCGGTGCCACTACTACTGGAGCTCACGGGAATTAATATGGTACGTAATTTTATATTACTTTTTCTATTGCTATTTTATACTAAGTTATGGAAAGAGAATTATTAAAATGCTTGGAAGATATCATACAAATAAAGAAGTATTTGATTAAGAAAGGAAAATCTAGGTACAAGGGAAACGTTATAAAAAATAAATTAAGTGAGTCAGATTTAATTTTGAAACGTTGTGATAGTATTGTAAAAGTTTTGTGTCAAGAGAAAGGATTGAGTAGTAAAACAGTAGATAGTATTAACTCCATAACAACTGAAATTCGTAGTGTGTACGACAATATTAAACTTTTATGTTCAACTCCTAAAGAGGAAATAAGTAGTGATAGTGATAGTAATTATAGTGAAACTGCTGAATTTTTAGACTCAAAAATGGAGTTTGATTTGAAGACGGCCTGTGAGTTTATCTCTGTAATGAACAGTAATGAAAATAATACGAAAAACATGATTGACTCGATAGAAATGTATGCTGAAATGTTGTCCAATCCAGGAAAACAAATTTTGATAAAATTTGTGCTGAAAAGCAGACTTACAGAAAATGCTAAACTTCGTATGCAAAAGGAATATTCATCTGTAAGTGACCTTGTTAAAGACTTAAGAAAATTTCTTTTATCTAAAAAATCTTTTACATCAATTCATTCGCGATTGCAAAATGTTACTCAGGGTTGGCGTACAATTGATCAGTATGGGGCAGAAATCGAAAAATTGTTTTCCGATTTGACAATTTCGCAAGCAGAGGGTAATTCAGAAAAATACGCTGTTTTGAAACCTTTGAATGAAAAGTTGGCGGTGAAACGGTTTTCAGATGGACTGCGGGATTCCCGTCTGAGCACCATCATTACAGCTCGAAACTACGAGCATCTCAAGGACGCGATCCAGGCGGCTAAAGACGAGGAGGTAGCTGCAACGTCTTCGACGACGGCCTCAGCAGGTATCATGCAGATCTCGCGCCGTGGAAGAGGTATGTATCCTCAATATACTCGCATGCAGCATGGCAGATTCCAACATTCGAGGTATCAGCATAACAATGTAAGAAATTTTAGACAAGGAAATCAGTTTCGTGGCAGTCAAAACACTTCGTTTAACAATTTTAATAGAGGACATTTTAATAATAGAAGCGGTCAGAATCGTACTCGTTATAATACCCGTGGTAGGGGACATATGAAAAATTCTTCGAATCGTGGTTCGAATCATCGTGTATTTTACAATGAACAAACGAATGAGGAGGTTCAACCCGAAACATCTAGTACAAATGAATTAAAGTTTTTTCGATCTTAAACATAACATTTTGACTTTAGATGGTAAAACAAAATTTTTGTCTTTTTATGTTAATAGGAAATTACATTTTTATTTGGTTGATAGCGGTGCATCTTTATCTGTCATAAAAAGAGATTCTTTACCTATAAACGTAACTTTAAATAAAGACGACACTATCGTGAACGGAATAGGCGGACAAATTCGTTCGGCAGGATATATTTATCTTAATTTGGAGCATAATAGTGATCATTCTAGAATAGTATTCAATCATAAGTTTTACGTATTCGATAGCATACCATTACAGGCAGATGGAATTTTAGGCTTAGACTTTCTGTGTTACTACGGTTCAAATATCAATCTGAGCTCAAATGTAGTCACTGTATCCCAAAACGGAATGGAATGTTGTTTGCCACTTTATGATTCAATCGATTATTCTAGAGAAGTGTTACTTATCCCAGCACGAAGCGAATCATTCCATCATGTTTATGTTTCTTCTAGTAGTGACAAGGATTATGTTGTTTATCCAAAGCAATTAGCGGAAAATTTGTTCATGGCAGGATCTATAGTTAGAGTAACAAATAATAGAATACCAATTAAAATATTAAACACCAATGAACATCAAATTGAGTTGCCTACATTTCAACCAGAATTACATTTGTTGTCAGATTATGATACATATAAATTCGAGTCTTGCTCAAGAAACTCAGAACGAGCAAAACGTTTATTAGATTTAATAAATTTAAAAAATTTAAATACTGAAGAACGAGATTCAATTCAACTTTTGTGTTCCAAATATGCAGATATTTTCTTTTTGCCAGGAGATAAGTTATCTTCTGCAAATGTTAATGAACAGTCTATTACATTAAAACCAAACACGACACCAGTTTATGTCAAGCAATACAGGTTACCACAATCTTTAAAAAAAGAGATAGACAATCAGATAAAAAATATGTTAGACAATGATATCATTGAGGAGTCTAGAAGTGAGTGGTCTAGTCCAATAATGTTAGTTCCAAAGAAATCGGATGGCAAAGACAAAAAATGGCGTTTTGTTGTTGACTACCGAAAATTAAATAATTGCATTGTTGATGATAAATTCCCGTTACCCAATATAACAGACATATTGGATTCATTAGCAGGTTCAATTTACTTTACACATTTAGATTTATATCAAGGGTATTTTCAAATAAGCTTAGATAAAGACAGTAGAAACTGCACATCGTTCACAACGAGCACAGGAAAGTACCACATGAAAAAATTACCCATGGGATTGAAAACTAGCCCAAGTGTTTTCAGTCGTGTAATGTCTATAGCGATGTCAGGATTAAACTATGAAAAATGTTTCATATATTTAGATGACCTTGTAATTTTTGGCCGTAACCTTGAAATTCATAATCGTAATTTAACAGATGTGTTTGAAAGGCTTCGAAAAATTAATTTGAAATTAAATCCTCAAAAATGTGTATTCTTAAAGAAAGAAATACTGTATCTAGGACATTTGGTTTCTGAAAAGGGTGTACTTCCTGACCCAGCTAAAATTGAAGTAGTTAAAAATTATCCAAAACCTACTAATACCGACGAAATCAAAAGATTTGTAGCCTTTTGTAATTACTACCGTAAATTTATAAAAAAATTTGCTGAAATAACTGCACCTTTAAACAAGCTTACAAGGAAAAATGAAGTATTTAAGTGGACGGAAGAGTGTACAGTTGCATTTGAAAAATTAAAGGAAAAATTAAGTTCACCCCCTGTTTTAGATTTTCCGGATTTTTCCGAAGGTAATGAGTTTATTTTACAGACTGATGCTTCCGGTATTGCTGTCGGAGCAGTGTTGTGTAATAAAAATATGAAACCTATAGCTTATGCCAGTAGACCCTTAAACAAAGCGGAATTAAATTACCCTACGATTCAGAAAGAATTACTTGCTATAGTCTGGGCAATAAAGTATTTTAGACCATATTTATACAATAGAAATTTTACAATTTTAACAGATCACAGACCATTAGTTTACTTATTTTCAATGAAAGACCCATCCAGTAGACTTTTAAAATTCAGACTTCTTTTAGAAGAATACGATTTCAAGATTAACTATATAAAAGGTAAAGATAATAGTGTTGCAGATGCTTTGTCTAGAGTTTATATTACGTCAGATACATTGAAAAGCATGAACGAAGACATTATAATGGTTTTGACTAGGAGACAACGTAAAAATTTGGAAGAAAGTAGTGAAAGTTATATTTTAAGTAATCCCACTGATGAAAGGTCTGATCAGCCTCGAGTTGTGGAATTGTTTAAAATACCGAACGATTACATGGAATTGACTTTTATAGAAAAAAAGGATTTAGATAAATTGAGGAGCAAAAATAACGTAGATTTAGAAAAAGAATGTTTCATTTATTGCAAAATAAAGAATACTATTTATATAAACATTGACTTTAGGGCACATTTTACGCGAGCCGAATTTGTGACTAAGTTAATGGAATTTTGTAAAATAATCAAAGTAAAAGAACTATGCATAGTAAAAAATAATGAGATAAAAACATTCATAAATGATTTGTTACAAGAAATAAATAATAGAACGAATTGGACCGGTCCACGATTTTATATAATAAAGAGTGTTAAGAGAATAGAGAATGACGAAGACAAACAGTATATTTTGCATGACTTCCATTTGTTACCAACCAGTGGACATGCTGGAATTCGTAGAATGACTAATAATATTAAGAGGTTATTTTTTTGGCCTGGTTTAGATAAGGATATTAAGGATTTTGTAAATAAATGTAGCAAATGTCAAAAAATGAAGCATTGTAGATATACCAAGGCGCCAATGGAGATAACTACAACTGCTTCCAATGCTTTTGAGAAAATTTATTTAGACCTTTGTGGACCTTTAGAGAGAGACTCAGATGATAATCGCTATATCTTGACAATCCAATGCGAATTAACAAAGTTCGTCGAAGCTTATCCTTTAAAAAATAAAGAGACGGTAAGTATTGCACATGCGTTTGTCAATAATTTTATACTTAGGTTTGGAATACCAGATACTATTGCAACAGATCGCGGAACGGAGTTTGTCTCATCTACAATGGAACAGGTTTGTAATTTATTAGGTATAGAAAAGTTAACATCTACAGCTTACCACCACGAATCGCTAGGAGCTATTGAAATTTCTCATAAGAGCCTAGGTGCGTTTTTACGCATACATTGTGATGATCAAAAAGATACGTGGAGTCAATGGCTTCCATTTTGGTGTTATAGCTACAATAATACTGTTCACACAGAGACGAACTACACACCGTTTGAATTGGTATTTGGTAAACCTAGTAAAATTCCCTGTAGAGTTAGAAATAATAATAATATAGAACCCTTGTATAATCCAGAAAATTATCCTTTACATTTAAAGCATCGTTTACAAGTATCTCTTCAAGATGCTCGTAAGAATTTAATTTATAGTAAAGAAAAGAGGAAATGTTTATATGATAAAACATTAAATGATGTATCATATAATACTGGAGATTTAATATTAATTAAAAATGAAGTAGGTAAAAAGTTAGATTGTAAATTTTTCGGTCCTTTTACTGTCATAGAAGATTTAGGATGTAATGTGAAAATTGCAAAAGATGATAATAAAGTAGACGTAGTACACAAAAATAGGACAAAAAGGTTTATTATGTCATATCAATAATACATCGTTAAGTACTTACATTATGTTAACATTTATTAAATATGTACAATAATCGTATACTTAAATATGTAAAAAAAAAAAAAAAATTGTACTTACCTTGTAAAATGTAGTCGTCAACAATATACCTAAATACATACCTATATCTATAATATAATCGTCTAATATTAAGATTATCTGTGTTGTTTAGCACATAGGTATACTTTGTATTAATTAATATTCTTACAGTAGGTAATTTTCGTCGACGAAACCTACACGAATACCTATATAACATTGTATTTGTTTATAATCATAAAAATAAAACTAATATTTTTATTTTTATTCTTTTTGCACCCCCGTGGTGTAGTGTAGCCCTAATTGTAATATGTTATACTATTATATACTATATACTTGATGATCAATAAATCAGTATCGATTCAGCTTTTGTTTAATTTACACGCATTCCCTCCTATATTAGATTAAAATATTTAGGTTTTTGAAAAAATCTCTAAGGGAATCTCTTTGTTTAAGACCGTAGATATATCGAATTGCCCTTTTTTGTAAAATGAAAATAGTTTGTATGTCTGCTGCTGATCCCCAAAGCAGTAGACCATATGACATTAAACTATGAAAATAACTAAAATAAATAACTAAATAATAGCTTAGCAGTTGCCACATCCGTCAAATGCCTAATACGACGAATAGCGTATGCTGCAGAACTAAGCCTTTTAGAAAGTTTTAAAATGTGAGCATGCCATTTCAAATTTGAATCTAATGTTATTCCTAAGAAAGTAGTACTATCAACAAAATCTAATCTTTTACTACTTATACTAATATCCACATTTGCCTGCCGCACATTGGGAAGTGTAAACTTAATGCATTGGGTCTTATTTGCATTTAACAGTAAGTTGTTGATTGTAAACCAGTTAGAAATGGCGGCTAAAGTGCTATTCACATCATCACAGATTTCGCTACGGCGGTTCATTTTAAAAATTAGTGACGTATCATCTGCAAACAACACGATGCCAGTCTGTTTCTCAATCATGCAAGGCAGGTCGTTGATATATATCAGAAAGAGAAAAGGTCCCAAAATGGAACCTTGCGGTACCCCAATTTTTACCGTCGCTCCTTTCGATTTTGTATTATTTAAATCTACCGTCTGTAATCTATCACTAAGATATGATTTAATTAGTTCAACGGCAGCAGTATCGAACCCGTAATGAGCGAGCTTGAGCAGAAGAGTTCTATGATCTACACAATCAAATGCCGTGGTCAGATCGCAAAACACTCCGATGGCATCCTGTGAGTCTTCCCATGCATTGAGAATATGAGTGACAAGAGCCACACCCGCATCTGTTGTACATTTACCCTCAGTAAGTCTTGACGGTCATGTTCTGAATCGTAAAACTGTCGCTAAGGACCTAGGTATATATTTTGACACCAAGCTGACCTTTCATGCTCAATATGATCACATGATTGATAGAGCAAATAAGTTAGTTGGTTTTATTTCTAGATTGACCCGTGGCTTTAAAAAACATCGTAGTCTTATTTACTTATATTTTACAATGATAAGATCTATTTTGGAATATAATTCAGTTGTCTGGTCGCCTTTTTATGACGTTCATTGTCAGCGAATAGAAAGAGTTCAAAAAAGACTTTTAGCGATAGTTTCTTTTCGGTGTGGTTTGAGCCGCAGGCTGAGATCGTATAAAAACAGGTTGTTTCACTTTAATGTCGCTTCCTTAGAATCTCGTCGTAAAATGAGTTCCTTGATTATTCTGCACAAGATAGTGCACTCCAAAATTGACTCTCCACAACTCTTATCACTTTTAAATTTTAACACACGTTTTAGATCCCGTAACCGAAACTTTAATTCTTTCCATCTTAATGTTTATGTAAATAATACTTCATATTACAACCCTCTAGTGAACATGTGTCGCCAATACAATGACATTCTCGCCGGTCGCAGTGACAGTGACTTTGACTTTGACATATTTCGTTTAAATTTGTTCCAGTATCGCAGAGCCGTCAAGCGTGAACTGTATGTAGTCTATAGCATAGATTGCTATGGTCTGTAGTCTACAGTTTGTCTTAATTAACACAGTTGTATGATTCCTTAGACTCAATAGGATATTTTACAACAGGTCAAATCAGATACTTTTACACAGAATATTTATCTATATCGTTATCATATATTGTATCTCTTAACTGTTTGCATTTTTCTTATATGGTCTTCGTATGTACACTGTTTTTGAATTTGTAGTGTAGATCGTAACTTTATAATTTTACTACTATGTATATTTTTACTACAATTTGTAATGTGTATTTAAATAAATAAAAATAAAGCCGTATTGCTGACTATGAAATAATTTATTAGACTTAAAGTAACGCTGCATTTAATTAAGCATGATTCTCTCGAACACCTTGCTCAAAATAGGTAAAATTGAGGTTGGTCTATAATTACCAGGATCTGATTTTTCACCTTTCTTGAATAATGGAATTAGTTTACTATACTTCATTAAATTTGGAAATATCCCTTGGTCAATACAATTATTGAATATTTATGCTAAGTCCCCAGCTATAATATTTATAATATGACATATCACAACAGCCGACATACCCCAATAATCCTCAGACTTTTTCAGATTAAGTTCTTTAAAGGTATTAATAATGTCAGTAGGGTCAATATTTAAGAATTTAAATTTGGAACTGCAAATGCTGACATTATTTTTAAGTAGTATTTCAGCTTCATTAGGGCATGAGTCAATATTAGAAGTTAATTCCGACGGTATATTTGTAAAAAAATGTTCAAATAAATTTACTATTTCTGTTGTAGAGGTAATTTTCCTATCATTAAATTTAATTTCATTAATATTTTCTTTAAAATTACTTCTACCAGTTTCCTTGTTTATAACACTCCAGGTTTCCTTTGTTTTGTTAGGAGCATTACTTATTTTGTTTTTAATGAACAAAGATTTTGCATGTAGACATACTTTTTTGAAAATTTTTGAATAATTCCTAACATGGTCTACGAAGCCGCTTCCAAATCGATACTGTTTTTGGGCATATAAATCGTACAAAGTCTTTCTACTTTTGTAGATGCCAACAGTAGCCCATTCATTGAATTTAAAGTTATTATTGCATTTCCGTTTCTTTTGTATAAATGTTTTAGAGTACGCGTCTGAAATGGTAGTAAATAACTTATTATAATGACCATTAGGATCGCTGCCCGTGTAAGTTACTGCGCAAATTTTTTTTTCTAAAGAACTTGTAAATAATTGATTTTATGGGCTGTGATAGCACATATAATTAATCCATCACATGTACTACGTTTAGTGGAAAAAGTAACTAATTGACCGCAGTGATCAGAGGGTAATTTACTAAATACTTTTTTATTATTTGGTTTTTGTTCACTAAAAACATTATCAATACATTTAGCAAATATGGCAGTGAAGCGGGTTGGTTCCAAGAAGGCATTTTCTAAGTTAAAACATTTAAATAGATTAAGAAACTGTATTGTCACTGTGGAGCTAACTAATATGTCAATGTTAAAATCACCGCAAACAATTACTTTCTTATTACTTTTTGTAGCACCTATTTGAACTTCCTCCATTACATTCAGGAAATCCATAATACTACTGTTGGGTGGACTATAAATACAAATAACAATGTGTTCCTCAAGCTCGGCACAAGATACCTCAACACAGCGCTCAAGAGAAAGTCTGACTATGTCATGGCGCTCCTTACAGCGATGACCATTTTTAACATATATGTATTACAGAACCGCCTCTGATTGCAGACCCTCTCCTGAAGCAGCTCACCGCATTAAAATTGTTAAGACTGGGCATCAGCTCACCCTCCAAGATCCAATGCACAGCAATCAGTCAAACACACCATATTAACATCCATTTTTTCATTAAATAGATCAATAATAAGTTCTTTGCCAGGAAGGCCCTGTATATTTTGGTGTACAATTTTTAATTCATTTGTCCTTCCTTTTGTCCTGTGGTTTAGTTTAAACCACATGTAGCGTCCACAGAATCATCATTACAAAAATTTTATGATTCTGTACATTTTGTCAGATTTTGTAAACAATGTAGTTTACCACAATGTAAACTCGTCCGTTCTTTTATGTTGTTTGCTATCAAAGTAGCAATTCTTTTTTTATAAAGTCTAGAAAGATAAATATTATCTTTAGTCAAAAAACAATTTTTTATGAACAGATTTGTATAAAAAAATACAAACTTGTCATGACGACATGACATATTATGAACAATATTGTTCATCAAATGAATAAATTTATTCTTCTTTGGCGTCTGACAACTTATATAGGGAAAAGCACAAAAAAATATTTTACCTATTTAAATTATTCAGAGTACCTAGACCCTGAATAAGGTCTTGTTTACTAATATTTAAACTGTTTCCAACTATTATAACAATTGTAGATGTGTTGCTCAATTGTGTGTTTTTTACACAATTAATAATTTGTGAGAAGTTGGAATTGGGTAGACAATAATTTATTATATTTGATAAATTCTCACTAAACAGTTTACCCATGTTGCGTCCTATGCTGTCTGAAAAAATGACTGTGTTCTGGGGGCTACACATATCAACACCGACACTCTCCGGCATACTATCAGACAAGCCCCCAAGACATGGGGAGGGAACTACGATAGTACTGATACTTGACCCGTTAAATATTCCACAGGTACATAAGTCTCCTGCGGATTTAATCATTTCCTCAATGTAATTAGCATTTTTAATTAATGATTCTGTAGCCATGACATGATCGGAGATTTGTCTGAGAGATTCAGTATTTTTTTTCCAAAAGATTGGATACATATTCCTCAAGCTGTGAGATTTTTTCCGTTAAGGTCTTGGTGTCAACACTATACTACTCTGTCAAGAAAGTAGCAGGAAAAGATCAATAATACACAAACTGTTTGTTATTCATCCAAATTTATTTTATCACCTTCAAAATATGCTCCTTTAGAAACGATACACTTACGCCAACGAATAATCCAATCATCAAAACATTTTTTAAACGCTGTTTCCGGAATTGAGGTCAGTTCTCGCCGCGAATTCTCTTTTATGTCTTCTACCGATTGAAAACGGGTGCCACGAAGTGGTAATTTGAGTTTAGGAAAAAGAAAAAAGTCGGCTGGAGCCATATCTGGTGAATATGGTGGTTGCTCGATGGTATTTGTTGAGTGTTTGGTTAAAAATTCGTTCACAATGATGGCCTTGTGCGAAGGTGCATTATCATGGTGCAAAATCCAAGAATTTTCTTTCCACAAATCTGGCCTTTTTCGTCGGATTTGCTCTCTTAAACGCCGCATAACACTCAAATAATATTCCTTATTTACCGTTTGACCTTCCGGCAAGAATTCCGAGTGCACAACACCGCGATAGTCAAAGAAAACAGTCAACATGACTTTGACTTTTGAACGACTTTGGCGTGGTTTTTTTTGGTTTCTGTTCAGTTGGAAGGCGCCACTCCGAAGCTTGTTGACTAGTTTGCATGTCAAACTCGTAAACCCACGTCTCGTCACCAGTAACAATGCGTTTCATGAATGTTGGGTCGGAATTGACTCGTTCTAGCATGTCCTCAGCGACTCTCATGCGATTGAGTTTTTGAAAAAAATTCAGGTCTTTTGGGACTAGCCGAGCGGCAACATGTTTCATACCCAAATTATTAGTTAAAATGGTACGGATCGACTCGTGAGATACAGAAAGTTCGGTGGCTATCTCTCTCAAAGTTGAATGAGGATTTTCAGTCACTATTTCCTTCACTTTTACGATGTTAACTTCAGTTGCAGACGTTGATGGCCTACCAGAGCGAGGCAAATCTTCCATCACATCTCGACCGCTTTTGAACGCTTTGTACCACTCATAAGCACGAGTTTTTGATAAAGTCGATTCACCGTAAGCCTTCTGTAACATTTTCAGTGACTCCGAACACGATATTCCATTGGCAATGCAAAATTTAAGACAAACTCTTTGTTCGATGTTTTTATCCATTATGAAATTAGCAATACACACTAGATATGATATAACTAAAAATAGCACTGTATTTAATGTAAACAACAGATGCAACTCAAACTCCGCGCCAAAATGGAAAACAGTTGTGCCAATCTAACAACAACAAAAAAAACAAAAATTTGAATTTGGAACCATAAATAAATAATCCATTCCCGATACTTTTCTGACTGAATGTATAACTCCTGACTTTCCAGCAATTTACTTTCAGTTAATACCAAACAAGAACACATATTTGTATATATTTTGATCCAAGATTTTATTATATGGGACTTTTTCTTATTAATGTTCATTTGGATTTTATTCTTTTTAATAATTTTATTTAATTTGCTGATTTTTTTTGCATTTGTTGTGACTTAACCGAATAGCTGTAGATTGTTTATTAATTTCACATAGTGAGGTCTCACTTGTGAGATCAATCACTGAGTCTAAGAGAGGAGCGGAGGTAACTGAAATTATCTGGTCAAACATATTATTGACCTCTAAGGACTGCCGTGATTGTTCATAATGCTCTATTCGTCTTCGTGCCTCTCCTAGCTCTTTTTCTAATTTAATATTATGTCTTAGGACATCTTCATAAGTATCACTACATTGCTGGAAATATCCTAACTCTAACTTAAGCTGGTTTAACTGCTCAACTAAGTCATCACATTGTAATCTACTTTCTGTTAAACTTAAATTTAATTTTGTGTTACGATCAAGTAAACATTGAAATTCCTGTTCGTTCTGTTCCCTTTCCAAAAGTAATCTTTCCTTTTCTTCTCTCTCCGTTTTGAGGTTGAGAAGTGCTGTCTTCAGCTTGAGTTCAACTTGGCGAACAGTTACAGCACGGCTTGAGGTAGACATATTTAACAAATATGGGACTTATGTACAATACAGGGAACAGGACGAATATAGTTTTTGATTTAAAAGTGCTTGTTAAGTTTATAAACCAACTTACCTAACCTTTCAAGATCTACCTACTTAATAAATATTAATTATGGCTACCGTCTGGATGTGTGGCAACAGAAGAGTCTATAAAGTATACCTGATGATGTACACTATGATAAACGATAGGATTAACTACAAAAACAGGCGAACTAACCTTTGTTTACGTTATAAACCGGCAACTTCTTGACTACAACTTTCACCCCAAATTACCCATACAAAACTATATATTTCTTAACGAAAAAACACTATAACACATTTATTATAATATTTTCTTATTTAACATTTAAATTATAGTAAGTTTTAGTGCTTTTAAACATTTATTTCATTAAATTTATTGCGGAGCTATAAAAAAAAAAAATGTTCGGCGTACCTCTAGAGAAACCACCTCGAGGGCGATGTTCTTGATGAGGGCCATGTCGAGCACGCTCGGAGTGTGGGCGACTATGCGGGGATAGTGAGTAGGGGCTACGGGAGCGACAACTTCAAAGTTCAGTTCGTCCATGAGACGTTGAAGGGCTAATCCATTGGTGCTATCCGTGGCAGAATTGAATAGGATGCTCTTACTGTTGAAATCGCCGGCTAGAAAAGTGGCGTTTCCAAGGTCAAATAGTGATTTTAGATCACTTCCGAGAAGTCTCTTCGTGGGAGAGAGGTAACAGGAGGCGATGTTGACCGACTGATGGCCGGTCATGCTCAACCTGAGTATGGAACATTCGATGTTCTCGAGAGTCGGGGGAGGGAGAGGGATGCAATGTAAGCATCTTTTGTAATAGATAAGAGTGCCGCCTTTAGGGCCGACTTTATCATTACGAATTACGTTGTAATTTGCAATTCGCGGGGAGCGATTTGCGGGTTTGAGGAAAGTTTCTTGCACCAAGAGAAGGTCGACTTGATGGTCGACGGGGTACTTACTGATTTCCTCTCTTTGTTCAGAGAGGCCATCAGCGTTGAAGAACACCAAGGTCAGGGAGACTGGTTTTATTCTCCGATTCGTGCTACCCATTACGGTCGCTTGTTGAGGGTGGATTGGGGAATCTGATATTCCCCAATTTGGTCAAAGAAGGTTTTGTAACGGTACATAACCTCCATGCGATTGAGTATGTCATTGCCGGCCGCAATGAGGGCGCGCCCAATAACGCCGATCATTTGCAGATCGGGAGCGCTTCTGAGCACGCCGAAGAAAGCGGCCGACGCGTCCTCGTCCGTGATGCCGTCACCGACCGCGCCATCGGCGCATAATAATACGAGGCGATTTCACGGGGACGCTGGTTTGTCTGTCTGGTCGGAGGGGGAGGTAGGGTTGCGGAGGTAGGTTTGCACGCTTTGGCGGTGATGATTCAAAACCTTGGGGAATCAAAGCCGCGACAGGTGAGGCCTGAGGCGTTTGAGCGGGCGGGTCGGAGGAGTTCGGAGTGCGTGGGCACTCTTTAGTGGCGTGGGGATTTAGGTACTTTACGCACCTTGGCTTGGCGTGACAATGCCTCGCCGAATGGCCGTATGATTGGCAGTTGTGGCATTGACCGACAACGCCGCGGCTGAGGGGTTTCTCGACGTTAATACCGCCGAAGCCAGCCAATGACTAGGACAAGATTGAAAGGCTGCTTAGCGCCTTTGTTTGCTCTGTACATTCTATGTACCTCGAGCACAGGAAGATTTTTGGATTTTAGATCCTGGAGGATGAAGTCCTCCGAGATCTCATATGGGACGTTCCGGATGACGACGCGTAGGTGGCGTTCGTCCTCCAGGGCGTAGGTATGGTACGCTACATTCCGTTCTCTCAGAAATTTCTGAAGAGCACGGTGGTCGTTTTCCATCGGGATCTTAATTCTGATCCCGTGGCCGATGTTGGTGGCCGAAATGAACCTGATGTTACGTTCGTTACAAGCGGCCAACACCATCGTCCACTTGCTCTTATCTTGGAGGATAAGAGGAGGGGGGACTTTGGATCGGCTGCTATTGTCGGGTTTTGGCGCGGGCTTAAAAGGCCTGGCCTCACCCGAGGGCTTGGCGGCCTTGGTTGGTGGGAGGGCCTTATCCTTGGACCGTTTTTGGCGTTTGTTGCCAACAGTGATAAAGTCTTCTTAGTCCGATGAAGAGGGAGAGGCGGGGGAGAGGGTTGTAGTCTCCATGGGAGAGTCCATGGAGATACCAGTGGGGGTTTCCGGCTCCATAGAGTCGGATTCCTTCATGGCAGTCGGGGACAGGGGGGACTCGGCTTCGGATTCCTCCGAAGCCTGGGTTTTGGCCTTCTTGGCCGAGGCGCCGATTAATTTCGGCAGGTACGGACTTAGCCAAGGCTGTTTAAGCCTGGCGAACAAGCAAAACTTATTCAAATGGACACTGGAGGATAGGTAGTCTGTTAGGACATCCCTAAAAGTTTCAATAATATGCTCCGGGATTTCGTCGGGGTCAGGAGGCTTTTCCATTGCGAGGAGTAGGGCACGCGATTTACGAGGAAAAAGGAAGGTTGACTTATTTCCTCAAGATGAAAGCGTTCGTCCTAAGAAGGACGGCGCGGGGGGTACACGGGCTACTCCCGAAGGGTGCGGCGCCCTTAGAAGGGCACACTCCGTGCAAATAGGATTATTCACAAGAACACTAAGCGCACAAGTGCGCCTGTGCCCCCTGAACGATCCCCTTATCGCCCTTACAAGGACGGTTTAAGGTTCACGGGCGACTCCCGGAGGGTGCGGCGCCCTTAGAAGGGCACACTCCGTGAAATAGGAATTTCAGCGGAACACTTTACGCACAAGTGCGCTTATGCTCCCTGAAAGACCCCTGATCGCCCTAAAAAGGACGGTTTGAGGTACACGGGCGACTCCCGGAGGGTGCGGCGTCCTAAAAAGGACACACTCCGTGAAATAGGACTTTCCACGGAAACAATAGCGCACAAGTGCACTTTGTTCCTGGAATAATCCCCTGATCGTCCTGAAAAGGACCTTTGTGATACACGGGCAACTCCCGAGGGGTGCGACGCCCTGAGAAGGGCGCCCTCCGTGTTATAAGATTTTTCGCAGGAACGGTGTGCTCGGCTGCGCTCACAATTCCTCGAATAATCTCCGAGAGGTCCTGACCGTTACGAATTTGCGAGCCAATCACCACAGGGCGAGTGAGTCACGAATCCAAACGGGCAGAAATTTCCTGCACGTGCTCCGGAGGTAGGGAACGGGCAGAACGTCCTCACGCCTCAAGAGTACGAACGGGAATGGCCCCCAAAAAAAATTGGTCGCGTTACGCAACATAAGCTATGTGGTGGGGTGTGACTTACCCCAAAGACGTTTGCGCACATGTACACTCCGCGCCGGCTGACGCAACACTGCGATCACGCTACAATCCCCTCCCGCAAGCCCTTAGCTCCAGCTATACGAAGCCGCTAAAACGTTGCTAATAAAAATTAAGAAATACATCTATGTTTACAGATGGTGGGGTATCCGGGTATTTGCTGACACACAGTGACATACTTGACTCTAATAAATGTAGAAATCATGTCAGCTAGGCTCGACCATCTTTAGTTGTAATTTAATATCTTTCCCAATACTTGCTTTACGTATATTTTAGAGTATCAATTTTAGTAGGTGATTTTTTAAAAAGTTTCAACAATTTCCGAACTTTCTAAATAATACCCGCATAATCTGCATCTAGGTTTACCTCTATTCTGGGTCTGGACAAAGAGCAATGAAAAATATCATCGTTTGAATCTGACTTAGTACTAGAAATTTCGTCCATTTCCAAAGGAATCTCGTTGTCCACGACGCTACTCAAAAAAACTCTTCCTTTAGCGTCATATAGCCCATACTTTCTTATTGGGGTTCGCACTGTTCGATCCTGAGTGATACGTCGTTCGCGTCAGTCGCTGTCCTACTGGATACTCGTGTTTCAAATTAACGAGCAAAAATAGCAGAAGTTACAGAAACCTTACAATTTGAGTAGCGCCGTATGCGAAGTACAGTTTCTGATTGGTTTGTTATTGTAATTACTGACTAGTTCCCGTAATTTTTGAGTAGCTTCGTGTGCGAAGGGTCTAAGTCGACAACAACATGAAAAGGGTGTGAAAAGTTTTCAGGGATGGTAACGCTCGCCTGTGCTACAGATGTTAATATGATACTAGCTGCGTCCCGGGGCTTCTTTCCCGTGAAAATTTTGCAATACAAAGTACCCTATATGTTAGTCCAGGTCATATTCTAATCGTTTATCAAATTTCATAATAATCCGTTCAGTAGTTTCTGTGTGAAAGAGTAATAAACACACATACACGTCCACACATCCTTACAACCTTTCGCATTTATAATGTAAGTAGTATTAAAAATCTCAATTGATTATCAGTGATTTAATTTAATCAGAATCAAATTCTTCATCCAGGTATTCTACACCTGAGAAGACAGCATCTTAGGTTTACGTTCCTACTATGTCAGAATAACAGGATTCTGATGACTCTCCACAGCTGCTGTCATCATTAACAGGAATGACTTGCTCTATATCGGTGTATAAAGTTCTGCCTCTCTCAAAATACTCCTTTTCAATTTTCATAATATGTCGACATGAATTTTCAGCAGATATAAACTTTCAAATGCTTGCTGAGCTGCCATCTACAAAAAACATTTAGGACAAAATTAAAGCTAGTAATAATCAAACTCATAGTCTACTGAATAAAAGTTAATAAGAGAACCTTTACCTTTATATCAGTTGAGCACACATAATTTGATGCAATTTTATGCTTAGCGATCCCCCAAATAAATTCAATTGGGTTTAAATCGCAATGGTAAGGTGAAAGACGTACCACTGTGTGACCATGTTCTCCTAAAATCTCATCTGTTTCATAAAGAGGGGCCGGTTTATGGCGTTTTACTGATGCTCCGGCTTGCGCAATGAGTCCTCAAACGGCACGCCATTGTCTTCAAGCCATACTATAATTTCGGTAACTTTGGTTGCGCTTGTTGGTGCCTTATTTAGTATCACTGAGTGGTAGGGCGCATTGACCATGACTATTATACTAGCCTCAGTGAGATTTGGGATTAAAAATTAAGGTTTTACTTACTTTCTTTCCGTCTCTGCCTCTCGAGATCTTCATGCTACATAGCAAACACTATGTCAGTTAATTATTTTCACTACATATCTCATAATATTACCATATGGGCGATTTTTTATTAACACGTGTCATTTTATTAGCCTTTTAACAAACAAACAATTGAAAATGATCTAAGGAACAAACTTAGTACTACTAATTAAGTAGTATTATTTACATACTAACAAAAAAGCAAAAGTCCTAACTTACTTATTTCTTCACAAAATACAACACAGAAGTAGCATAAAACATAACATCAATCTAAAGCTAGATATTGCGTGAAGACTGGTGCTTGAAATAGGCTGAAACAGCCTGTCACACAAGACACCTCCTCCTGGATTTACAAGCATATTTTTTATTAGTAACAAGTGATAAATATACATACACATATACCCATACATATATCCACATACATATACGTACTTGATATAATCTTTGAGTTAAATAAGGATTTAAAATATTATACGTTACGGTTACGCATTTTAAGGTGCTTCTAAACGGGCCATATTTTTCTGCAATTTGTACCTGCACTATTAGCAACTTATTGCCCGGCCATCACAAAAATAATTTATTTGCCACGATAGCTGAGCAATCCATGTGTTGCAATATGTCTGCAATAGTATGGCGCATGATGCAGACTCCTAAACGGGCCACACAAATCGGCAACAATGGCTGACGAAATCACACTCGTCGCAGCAATTAATATTGTTTTACGAGAAAAATCAAAAAGGAAAAAGCAGAGACAGTGGATTCGACCTTACTTCAATAGGCGTGAAATATTAGACAATTTATGTCAATAATTAATGCTTGATAAAAAATTATTTGACAACTTTTCTAGAATGTCAAAGAGTGACTTCAAATGTATTTTAAATAAATCGGATCGAAAATAAAAAGAAATGATACTAACACGAGGAACGCAATACCGGTTACCACAAGATTAGCGATAACTCTAAGTTATTTGGCAATTGGAGATTCATTTAAAAGCTTGATGTATCTATTCAGAGTGTCAGATGCTACGATTTCTGTTATAGTTTATATACTGTTTGTTTGACCGAACAGTACCAACAACTGTCAATTTATATGGTTCCAGAAGTAATGACTTCGAAGCAGGGATAGATGTGAACCAATTGTCACATGTAATATTTTATTTATTTATTTATTTAAACTTCATGCACGTAAAATGTACAATATTGCGGTTGCAACCATGAATTGGCTGAGATAACTCCTTCAAGTAATATTCTCCTTGGGTTGCCCCAAATTGGTTGTTACCAATTGTATTTGTAGCTTTATCAAGACATTAATCCAAAATATTTGGCTCCGTTATTAAATTCAAATTCTTGTGAATCATCGACTTCATTTAAATAACATTGTACATTTGTCGTCTGCAAAAAGATATTAACTTATTATTGTTATAACTTTTACATTTATGGCAGGTGTCCGAACTTCTCCAGCAATAGCCCAGTTTAAATCCATCCAAGCGTCAACTCCATAATCCATCATCCTTTACCTTATTTTGTAATAGCTCCTGCCGAGACCTGTTCATGGACATATCGTCTGTTGATATGGTCGGGAACGGGTTTTGGCAGGAGAACAACATGACATCAACTTCTCCAAAGGGCCTCTTCGTGTTGGATTTATATCCCCACGCAAGCTTCTCAAAAATCCGTGGTGTATAGACCTGTGAAATGTATGTATAAAATAGTCCGTGTACATATTTTATTAATAGATAATTTAATATTAACAATTATATAAATATTATAATTAAATCAAATTAAAACTAAAGCTAAAACTACTTATAAAAAAAAAAGAAAAAAGATACTTACAAACTAATTAATTTAAAACTAAAACTACTTATAAAAATAAAGAAAAAAGATGACTACAAACTAAAATTTAATTTATAAATTGTACAGTCCCTGCATAGCATCAACATGCGGGAGTGTGCCAAGAAGGCTGACAGCATTGCCAATTTGAATGACAATGCTGATTCTCTGAGCCACATAATTTCCAGCCCTCCGGTCACGAGATACCTCAATCAGCTTTTTCGTCAATTGTCGGTAAAGCTGATGGGCAGATGGGCCCCACGGTTCAAAAGTATAGGTATTACCGATACCTACATATTTGCGCCTTTTGAGGTTATATAAATATATTTATTTTATATAAATATATTTTTTCCACCGACATCTCCCTCTAAAAGATACAAGCATTTCATCAATTGTTGTATAGGTACCCAGTCTATAATATTTTTGACAGTTTGAAATAAATTCCTCAAATATTTCGGATACAGCAGCATTTACATTATAAACTTTTCTTTCTTCTCTATTTGAAAAGTCATCAAATCGAAGAGCGATCAAAACTTTTACTTTGACATTACTGCTCTAAAAATATCTCGACCAGTACCATCAGTCGCAAAAATGGCATTGACATCTTCGTCATTTGATTTAAAGCCGCACTGTACAATAACAAACCCAAAAAAGCATCTAATTCAATCTCATCCATATCTTTCAATTCAGGTTTGTTTGTCCTTTTGTATTTTTCTCTCAACAACTCTAAGTTTTTCGTTTGTGTGGAGTATAATTTTCTGCTTTAGGTTTTGAGTAAAAAGCAAATTGAATAAACTTACTGGTTCACTTTCTGTTGGGACGTTTATATTAGCTATTGGTATGACTATGTTATGAGCAGGAGTACGTCGATTTCTAGACAGAGGTTCTGTTGCCCACTTCATACATTTTCGTTTCCCATAATAATATTTTCTTCGAGACGTCGTAGTTCCTGCGGACTCAGTTTGTATACGCATAAGATCCGCTAAGGGAACATCATCATCACTATCTGACGGCGAAGATACAGCTTCATACTTTTCAACCTCTGCAACCTCTTCAATCTCTGGTGGCAGGACCTCATTTTCATCGGCCGAAGATTCGTCAGACTCCGAAATTGAAAAGTTTTCCGTCACGAAAGTTTCAAAATGTTCGTCATGAACGTTGATTCGTCGTCTTCTACTTGAACAATCAGCATTCAAAGAACGTTTATTAGAAGCCATTTTAATGCTGAAATAAAAATAAATTAATAACTTACACTATCACTGACAATTCGTCTCACAGACGTAACGAAGTGTATATTTTTTAAAGTGTATACCTCTTAGAGGCGCACCGCATATCCGCTCACGCCCACTGCGCGTGCGCCACTGGAAGGTAGGAAGGTACAGGAAAGGAAAAGTTCATGTGGGTACACTGTAAAAAGTTATTGTTCTTGTCGCGCGCCTACGTCTCACAGACGTACGTCAGTGGTTAAGGACTTGTCATCCGAACGTCCAATACCCCACGATTTAGGTACTGACAAACTTAACTCTCGTGGTATTCTCTCATATTTAAAAATTACCATTGGAGGTAGATCGTCTCCAGCAGTATTGCCCCCTTCCAAAGTACAGTAAAAAAATCTTTTTCATCCGTGTTAATGTTTTGGTACACAGATTGCTCTCCTTTTGCTGCCAGCACTTTAGTTCCCTTGGGGTTCAAGAAAAGTGGTCTCATCCATGTTAAAAATTCGTTGCGGTGCATTAAAATATCTGTATGGTTGTAACTATTTAAGTAAGTGCTAACTTCTTGAAACCAATTCTTAATTTGAGCTTTCGTTACAGATGCTCTGGATGTTGTCAAATTTTGGAA
This sequence comes from Amyelois transitella, assembly GCF_032362555.1. Lineage (NCBI taxonomy): Eukaryota > Metazoa > Arthropoda > Insecta > Lepidoptera > Pyralidae > Amyelois > Amyelois transitella. The sequence goes on from NC_083524.1 coordinate 7,642,423, forward strand.
CTGCCTTGTTAAAAGGTCGGAGTGACGTTTTAAAAAGCTGCTATACCATCTCTTCCCTGGTCTGCCGTTCTTGAAGGGGGTTTCAATCTGAAGATCATCAACTATTTTCTTAACGCTATCTTGTAAATTATTATATAGTTTAACCACAGCTTTTGTCCATGTCACGCGTACTTTTTCTATATCTTCGGTCACAAAACAGCTTCTTCCCATTTTGCGTGTAATAGGTGTCTTTCCTTTTGCTTTATGTATATCGAAATATGAGTCAGTAGTTGTTGTCGACTTCTTGTAGGTGTAGGCAACCTTCTTGGTATGCGCCATAGCAACGGTTGCCATGATGTTGTTTTGATAGATTTATGTCAAAAGATATTTTTTATTGTCAAAATTAAGAAGCTTTTACAATAAAAAATATTTTTATTGTAAAAGCTTCTCAATTTTTATGTTCATAATATAATTATTTTAAACTGATCATTTCTCTCCTCTTTTCTCCTTCTTTCTTCTGTAGGAATAAATAACTTAATAACTATACTTCCTACAGTAGGTTTCTGTTTTGCCGCTAAATGGGAAGCAGTACTCACATGTTGATCGATTTGTTATTTTTTTGACGAAGGAATTCGCTTTTCACAAACCTTGCAGAAAATCACAGTGCCATCAGTCGTAAATTGGTCTGGGCAATTTTGTATACAAGATTCCATTAAAGTGTGCGCATTTTTTCACTGGCGGCATTCCTTTCGGCCGCCATGGCAACTAAACTTCGCAACCAGTTGAGAAAAAGACATTTTCATTCTTTGTCGGCAACCAGTTATGAATAAAGATTTTTTTTTCTTTATAAGCAACTAGTTGCCAACAAGGAATTTCTCAAAAACACTAGTTGCAGTATAAGAATTTAATTTCTTCTTACGCAACAATGTAGTAATGTCCTCATCGAATACAAACACTGATCAATAAGTACATAGATTTCGTACTAGCTGTAGCCCGTGACTTCGTGAACGCTCAAACCACTACCTACACCACGGAGGCGGTTATTGTCCCTGTTATATTAAAACAAATATATTTTAATAGTGTTCATTTATTTATATTAACTGAGTGACTTAAACCGCTAAAACGAAATTGCAAAAGGGCTAATAATCTCCAAACAGTGACCAACAGATATCTTTTTTTCTACTAATTCACTCAACGCCTGGTCAATCTCCTCGTCAATTGCCTTATACTCTTTATTCTTTTTACTTTTAATATTTAAATCATAAGATTTATATTCTGTTGACAGAATATCCAATAATTGTGGCAACGTTGGATATTTTCTTCCAATATATCTATTAATTTTCGCATGCCATCCTTCAAGGCTATTATTAGTTCTTATATTTTCGTTACCACAAGAGCAAGACATTATCATTTCATTTTTCTTTATCCATTGTTTATTAAAGTATTTATTAAATTTTTGCAACCCGTCAGATGGATTTCTAGGGTTTTTGCTCATAACATATTCATATCCTTTTTCTATGTATTGAACAGGAAGACGAGCTAAACCAACGCACCGTGCAACATGCCTCTTTTCGGTTCTTAATTTGACATTTAAAGCTTTTGCTTTTTTCCATAAGCAACGATTAAAATGAAAGTAGCAGCCTTTGAATATAATTTTTGGAAATACTTTTTTAATTGCATTTATTGCTGCCACTTCGAAATCAAGGGTTATTTTTTGGGGGTTCCAACCGATGCTTGTCTTGATTAGGCTGAACAAAACTTTGTATGTTTCTGTTTTTTTATCCGGCAGCAGAGCAAAAATTAAAGGAGCTACTGAATTGTTATTCTTATTGTATCCATGTATTGAATATAGTTGATAAAATCCTTTCGGACAACACTTAAAAGTGCCGTCAGCGTAAAAATGATGATACTTATTCATCTCCTTTCTGTTTTCATTAGAACAGAACACGATGATTCGTTTATCGTCATCCACGTAGTCAGCAACACAAAAATTTTTATATTTAGTGGGTACAATAAAATCATGACAATTATTAAAACGTGACTTTGCAACGCCCAAAACTTTGTTTCTTTCATTATATAATCCCGTCTTTATGTTATTAAACTGTGGTATTTTATTTATAAATTGAAAACCGTCGTTTTTGAGTCCTTTGACAACATCCTCATACTGTTTTTGAATCGATATAAAATTACAACTGCTCCTTTGCTTCAAGTCGTCCATCTTTTTCAAAATTAAATTTTTTCCAATATCAGCTTCACAGTCTGCGTCATGTTCCTTTGTTATTTTAATTATTTCATTTCGTGCATTTATGGTTAAATTACCTCTGCATCCATTTTTAACATAGCATTTATAAAATGAGTCTCCATTTTTATATATTTTTTTACGATGATAACGGCGTCCTTCATGTAATATTGATACACCTCCTCTTCTTGTAGTTATATATTCTACTGTAGAGGAATTTGGATATATGTTTGAAGTAGACATCACAATGAAATAAAATTCGTTTTTTTTCAAGCGAGGCTAGTTCGCGACAAAATATGTGTACTGACTTGACAGGGAAAATTAATGACATATTATTTAATTGACATATATCAATTAAAAGGAAAAATAATCCTGGCCAGTAATTCTAGAAATAGGATTTAATATAAGTACGGATTGACCGCAAAGATTGTCAACCCATTACTTCCCATTATTTTTGACGCAACTTGTTGTCAAGAAAGAATTTTAAATCATTTTTCACAACTGGTTGAGAAACTCAGTTGCCATGGTCGATAAAAATTTTCTTGGTTGGCAACTAGTTGCTTACAAAGAAAAAAAAATCCTTATTCGTAACTAGTTGCCGATAAGGAATTGAAATGTCTTTTTCTCAACCGGTTGCGAAGTTTGGTTGCCATGACGGCCGAAAGGGCGGCATTATTTAAAAATAAGATTTTCGTTGATAGTTAATAAACAAATACAGCGAGACAAAAACAATTGAATTGTCTACGTTAAAGTGGCGGTTCGCGCTGCCGCAGAGACAGGAGACCGCGACAAGTATCTCGGTTACTTCAGTATCGGAGAGTCTGTCGATGGAGTCAGTTGTGTTTTGTGTCATGATAGAAAACCAAGTGGTAGAACTTCTATATGAGGAAGAAGAAGACGAAGATTTGCTCTTATACAATTATTACAAATACAAAACTAAAAGAAGGTAAACCTATTAAGGAATTATATCCAAGAAGGTTCTTTTTCTCTATTAGTGAAGAAGCACCTAATGTTTGACGACAGTATATTCAGGAAGTATTTTCGGCTTAATAAAACACAGTTAGATTATATACTCGTATTAAAAAGGAAAGATATCGTTGAAACAAAAATTAGTACTAACTCTGTCAAATCATCTAAATTATTTTGGTCGTATTCGTCGTGAAAAATGCTTCGTAATGGTTCACTTGAAATATTTGGCAATTGGCGAGATGTTAAGTCAATCAATTCACTTTGTGTTTGGTGAGCTGTGGAGGCTGCACTTATTGGCGAATATGTATAATATGATGAATTTTAAGTAAATGGCAATTGGCGACATGATAAATCACTTTGTGTTTGGTGTCCCGATGAACCTGCACTTGTTGGAGAATATGAAGAACTTGTATAGGGGCGTTCACATTGACCGTCGATATCTACGATCTCAAACTTAGAGATAATATTAAATATTTCGGTTTTTGCCATCGTTCTTGATCATACGCTCAATTTTCTTAGCATAGTTTCGATGTGTTTAGTAAATGTCGATATATCATTTTAATGACTCCAGTATACTAATTCGGCTTTCATGTCTGTCTTTCAAAAATCTAATAAAGTGATCTTCTTTTTGTCTTTTTCTCTTTGTATTCTTGCTAGTTGATTTTTCGGGACTTTTACTTTGTGGTATAGATCTTTCTTGTGTACTTTTAGAAGTTCCTGGTACAGGTTCTACTAACTCCCTTGAAAGAGTATTATGTACTGACGCATCTGCAGCTACGGGAGGAGTATCTTCATGTCCAACTTCTGAGGAGGTATAAGTAATCTTGCGCCTTTTGGGCCATTAGTTGTCCACGTATTGTATAGATTTTGAGCTTTATAAACCACGTAAGGCGGTAGCAACTGCCCATCTGCGGATCCAGCCATCATTATAGAAATGCTGGCCTACGAATGGTTCATGACGCGTTCTGGATATTTGGTTCCATGTTTCGTTAGTACCTTTCTGCGCCCAGGTTCATCGGCTAAATTCGTTTCGTCATAATTGACGATATTTGAAGGTGAAACGTCAGCTAATGATTTTTCTAGCTCTTAGAAATATTTTTAATGACTGCCGCAGATACCGCCGCTTGAGAACGCTTAATATTTTGGCATATTCTTGGTGAAATTGTTTCTTTGTGTCTGTTTAGAAAGCCGCGAAAGAAATCTGGACTGGAAATGAGAAGGATATTTATGTTGTACTCTGCCGCAACGCCCCCTGTTGGAATTTTTGTTCTACCTATGGCAATTTAATGTACAACAGAAGAAAATTATGTACAAAAAATAATTTAGTATGTACGTAGATACAGTAAATTTGAGAAAAATGATAAAAAAATAAAACAACGTGGTGAAGGAACTCGATCAAGTGAAGCACTTTATTTTAGAATAACTATATAACGGTAAACGGACATAGATGGCGCTACGAGTAACAAAAAAGATATTTTGTTTTTACATAGATAATAATAACAAATGATACTTTATAGGGCGCTGCTAGAGAGTATACTCTACAGCAGCGCCACTCAGAATACTTACTTGTATTTATACTAGAAAGCAGATTTTTGAGCTAGACGATGTACGAATGTTTATTAGTATGTACGTCTTAGAATAATAATGAAAATGTAAGCAACTATTGTTTTATCTAACTTTAAGAGAAATGCTTTGAAAAGCCTTATTATTTATTAACGAATTAATTGATTTAACGTTTTCAAAGCTTATCGCGGGTGAAACCGCAAGCTAAAGCTAGTTTTAAATAAAATAAAAAAATTTCGAGGCTTTATTAAGAGACTGCAGGAATATGTTTTCCTAGTGTGTTTTGTTAAATGTACGTAATAAAATATTAAGCAAAATTTGTTTCATCATCGTTTTATTTAACTTAACATGTACTGTACCTTCTTACATAAAGTAGTGAATTATTAAAAAAATAAAAAGAAAATCTTATTGATTACAATAATTAACATAAAATTGTTACTGTTACAAAATCTGTGTTATTAATTTAGTACTTACTTTATTAATTACCTTATTGACAGGAAAGAAGAAGTGTTCACTGTAACGTACCTAACTACAGTCTTTCTATTAAAGTTAGATAAAACAATAGTTGCATTCATTTTCATTATTATTCTAAGACGTACATACTAATAAACGTTCGCACATCATCTAACTCAAAAATCTGATTTCTAGTATAAATACAAGTAAGTATTCTGAGTGGCGCTGCTGTAGAGTATACTCTCTAGCAGCGCCCTATAAAGTATCATTTTTCTCAAATTTACTGTACGTACATACTAAATTGTTTTTTGTACATAATGTTCTTCTGTTGTACATTAAATTGCCATAGGTAGAACCACGGGCGTAGTCAGGTTTTGGTATCGGGGGGGGTTCAAGAAAATAAAAAGACCAAAAGTACATAAAATAATCCTTATATTCATAAGAAAATGGAGAATTTGGGAAGTTCTTTTTTGAGCAGTGGTACAGTATCGACTATATAAAAAAATGCCTTTCTCTTATAAACGCATTACAGAATTAATCTTCTGTTTTTCTTTTTAAATATATCCACTACTTCATTCGCGTCAATTTCTATCATATAGTGAATGTTCATGAGAGCCAAGCCATTCAATCTGTTTTCACTTGTTGTGTTTCTCAAGTAGTTTTTAAGTCTTCTTAGGCTTGAAAAAGTCCTTTCTGGGGTAGCAGTGGAAACAGGTATGGTCGCCAATATTTGCAACAATGTGTAAATATTTGGATATAGTTTTTGGTCGCAGTTATCTAAGCATTCCAGAGCTGATTTTGGAATAGGGGATGTGAGAGTCATGGCTGCTTTCCACACTTCAAGTTCTGCTTTGACAACAGATGAACATTTTTCGGGCAGCACTGTCGAATACATACAAAATGCCTCTTCAATTTCACAACTGGTCGCAAAATTTGACGGTAACACACAAGATAGTGCCGATACTACTTTACGGTGTTTTATAAACCTCTCAATCAATTGTTGTATTGTATGGTCGAGAAAAGGGATGAATAAATTTAATTTATAATACGTGGATATATCCGACGCAGGAATATTTGAGCGATTCAGCTGCCTTCCGACAATACGTGGCATAAGCAGTATACCACCATTTTCTTCGAGCAACACCTTTGCTTCTTCATATAGATGGAGATACTCTTCGTCAACTTTGTCTCTTAAAAGTTGCAAAGCATTAATAACATTATCAACGTGGCTGAATGCTGTTATGAGGTCTGCGTTAACTGTCTGCAGTTGCTATGACAGCGACAATGTATAGCTCATAACTTTTTGAAGAATTACTAGGCACATAACAAAATTCGAAGATCGAAGTGTGTTAAGCATTTGGACGGCTTGTTGCGATGTTTCTTTATTGTGGCTAGATTGGAGTTCTTCGAGAGCATGCACAATCGCTGAATAAATTTCTTTAAATCTTATAACGGCTTCATGCTTATGAACCCACCGTGTTTCACACATTGCAAGCAAGTTTTTTTGATGATCAGCCGGTAACAAATCCCTAATTTTTTCTTTCAGAACAGCAGTGCGTTGAGCCGAATGTCTAAAGTAGGAACCAACAGATTGTACGATTCCAACGCAGTTTCGTACTTCTGCTTGAGAACATGAGTCGGCAATAGCGAGATTGAGAGAGTGTGCACTACAATGTACATAAAGAGCAAGAGGACAGTCTTGACGAATAAATGCTTGGGCACCGTGCAAATACCCACTCATAGCTGCAGCTCCATCGTAACCTTGACCAACCACATGAGAACAATCAAGTCCATGCTTTTTCAGAGCTGTAATTATAAGATTTGCAAGACCGGATCCTGTCACGTCAACAGTTGGAATATACTCTAAAAACATCTCCTTAACTTTATGTTGTTTCGCATCTTTTGAATCAACATATCGCAAGCACAATGAGACTTGCTCCATACGCGCAATGTCAGTTGTCTCGTCAGCGAGAATCGAAAAAAAAATAGCTTCCTTTACTTCGTTAATGATCTTGTGTTGAATAATTTCACCACAAATGTCAATTATTTCATTTTGGATTTGTGGGCTCGTGTAAAGGGCATTCTTCTGAGAAGTGATCAAATGCTCCGAAAGATCTTTATCCCCAGATTCGGCTGCGTACCGCAATAGAGCTCGAAAATTACCCTCATTCTGAAGTGGTTGTTCAGACTCCGGTGTAACGTGAATCCGTCCCGAATCAGTTTTACCTCTTAAAGGTATACCTTGTTTGCCGCAAAAAATTATTCCTTTTACGATGGGGATTAGTTTTTTTCGATTTTCTTGTTGCTGTCTTTTTCTTTCAGAAGACAACTGCTCATCAACTGAAACAACCTGAGAAGACATTACTTTTAGGAAGTTATCTGCGAGTTCCAAATTTCGTTTGTGATATCCTGATTTTGCATGAGTTTCAAATATTTCTAATGCATTCTTCCACTTGCAAAAAGGATCGGTTACAAGCTGGCCGACCCGCTGATGGCCCCCTTTACCTTCATCAAGCGAACGTCTCATTACGACGCAAATTCTACAATATGCTCCACTTTTATACTCAGAATATGCCAACCAGGGGAATCTTTCCATCCATTTCATTTGAAAGCGCAAATTTCGTTTTGTAGAAATGGGAAACTTGTAATCTTGAGGTGGAGTCCAAGGCTCTTTTAAAATTTGGGCCTTTAGATATTCATTCTCGATATTGTCTTCAGTCGCATAAAAACCAACATCCAATTTAGAAGAATGTGAAGATGACGTAACAGATGAGCTGGTGCTGCTGCTGGTCGGTTCTAGGCTAAGTGAAGGGTCGGTAGTGGTAGGTATAAAACAGGGCGCTGGCGACACCACCGACTCGGTCTCGACATTGGATACCGTAAATGAAGTCGAAGGCTCGCTTGTGATCACAATTTTATTGTCAGCATGCAAACTAGTTGTTGGTCCCAAATTCTCTTGTTTACGGGTAGCCGGTGAACCACACCACTTTTTCCAATACTCCATACCTTTAAGTTTATCGCCTTTTCTTTTCTTTTTCTCCATTTTCTCGTAATCTAAAATAATAAAAAAATACTATCTATTTATTTATCTAACCAGCAATAAGTACACCCATCCATGAGAATTAATAATTAATTAATTCTCATTTTATTAGTATTGCTATTTTAAACGTAATAAGTAGTGGAAATTATAAATCTACTTACGTATCACAAAAATGACAAAATAACCTCTAATAATAGTCACTGTAAATTATTGTCCTCTGCTTTACTACTCTCACTCGATGATCGTTGGTAAATGAACACGACACGACAAGTGCGTGCGCGTGGGATACGAAACGGCACGAAAATATACGAAGGTTACCGAATGCGATCGGTTAAACGATTGTGTGTGACGAAGCGCGGGCCGGGTGATAGAATCCTACCAAACCACATACCTATCTTAGCGTAAGAATGGGAATGGATGAGATGTTAATCTTAACTTTTCGGGAGGGGTTTAAACCCCCAGAACCCTCCCCCTGGCTACGCCCGTGGGTAGAACAAAAATTCTAACAGGGGGCGTTGCGGCAGAGTACAACATGGATATTTAAAGAATTTAAAAATTCTATCGGGTAATGTGGCTTCTTGTTCATCGACCATTCTATTTATTGAACTATAAACTTTGCTTTCCCCCTGTATATTAGACAGTATTTTATTATTAATCTCAGATGCCTGGTCATTGCGAGGAATCAAAATGGACCTTTCGCATAGCCAAGAATTGTCCCTATAATATATATTTGTTATGTCAGGCAAGTCCTAACCTTATCAGCTCGGGTTCCCCGTGTTATTACCGGTAAGGTTTGTCGGAAATTATCACAAAACAAAACCGTGATACTGCCCATTGGTCGATCATCTTGTCTTATATCCCTTAGAGTTCTGTCTACCGCTTCTACTCCTTTTCGATGGGCCATCGTACATTCATCCCATACGATTAAATTACACTCAAGCAATACCTTAGCTTTGTCGCTATTTCTTGAAATAGGGAGAATAGGGCAATGGGAGCCTATTAAGGGAAAGTTTTAATAAAAATCACGTTAGTCGAAATATTTGTATTTTTTTATTATAAAATCTTACCTTCATTATTAGAGAACATTTTAATCACAGTTATAATCAAGTACAGACATGTAATAAGGTACAATTACCGTTTTACCAAAAAAAGTCAGTCGCTCCTATTACCCGACAAATGCGACTAATGAGAGCCCATTTAACGCTCATACGGAAAATGGGAGCCATTATAATTACTATTAAAGAAAAAAATAACAAAACGTATACTATGCATGAGATCTAGCTATTACAATTATCAATATAATAAAACGCTTGGTAACACAAGTTAAAATGAAAACAAATTCAAACAAAACTAAGATAAAATATGAAAATATTAACTGAAAGCAAAAGATCCCGACTTTAAGAATCCAAACAAAATGCACAAATATAAGTATCTGGACTATCACTACCAGAACTCTCCTTATGGGCCCATTTTCCGCAACTTCTGCATCGGTACCACATCTCTCCACTTTTTCCAGATCTAAACAAATTGCACATAAATTATCCTCTTCAGAATATTCTGACTCATCGCAGATAGTATTTTCGTCTACTTGATCAATTGATGAGTCTTCATCATCACTTTGAAACAAAAACTTTGTTGCCTTTCTTTTCCTTGTGTTTCTTCTTACTTTTAAGCTCTTTATCTTTGGTATTTTTCTTCTTAATACATTTGCCTTTGGTACATTTTCCCTTCAGTCCCTTCATCAGTCATTTGTTATGATTTGTGGCCCGTGTTTGGAATAAACTTGAGAAACCGTTCTACGGGTGATCCATTAGGCAGAACATATCTGATTACATAAGTGAGCTGGTCTACGTGAGATACATCCGGTGTCGAATCAATGATCAGAGAAAAATATTTTGCTGTCAATAATTCTGTCACAATTGTCTTCAAAACTTAGTTTCCCATAAGCCGAATGAATTCTTCGCATGTTGTTGAAGAAAGATAACTCGCATATCCTGAGCCTGGATTTCCATAACGTGTAATATGTTTAGCTACGAACGGATCAAATTCGGCGATAAGCTCTAAGGACATCAAATAATTTCCATTGTGTATCGAACCGAATTTTTCGTCGTGTCCTCTGAAAGGCAAACCACGTGATGCAAGCGCTTTTACACATGCAACTACTCTTTTCAGAATGTTTTTCCAGTAATTAATTTCTTCTCTAATTGTATTGTTAATGTGCGACCTAGCGCGTTGCTTCGTTCTTTTATTTGCAAAACAGATAATTTGTGAGTAGGCGAATTCTCGTGAATTGACACTCGATAATAGAACCGTTTTCCACCCCAAAGGGAAGAAAACGATTATTTTAGGACGTGCCGAGGCTTGACCTTTCGGAGATTAACCTTTGTTACCCTATCTGTATGCAGTGTTCTAAAGTACCAACTTACGTCTGATAGCGTGTGAAAGGCGCCGCAGGGCAGGGAGCGGGAAGCTGCGCGGTGTGGGGTGTAAAGCTCTCCTCCCGCGCCCCATGCCTGCGAGTCGACGGCGCGCGCGACGTGACGAGCTTTGACAGTACCAGTCTTCGAAAAGCCGGCAAGGCCCTTACCCCAGGTCAAGCCTCGGCACGTCCTAAAATAATCGTTTTCTTCCCTTTGGGGTGGAAAACGGTTCTATTTTAGTGCCGGTGCCTTCGGCTTGACCTTTCGGAGACGTGCACTACCATCTGCCGGCGCCTCAAGCGTACTGTGACTATTCTAGCAAGGGAACGTTTTCCAAGGGAAAAGCAGACAAATATACTCAAATTAGACTTTAAAGTTTATTCTTAATTATAATCACAGCTGCTCATAGTGAGATCGGGTAACTAAACTTACAAAATAAATTCAAATAACATTAAAAGAGCTGTTCAAGGCATTGCCACTAGAAGAGCGGGGACAATCTACAGTTTTACAATAATGCTTAAAGAAATTACTGGAGCCCCGCCAGTTACCTCTCGACAGAATCCTATCTAGTGGAACATGATTTACAAAGTCGCTCGATGCCACAGCTGATCGTATAGAACCCGGACTACAATCAACCCCCAAGTCCCGAAAAGCAGTTTTGAGCCAACCAGCTATTACTGTTCTAGAAGCAGCCTTTACTTCTCCCCGGGTAGTAATAAAAAGATTACACAAGCCTTCTCGGGCCTTCCTCCTCTCTGAAGAGCATTCAATCAGGCATTTTACCCATCTAACCAAATCCAACGAAGAATCTCCTGAAGAAACCAATTCCCAACCTGACTGCCGGTTTTTTATACCATCCGTCTTTGACCCAAAAGCCGGCCAGAATCGAACTGATTCTTCTAAAATTTGGCAGTGTTGCTCATCTATCTTAATGAGAGTCAAATCGTGTATTCTTCGTCCTGATGCCAACAACAAAAGCAAGGCTACATGACGAGACACTTGAAAAATACTGTCAGCAGGTGGAACATTTCTCTTCAACCACTCTATAAGATCTTGCACATTCCAAATCGTGCGGGCAGATGACGAAGAAGAACACTTGGATGTGCCTATTCCCTTCAACATCGTAGTTATCAGGGGATGTGAGGACAGACGACTCTCCTGAGATGGATCAGCCAAGGATACTATCACTGATTTATGAACCAAGATTGTGGCATAGGCAAAATTTCTTTCTCTAGCTAAGTACCCTAAATAAGACGATAAGTCCAGTGGACGAGGCCGACTAGGATTTACCCCATTCTTCCTTCCCCACGAGACCCACTGTTTCCAGGCTGAACCATAAGTCCTCCATGTTGAGTTCCGCCAAGCGGACTGCAATAAATGTACATAATCAGGCTTTAAACCGGATACCAACTCTGCCCACCCCGTATCTTCCAAACCTCTAAATGAAGTTCCTCTACTTTCTCCGGACAGCGATTGGATGACAGGTCGATCAAGTGCCGATTTAGATCTCGAATCTCGAAGGGGGCTTCTAAGGCTCTGTGTTTCAGAGGTCCCCTCCAAAACGCTTTCTCCCATCTTGGCACCACCAGCAGAAAAACTCCTGACGCCCTGTTGAGATGTTGGAGAACCTTGGGAATCAAAGGAGGAGGTGGAAAGACCCAAGCCAGGTTGAAGTGCCACTCCTGACTGAACGCATTTATGAATTTCGCCTCCGAGTCCCGCGCATCTATCGTCACATAACAAGGAACAACTCTGGACTGGTGAGTAGCGAAGAGGTCGATTTGAGGCACTCCCCACTTTCTGAAAATCAGACTTGTTATAGATTCGCTCAGATGCCAGTCTGGGAGAGCCATGAACCTGGATAGACGGTCTGCTACTGTGTTGTACCTGCCTGGTATAAAAAAGGCTTGAATGGTGACATCCAGGCGATCTGCTAGCAGCAGTAACTCCCGAGTCACTTCCAGAAGGATCGCTGACCGTGTACCCCCCTGGTTCCGCAGGTATGCCACAACAGTCTTGTTGTCCGACTGAAGCATCAGTGACTGGCCTTGTACATCTGTTTGAAATTTGGACAGGGCCATAAATACCGTGAATAACTCTTTTCTGTTTATATGCCATTTCTCTTGGTCCCTTGTCCAAATTCCCGCCCGATGTTGTTGACCCAGCTGAACACCCCAGCCGGCATCTGACGCGTCCGTCGTGACAAAAACAGTAGGATCGGGCATGAATATCTTTCCCGGTTTTCGAACATTTTGAATCCACCACTGACAATCGGCCCTGGCTGGAGCTGGCATGACCAGCTTCTTGAAGGGAGTCTCTTCTTTTAGAACCTTGGCTGCCCTTTGAAGGTTTCGAGTATAAAGTCGCCCCAAAGGAGTTACCGAAGAAGCGAATCCCAGCTTCCCTATCAACGAAGTTGCTGATTTCCAATTCCAACAAGGATTTTTTAAAATTCTCTGGAGATCGGACATTAGTTGTACTATCTTTGCCTCTGGCAAAACTTTCTGGTTGACTATCGTATCCCACATGACACCTAGAAATTCTATGCGATTGGTTGGCTTTGTTATGGACTTTTCTAGATTCACAGCCCATCCTAGACTTTGCAGAAATCTCACCGCTGAATGAACCTGATCCTCGAGCACTAGAGGATCCTGGTGAGCGAACAAAAAATCGTCCAGGTATACTACTACTCGAATGCCTTTTGATCTTAAGACGCTTGCAACCCAATTCGTGAGGCGAGAGAAGGCCAGAGGCGCGCTCGATAAACCGAACGGAAGACTTGTCAACTGGAACAGCTCCCCTGCGTACGAGAAGCAAAGGTATCTTCTGTGGCTTTCTTTTATCGGGACGTGAAAGTACGCCTGGGACAGGTCTAGTTTCGCTAGATAATCTGAGTGAAGGAGAAATTTGGGAATATGATTTTGATTTATTAAACGGAACTTCCGGGGATTTAGGTAGGCATTTAAACGTCTTAAATCGAATATCTGGCGAACCTTCCCGTTTTGTTTGGGAATGAGAAACATTCGCGACAGAAAACCCGCTCTTGCTGTGGAAGGTTCCACGACCCCCATTCGTCGCAGCTCCCGAATTTCCTTGGACATTAAGGCTGAGTTTCTTGTCGCAAATCTTTCTATCAAGCTTGCCTGAAAACATACTGTAGGAGGCTTTTTGTAAAAGGGAATAGTGTATCCCGAAATTGTACTTAAAACATGCTTTGGGGCCCCCAGTATTTGCCACTGAGATATATGGTCTCTTAGTTGACCCCCGCGAAAACCGTCAATATTTCTTGTTACTGGGGCGCTGCTTCCCCGATTTCTTTCTAGGGCTGTCACGTTGACTCTTTGAAGCGGAAGTTCGGGATGTTGATGGCCGAGGCGAGGGCTGGAAAGAATTTCTCTGGCGACCGTGACCTGCAGATGTTTTTGACTGATAGAATCCAGTAGCAGATGGCTTTCGAAAGTTGGAAGTCTTCTTGACCGGAAATTTTCCTTGTTTTGAAGTGAAAACTTGTCCAGTCCCACCATTGTCCTTAATAAAAGTAGAAAGTATCTTCTCTTCGAATAAGTGGGTTGCGGAAGGGGGAATCTGATGAAGTGCTGTGGTGAGAGTCTCATTTTTGGCCTTAAAGATTTTTCGCCGATTTTCAATTGTTTCCGCCCTGTGGGCACAGACGAACTGCAACAGATCATCTGACAAGGATTTAAAATTCGACTCTTTTAAAATCCTTTTAACTTCACCCCCTGATGCTGGGTACTCCCTGGCCAGCGCTCTGAGATCTTCTGCAATGGCTCTTCTTTGAAGAAGTAACCCGTGGCATATAGTTCCGAGCAAACTATCCTGCTTACCGAGCCAGCTGAAATCACGAGCCACACTGCTCAGTTCGGTGTTAATTTTTAAAGCGCTGAACACCGGAGATGCGTGCAATTTCTTCTCTACCTCTTTATAGCGAATCCGACTCCAACCTGTGGTTCCTAACCTTTGACATCCAATGCCCTCTTCTTTCAATTCTGGAGAAGGCTCCGGAATCACGGGGTCAGCCTCTTTAACTTCAGGACGGAAATCCAGATCGTCTAAGGATGCCATATCTGTCACTCCACTGGTGTCAAGGGCAGGAGCATGCCATTCTGAATCCGGTGAAGGCTCCCTTTGACTATAAGGTTCAGATTCATTCTCAGAATCTTCCTCCGACTCATCTGACTGTGTAGGAGGCTGTCGAATCTCACAAAGAGATTCAATCTTTTCCGCCATAAATGCAAACATCCTTTCCATTTTCTCTTCCAGCATATCTACCTTACTTCTCTTTACTGGGCCAGACCGATCTGATGTCATCGAGGTACTTCTTCTCTTTCTGGTGCCCTCTTCTAGAGCACCAGACAGGATCTGGTCCACTTCCCTCCTTGGTATCATTACTTCCTTCAGTGGAGCTATTGCCTCCTTGAATAGTTCGGTCCTAGCCGCGGAACCCCGTATTCGGTTCGCGATTGCAGGAGGTCCCACAATAAGCGCTCGCGTGAATGCCCAGTCTAGTAGTTTGAGGCGGATGTCTCTGTAGGCCTTCTCTGACAGGTGATCCGCCTCCGGGTCGAAAGCCTTCACCAGTCCCATTGTAGGAATGGCAAAAACCAATTTATTTAGTGTGGCCACTTCCACACTCTCGCCAAAAATTTCTTCCTTGGAAGATTTCTTTATTTCCCATTTCGTCCATCCTTCGGGCAGGCTCTCCTGTGCCAACACTTTCAATCTTCCTAAAATCTCCTCATCCCTCTGCGAATCACCCTGCTCCTCCAGCAAGTCACCCAGGGTTACGAACCCACCACCATTTGCCATCTGAAGCCAAGCGAAAAGCTTTATCAGTAAAAGCTCATGGTATTAAGAAACACCTTAAAGATATGAAATTGTGATTTTATCAGTATAGAATTGCCGCGCGCCTCGGCTGAAATGAGCCGCGCGTCTCCTCTCAGCCATGCGTCTCAAACTTGTTGAGCCGTCTCTAGTTTCGTGAGCCGCGCGTCCCAATATTTTTGAGCCGCGCGTCCCAATATTTTTGAGCCGCACGTCCCAATTTCTTGAGCCGCGCGTCCCAATTTCTGGAGCCGCGTGTCCCAATTTTCAAGCCGCGCTTCCCAATTTTGTTGAGCCGTACGTCTCAATTTCTGAGCCGCGCGTCTCGATTCTCGAGCCGCGCGTCCATATTTTCGAGCCGTGCAGCTCAATTTTCGGACCGCGCGCCTTAGCTATCACCGTCTGAGCGGGCACATAGCATAAAAAAAGACATGCTGTGGATGTGGCTGAATGGCCGACATACCAACATTAAGCATAAATTACAACCGTCACAGTTGTAGTCGTGTGGTAGCCAACCGACACCTTCAAAGAAATATTTTACTATCGCCACACTTCACACACTAAAACAAACATTAGTTATAATAAATTTAAGGTACACTTACCATATATCGGTATATAAACACAAAATCCGAACGTTACAACAACGTTTAACAAGACACTTCAAAAAAACACAACACACCGGATAGGTAACAAAAGCGTACTGTCAAAGCTCGTCACGTCGCGCGCGCCGTCGACTCGCAGGCATGGGGCGCGGGAGGAGAGCTTTACACCCCACACCGCGCAGCTTCCCGCTCCCTGCCCTGCGGCGCCTTTCACACGCTATCAGACGTAAGTTGGTACTTTAGAACACTGCATACAGATAGGGTAACAAAGGTTAACACGTTCATCGCCGACTATTATTTTACAAAATCATAAAAAAATGTCATTGGTTTTTATGATTATTTATAGGTTTATTTGTTCATATATAAAAGTTTTACAGTGATATTTGTTTATTTTGGCTTTATTTTAGGGTTTTTTTAAGTGCCGGTCATTATGACCCGGCGCGGCCTAAACGGAATAATTATTACATTCAGGCCGTGCCGGTCACAATGCCGGTCAGCGTACTTATGTACGCGTAATTTTCGATCGATGAGACATAGACAAACGTTATAGACACGTCTACTACGCACGGGTACCGCGCGCCTAATGGATGCTAGCGCGGGAGTACACCGTGCGTGCGGTTGTTGTTCCCGCCTCCCTTCACCCCTTTCACCTCTCCCTATGACTCAAGCCAATCACGGATTGTTTTTGTTAGTTCGCACCTTGTTTTGGTCATCAAATGCACACTAAGATTTTGTTTAGCAGAAAAAATAGTTTTATTGTTAAAATGGACACTTTTTTTGACTTTGAGTTTACACAAGAACAATTACATGTAATTGACAGTTTAGAGAGGTCACATTGCAGTACTGACCATGTCTTATGTGAGGGTGATGAAGTGATAAATATTCCACGTACCAGAAAACGTAGAGTTATTTTGTCGGACAGTGAAGAAGATGACCGTGATTTGTCTCCAGCTTTATCCGGCCATACACCTGAATGTGAGTGGTACCAGCCACGTGGTAAGCAGCCTCGTTTAATTCCTTTTACCGAAATACCGGGACTGAAACCTTACTCACTTCGAAATCAACTAGCCAATGCTACACCTATTGATTTCTATTCCCTCTTAGTCACTGACCAGTTATTTGAAAATATAGCACATCAGACGAATATATTTGCCCAACAGAGTATCGATAAAGGTGGCATTAAAGATAAGTCGAGACTACGGCTCTGGACGCCAACCGACAAAGAAGAAATGAAACGATTTTTAGGCGTGATTATTTGGATGGGTATAGTGAAGTTACCAAAAATCGTAGACTATTGGTCTAATGATGAAATGTTGGGTCAATCTTTTGCAAAAAAGACTATGAGTCGCAACCGCTTCGAAGTTTTGCTTAGAATGCTCCACTTTTCCAACAACGAAGAAGTTCCAAAAAATGACCGGCTGGGTAAAATACGAAGATTGGTTGAAATATTGAACCAAACATTTTCAATTCATTATACTCCCGATGAATGTTTATGCGTCGATGAAAGTATGATACCATTTCGTGGGCGTATCATTTTCCGCCAATATAATAAGTCGAAAAGACATAAATATGGCATCAAGCTATTTAAATTGTGTACTACTCCTGGCTATACGACAAAGGTGGAGGTATATGGAGGAAAGACATTAGATTCACAGGATAATACTCCAACCAACGTTGTCTTGAATTTAGCACGTAACTACTTTGGAAAAGGTCATACCATGTTCGTAGATAATTGGTATACAAGCTTAGATCTAGCTGAGAAGTTAGTTCAACACGATACTCATTTAGTAGGGACCCTACGAAAAAACAGGAAGAACTTACCAAAGGACGTCATGACTGGAAATCTGAAACCGGGTGAGTTTATGGCAAAAGAAAACAACAACGGAGTCACGGTTATGAAGTGGAAGGATAAGAGGGACGTGTGTTTGTTGTCAACCAAACATTCAATTGGTTTTACAAAAAAAAAGAACAAAAGAGGGGTTGAAACAATTAAACCGAAAATTGTGATTGATTATAATAAAGCCAAAGCAGCCGTTGACTTGTCTGACCAAATGAGTGCTTATTCGAGTCCATTGCGAAAGACGTTAAAGTGGTATAAGAAGCTCGGTATCGAATTATTACTCAATACTGCTGTAGTAAATGCAAGAGTACTATATGAAAGTACAACGAAGAAGAAGATATCTGTCGTCAATTTTAGGCGACTGTTGGCAAAGCAGTTGATTGAGGGTAGTCAAGAAAATACGGGATTGACCACACCACGACCCAGAAGACAAAAACACGAGCTTAAGAAAAAAGAAGGTGCAGCAGTATCAACAAGAAAATTTTGTCGTGATTGTTACAAATCAAATGTTGAGTTGCATGGAAGAAATGTCGCCAAGAACAAAACAAAGAAGGTTTCTTGGTTTTGCACTATTTGTCCCGGCAATCCCCATTTATGTCGTCAATGTTTTGACAAATGCCACTAAAATGTTTAAATATCCATTTAGAGTTGAATTAATCTTTAGTTTGATTGTTGTTCGTATGACGATTTGTAATTGTGGTTTGATAAAAAACGTTCCTAATACATATTTTTTGTTCTATTGTCTTTCTTTTTTTCTTAAATTTTGATAAAAACATGCCTAAAATTAATAATATTCTGTTGTCTTTTCATTTTTATGCATAAATGCAACTTATAACAGAAATAAAAATATATGATTCGAAATCCTATGTTTTTTCATTAACTTTTTTCTCTAAGTCCTAAAAACAGGTATGCCATCAAAAAATCAAAAAACCAAGTAGTTACAGGTGTTCATTGGGGCCGCGCCGGTCACATTGTATGGCTGAATACACAGATTTTGCATTCTGCGGCGCGAACGGGCTTCGCAAAGGTAGGTCTGGCGTGCCGGTCATTTTGATCCCCCATGGCCCAAATGGCTAGATCAAGTGCCGGTCATTTTGACCCACCATGGCGATGAACGTGTTAATCTCCGAAAGGTCAAGCCGAAGGCACCGGCACTAAAATATGAATTTTTCCAGTCATTGAAACCATGCTTTTTATCGAACTGACTTCCCGCCATTAAAAAGTAAACAAGGGCCACAAAAAACACATCCAATACTTTTGGAATAAATTCGCCATTTTCGCTGAACTTTTTCACCATTCAGAAGTTGACGTTCGAATAAATGTCGGGACAACTGTCGCGTTTTATCTTTATAAATGCCCTCACTCATAGGAAAATCAACCAAAAACGCGTCTTAAGCGGGATAGCGTATTATGCGGGATATAGGGAAATGAAAAACGGACCTACTACATACGTATTTATTAATATTAGGTATTGAATTATTACATTTAAAAATTATGTACGTTATATAAAATGCCGTGTATCTATCACGTTATTTAAAACAATCACTTATTTTAGTTTGACAAAAAGATTTTGAGGCATTAGGAATTACAATATTTTCAACGTAATGTATGCAATGCCTAGATATTGTATAGAGTACCTATTGTTTCATAGGTATTGTGTTAAATAAATAGATCGTGGTCTATATTTGTCAATGTTAAACTTAAAGAGCAGAAAGCTAGGTAGGTTTGGGTTATTTTTTTTATGACCACGTAGAGAAACTTAAAGGGCAGAAAACTAGGTAGTAGTAGGTTTAAGTTATATTTTTTAATGGACGAGATATATTCCGACGCTATTTTTGGCGCCCTTTACATTTATTACCGGCTGCGCATTCGGCATTGTATAGAATGCCTAGGCAGAGTATAAAATAAATAATATTTCATACATTACCTATACGTTTTAGGTATTCTATACATTGCCTAGGTAATGTATAGAATACCTGATTATACAGATTGCCGGTAACATATATACAAAGTGCATGTATGATTATTTTTTCTAAGAAGTACAAATTATCTTTTTAATTTAAAAATCATAAAAATTTAGGTTTCTAGTGCTAGGCCTATACTCATTTTCATCGACTGATGTATTCATATTATGTCCCAAAGTTTCACGTGAAACTTTGATAGGAATAAGGTCAAAATCTTCACGGTACTGCCCCGTGGGTGACGGCATAGGACCTGATTGGAATGTTTTGCGATAAAGGTTTCTCATTTTCTTTACTTTCCGTGTTTTCGTTTTCTTCATACCACGTGTATGTCTGAGATTGACTATTTCTGGCAGTAGACATTTATGGTAAAAATGTGATAATTTGGACTCCATCTTTGATTTCCAAAATTCATCATCTTTTTCAATTATTTCGATGTGTATTGGTTCTTTTTCTCCCGCCCAAATACCAAATAGACATTGTCGTCGCCCTGTTACATGCAGTTGCCCCTGCACTTGAAAATACCAATTACTTTTTTTATTGATTGTTGCAGTACGCAAAGTTTATTATATTTTAATATCTGGATTTTATTTTGTTCTATAGCTTTTATTAATCCAATTTTTGATGCCGAAAAGGGACATTTACCTTCGACTAATACATCTTTTCCAATGAGCCCGTCTGGCGTAGCACCAATAAATGGGAAATCTTTATCTATAAATAGTCCACAGGACTCAATAGACACATTTTTTTGTTGTTGCATCTTCTGCAATGCTTGCTGCTCATTTTCACTACCATGGGCAATGGATGCAATATGGCTTATATTTGATTTATATAATATATTTTTCACTAGCGGTGCGGTGTATTTTGCTAACAGGGCCAAAATTAGAGGCAGTAATAAGGTTTTTCCGAATCTCTAGCCATTCGATACTGTCTCTTTGTAATATCGTATTACGCTCGATTGCGTCTCTGTCAGCAGTAAGAGATTTCATATTTTAAAGAAATTCCTTTTTGGCTATTTCTAAATCAATTTGAGACATATCTGGATCAGAACTAGCAGGGCCATAATCATTTTGTTTTTGATTTGATTCTGCAACTCTCCTGAATTTTTTTACTTGCTTTGAATTTTCTAAACTGCTTTTTCTTTTCTGGGCTCTCTGTGTTTCTCTTTTCCTTTCTACAATTTCAGCCAAACCTGCAGGACCTGATCTTGCCACAATTTCCGAAAATCCTGATGGGGCTGCTGCTGGCACGAATTTCCCTAATCCTGTTGGACCTGCTGCTGCCACAGGGCCTGTTGCTGCCACAACTTCCGCAAATCTTACTGAGCCTGCTGCTGAATTATTTTTATCGTTAATGTTTTAAACACCTGCGATATAGCTGCCTTGTCATTGAATGATACCACCGCAGCGGAGACGCTCCCTTTTGCTATGACATTGTTGAAGCATTCAACAATGTTTGTGTTTACATTTTCTACTAAACTTCGTGATTTTGCAGCTACATTTGAAACTATTGAGTTAAGTCGAAAAATAAATGTTGAATTTTGGATTGATGTTTAAGTTTGAAATTTTCGTGTTTGACACATAAACAAGATTCTCTGTCTCTGAATGTTGGTGCTACCACCCAAAACGGTTTTGCTCTTAATAATGTTGCATAAGATAACTTTATCCCAGTTTGTTGAACTACTATAGGATACTACTATATATCGCTTAATAATTGTCAAAACGTATGGTTTAACAACATTGGTTGACGTCAAATAAATTACTTAAAAATTAAGTTTACTGCCGCTTCCAAGGCGTCAGTGCAGAAGAAGCGGTAACAAACTGCACTGCAGCATTTTCTTCAACAACGTCAACTTCACAATATTAATTAAACTTAGAATAGAATGTGGACGAGAGAATACATTGTTCAGATTTATATATTTATGAGATTTAATATTGAAAAATATATAAAATATATATATATCTATTTTATGGATTGCCTGAGAGACTGTAAACAATGTTCTGCACTAAACGCTAACATATGCTTATGCTCTTGAGATTTCTTCCCAGATTTCTTTGGTGCTTTGCAATCTCGTGCAAAGTGCCCCCGTTTGTTGCAATTATAACATATAAATCTATGTTGCGTTTGACTTCTAGAACTTTTATTACTATTTTTACCCTGATTATATTGTAATATAGGCTTCTTTGCAACTAATAATGCAGTTACACTTTCTCCTTCAGTTGTCAAACTCGCCTCTTCATCTAATAATCTCGAAGTCAGATTCTGTATCGTTTGCTTAGTTGGATCTAAGGATAACCAGGCTTGGCGGAGAGATCTGTAACTCGGTGGCAGAGTTGAGATTATTTTAATCATTACTGCCATTTCACTCTCATTTTCTCCACTTTCACGTAACTGTTTTGCCAAGTTCTCCACCTTTGAGATATGTTGGGCAATGCTGTCCGTTGGTGACATCTTGTATTGGTAGAATTTCACCTGAAGCATCATTTTATTATACTCTGATTTCTGTTCGTAGATAGATTCCAATTTGTTCATTATCTCCAATGCAGTTTCACAATTCTCAATCAGCGATATTTGATTTAATTCTATGGACGACGTTATGATGAACATTGCCATGCCATCTTCTTTTAACCATTGTGTTGTGTTTCCTTCAGGTTTTGCCTTTTTTATATCCAAGCCCTTTGCCTTCAATGCGCAATTTACTTGGAACTTCCATTGGCGAAAGTTTCTTCCTTCAAACTTTTCAACCCGCATTGAATTTGTAACCTCCATTGTTTGAGGTTATACAAGCGGAACACGTTCTTGTTGAATTCTAGTAAATATTTGCTCTTCACAATTTATTATTATCCGATAACGTTTCTGGGCCGATAACCTATTAGGATTACAGTTTATTAATATTAAAAGCCTAATCCTAATACCCTGTTTGCCCTGGTATAACTAAAATGCCGTTATCTGCCAAATCCTTGTTTTAAGTAAAACGTCAAAAACGCGGTAAAAATTTTAAACCGATGCCATTCATCAATGAGAACGCCCATTTATGACTTAAAAGTACCAAAGTACAGATCAAGATAAATACTTTCTGATGATTTACCTATAATTTTGGAAACATGTGTTTTTTTATAACAATAAAAAGGTTTTTGTATTTTAGTGTAATATCTGTGGTGTCAAAATCTTATGAGTTATCTACTAAAATGCTGTTAGGGTAAGCATAACGGCATTTAAGCATCTCTTTTTCATCAAAAAGTTCATTAAAATGCTAAAAATACTACGACTTCAAGGTAACTTAAATGTCGTTAAAGCATGTAACGTTATGTTTGGGTTGGGTGTTTGTATCCTCCTTTAGAACACAAAATCTTGTTAATTCAAAAAGTTTCTTCTTCGTCTGTACAATTACTTTTGACTTATTTATGGAAGTTAGGTACACATTCTACAAAATCCGTGAAATCGTAGTTTTCATTTTTGCTTCATTGCCAACTCGATCTGATGGTGCACTTGGTCTGACCAGTAGTCGCTCATAAAGGTATGACCAGTAGGGTGGGTCGCTTTTGTATGGAAAAAAATAAAATTGTCCAATACGTTTTGTAATAGTAAAAAAAACGTGACCCACATCCATATGTGAAAAAACAACGAAAAAAAAATTATCTAGTTCAACCCCTTCTACCCGCGCATTGAGTTTGAAAAACTGAAATTTTTGATTTTTTTGTGAATTATTTGAAAATCTATTTGTAGTGGCACATAGGAAAAATAACTACATAAACTAATAAAATAAAGTACTTTTGGACTAAATTTTATTATTAAGAAAGAAAAATAAAGAAATAATAAGACAAAATAAAAATAAAGCATCTTCAAATCACGTTAAAATCTTTCTTACTTTCGAACTTAGGCATAAGCTTTCGTGAAATAATTTTATTCTTAATTAAAGCTTCTCGTGCTGTTTTGTGGCAAAGCTGCATAGATGCCTCTGTTACTGTTTTTACTGCCCGCTCCACAGCTTGAGTATGACATGGTAGCCGCAGAAAAAGGACTTCATCATCACCACCTGACTCAACTAGGGAATGAAGAGTCTCATCCGGAACATTCGTCAATATAGGTGGTTGCGAGTAAGATTGCTGCCAGTCTATCAAATCGATGTAAGACGAAGCGTTTAAATTTATCTTAGGCACTTCAAAGACTCGAAGCTGAAGGGATTCAGATGGTTTCCTTGCCTTTAAAATGCGTCTAGCGGCAAGTTCTCTCACATGTTTTTGTTCATCAGATAACATAGACAAGAGCAAGTTCTCTGGGTGCGCAAAAAAAGCATTTCGCTTTATTACAGGATCAACAACACTCTTCAATTCTTGCGGAAGATATCGAGAATAAAATACCAACTTCCAAAAGAGCGATTCTCATTTTTTTTGCCAATAACATAACTGAGTTTGTCCCGTGACTTTATATGTGAATATTATTTTTTTAACCACTAATACCTATCGGAAGATGTTTTATACATATAGCTGATTGTTTTAAGACACACAAAAAAAAATAGAAAGTCTCTATAACTGTTAAGTTTCTTCTAAAATATTGATTTTGTCGAAAACCAAAAACGTGAATGTATGAAAAACCATGTGTCCCATTCTGAAAAACGAAACTTCAACCTCAATTATTGTAGTCATCGCCAAGTAAACTATAAGAATTTTATGATGTTTTAATATAGTATGACTAGTAATATATCAGAAAAGCAACGTAACAAAGTAGTTTAGTAATATTTTACAATTAAAATTAACTTATTAGTCTTGTCCCAGAAGAAGTTCCAAAACTTCATTCCAACTTTTGTTACCTGTTTTTGAACTAGTAAACCTTATATAAAACTACCAAAGCATTTATTTTTTTGGCGTTGGCAACATTGCAACTCCTGTCAAAGTCATTCCAGGTTGTTTAAAAATATTTACTGGCCATTCTGTAGTCGTACACCAAACGTGTTGATTGTGTTCTGAGCAGTATCCACTTTTTGTTACAGCTGAAAAACGGTAAGTTTGTTGACTGTATTTACGATATTTTTATAATTTTCTTTAGGTAGTATCATTAGATATGTGAATATATTAGCAAAACGTCTGAAATTAAAGTTAACCTATGTTTTTTCGTTGCTAAATCTTTTTTTCCACTTGTTTTGTTACTTCTTCTTTTGTTACTTTAATACGGTAACGTATAAGGGGAAAATAAAATATCAAAAACGGAAAATGTAAAGCTGTGTTTACATTCTGCAGCTCAACAAAATGGCATTATCATCCGCAGCTGAGAAAATGCGACGCTACAGAGAAAGATTAAAGTTAAATCCAGAAAAACATGAGGAATTAAGGAAAAAGAACTTAGAAAGAATAAAATCAAAATATAAGTACAAAAAGATATCTGACATGACAGAAAGTGAAAAAACAAAAGTTCGAGCAAAATGGAGAGAACAAAAACGAAAAAAAAAGGAAAGTACTGCAGGTTCCGCTTCGGAAACAGCAGCCGAATCGACAAAACAATCGATTCCAACAGCAACGACATACACTACACAGGGACCAGATATTGAACCAAATCCACCGGACCAATGGTTAAAAAAATATAATCGCCTACGTAGGTGTACGCAAAAATTAAGATTGAACCTGAGTAAGGCAAAAACTCGAATTGTGGTCTTGGAACGAAACAATGAGACAGCAAGAAAAAAATATAGAAGACTGCAAATTTTCACTGAAAAGCAAATGAAGAAGTTTGATGCGGAAATTAGTAAAATAAAGGCAAGAAATGAAATTTTAGAATATGCATTGAAATCGACATACAAAAAGTGCAGTTCAAATAAAGAAAGGAATGTTTTAAAAAATATTGTAACAGATGATACAGTTATTAATAGTAAATCAAAATCATTTATTTCTAAAAAAATCGGTGTAAGGGTAAGAGATAGCAAATATAAAAGGAGAAGTACATTTGAAACTAATAAAAATATTATAGAATTTTTTCATCGTGATGACGTAAGTAGGGCCACGGCGGGTAAACGAGAGTGTAGGACATTAAAAAAAAATAAACAGCAAATTAGATATCTTCTTAATAGCCTGCGTAATTTGTACATCAAATATAAAAAAGAAGGTGGTAGAGTTTCGTTTTCTACCTTTTGTAAGATCAAGCCATTTTACATTTTAACTCCAAATTTACGTAATCGGAACACATGCCTTTGCATTAAACATTCTAATATAAATTATAAACTTTTGGCTCTTAAAAAATATAAAACGATTGATTTACGTAATACTGATGATTTGTTAGCAAAAGTTTCTTGTAGTGTAGAGACGTTTGATTGCATGTATGGAAAATGTACAAACTGTACAAATATTTCATTGAATTACGATTTACAAAATGTATCCATGGATGAGGCAGTTACATGGCAAGCATGGGAAACTGAAAATCACTTCTATAAAAAAATTACCTCAAATGGTGAACAAGAAATTAAAACCAAAAAGACTGTAAAAACACATAAGACAGGAACACTTAAACAATTGATAACTGCCTTTGAGGCTGATATAGCGGCATTCAAAAAACATAGCTTTAACATGTGGCATCAATCAAAATGTTATCAAACATGCATCAAAAACTTGGCAGAGGATGAAATAGCAATTCACTGTGACTTTTCCCAAAATTATGAAGGTAAAATGTCAGAGGAGGTGCAATCAATGCATTTTGGTGCGTCAAAATCACAGATAACCTTACATACAGGCGTCATATTTTTTAAAGATGGACAAAAGTCATTTTGCTCTGTATCCCCTTCTAATGTGCACCAGCCGCACGCCATTTGGGCCCACCTTAAACCAATTATAGATTTAGGAAAGACTATGGTTAGTAATCTTAGAAACATTCACGTTTTCTCAGACGGTCCTAGCTCCCAGTATCGTCAAAAGAACAATTTCTTTTTAATCAATTCTTTTTCAGCATTTTATGGCGTAAATATTACTTGGTCATTTTTTGAAAGTGGTCACGGCAAAGGTGTCGCTGATGCAATAGGTGGGATAGTAAAAAGGGCTCTTGACAGAAAGATTTGTTACGGAGAAGATATAATGAACGCTTCTGATGTTTTGTCAACTTTGAAATCGTCTGTCAAAACAGTTAATGTTTTTTACATAAGCGAAGCAGAAATTAATACGATAAAAGAGTACATACCGAAGAATGTCAAAACTATAAAGGGTACTATGGAAATCCATCAAATTATTTCTGAGCCAAACAATGACCATATACAACATCGTAAATTGAGTTGCTTTTGTAGTACTCGTAATAATAAAATATCTTGTTCTTGCTATGATCCAATTAGTCATACATTTGAGACTGCTACTAAAGCAAAAAATCGCATTTTAATTGACAAGTCGCCTGCATCACCTGACTTGGAAACTGTTAGTTTTAAAAGTGACTTAAGTTTATTAGATGCAATAGACGATTTGCCAATAATATTTCTTGACGAGACTGATTTACCAAAAGTATGTGATTTGAATGAAAATAATAACCGTCCTATTATTTGTACCGATAGTAAAGTAATAGACCATAATTTAAAAAACTTAAATAATAATCTAACTGTATCATCTGATCAAATAGAGAGGGACCCAAAAATATTGCCTGGATGTGATTCTGGGAAAGTAATTGATCATACTGTGCAAAACTTAAATAATAATCTAACTGTATCATCTGATCAAGTAGAGAAGGACCCAAAAATATTGCCTGGATGTGATTCTGGGAAATGTCCTAAGGAAGAAAGGCTCAAAAAACCTTTCAAGAATAAATCTTTGTCTATTGTCGTAACTCGTCAAGTATTATGCATTCAGTGTAAAAATCCGACTCCGATACATGGATTAGTGAAGTGTATGTGTTGTAAAAAAAATTATTGTAAAAACTGTACAGAAAATCAAACAAATTTTGATTATATTTGTAATGCTTGTTTTGGAGATGATTAAGATAAAACATATTTTTTCACTGCCTCTAGAATTGGGTCGCATTTCATTTGAAAATTATATAGTTAATATATAAGACTGACATAATTTTCCAATTATATATGGTACGTTTACGATAATACATAAGGACAATTAATCTAGTAACATTTTTCTTTCTTTCAGCATTTCATAATAATGGTAATCTATTTCGACATTGATAAGTTCCTCGTGAAACATGACTTTAAAGTATTTGTCAAAGGAAACTACGAGTGGCCCTGGTTATTGACACATTTTATATTAACAAAGCGATGCCACGGCTGTAAAAATCCTGTCGGCAATCAATTTCCAACTCTACCAAACCATTTCGTCATGGTCATGAATAGAACAAATGTAAATAATTTGATGAAAAGCAAATTTTTTTGGTGTCCAATATGCATTCACAATAGTTTGTATGATCATTTTCCTACTGACGAATGCGAATACTGCATCTGATTCTGATTCTGCTCATATTAATGACGGTTTATTTTATATCAGTTTTCACTCAATAATGCTATGTTTATCCATTATAAAAGCGAAATTAATATTATATAATTGCCTTACATAAATTGTTGATTGTAATGAAAATTATTCGCGTAGGTTAAACGTTTTCAACTTAGAATAATAACGGCGTTATTATTCTAAGGTTTTCAATCACTCATGTTTTATTTTTAAGAGCAATACAAATACTAAAGAGATTAAAGACTCACTAGAGATATATTGTTATCCTTGCAAATACTGTGACTGTAGTTTATGTTTAATTTTATTAAATCTCCACAAATGTTTATCATTATGTTATATGTAAAATGTGCCCAATTTTGTTGTTTATGAAGACCTGAAATATATAGATAGAATAGTTTTAAGTGTTATTTTTTAAGTTTTGATCTCAGGTATAATTATAACGTAAGAGTTAAGGCTGAATACGACGCGCCAGTGCTGCCACTTTGGAAAATAATTTATATAGGAAAAACGGTAATGTTATTTAAAATTTGGGCAAGGCCAGGCCCTAGATAACTATTATGAACAACTATTTATAATTTTATGTAAGAATGTTAAGCTTTGGTGGGCATTTTCGACAACACCGGCCGTTCCTGGTAAAAACGCACACTAAAGCTTAAACATTATTACTAAAAACTGTAAAAAGTAGTTTATAAAATAACTTATCGGGTTATCTAGGTCCTAGCTTTACCCAAATTTTAAATTACATCCCTTTTTTTAATAATTTATTATCAAAAGTGGCAGCACTTTCCTTCGTATCTGGCCTTAAGTAAAATGTGCCTTTATATTGTTAATTTTTTTGACTGTTTTTATAAAGATTATGTGATATATCTATAGCTTGTTGTAAGTATGCATTTTTGATTGGACGCATATCAGAATTGTTCAGAATGGTTCGTTATAAGTACTTTGTAATGTTATATTTAATTTCCGATCTCTGGCTATAATATCCTCAAGCCTATAATATCTCAGGGTAAGATTTAAGTAAAATGTGCCTTTAATGTTGTTGTTTATCTGATTGGATTTTATAAAAAAAAATACGTGGTATATTATAACTTGTGCAACGTACGAGTAACGTAATGTATGTTTACTTTTAAACTTTTCTATCAATAAAAATGATAAAAAATGGAAGTTAGTTTTTTAATTGCCAAATAATTACACGTTTGTGAAAAAAAGACTTCTCAATTTTTTATTAAAATATGTAACTGTGCACACACTTCCTTACATTTCTTATTTTGTTCCAACATATTCCTATTTTGTTACTGTCCCAGAAAAACGAATCCACAATTCCATCGTAATTTATTTCTATTGATAATTTATTTTAAAAAATATATTTGTGTAAGTATATATATACACACACAATTTATATTAAATATAATTTATTGCGTTTTTGTATCTATTCTAAGGCCAACCAAAACTTTAAAGATAATTTTCGTCCAGGGTAACAAAATAAAAAAGTTTCATTCAAATTTAAACTGGTTTCATTAGTTTTTTGTATATTTATTTATTAATGTTGTTAAAAAATATATAAATTTTATTAAAAATTAGCAACCACTTCCAAATGTTGGTTAGTTTAATTACTTTTGGAGATAAACAAAGTAACAAAATAGGAGTCATTATTCTACCTTATCTCAATATTTTCAATTTATTTTATTAAATATTATATAAAATCAAGAACAAAGTGAATTATCTAAAACCTAACAAAATTATGCACCAAAATCCGTAACAAAAAATAAAAATTATGGTAATTTATTTTTCACCGCTGTTTTTGAAACAGAGGCAAAATTTTTGAGAATTGCTCAAAAGTGCCTTGCTCCATCTTTACATGTCGGATTTAATTTGATTTCAAACCAAATAGGGGCATATACTTTAACTACAAAAGTAGCGAGTTGTTTTAGTTCGTTTGTAGGTATCTCAGTAGACACATATAAGCGCAAAATCCTGTTGGCCTTTGTTAGCCACCTGGCATGCGACATTTTTCCCGGAGAGCGATTAGACAAATCAGGAGAGAACTCACCACTTATGACGGCAGATGTGATATCATAAAGGTAACGTTGATCAGAACTGAGGTCTTTTACATTTGAAATGTTTGGTAACATACCTTCTATCTTTTCAAACATGACAACCGAGCGCTTCTCACAATCATCTAATAACTTGCCGATAGTACCTGAATAAGTATTAGGTCCTGTTGTGGTGCCATCAAGTTTTGCAAATAAATGTCTTAAGGGCAGTTCATTGAAGTGTAAAAGGCATATGATCCATTGAAGTGGTCGGTGTAAACGCTTTTCTAAAAGCCGTATGACTCCGCCGTATTTGCCCGTATTGGTTACCGTCCCATCACAACCTATAGCTAGAGTATCCTCTAGAGACATATTCATTTGACCTGTTACTGTTTGAAATATGTATAGCTGACTCCAACCCTTTTGCAGTTCCATGGCTGGGAACGGCATATCCGACATAAACTGATCCTGGTTCTTTAATTATTGAAATATGTTCTTCCACGGATGTTAAGCGGTATTTTTTGTCCCCTTTTATAACGATTTTCATGGTCTTATCTTTTCTTCCATCAAAAAATAAGGCAGGAATAGTATCTAAGTAGTTGACCTTGAGATAAGGTTTCTTTTCGTAATTTTTGTCTCGCTCGTCGCAATTTCGACTTATCGATTACTTCGTTGTCGATGCTCAATCTCATATCTTGTAAAACAGCAGAAGCGACAGCAGCAGCTGCTCTGTCCGATATACCGTATCGGTCACAGATTGTTGACAAATTCTTCAGAGATGATATTTTACGTTTTTTCGATACTGTTTTTGATGAACTTGAGGGCAAAGTTTGTTCTTCATAGCTACTTTCAGACGTTACTGAGGTATTAGGATTTTCGTGAGAGGGGCCTGGTTCACAAACGCTAGAATCGTAATAGGATTTAAGCTTAATTTTTCTATCACTTAGTTTACTTTTCCTCTTACTTGTCAATAAATCAACAGTTCCCATAATCATTTTTCTCTCTGTTCTCTGATCTATTAAAAAAGCTCGTTCCTCCTTAGGAATCTTTTGGTTTTTAGAACATTTACATAACTCTAAATCTTTACACTTACATGAACTCAAATCAAACTGACCAGGATTAAAGTAGTACAGTGTAATTTTTCTGAAGCAATAACTTTACTATTGATCATATGTATTAGCATTGAATCTTTTTGTTTTGCGAGCTGCTATTATCAAGCCAGATGTGTAAACGTATAACCCCCCCTCCGATGGTCCCTCAGATGGTCGTCCACGCGAGAGACGCTTCACGACATTTTAGTAAATTACTGTCAAATAACGGCGCTGTAGTCTAACAGTAGCGGACAAAACATTGTTTGAACATTTTTGCAAAGCTACTGGCTCATAACATACGAAAATTCAAAACATAAATATATCAAATAATAAGTTATAATGCCGTTATGTGACATTTACCACACTTTAGTGAAAATTTTTCAGTTAACGGCAATATTGATAGGTAAGCATGTTACTTTTTTTTATAAAAATATATGAGTTAATCAACCTTAGCGGCTGTATAGACTCACAAAGTTACTTTAAGGCATTTAAGTCTATTTGACAAACAAAATACATGAACATAACGGCAATATTATAATTTTTAACTTCATAACTAATCACTTTATCAAAAAATCGTAAATACAGATCGAAAGAGTTTTTTTTTCTTATTCTACTGGTAAAAAAAGTTGAAAATCACCCTGATGTCAGAAAACGGCATTTTAGTTATACCACGGCAGCTGTATATTTATTCAACGGCCATAGTCCAGTTACGCGAAATCCGTTTACTGCAATTTTACCAGTTTGCACTTTTAAATAAGCCCGGCCAAAAAGCTCTACAGTATCATACGAGCTTAGTGGTCTATTATTGTCTCTGATCCACATTCGTATTTATTTTTTATTGAAGAGTCTTGAATAATCGTCTTGTAATTAAATGACATGTGTTTCTAGTCTGATCCTATTAAACTAATAAGTCTCTTGACTTTCTACAATTTTTACTGCAAGAGTTGATTTCCCTTTGTAATTTATTATTCAATATAGGGTAAACCGTATAGCTATTGCCCACTTAAGGACTTCAAACACTTTGGCTTCAAATTATTAAAAAAGTATTACAAGTTTCAACCATTTATAATTTTTTTCTTATGTCTAAATAAGATCTCCATCAAAGTGTTAACGATTTTTAGTCAAAACTTACATGGCTTAGAAAATAAATAAACAAATTTAAAATTATCCAAAAATGTACAGTTATTGCCCATTGCTTACACTAATTGCCCACATCACAGCACAGTAATTGCCCAGTACCCTTAAATGATAAATTAGACTTTGAACTTTTGTCACTCCTTCTGATGTTCTTCAAAAATGCCTTCCACCTACCATCACCTGGCTTATTTTAAAAAAAACGAATTAGGGCGCGGGTTTTCTTCCAAAAACTTTTGCACGGAGTCTAAAATGTCTATTTCGAGGAAATCCTTTTCTAGCGATATTTTTATTCAATCCTCCAAACGACTTTCTTCAGACATTTATAGGTATAGGTGACTAGCTGTGCCCGCAACTTCGTCCACGTGGAATAATTATTTTGAGCATTATTGAAGCCCTCAAGAATAAATAACTTTCTCCGTTTTTTCACATTTTCTATTATTTCTTTGCTCCTTATAGTTACAGTGTGATATTATATAGCCTAAAGTCTTCCTCGATCAATGGTCTATTCAACGCAAAAATAATTTTTCAATTCGAACCAGTAGTTCCTAAGTAGCGCGTTCAAACAAACAAACAAACTCTTCAGCTTTATAATATTAGTATAGATGGTCCTGTAGCAATAGATTTAAAGCTTACCGATAATATACCGAAAGGATATAAGATAAAATGAAAGATTTAAATTACTTTTTAAGTGTATAGGAACAAACGGGCCAAAAAATACAATAAACTTGACTCTCGTCAAACAGACATTTTTTAATTTACTTGTTCACCGAATTTATGGCGGGACGAAGGAGATCCGCGTATGAGTTTTTATACATACGGTTGTCCGTTTGTTACTAACATATAATTTTATTTATTTATAGTATTTACAACTATTTAAATGTGATCCCTACAGTCCTAAACTGGTTTTATGTCCCAGATTTTTAATATAGTAGCGGAGACTGGACCTCGGAACACAGTATTTTTCAGCAATTTGCCTTGTAGACAAATTGTTAGAAGCATCTTGAAGAGCCTCGATAGCTTTCTGTAAATTTTCTTTGCTATATTGCACTTTTGATGTCTTTGGCATACTGTAAATAAAACAATAACAGCCAATAAGATGTTGTGCATAGCGATTGGCTACCCGCACCCACGAAATAATGTTAACAATATTTGCTACATTGTCAATATTATTGCGTATGTTTGGCAAAAATATTGACAATATTACATAGTGAAAAAAATATTGACAATATTATTGTCACAATATTATTGCGCGTATGCAAGCCATTAAGCTAATAAATGTGACGGCAACATTACTGACTTAATCAAAAAATTGCCGATAATGATTGCCCTGGGCAATAACTATAGAAATTAACCATGGCAATCACTAAAATTATGGTGGGCAATAACTAAAAATATGCCGAAATACGTACAGCGATTGCCCACCATTAAAAAACCGTTCAATCTAATCTGATTTCAAATATTTTCATTAAAAACATAACATAACACTTATGCTTTTGTCATAACCATACACCAATAATGAAATATCAAATAAAATGCAAAAAAAAATTAACCTCTATGCAAGTAATTCCTTAAGAAAATTGCTAAAATGCTTACCTGTTTGAGTAAGACGTTCACCCGTCTTGACAAAATCTACCATTACTGTTTTTTTTTCTTCAATGTTAACACTTATCAATTTTAAAATCTACTATAAATTGACCATAGAGTAACCTAGTAAATTATATTCGAAACAAGTGAGAACACAAACTTTGATTCAGATTTTTTTTCTAAAAACGGGCAATCACTGCCTGTGGGCAATCACTCTCTGGTTTACCCTACCTCTTTTCATTTAACATTATTCTCTTAAATTAATTTTAAATTTAAAGTTACCTTTCCCAATTTTCTTAGTGAGTTATACCTGCTTTTTTGATTTTATTATTATATCAAGCCCGATCTTAACTTTGCATGTATATGCGTATTTGTAGCCTTACCCCAGTAAAATATACCATATCTTAGATTTGAGGCAACATAGGCATAATACGCACAAAACGCTGTTTCTTTGCGAGACTGTTTTTGTGATTATTTTGAGCAGATATATATTTACTTAATTTGGTTACTAAATAATCAAAATGTGGTTTGCACCAGGTGACAGTCAAGAGTGACTCCCAAACATTTAATCTCATTCACATAAGTTATTTTATTACTATTATTTTATAACTGAAAATAAATCGTTATTTACTATAAATGTACAATGAAAATACTTTGACTTAACTTACAGCAAAATAACAACAAAATAATACTGAGAATGAATTGTTAATTTACTATAAATGAATAATTCTAATACATTGAAAATACTTTAACTTAACTTACAGAAAAATAAATACAATAAACTTAAATCTAGTACTCATGACACTATGTCATGGAAAAATTACTAAACGGAAAAAAGAAACAGTTATTTATTAAATTGGTTTTAATCTATACTCATAGGTATTCATTGTACACACTAGAAATCGGAGTGTATTGCTTGTCGCAAAATCATCTTCCAAAATTTTTAAAATTTCTTCATTATTTTTATAGTAATCAAAATTTTCTTTCCTTCTCTTCTTTCTAGACAATTTATCTTCATTGTTATTTTGAGTTTTATTATTTTTCCTAACATGTAGTGGAAATTTACATTTTATATCTGTATTATTTTTTTATTCGTGGTTTACAAGAGTCTTTTAGTTTAATATCCTGTTGGCCCTCATTAACTTTATTATCGGCTGTGATAACAATTTCTTGACATTCATAATTATCGCTAAAAACTATTGGCAATGTTTCTAGTTAAAAATCAAAAGGGTCTGGGTCTGCGGGATTAGGTATTTCATTCGGTAATACGATAATATTAGTGTTATCTACTTTTTCTGGATGACCCTGATTTTCGATATCATCAGATTTAATCTTTGTTTTTTTGCCGATCCCTTTTATTGATAATGATGTTTTCTTCTTTTTTGGCTGTACAGGTTCCTGATCTTCTTTTATTTCATTTTCTTCGGCACTAACACTTCTTCCTGAAATAACTTCTAGCTTTCTCTTTTTTTTTCGGTTCTTTTATATTCATTGTTCCATACCGCATTCCTTGTAACTTGAAGAGGTTTCTTCACAAAAAAAAAAAATTGAAGATGAAAAAAAAGTAACACAGCTGTTACTTTTCTTTCATCTTCAATCTTTTCATGATGAGGAAGCCTTTCTAATACTTCGTTGGCATTTAAAGGCATTATCCCGCATTTTTTAAATCCAGCTTAAATATTTTTTTCAGCATTAATATCAAGTTCATTAATTAGTAACTTCAATAGTTGTGGAAAGCAACCCTTTGGAACGCATGATTGTATTCTGCTGTCATCGCACTTTTTCCATTTTTCAAATAATTGTCGCCATATTATCTTCATCGGTCTAAATACTGTCACATCTATGGGCTGGGTGATATGAGTGGAATTAGCGTGTAAGAAAACAAATTTGATGTTCTTTTCTTGGCATAGTTTTATGGGATCAATAGAAAGATGAGACGACAAATTGTCTACTATTAAAATTTTCTTACCATTTTTGTTTTCTAGGAAAGGTATAACTATGGTTTTCACGCAGTCCTCAAAAATCTCTCCATCAAACCAGCCAGATGACGATCTATTATACCTAGCGTTATAAGATCCTTTAGTCGTCCAAGAATTGTATAAATGTAGCGCCTTGTAGACGACATAAGGCGGCAGAAAGTTACTATCACCTGTGGCTGCCATCATCACAGAAATTGATCCCTTTGAGTGATTTAGTACTCGTTCTGGGTATTTGCATCCTCGCCTGACGATGACTTTTTTACGACCAGGGTCGTCTGCAAGATTGGTTTCGTCATAGTTGATAATGTTTTGGACAGGGACGTCCTCTAAGGATTTTTCCAGTTCAATAAAATATTCTTTTATTGTATCAGCTGACACAGCCGCTCTAGCCCTTTTAATTTTTTGGCATATTCTTTTTGATATATGATTTTTGTGCCTCCTTAAAAATCCATTGTGTATGTAATCTTTACCAGGAAGGTTGTTTTTAAATACTTTATGCTGAATATTCATTGAATCAAGATACATTTTTACTATATATCTAAGATCCGTCGTATCTATTGGGTAGCCCCAATCACCACAAACATTTAAGTTTTCTACTAGATATATCTCTTCCTGTACGGTAAGTGCTGTTGGTCGACCATGAGCTTTCATTTCACGATTGTTATGGCGACACAGAACTGCCTTAGCTATTTCATATTTTTTAGCTACCTCATGCAGGCATGCTAAAAAATATGTTTATCAGAAAAAGTGGCACTACTATATTTTACAATTATATAACTACTATCTGTGCTCCAGAACTTCGCTTCCGTGGGAATTTCAGGATAAAAAGTACCTTATCACCCAAGGCACCAAATTTCATCAAAATCCGTTCAGTAATTTTAGCGTGATTGGCGGACAAACATACAAACTTACAATCATCCAAACAAACAAACTTTTCCATTTACTGTGACTTAAAAATACAACTGCGGCAAAACTACTGGTGCAGGTGTTTGGGAGCAAAAGTAAACTAAGAAACATACATATTTCTAAATGAAATCCTAATTAATACCTATAATATAATAAACATAGAATAGTATATATTATTATATATGAATTAAAATATTTTATTTTATTTAATCTCAAACATATTGACGCGGGCAAAGCCGCGGTAAAAATCGATTATTAATTATTGCGACGTTCACCTAGTGGCAGAAATATGAATTTGACGTAAGTATAATTTTATATATAAAGCTAATATTAGCTGTCCACCCCGGTTTCGCCCGTGGTACATACATAGCATATGACACTCGGGGACACCTACGTAACTAATGATAAAATATTTTTTTTAATCGGTCTAGTATTTTTGGGGCCTATTTAATTCAAACAAACAATCAAATCTTTCCTCTAAATATGTATTATTATAGATAAAGTAGTCTCACATTTTCGTTTTTGGACAACCCTATTCACGCATTCCAATTTACCTCTTCATCAAACGAAATAACCCCAATGGTGTTCCAATTAAACCCAGCCTATTATACCCGTTCCCGATGTCTATTTCCCCCTTTCGACATCTAAATAACACCAAAATAACCTAAAAATGAATACTTGACTAAATAAGATTTTTATAAAAAATCCTTAAATATTTCCTTACCTTTAAGTTGCTTCAAGTAGCACACTATTTTCTTTAAAACAAACACTAAGATTTCAGCAAAACTGCGTATATTCAATCTCACTTAAAACTTAAAGTTCTTTTGTGTAATTGTTGGACCACGTACGACAACCTTGCAAAAAGAAGGATTTTTTAAATGAATCCTGATTGGATTGGCTGGCTTGATTTCGCGGTGTGGCCAGGTCCAAAAAATAACACTGGTCAACACGATTCTGGTTTCCTTCATTTTTTTCTCTCTTATTGGTTATTTCTATGGTCCTGACTATGAAAAAAATACTGTGAGATTGCCAACAGCTTTACTTTTTGAAATATACAGTTTCATAATTTCGACCAAATAAAGACAAAAAACTAATACATATTTCAACAAAATATCTATTAAACACTATCAAATGATCTTTTATATGATTTTCTTGCATGAACGACGTTAGGTAGATCTCGTTTCAAACTCCAGCAGTAGTCCGCCATCATATGTGAGTCCCATCTTCCCTGATATCGCCCTTCCATTGTCCGAACATCTTGGTGAAATCTTTCACCCTGCTCCTCACTAAAATCACCCAAATTTTCAGGAAATTGGTCTAAATGCGAGTGCAGGTAGTGGATTTTTATGCTCATGTTGCACCCTAGCTCTTGCAAGTTTGATAGCATGCTCTCAACAAGCTTAACATGGTCGTCAGATTTCTTGTTGTCTAGGAAATTACTCATAACCAAAACAAATGAATTCCAAGCTTTGGATTCCACTTCAGTCATTGATTCGACAAAATTGGGGTCTTTTACGACTTGTCTTATCTGTGGCCCATCAAAAATACCTGCTTTCAATTTTTCTTTGCTTAATCCTGGAAACTTGCGAAAAAGAAAATATTTGGATCATCAGAAGATTTAGATGTGCTGGGTTGTACCTCTCGTGATCTTAATTGAGGTCGTTGAGCAGAAGCTAAGTTGGGATAAGGCCACTTACTTCGATTTCCAGGATTGATTCCGTTTATTTTCACAACGCAAAAGTAGCAGTCGTTATGATGGTTTTGAGGTTCTCGCCAAATCATTGGTGTTTCGAACATTGTTCCATCTCTTTTTCCACTGGACCACAACCGTAGACATACTACACACTTCTGGCAAACAATATGAGGAACCCATGGCTTGTCCTGATTACACAATTTTATTTTAAAATACTGATGATACGCAGTTTTCACAAAGTCCGATATAGGTTTTCGATATTTTTTAAATACATATTCACCACAAATATAGCAAAAACAATCTGGATTAAGCAGACAACATCTTCTTGAGGAAGCCATATCGAAACCGACAACAAAATGTGTTCTAGTACCCGAAAAAAAAACGAAAATCTAAATAAAAATATCAAGTGAGGGTAGTTAGCTATAACTCAAAAACAAAAGCTGTTAGAGAAAATGGCTGCCGTATTTGATAAATACGCGTCAATTTAAAACAGAAACAAAAAAAATCTCATAGGAAACAACCAACTTTATTCTTTTTGTTGACCAGTGTAATAGTTCGTCCAAAAACATAAAAGTGCTCGTGTATAGAAGTGACAGTAATAGAAATGTTTAGAAAAGCAGATTTTTATTCCTATTTACCCCGCCATTCCTATTTCGTATATAAGTAACATTACAGAATAATTTGATAAATAAATTACACTAAATAAGACTTACCTTTAATTTCCACGATAAATCAATAGTTGATGCATCCAAGTAAGTTCTTATTTGTTACTGAGACTAACAGAATATCAAGATATATTAATGTTTTTTCGCACCTCAAATTTACAGCTGTTGACTATTCACTTTGACAAGTAATTTGACGCATTGCGAAACAACTTCATGTTTATTAATGGTGTTGCCACACCAAAGCTAATGTTCATATATCAAAAAAATGCGACTAAAGCTAATTTCAGGTAATAGCGTAGATACAATGACGGACAGAACAAAGTTTCGATTTTTTTTTCTATGCCCCCCTTAAATTCTATTCCCCCTATTTTACGGTATTGAGTTAATAGTATTATTGACAGAATCTATAAATTATAATGAAAAAGCAACACTGTCAAACTTATTTATTGACAAAATAAATTATAAATATAAATAAATATGTAATAATTATAAATAAATTATAAATGACACAAAAACGACCATCACTAGTACGAGTGTAGTTAGAGAGAAAATGTTTCTCACAAAGGGTCCCTTCCTCTGAATAAGGACGAGCTTGGGGTACGTTTTTTAACGTCCAAAATTTGGAAAGCTCTTCATTGAGCGAAGAAGGATAAAGAAGTAATTCTTTAAAAAATAAATTACAAACTATAGGTTTAGAGGACAAGTTGAGTTTAAATGATGGCGTAGGTCCAGCAATGAGCCACCCTAGTTTAGAGCTCCTAAGGCTAGGATTATTAGGGCCTAGGGAGTGTTGCTTGTTACCAATTAGTTCCCAAAATAGATCAGCACCGGTGAGCATGCATGGGAGATGAGTCACTGAAACCAGGATCAGCAAGTTCAAACTGTCTCAAGTTGAGATGGCTAATGTCAAATGAGGATTTAGGTACATTGTCAGATATTGTTTGTAGAACTAGACAAAACAATGAAACATTGAATGAATTATTTGTATTTGAATGAATATTTAAAGCACAGCGTTCAGGGCTTAGATTTAATTGATTGTTACCCAAAGCTACAATACTGACATTTGATGGCTGAGGAACCAAATTTAGTCTCTGCTTTACATTTTCAGTTATAAAGGAGGATTGGCTCCCGCTGTCTAGCGAGGCTATTAGGGTTTTTTTTTTTAATTCCATTTACCTCGGTCTTGGGACAGAGTCTTTGTTTTTTCATTAGTTTAATTTAGCACTTTTATATTTTATTTACTTTCTTTGTTAAAAAATTTCTATCATTACGTTTTGTTCCTCCTAATAACTTTTTCCGCTACCTCCATACAGAATTTTAAAAATTTGTTTCTCTTTTCCGGATCCTTCATTATTTCCTTAATGCTCTCCTTAGCCAGCTTACACCCCAACTGCTGCTCAAGGTCAAACCTGTTTCTGTCATGTACGGGACACGACAGGATGATGTGTAGGAGGGTCTCCTCCGTTGTGCTGTCACATATACACGATGGACTCCCCTTACACTTGTACCTGTACATTTGTACAAGTATTCGGAGAATCCACCGTGCCCGGTCAGGACTTGTGTGAGCACTGCCTTTGGTCCCAAATCTTTAACGATTTTATATGCCGCTATGGCATCCGGCAGGAATACCTTAGTGGTCGCCGCCGCCTCGCCGTTGACATATCTCCCGTTCCACTCCCGAAGCGACTGATCTCTTATCTGTCGCTTCACGAATGAAACGGGGCACAAATCGTAGTCCGGCTTACGCTTGGAGTGCAGAGCAGCCTCTCTTGCCAATTGGTCCGCCCGCTCGTTGCCTTGGAGCCCGGCATGAGCCTTAACCCAAAAAAGGTTGATAATCTTCCCCTGATTCCGGCTATTTTTAATATGCGATCGGGTCTCCAAGGCCAGAGGGTGAGTGGAACCGCTGTCGGCTACCGTTTCAAGTGCAGAGCGGGAGTCGCTGAAGACACCGAAGGTGCTCCTGCTGCTATTGTGGGCAAACTTCGCCGCCTCGCATATAGCGTACAATTCCGCCTGGTAAACCGTGCTGTACGACGGCAGAGACAGTTTTTTCGCTGTTTTTAGACAGTTTTTAGGCTTCTACGCCTCCTACCCAGATGGATAGGGCCGCTCCCACCGTGTCTTCGATCTTACTGCCGTCGGTGTAGACGCAAACCTCCCAAGAGCTGTTTGCGTCCACGTCAGCCCGGCTTTCCAGGCATTGGAACTGCACCGCTACAGTTTCCGCCGGATGCGGTTGTACGGCGAACTTTGCCCTGTGCTCAACCTCTCTGCCGCTCAACCATGGAACCGGCACACCCCTCCTCGCCTCGTACAGAGCTGCGGCTTCCCGCACCTTGAGGTCGAGGGGGAGGATACCAGCTAGCACCAGAGCGGCGTTGAGGGATACAGTGCGGTATGACCTGGTCATCCTCTGAGCGAATCCCCTCTGCACTATGTTGAGTCTCTTCTGCACTCCAAGCTTATTGACAGCAGGCGCCCACGCAGCCGCGTCATACGTTATGATCGGGACGATGACTGCCGTGTATATGGATCTGATAATGTCCTCGTGGAGACCCCAGCTCACTCTTGCGGCCCTGGACAGCTGCCCATATATCGCCAACGCCTTGTTGCATGTATATGCTACATGGGCGTTGAAGGTCAGGGCCTTGTCTATCCAGAGCCCCAAGAGCTTGACCTCTTTGGACATGCCAATGTCTATCCCCCCCATGCTGAGGCGCGGGGTGTCATGTTTTAGTTTGCGCGTCAAGACCATTGCGTTCGTCTTTTGTGGCGCAAACCTCAACTTGTTTCGGGCACCCCACTCCCTGACATAGGCGAGAGCGGCATTTAGGGTTAGATAGACGTACCTTGGCAGTACATCTCTTCGCCAGGCTCAAGCAGTCATGGCTGAGCCTTTTTTTGCCGAAATTAATCGGCGCATCATAGTACGGTGTCATTTTTGGTATGAATGAGTATTTATGGGCTAGATGTTGATGAATGATTGATGCTACCTGCTTGTAGTCGGTCAGCTTGATTGATTTACAAGCGACGGTTATGTGTTTGAATGGGTTCTGAAGCAGAGTTGCAGTGTCGGCATAGGTCGGTTTGTTGGTTAGGGTCTTTTATAATAAACTTTCTGTAGTTTCGAGTGGCTATTCCTTCATCTTGGAATAAATTATAATAATTATGCACGATGTGTTGCATGTCAATGTGCACGCGCCTACAAACAGTTCTTCTCAGAACTAGTTTCTTCTGGTTTCTTGGCAACGAAGTCTGCATGAAATTAAAGTACCTACTTGATTTGTCTTTGTTTGTTTTAGTCATCTCTTATCCTTATATATTTCTATTTTCCAGGTAACTCGATAATCGGTATGGTTTTGTGGTTGTGCTTATTCCAGGTAAAGGTGACAGATATATTCATTCGGTAAGGTAATTAGGTAAGTATTATGGTAGCCACAGTGAACATCCAACAAAGTATTACTTAATATATACCTTGCAGGTATTTTGTATCCTGGTTCAAAGAAATTGATAAGGTCTTTCGCATCTTTAACCGCTTATCTATCTATCTTAAACCCGCATCTTTAAACATAGAAAAAGGCTGAATGTCTTAAACTATCATTTTAAAAATTAAATCATTAATTTTCTTTTCTTTTACTACACTTACTGGACGTGCAATAAAGTCATCTGAATCAGTCTGATTTGAATTGGTTTCATTAGTTTTAATTACAGGATTAGACACTGTGCTCCTCGTAGTTGAAGTTGATTGTATTGGAGCTTCCAGAACTGTTGCAGTTAACGCGGAGCACGAAAATATCATTATATAATATAAAAACGCTAAATAAATATATTTGTTGTAAGCCCTCCATAAACATAATTTTGAAAAAAATAAAATAAAAATAAAAATCGTTTATTATCAGACAACAAAAGTCCATAGATTTGTTAGTAAAACTTAACCTAAGTTAGTAAATCCGACAGAGACATGAAACATAAAATGAAAATTAAATAGAAACAATAAAAGTGCGAGAGCGATTACAAAGGCGTGTGCGTTTCCCTAATCAATCTCCTCACTAGGCAGACCCATATAGGAGACGTATACCTATCTGCCAACGTTGTCAGTATGCTATTCGGACTACTCCGCACCCTGCGGATCAGCGATGTGGTCTTCTTCCGTATAATTGCAGGAAAACCATCTACTTGATATTCAGCGAACATCGCCGATGCGCTACAGTAACGGGGCAGTCCCAACAACATCCGAAAAACATTGTTATATTGAACACGTAAGGCGTCCAGTGATTTTTTAGTATGACTAGTCCACAGACCTCCCGTGTACATATTCTGGCAGTAGGCTTTAAAGAGGGTGAGTTTGACCTCTTCTGTACAATGGGAAAATCTGCGAGCCAGCATATTTCCTCTGACTGCTAACGCCCTACGCTCCCTCTCAATGTCGGCATCGTCTTTAAGGTCTTCGGCAATTATATGTCCTAAGTATTTAAATTTAGATACGCGTTGAATGTTCATGCCGTTCAGGGTAATATTGTGATTGGTTTCAGGACATTTACCGGCGGCCCCAAAGACCATGTATTCCGACTTTTTTACATTATATATGAGCCCATGCTCCATGGCATATGACTCACACACGCACAACAATTGATTTAAACCGCCCAAAGTCGGGGCAAGCAGTACCATGTCATCAGCATAGTTTATATTGTTGATGCTAACTCCATCAATTCGACATCCAACACGCATACTACTCAGCCCGACAATGAGATCATTGACATATATGTTGAAGAGCGTAGGCGATGTCAGGCCACCTTGTCTTACCCCGCTCTCCAACCTATATGCCCCAGACAGACAGCCAGCCCATTTTACATAATTGGTTTGGTTAGTATACCAAACTTTTAACAAATTTATTACTTCATCCGGTACACCCCTGTCTTCCAACTTTCTCCACAACTTATCATATGACACTAGGTCAAAAGCCGTAGATAAATCCAGAAAACAGCCGTACACCGGAGTCCGTCTCTTTGTGTAATATTGGATAGTGTGCTTAAGACCTATAATCGCACTCTCGGTGGATAGTCCAGATCGAAACCCGAACTGTGCATCATGTAAGTTAGCAAATTGCTCTAGATAAGAGTTAAGCACACCATCCAACACCTTGGCAATTGTTGTTGCCAACGATATAGGGCGATAGTTTTTGCTATCCGAGACGTCTCCAGTTCTGTTCTTCACAATGGGCATCACGATGGTCTTCAACATTTCTGGTGGCAAATACGAATGACTAATACACATTGTGAACAACAGAGCCAGTACTCTGGGAAGGTG
This sequence comes from Amyelois transitella, assembly GCF_032362555.1. Lineage (NCBI taxonomy): Eukaryota > Metazoa > Arthropoda > Insecta > Lepidoptera > Pyralidae > Amyelois > Amyelois transitella. The sequence goes on from NC_083524.1 coordinate 7,687,143, forward strand.
AACACCCGCATGTTTTAAATGCTCTACGCTAATCCCGTCATGTCCAGGAGACTTACCGCCAGTCATATTCTTTAAAGCTTTTCTAACCTGGCCGGCCGACACGCGCAAGCACTGTACCTCTTTCTTGGGGTTGGTCTCCTCGAAAGATTGAACCGAGGGACCCAAAGGTGAATTTACCTGAAAATGAGTTCTGAACATCTCAGCAATATGCGCCGGCTCATTTTTTCCTCCTACACTAGCCGGCAGACCAGGCTGAACATCAAGCTTCCTCGTTGCCTTCCAAAAGCGATCAAACTTTTTGGCAGATCTGTGTTTGGCGAGGATATTCATTTTAAGTTGATCCTGGTTTTGTTTACACCATTTTAATCGACTTTTAAATACTTTGCGAGACTCATGCATAAGCTCATAGATTTTACCGTTTTTAGGCCTATTATAAAGCAGCCACATTTGGTAGTTAAGCCTGGCCAGCTTGTGAGCCTCCTGAACATGCTTATTCCAGCCACATATATGCCTGCCATTGCTTTTCCTTTTAGACAGTCCCTTGTAAGTGTTTTTAGCAGCATTACTTAAGGCACAGATGATATCTTGGTACAAACGGTCGAGCACTAGCTTATGTTCACTGTTGCTACACATTCCGCGGCTACACTCAGTAAACTCGGAAGGAAAATCAATGTCACGCATACTATTATGGCACAGATCATGATACATAGCTGTTTGTGTTTCATCCCGGTCTCCCCATATAACTGTGCTTCGGTGTAGGTTAGGTAACAGTAACGTAGGCCTTACAATGTTTAGATCACATTTAATAATAAGCGGTAAATGATCTGACACAAACACGTCCTCCCTAACCTCAACCTCCACAACAGTCTGCCAAGCTGAGTTCGAAACCACACAGTGGTCCAACCACCTTCGACAGCCATGCGAATCGCTCACATATGTATAAGTATTACTGTCTATGCCTAGTTTTTCTGTATCAGCGCAAACCCAGCTTTGGTCTTGGCAAAAACTACTTAGTTCATTGAAAAATAATTCGCTTGGATGCGCATTGAAATCACCCAATATGAATACACTCTCAGCATTTTCACTATCTACAATTGCACTGACCTCACCTAAAACATCCGTAAATAATGGTAGATTTGTTTGTGAATCTGTAGGCATGTATACAGAAAATACTATTATAGTTCGCTGTCCAATAGTGGCCCTGATAAATAAATATTCTGTTTCAAAACAAAAAAATAAATCAATATTCTGTTTCAAAACAAATATTTTTAAACGAGGCCGTAGTCGTTTCGCTTGTGTATTATATTTATTTAAATTAAATTGTTTCAGTTAACTTTAGATGATATTAAAAAATATACAGTCGACTCATTTTCATTCAAACTTCAAACCTCTCTATACAAAATAATTCAAAGTTTTTACGAGAACTCTAGAAAATTTATTTATTTTTCGAACTAAATCAACCTAATTTTTTTTACATTTTGTAATTCGAACAAATTATTATCCCTTCGTAACAAAACAAACCATGAAAATTCGGAAATACTTCAGTATAAAATCGCGATTGCAATCGTAAAAAACTATTATTGACTAAAAAAAACTTTATATACTTTTAATTTATAAACAATATTTTCTTACCTTAATCAAATTTTAAACACAAATAATAATAATACATCAAAAGCAGTAAAGTAAATAATTGAATAGGTAGACAATTTACTTCCACTAGGGTATCGAGAACCGGTACTGTCTCAAGCAACCGGGATATTTTTAAAAGTTATTATTATTTTATTGAATAATCTAAATTATAATGGTCTAATGAATAAAACAACAAATATGTATCATGATAGTGTAATAATCAGCATTAAGCTTCAGTCAAACTTAACATTAGGACATATAATCTTGATAAAATCAGTCTTACATTGACTGAGATCAATAGAAATCAACTTTAGCAATAATCAAACAATCTAAAACATATTCTAAATATAATTAAACTGTAAAAAAAAAAACAAAAATTAAAATTTAAACAATCACTTATTTTGAGTATTAATAAGAATCAACAATAATAAGTCATAAAACAAAGGAATAGTCTTTCATTGAATGAATATAATAACAATCAGCTTTTACTAGCTTTAATCAGCAGAACTGAACATTCATTTAAAACTACTAAAAATCAGTCTACAAAGTACTCGAAATTAACGATTAATAAAAATGACCTATGTAATAAAATAAAAAAATTAAAATAAAGTTAAAAACAAAAATCAAAATAAAATCTACGCCGAAATAGAATAGAGAAAGTGAAACTATTTGGTATTGACAGTTTTTTTTCGTTATGGGTCCTCAAAAAAATCAACGCGTCCAAAGTTACATCACCAACATGCGATCTAATTTTGTAACAAAGTAAACCAGCTGAAGAAAAGATCCTCTCAGGTTCAACACTGGTCGGTGGAATAGTCAGAAGGTGGTCAAAAGCTTTTGATAAATGTCGCCCACGATCGCCTCCATTCTCAAAACTGCATTTCAATTCTTACATTCGTTTCAAGGTCATCATTCTGCGTTACACACGTTCCTTGCAAATTTTGTTGAGTTCTGCATTAAACTCCTTATCTTGTTTGATAATGGACTGAAAATATAAATAAGATAAGTTTAAAATTTACCTGATGTCATATGGAGATACTAGCCAAAGAAGAATATGTTTGTGAGGAAGACCTCTTTTCTGCCATTCCACTGTATACATGTGGCACTTAGTATTTCCAAATATACAACCCTTAGTAAGAAGATTTATAATACATTTCACTTTTAACCGAAAAACTGGCTATTATCGTGAATGGATATTTTAGTTAGTTATATGGATCGTGCCTGTCATGAGACTTTTGCCCTTGTTTTAAATTCTATACAATTTCCGGCCATTTGGGATTACACGTAAATGTATTGAACAGACCGACAGATTACCAGGTCTTCCATAATGACATACATAAGTTAAGGCATCTTGAGTACGCTCATGCATGTAAGGTGGCCCTCCAGTAAAAGAAGATAGCAGGACTACCATCTTTCCAAATTCAGCGAGTGTGCCATCTTCTTTTTCCAGAGTATCTTTTAAATGAACATATTCTTCGCTCCTAAGTCTTTTCTGGTTATTTCGAATATAATTAAGTCGCTCGGTTTCTATTTTGGCGTACATATACACCAGAAATTGTTTCAATAGGCTGCGAAATAATAACAAATAACATTCCTCGCCACTACGCTCCATTAATCTGTAGCTGTAAAAATCAGCAGCAGAAACTGTTTTTTTAAGGGGCTGTTTAGTTATTGGGTCATGTTGAGGTATATTAATTTTATAACCATCTTCTCCACGGCAGAACATAGTGGATATTGAAAAGCGTCATACGCACGGTGTGTCTCACTGATACGCATCAATTTATTGTCTCTGCTATGGATAACTATGTCTCTCTTCTCAAACTCCTGCCCGACTATGACAATTGCAACTTCTCTTGACGTGGGTGCATTAAAACGACCTGGATGTGAATCAACAGGTTTTTTATTAGCACTAATAATTAATTTAAATTCATTTTGCCCCACGGGTAAAGAATCAATGGCAGCTTTAAAATCTTGGATATATTAATTATTTTGGTGCAGCAATTTTTGTAATCCGTTAACTAACCCAGGTTTGACACCCGTGAAAATACCACAGCGTATATATCTTTCGGTGTTGTCGTCACCGACAAAGTAAATTTGCAAAAATGAAGGCATGGCGTATTTTAGATTTGATCATCGCTCCGTTCAAAAGTACGTCGAACACGCTTCTTCCTAGAATTTTTTTTAGTAGATTTAGTCCTAAGTAGTTTCTGAGTAGATTTAGTATGGACTGTTGATCTGGGTCACTGGAATAGGCAATAATTGTTTTGGACTGACTAACATAAAGTTACTTTGATTTTGGCCTGGGTTTGGCCAGCTATAACACCCTGGGGAAGGGTTTTCACTTGAATTTGTAAAAAGTTCAGTCATTTAGGATACATCACAGCTGGTGGTGTATCAGAAGATGTAACTATAGCTGCAGTTGTCACTGCCGTTGTTATAGTAGAAGCTATCACACTACCTGCAGTTGCTGATGCTACCACTGTTACTGTGGCAGAGAGAGGCTCTCGTCTCGTGGAGCTCGTAGCAAGGTAGGTCGTAGCAAGGTCGTAGCTCGTAGGCGTAGCAAGCTCCTACCGTCAATGTTTCACCTTTTTCGCCTGATGTGATGGAATGAACAGATCTCGATCCTTTAGTAGCAAAAACTTTGTTGTTCATTTGAACACCGGTCTCGTCCATGTTAAAAATACAGTCGGGCTTGCCCAAAAGGTCATTTTGTTTCAGAACTTCTGTAAGTAAGTCGTAGAACCTGTTCAGCCCTGTTTAGAACTAATACACGTGACACTGAGAGACCTTCGGCTTGTCTAATAGATAATATAGGATTCCTTTCCATAAAGCTCTGAAGCCAATCAGTACCAGCCAGTTGCGTGTCTGTGTTAAAATTATGTTTTATATTTAATTTCTCCCCAAACTGGAATGCTAAGCTTCGTTCGAAGCTTTCCTGTTAGGGGGAAAACCCGGATCTTTCAAGCTGCTGTATATGAGCGACTAGCCGACGCTCATTTTCGTATCCAAGAGTTGGCGGTTTGCCTACAACAATTGCAGATATAAAAAAAAAGAATATATATTTGATCTTAGAACTACCAACTTAACGGTATTTTTTGATAATTTTGTGTAGCTAATCGACGGCGAACCGTCCTAGATGGTATTCCATGTCTTCTGGATATGTCATTGATGCTAATTTGCCTATCTTGCATTTCTGCAATAGCTGCAGCTAATGTTTCCTCGGTCCAAGTAATAAACACGTGGTTGGAAGCTACGTCTTACGCTTATATTTTCGGGGCATTTTCAATAGAATAGAATAGAATAGATTTATTTTCAAAATTGGATACAAGGTATCACTTATTGACGTCACATAACTTAAATCTAATTATAACTACTACCGCTTCCAAAGCGCATGTGTAGAAGAAGCGGCGGAACAAACTACACTGCAGCATTCTAAAACAAAGCAAGCAATCTAAAACATAAAACAAACATTAAAATATAGCAAGGGATAATCCCAAAATCTCAAAATGTATCGAGGCACATATCCAGACTCGCAGGGATAGATGCCCTCTACAAGAACTAAAACAAATACCTTCATCTACCCCTCCCTTTGTCTTGTTGTAATCTATATTTAGTAAGTAGTAATTTGCCAGTGGTACGTCTGTTGTTGATGCAGCTAAAAAGTCAGAATCTAAAAAGTTGTTTTGATTGAATGGCCATATGCCACATTTTTTGAATGCATTCATTGTTGTAGACATTGTTGCAGCTTGAATATAAGCATCAGTAAATATTTCACTAATTTGAAAAGTTGAAATTACACGTCCCGGGTGCGACCTTAACCAGTTAGTGCAAGCATGGTCATAATATACACTCAATGGTTTCATGAAGCCAACATCTAAGGGTTGCAGTCTATGGGTGCAGTGCGGGGGAAAACAAAGCATTACGACACCATTCTTGTGTGCATGTTCAATGACTTCTATGTTTTGCATATGTGTAACATAACCATCTAAAAGAAGCAAGATTGGTGTAGGTGTAGTAATGACGCTTCTGAAAAATTGACGACCCGTTGGAACCAATTCATAAAGGTCTCAGTTGTCATCCAGCCTCGAACATTGCATTCTGTTGTCTTGATCGAAGTCTGAAGCCCTGTTAGAGACCACTTTTTTTCTTTTATAACTACTTCCAGAAGTACTTGGTTCGTCCATCTAAAAGAATTGAACGATTAATGACGTGACTTTCATGAGACTCTTCTAAACAATCACGCAAACAAAGATGTGACGTCCAAAAAAATATATACGTCAATACTGATCTTACGTCACTCAGACACCAAAGCACCGTACACGAGAAACTATTTACTCGAAATTTAAAGTTACTCGAGTTAAAGCTACACTGTTATAAAAATTGTCCATGACAATTTTTAGAGTACGTCTTTCCACATTATAAAATTGTTTTATTATATTTTTCGGTCACAATAAACGCAGTGCAGTATTGAAAGTATTATTATATTCTTCCGGACGGCCCGGGGACACACCAAACTTGGCGACTTCAAGTAAAAAAACTGTATTTACAATTTTTGCCATGGCGGCATTTGTAGTCATAAAACCATTTCAAGATGGTGACGACATTGAATGTTTTTTGGAAATACTGGAGTAATATTTCAACGCTAACAACATTTCAGCAGAACTTCGTACGTCAGTTTTACTGACTATGATTGATGAAAAAGTTTATAAAGTTTTAAAAAGTACATTACATCCAGAGTTGCCTAAAACGAAAACACTTGTGGAGTTACAAACAGCGTTACGCCTGAGATACAAAACCAGAATATCTCATTTTAGAAGAAGAACAGCATTTGACAAATTACAACAAGAAGATGGAGAAACCATCACTAAATGGTACGCAAGAGTTTGTGACTCTGCCACGGAATGTGAATTCGGCACGTGTATTGACGCAGAATCAAGGACAAGTTTGTTACAGGCATGAGGAGTGGGCCTATTTTTGAAAGGCTGTGTGAAGAACCTATTACTAAGAAGTTGGCCGATTTGTTGGACATAGCATTGAATAAGGAAGCAGTATTACATGAAAGACAAGCACCAGTGCATCGGGTTACTTAATCTACCAAGTCCACAATTTCACAAAGTTCCAAGTCTCAAGGTGAGAAACAAAAAAGATTTTAGACATGTATCCATTGTGGAAAATCCAGTCATTCTTTTGCAAGATGTAAATATAAGAAAACACTTGCAAACTATGTAAAAAGGTTGGACATCTAACTTCAGTATGTAAAGCCAAGGCGGCAAATACAAACAACTTGGAGCTGGAGGAGGAGATTGCTGATATTTTCACAATGATGCCGGAATTACAGGTGCCGCATTGTGCAGTGTGAAATTAACTCTAAATTAATTGATACGGAGCTGGACACAGGTGCGGCAGTGTCATGTGTGCCAGAAAGTGTTTACTAGCAAAAAATTAAAAATATAGATTTGAACTCAACACATTTAAAGTTAAAAACATATAGCGGTCAGGTAATCCTACTACTATTATAAAGGCGAAAGTTTGTATGGATGTTTGTTACTCTTTCACGCAAATACTACTGAACCGATTACCATAAAATTTGGTATGTAGGTAGCTGAAGACCCAGAATAACACATAGGCTACTTTTTATCCCAGAGTTCCCGCGGGATTGATAGGGTTTCCATGCGGAAGAAGTCGCGGGCGGCCTCTAGTCTTTAATAAGTACATTTTTGATACCTAAATTAGTAGTCTACCTATTAAAATATAATAGTATACAAATATACTTTGTTCCACGAAAAATCAATATCATGGACACTTTAATAGAAAGAAACAAATAGCCGCTCTGTACTACCCATCCTACTAGGACCGACTTTTGGTCAACAGTGCTCAGTCCTGTTATTATTATTACGTCCATGGCGACTAGCGATAGCGACTGCATGAGGCCGCACCTGTACGATTGACAGTTGACATTGACACTTCAGTTCCAATGTTTCCTCTGCTATGTCAATTCATAAGAAAATTACTGGCACTTCCTCATAGTAATGCCGATGTTGAGAGACTGTTTTCCTCTATTAATAATATGAAAAACTGCCAAAGAAATAGACTTTGCACAGAAACTCTAGAGGGTTTGTTACACACTAAAAGGTTTATCACAAAGAATAATGGGCAGCCTAGTTGTAATCATTTAAAACTTTTTAATAAGAATATGTATAAACACAAACAATAAATAAAATTATTATTATTTATGTATTTTTAATTAAAAAACCTATTAAATTAAGGTGGTAGATCTACCTTATTTTTAATCTTGGATTCTATCAACATCTACCAGTTTTCGGCACATATTCTACTAATTTTCTAAAATTAGGGCTGGCAACACTGCTCAGCGCTTCACAGCGTTGCCAGACCGTACCAAAAAGTACGGTTTTCCGTATTCATCACACAACCGTACCACTATCGTACCTCAGTGCAGACCGTACCTTTTTCGTACCTTTTCCATATTAGTAGTTTATTTTTCACTACAACCTACAAAGGGTAAAAAACAATAAAAAATCGCCTTTTTATGTTTTGCTCAACATTCTGAATTTGTGTTCAAAAAACTTTTTTCTTCCAAACAAATGACTTAGCTGTTTGGATTACATTCATTGCCTTTCTTACTAAGAAACGATGAACTAAAAAAAAAAAACAAAATATAGTCTGCGGTCTGCAGGACTCAAAGAATTGGCGGGACTATCACCAAATGTCAAATAGTCAATCTGTAACCGAGATCGAACTAAATATTTAAAGATAACTTATTTTCACAAGTATGATTAGAATTTGGTTTTAATATAAAGTACTGTGTTCTGTTGTTCGGATAATCACATAACTGATTGAGAAAACAATACGAATCTCGAGACGGAAGAAAAGTTAAGTCAAGGTAAGTTGATGTTGATGATGGTTTGCATTTTTCATGCATGATTTTTGTTTGCATGGCAAGAAGGCAAAGTTGTGTGACTAAATGACAATGCTATTTCTTTTCTTATCACCACAGCCAAGGTGTGGTTTATTGCCTTTCATTCATTCTTATTAAATAGATACTGACAAACAACTTAAAATTTTGCAAACTATCTGTTCCGATCTGATGGTCAAGGGTAGAACTATACTTAATCGCCTTGGACGTTTGATATAATAAATTATTTATAGGTCGACCAGAAATATTGCAGACCTGTCAACGAGGGCGCTAATTATGCATTTTACACAATATCATTATACCCTAAACAGGATTGATAACTGATAGATACCTAGCGAAAAAACGACCCGAGCGAGATAGGTTACCTATTATATATTAAAAAGGGACAGCCGGCCCCCGTACTACCTATCATAGGTAGTACGGGGGCCGGCTGTCCCTTTTTAATAGGGCGACTTCATAGTCGCGATAGAGGCGATTTGGCTATGTGAGACAAATTAGAATTTGCTAAGATTATTTAACTTTGTAAATCTGGAATTGTTTTTATATAACATATGCTATAAAAAACATTAAATGCTAAAAAGATGCTAAATCATCCGACGCCATGACATGATATGATTTTCAGGGTTACCATAAAAAATAAAAAAGCGAAATATAAATTTATATTTTCTTTTTGATTTAAAAATACATGCAAAGAAATTAATGCGATTGTTATTTGTTGACTTAACAATTGTTAAAATACCATAAAAATATAAGTGTTTCAATGAAATTTTTGAGTAGCCAAAACTGTTGATTAAAATAGTGTTCGTTTTCGTAAATATATATTTTATATCAGTCCTTTTTTAGCAAAGCAACACCAAATAGGTATGTCATATTGAGTAAACTGTCAAATTGTCAAATATAATCAGACTTATTTTAGAAGATGTAAGAACAAGCAAGACCATAGAGCAACACTGATTACTGAATATTGTCGGGTTATGGTAACATTTTTTTTAGCCTTGTTGCCAGTTATTTTTTTTTGTTGCTTTTTTTATCCGCAGTGTGGCAAAGTCTGCTATATTTCTGGTCGACATATAAAATTAATAATCACCACTAGCGTCAAAATGAAACAGATAAGTTTGATGCTAAAAATCCTGTTTTTTTAATGTTTTGTTGAGGTTGCCATCTTGTGAATTAACAACCGAATTTAGAAAATTCCGGAGTATTTACGTATCCTACTACTATTATAAAGGCGAAAGTTTGTATGGATGTATGGATGTTTGTTACTCTTTCACGCAAAAACTACTGAACCGATTACCATGAAATTTGGTATGTAGGTAGCTGAAGACCCAGAATAATACATAGGCTACTTTTTATCCCAGAGTTCCCGCGGGATTGATAGGGTTTCCATGCGGACGAAGTCGCGGGCGGCCTCTAGTATCACATAAATTCATTTAAGTATCCTACTACTATTATAAAGGCGAAAGTTTGTATGGATGTTTGTTACTCTTTCACGCAAAAACTACTGAACCGATTACCATGAAATTTGGTATGTAGGTAGCTGAAGACCCAGAATAACACATAGGCTACTTTTTATCCCAGAGTTCCCGCGGGATTGATAGGGTTTCCATGCGGACGAAGTCGCGGGCGGCCTCTAGTACAACCTATTGGTGAAATTTTTGTTCCTATTAAGTATAAAGGTAAGAAATACAATTGTAAATTGTTAGTTGTTTCAAATGGTTGCAGATGCCTGTTTGGTCGGGATTTGGTACAAAAATTTAATTTAAATATTAAAAATTGTTACTATTCATAAGGCTGATTAGACAAGAGTATATCGAGTCAAGGCAAAATGAAACTCAGACTCCCGGAACGAAGACATTTATTCAAATATCACATTTCTATTTATGTTTGTATGAGATCAAACTTTATCGCGTTTAAAATGGGATAACCCCATCTATTATTAAAAAATAAACTAAACTTATTTATATAATAAAACCAAATTAAACATATCGCCCACCAAGGACCTTTGGCCCTTCACAAACTGAAAAAACATAAAGCAAACTTAACTTGCACAACACGTGTTCACTTTAACAAACTAAATATATGTGCATCTATCATCAGATAATACAAAGTATGTTAATAGCAAACAAAAATCTATTAAAAAAAGTAAATAACTGTCCAAATAATTTACAAATCAAAATTACTATCTCAAACATAAAGGTAGACATCAAGTAGTCATCAAGTAACATTTAAGTAGTGGACTGTAAACACTATGTAGCACTTGGCAAAAAATAATAATTCATGTTAACTTACATGAGAAAGGAAACAAAACAATATACTTGATAAAATGTAAAAATACAAATTTCTCAAAACTAGATTAACAAATCATGTTCAGCATTAACACTCTTGGACGAGGACTGTATTTTTTGAGAATTATTATTTGTAGCTTTTAATTCTTGTATAGTGTTTTTTAAGCTTTCATTTTCTGTTACTAGTTGCTTAATTTTTTTATTTGCTGACATTAATTCCTCTTTTAATTTTAATACCTCATTTCTTATTTCGAGGTTTTCCACCCGCTGTGTTCGTTGCTCATCTTCTTCATTCTCACTATCAGATGGTAAGGTACTTTCGTGTATAATGGTGTTTGTTAAATTTGTAGACTCTTCATATATCGACTATATGTCTTAGGCGTTTTGCTTTTACAAACTACACAGCTCCAAGCAATTTTATGCTTAAATGATATACGATTTCTAAGAAATATATTTATTTTTCATGTACGAGTACATAACAATGTTTATTTAGATATTGTTCTTTTTTTTCTTAAGTCCTACTACTGTTCGATCATGTCCTTTGGGTCGACCTCTGCGTTTTCGGACAGCTGGTAATCTTATTGTTTGATTAACAAGAGCATTACAGGTATGTGCCTAATTTAATGCTAAAGGCATTAAATCAGGCATATTTTTGTCATTTCTATCTTCAGTTTTTACATGTTTCTCAGCCTTTTCTAGATTTTGTTTCTGTTCAACAGGTTTCCCTATATGTAGATTTATTTCATTCTCATCCTGTTTATTATGTATTATAAGTTGTCTCTCTGCGTATTCTATCTTTTCTGCCTCTAAATCTTCTGCAAAATGGTCGATTATATGTGCCTTATTTGTTTTTATCGTTACATTTTCATAGTTTTTTGTGTCTACCTTTTCTGTTTCTGGTTCAATATGTATTATTACAAGTGTCTCTAAGTTTATTTTATTGCTTTCTTCTTGTTCATTATATACTCGTATTATTACTATATTTTCAGCAAATCAAATTTTTTCTGTTTCTAAAACCTCTGTAGTGTTATTGTTAATTTCTATGTAACTTGTTCTTATAAACGTATTTTCATCTTTATTTCTGTCATCATTTTCTATTTCTTCGTCGTTTATTTCTAAATGTTGTATTTTTTTGCTCTCTTCCTTTTAAGTACCGTTATTGTATTATGGCCTTCTACACATTCTGTTTGTTCCGTTTCTTAGAGCTCGGCAATAACTGTTTGTTTTCGTTGACTCCAGTAGTTTATAATGTTATCGAGTTGGTCGCAATGTGTTTTGAAGTCGTGCATGCTAAAATTAGAAATGATTGAAGCAATTTTCTCGCATTTTATCATAGCTGTTTTGTATATTTGCGGTACACTTAGAGTGCTTTTTCTGGGTTTTATCGTTATAACGTCACTTTGAGAACGATATAAGATTATTGTTGAAAATATTCATTTCCGTTTTTGATATAACTGCAAAAATATGTGAGCATGGCAATGATGTGGTCACGCTGGAGGAACAAGAGCATTTCACACTGCTTTGTTGTATTTCGACTATATGCAAGTTTTCGTGGTTTTCTTTGTCGCGAACTTGAAATTGTGTGTTATCTTCAGTAGTGATATCAAAGTCATAAATTTTTTTAGACTTTTGATAATAATATTGAATGCAAACGGTGTCATTAATTTCAAATATAAGTTTTCGGGTGAAACTTTATTAAAACGGGAAATTTTCTTTTTTAAAAGCATATCATGGACAGACAGAAGTACTGAACCGATTTACTTCAAACTTTCACCAATTGCTTTGTTTTAACTCAGAAGAACATTTAAAGTTTGTTTCATCAAAATCGGTTCATTAAAAAAAAGTTATCGACATTTGAATGAACTCAAGGCATGAGTTTGCCTGCAAATAAGTTACGAAATTTAAAATTCAAAGTCATTTATCATTGTACGACAGCATAATACCTATAACATATAAATAAAAGTGAAAATCAGTTTGATAATATTCTGATTTTGCCGCACATAACATGCGTAATTCTCACGTAAATAGATTTTTGGTTTGTTAGTCTACTTTAGGTTTTAGGCGATGGGCTAGCAACCTGTCACTATTTGAATCTCAATTCTATCATTTAACCAAATAGCTGAACATGGCCATTCAGTATTTTCAAGACTGTTGGCTCTTTCTACCCCGCAAGAAGAAACCAGGCCTTTTCTATTTCATTTCTATACTTAAAAGAGAAGCTAATTTTGTGGATTTTAATGTAAAAGAAAGTTGATTTCTATTCCCAGAGAAATGTGCTGCAACAAACGTGCTGCATTATTAGACAAAAGGCTGAAGTGCGTAGAAGATAACTGCATTGAAAAAAATACAATTGATTTGGCCGAATGCCTTAAAAGATTATGCTGTTTCAGTCATTATAAACGCAACCAAAGAAGACGAAAGTAAATTGCTAATTCGGACTAATGATATTTTCTATTTTTGTTCATAATAAAATATTAGAATATTCTGGATTTTTCTTTAAGCCTTCGTGTACAATGTCGGACGAATTGCTAACAGCATGAGACAAGTAGGAGATGTTGCCTAGTTAAGCCAAGAGACGTGATAATAATGCGACGTATTAAGATAATGCCGAAATACGTAAAATGTCGAGATGTCAACTAAACCAGGGATATAGACGTATGTACCATATGAATACAGCATGACGTGCAGTTGTAACGAATTCAGAAATCGTGAAACCACTTCCTTTGAGCGATTTTTTGGCAGCCCACGCTTTATTCCGGCTGCTACAGTCTGTAAAGCGGGCCTGCTAAATATGGGCCTGGGTTTGTCGGGATGATTGTTCTTGCCCTGATAATAGTGTCTGGTTAGACAAGTCCGGTAGCTGCAATTTGGTGTGACAAAAATTAAGTCAACCCTATCCAGTAGATTTTCTTTCTTGTCTTCAGGTACACCATGAAACAATAAGAGGTTAGCTTTAGACCTCATCTCAAAGCAGTCTATCTAGCAGCAGTAATGTCTGTATAACCAGCTCCATCTGTGACCGGAGACCAGATACAGCTTTCCAAATAAATATTTTGAAATTCTGGAACTCACTTGACAGATGTTTGATATCCTGTGGGCTACTGCTTCCAGCAATCCTTTCCTCAAACAAGGACATCCTAGTTGCTAACATTTTGGACGTATCATCCATTTGAGATTTCAGTTGTGCAAGTTGATCCATTGTTGTGTAATTAGTAGAGATTAGTGCGAAAATGGTGAGAGAAATAAATTAGTTGCTAACTGGCCAATAAATTAAAGGTAAATTTACTTCATTAAGGAACTACTATATAATTAAAAATTAAAATTAGGGCAAAATAAAACGCGTCTGACACACGTCAAAAGGTTCAATTTTGCTTCATGTTCTTTTCTTATTTCTTCTTTCTCTGGTGTATCCGTATATATAGTTGATTTTCTAGTTTTTCGCCCTTTAATACATTTCCTTGGGGGTTTTGGTTTTTGGTAATGGACTTACTGCCTCCGGAGTAAAGACGATACGATCATTAGTAGCTTGTGCACTTGGAGACGGTCTAGGTGAAATATCTTGATAGATACCGATGCTACTAAGTCTAGGTGGTGTATTTACTGTTTCTTCATAAGTTTGGTTTCTTACATAATAACCAAAGCTAAATTAGCTGTATTGTTCAAATACTCTGTGATTGGGACTCCTTACACACTTCTTCGTACGACTATCGAGATGAAGTGGACCTCGACGTATTCCTAGTTAGCGAGGAGAATGAAAAGTTGCAGAATCAGTTGGGATCTGGTATCGCAATATTGGTTAACCTAACAATAGATTTAATCAATACGGACATTGATAAAATGCTCATTATTTAAAGAATATCTGAGGTGAACCAAATATTACTTGATCTCCTCTCTACTGATTTCGAAGAAACCATGGGTCGTAGACGATTGATCATACCTATGTTGGACAACAAGTTTATTAATCTTATTCAGAATGTGAAACGCGACCAATTTCTTTTTAGAGACAATTAGGCGAAAACATCAACACATCTATCGAAAAATCGAGTAAACAGATAAAAAAACCAGCTCCTACATACTAATAAGAGAGTGTTACTGAACTAAAAATGGACTATAGTAGTAACGATTCTGGGTCTGATCCAGATTTTGTCCGGATAATAGTTCCGAAAGTGACAGTGCTGACGAGCTTTGGAATCTACCTCTCTCTTCTCGAAGAGTTTCAACCTATTCCGAGAGTGAGATGCCACCATAACCGGAGATACGTAGATGCACGTCTGGCCGACGGATAAGTCGTAATGTACAGTTGGATGACAATTGCAGGGCCAGTACATCCACTGCCGTCACGAGACCAATGATATCTGCCACTGATAACGCTCCAAGTACATCAGGTACAACATCTCCGGAAATCAGTAAATTTGAATGGCTGAAGCAAAAAAATTTACTCTATAGAATGGGATATGCCAACTCAAGAAGGCGCACCGCACATTGAATACACAGTCCCATTCTTAGGAATGAAAGACATATACTCTTGGATTTTAGCTCAAGCAGATCCAATGGATTACTTTGATCTGTTCATGACTCACGATATAATTCAGCATATAGTCGACCAAACTTACTTATATGCCACTCAATTTCTGATGGCTAATGATGTTAGTTCCGGATCTAGGACACATTTGTGAGTTCCTGTGACACCAGATGAAATGACAAAATTTTTAGCTTTGTTTGGTTGGATGGACTTAGTCAAACTTCCTGCTATAAAAGACTACTGGAGAGCTCATAAACTTTACAATATTCCTTTAGCCCGAACTGTAATGCCTAGGAACCGGTTTGAATTCATACTCAAGTTCATACATTTTTCCGATAGTACTTTGGCAGATCCTAACGATAGGCTGTTCAAGTTGCGAGATGTTCTTGACAAATTTATAAGTAACTACAAGACCGCTTACATACCAGGAGAAAAAAATTTGCGTGGATGAATCCTATCCTATAGCGTGATAACCTATCGTCCCATTTATCTATAAATTTAATTGAAGAATGCAAAAAGAAAATGTTCATTTTGTGTCTCAGCCGGCGAACTCGACGCACCTCACGCAGCCTTTGGATGTTGCGTTCTTCAAGCCGTTAAAGGGTGCATGGCGAGAAATTTTATTTAAGTGGAGAAAAACCGAAATGATGGCCGAAATTTAGCTACTATCCCGAAAAGCGTCTTTTCTAGTCTTCTGAAGAAGTTACTACAGCGAATCGAATGTCAAACCGTGTCAAATATATTATCTGGATGCAAAAAAGCTGGAATCAGCCCTCTTAACAAAAAAAGGTCTATCACATAGATTACTAGGAAATGTGGAAAGTGAGGAAGATAATATTTTCAAGGAGACAGCTGAAGCAACGGTAGATCAGCCAGTAATAGAAATTTTAAAAGATATGCGTTATGGAACCGGTGAAAGTAAAATAAGCAATATAAGAAAGAAAATAGAAGTAAAGGCAGGTCAAAGTGTTAGTCTTAGTGAGTATGCAGAATCTGATTTTTCGAAAATGGAAATTATTGAAAACCTTAATAGTCCCGCAGAAGAAAATCTGAATCACATAGAATTTATAGAATAGGGTTTACAAAAGGTGTAAAAACAAAACAAATTGCCTCCTGGTCAGCCAGGAATTGCATACAAATTATTATAAAATTATACACAAGTCACTTAAGTCAATTAATTCTTAATAAAATGATGAAAATATAATGTCAATTTGTTACAATAAATAAAAAAAAAATACTTCATATTTGTCAATATTTGATTTCAAGAAAATAAAATAACACACATCACATTTCACATATAATCACGTCTAAATCCCTTGCGGGGTAGACAGAGCCAACAGTCTTGAATAGACTTAGGTGGATCTGGAGACTATAATATTTCTACTCCACAGCCTGTGCGTGAAATAAAAGTTATATCGGTTGAGAAACTACCTCATATTGCGAAGCAAGACAAGAAACATAGTGAGTATTATTTTAAAAAATGTGTCAAAAATTACTTTTAATGATTTCGATTTAAAAAAAAACCAAGGTTATTCTATAAAAGCGATAAAGATATCTTACGTGATCTCATGGATAGTAATCCATATATCCATACATATAATAAAACTGTAACTCAACTTTGTCTGTACATTGAAGATATTTAAGAAAAAAAATTATAGGCGGTCTTTTTAGGGTCAATAGAAGCTAAAACAATTTTTTTTAGAATTTTTGTCTGTCTGTCTGTCTGTCTGTCCGTCTGTATGTTTGTACGCGCATCACGCAAAATCTACCGAACGGATCTGAACAAAATTCGGCACAGATATAGTTAGTAACCTGGATTAGAATATAGGCTACTTTTTATCCTGAAATTCTATCCCAAGGGGATGAAATAGGGGGTGCAAGTTTGTATGGAACTTCGTAATTTTTGAATCGATACGAGATGGCGCCTCATGATAATTTAAGAAATAACGCGATCGTAGCCACTGGCAAAATTTTAAATTAATTAATTATTTAAAAATTCTTTTTTTTTCATTGATTTAGTTTCCATGGTTTAGACATTTACTTATTTGGAGAAAAATAACCGGGAATTCATTTGACCATCCGATAAGAGATGGCGCTACGCCGCATGAAAATATAAAACTAGCATTTGAGTGTAAAAACGTCGTCATGTTTGAAATTAGATACGAGAAATTTTGGAATTAAATTCCTACCGTTATGCACTTAGATGTACATTTAGAAAATTGACAGCAAGTCTATTTTAATAGTGAAAATGTGCCAGAACGCTTGGAAAATCCCCGCCGTACCACTCTTCTGGCATACTTCAATCTTTGCCAGGATGATACATTTACTCGAACACTTCTTTATAATGAACTGCCATCTTTCTATACTTACGATAAACAAAGAGGCGTTTTTAATAGACGCCGGCTTGGTAACCCTGTGGAAGGGTTTCCAGGTGTCTATCAAGATCATGCATTAGGCAGAGTGTACACTATCCATCCAAGTAACACTGAATGCTATTATTTGCGGCTTTTACTGCACACAGTCCGCGGAGCAACATCCTTTGCATCTAACATTTCACGCGGCTTGCAGTGGGCTGCATTTGTTAGATGATAACCGAAATTGGGATGAAACTCTGGAAGATGCTGTCGTTAGTGAAAGTCCCGGTCAATTACGCTATTTGTTTTCAGTTATGTTAGTATTCTGCGGACTTTCTTACCCAGTACAGTTGTGGGAGAAATATCAAAGGTACCTATTAGAAGATTTCCTTTTTGAGGCCAAACGCGCTTAGGGAGATAATGTAACTGAATCTGATGAAAGAGTTATCAATCGTTGCCTTTGTTCGCTTCATGATGTTGTCTTATCAATTGGTGGCCATTCTTTGAGTCACTACGTCCTTCCGGAATCACAGGAAACCTCTGACGATCCACAAGTGAGTCGCGAATATTCAGCAGAGACAAGTTATGACGCTGTTGCAATGGCTGAGATCATAAATAATGGTATTGGGATGATTACCGATGAGCAAAAGTCTGTGTTTGACAACGTATTGAGAAGTGTTAACGAAGAGCAGGGTGAAACGTTTTTCCTTGACGCGCCCGGTGGTACAGGCAAAACCTTTTTGACCCACTTATTACTGGCTGAGGTCAGAAGGCAAGGAAAGATAGCATTAGCTGTTGCGTCTTCGGGGATAGCTGCCACCTTATTACCTGGAGGGAAAACAGCGCACACTATGTTCAAGATCCCTTTGGAGCGAGCGAGCAATCCTTACACCGAAAAATGAGCAAGCAGCTGCTATTAATTTAAATATTTTAGAAAAAATTGATGGCAACGAGTTGGTATACCAATTCATAAATACAGTTTTAGATAGTACCGATGCTACAACTTATCCGGTAAAGTTTCTTAATTCACTTTCGGCATCTGGACTGCCGGCGCATACAATTGCACTAAACGGTTATTGCATTTGCCAAAATTTTGTAATGGGAGTCGCCTTAAAGTGGTGTCGCTTCATAACAATATTATAGAAGCTAAAATTCTTACTGGTTGTGCAGCTGGTGAAATTGTTTTTATACCGCGCATTCCCCTCATTCCCAACAACTTTCCATTTCAATTTAAGCGTGTACAGTTTCCAGTGGCTATATGTTTCGCGATGACAATTAACAAATCGCAAGGTCTTGGAGCAGCCGGAGTCGACCTCAGGACGAATTGCTTCTCACACGGACAGCTCTACGTCGCTTGCTCGCGGGTCACCAGCTGTGACAGTTTATTTGTGATGTGTCCAATGGGCAAGACAGAAAATGTTGTATACAAAGAGATACTTTAACTTTCCATTATTATAATTACCTTTTTTTGTCTTTAGAATTTATTCGTTTTTTAACAGCTGCGCCCCCGGGACTTTGCTTTTGTAGGAAAAATAAATTATGTTCTATTCCAGGCATTATTCTTCCCGTGTACGTAAGTTTCATCAAAATCTATCTTAGTTGAATTTGCATGATTGAATAGCATCCTCAAACACGCACTCACGTAGGCACATCTATTTTTTTGCATAATATTAGTTTATGTCAAGGCTCTTAATCTAAGCAATCTTTTTATGGAAGCGAAATTAACGCAGGCGAAGCCGCGGGCAAAAGCTAGTATCTAATAAATTAAGATACATATAGTTTATTTTTGATTGACAGACCAGAAACGCCCGAGATTGCAAATTCGGGATGATGAAGATACTCAAGAGCTCTTTGAAAGGCAGACCGGTAAAGCAGAATTTGCTTCGAGGGTATGGAAAAACATATCGAAAGCACAATGTGAAGAGTGTGCGAAGTTTGGGGTTGATAAATGGAATAAGTATTTTACAAACCTTGTACTCGAAAAAAATGAATTACCTTGCTCCGTGCATGCGTAGTCGAGCATTTGCAAGAATTCTGAACTTATTGAATGCTCTAAAAAATCATCATTCTGACGATGTTGAAATGACACGGAGAAATTATAATGTTAAATTTATTATCATTAGGTAATAAAATGAAATATTAATCAAACATCGTAGGTTTTATTTTATTATTTTCTTACAAAGTAGGTACTGCGAGGTTTTTGATGGAATTTTTTACAAGGTTTATAATATATAATATATATACAATACACAAATAAACATTACATTGCTTGCACATGTATCTTGTGTACTTTGTTTTTTTTCTGTAATGCACACATCCTGCAACGCTGATGTTTTTTATTCGGAATGAGTTCAGAAAAATGCTTGAGTACATTGTCAGACGAAAATCGACACAGATCGTTTTGCACGCTGCGTGATATGAAAGGTAGAGTTTGATATTCTTCTAATCTATTTATTGCAATAATTTGCCGTATAACTTCCAGCTGAAATTCACGATAAGGCTTTTGGGGACTATTGTTCACAATTTTATATGAGTAATATGCGTTTAACATGGACATATCTATTATACGTATAGTGCAAGCTTTATATCTAAAGCTTGGTATCCCATCTCTTCGTTTTCCGTATACACGTTAACGTGCTCATCATCATATCGGCTGAATCAACTGTCCCCATATTATTTGTGTAGTCTATGACACACTCGGGTTTTAATTTCGGCAGACCAGTAGCTCTGTCTTCTTTATTTAAAGGTATATTTTTCGCATCATGTAATGTGCTGATCATAGTGACGGCCTTTTTATCTCGCCATTTTAACGTCATTAAAGGATGAGAATAGTAAGCGTCCACCTCTCCCTGACGGAGTTTTCTCAATTTAGGCATTTCTTTTCTAGTTTTATTCACTGTGCCACATGCATTTGTTCCTTTTTCATATAAATATTTAAAAAGTTTTGGGCTGGAATACCAGTTATCGACATAAAGTTGTCTGTTACAGTCAAAATAATCATTAGGAGAGTAACCACCACAGATCCACTTACACCACAGTCAGAGATCTGTGCGATATCCGTTTCTGTACCACAGTATATATGAAATCTATTATTTATCCAGTTTCACCATCGCAGACTACAAACAGTTTTATACCAAAAAGATTTATTCTTCTTAGGCAAGTATTGTTTTAATACCAGCCGACCTTTGAAAGGGACTACATTTTCGTCAATACACAGCTTTTTGTGAGGTACTATACCTTGTTTAAATTTATTTCTTGCGTGTTTGATCACATGCTGTACCTTATACAATCGTGGCAATCTCTCACTACTAGACAAAAGATCCGTAAAATGCAGCATAGCCATAATTAGTCACAATTTATTTCTACTCATGGTCTTTTGAACGTAGCACCAAAGCTTCGTCAACAAAGTACTCGAAGAATTGTAGTTCACTTGAACCAGTTGAAAACTCGTCTATTGCCGTAATGCCCGCGCCGAAATCATCAAAGTCTTGTACGATTGGAGCCGCCACTTCTGTCGTCCATTGAAAATGTTGGTAACAATGTAATAGGCGTGTGTTATTTTTATATTTGTATGCTGGCAACACTGAGGATACTGTTCTTCAATATAATTGTGTGCGCTCCCAGTTGTAAAAGTTTCGATGTCTTTAAAATAAAAGTCTTCGTCCAAGTATTAATTGTTTTTCACTTAATTCAAGAGGTTACAAAAAGAGGCTTGTTACAAAAATGTCGGAAAGCGTGATGATGCATATCATAACTTGTACCACGTCCGCGGAAATGTGGCGAAAACTTGCGAGTGTGTATGAGCAAAAATCTGAAACAAGTATTCATATTGTTCAACAACGTTTTTTTCAATATAAGTACGAGGAGGGCACCGCGATGTCTACATTCTTATCTAAAATAGAAGAATTAAGAAACCAGCTCAAACAGATGGGGGAAGACATTTCAGAAAGGTTGGTCATAACAAAAGTGTTAATGTCACTTCCAGATAAGCATTTTGTGTCGGCGTGGGAGTCCGCGCCGGACGAGCAACAAACGCTAGATAATCTCGTTGCGAGATTATTGATAGAAGAGGAACGAATAAACGAAAAGAAACCTCAAAACTCGTCAGCATCGGCGTTCGTAGCTAAGAAAAACATTAAGTGTTATAAGTGTAATAAGCTGGGACATTATCAAAATGAATGTAATCAAAACAAGGGTTCGGGACACGACAATAGACCGGGAAAAAGGTGTTATTACTGCAAGAAAGAAGGACATACAAAAAGTGAGTGCTATTTCAAGAAGAATCGGGAAAAAGACAGTAAAAGTAACGCTTTTATGGTGATGAATGTAAATAGACACGTCCAACAATCTCAGTGGTTAGTGGACTCGGGCGCTAGTCAACATATGTGCCGTGATCGCAACCTATTTACCACATATTTATCGTCGAACAATAAAACAGTTATCATTGGAAATGGCGAAGAAATTAGTGCACTCGGGTTCGGACAGGTGGCGGTAGAGGTATTTAATGGCCACGAATGGGTGAACACAACCATAGACAACGTACTCTTCGTTCCGGAATTAAACAAACAAACCTGTTTTTCGTCAAATGTTTTAGAACAAATGTATAAACAAAAGTGTCTTAGTACCACAAGTCGCCACCTGCTGCGCTACTGTCTATGCACTCTCTCTCTATGAATATGTAACTTGTCGAATACGTGTTTATTGTGTCTCATAAATAAAATCTTATTATACTATTACAATCCTGGTTTATTTTGCCCTAAATCCTTCAGGTTATGGGCCCAGGATTCGCGTTAAATAAAAGTCCGTAAATAGTTTCGGTATTGTTCTTCGACAAGATAATTAAAAATACATGATGCCGGCCGACCGTGTACAACCGGCTGTGTCTACGGCAACGAGTTCTGGCATAGCTGTTAATTTTGAAAAGCTCAGTGGAATATCTAATTATGGAAATTGGAAATTCTTGATGCGTATGTACTTGATTCACGAAGACTTATGGGACTGCATTGAAGAAAATACGCAAGGTGCCCCGAAGGTCACCGATGAGCGGAAGCAACAAAGGGCGCTTGCTAAATTATGTTTAATGGTGCAACCGTCGTCGTTTTCACATGTACGGAAAGCATCGACTGGACACGAAGCTTGGAAGAATTTAAAAACAGCTTATGAAGACAAAGGGCTGTGTAGAAGACTTGGACTCTTACGTACATTGTTTGGATTGAAATTGGAACAATTTAGTGACATGGAAGCATATCTCCTAAAGATCACAGACTTAGATCAACAACTACGAGACATTATTACGCGAGCTTAATACTAAAAAGACTAGACGAATCAACCGACACCCCAGAAAACTACCAAACTGCATTTTTTTAAAACCGTTCAACTGGCGACCATATGTTTACCCTACGTAGAATCCTGGATGAGGAATGGAAAACCGGAGAAACAACGTATGTCCTCGCAATCGACCTAGAACAAGCATTCGACACAGTAGACCTAAACGCACTAAAAGATGTACTTTTGTCTAGAACCAACAAAGCCCTTACCGACCGTATTATAAAAGCTACCATGAACGAATCTACATGTAATAAAATGGTTTGGCCAACAAACCAAGTGGATCAAAAAAGGCAAATGAGTAAAACAAGGCTGCCCTCTTTCACCACGACTCTTCACCATCTTAATGGACGACGTTTTCAAAACCCTAGAAGACGAAGAGCCTTGCATTCAACTCAATCAAGACAGAGTAATAAAGCTGCCAATCATTCTAGCCTTTGCAGATGACGTCATAATCATATCGAGTAACCTGTAACTACTAAACACAATTTTCACTAAAGTTAAATCATTATTTAAAACAGAAGGACTCAAAGTCAACGATACAAAAACAGAATTACTCGTCCGCGACCCAGAAAACAATAATAATGGGAACTTCTACAGTTTGGACAGCATAACAACAACTCCAGCAAAGAAAATCAGATACCTATATTACCGCAACACTCAACAGAAATAATACAGTGCATGAACGTTGCAAACAAGCACTCAAAAATACCAAAATACTCAAAAAACTCATAGAGAAATCCCGCATGGAATGGCAAACAAGACGATTGTTGTACAAAATGGCAATAGAACCAACAATGATACACGGCCTTAAATGCGCTGCCATAACTAAAACCAACATAGCAAAACTAAGAAGATATGAACGAATAATATTACGAGACTTGCTTAACAACACCGGCCCACACCATGCGAAGATACATGAAATCTTAACCATTATTAACCCTTTATTTTATTTTTAATTACTTTAATTCCCTTTGAATTTTTTTTTTATATTAGTAGTTTAGTTAGATTGCTTAGTGTAAGTTTTAGGTTTAGTTTGTAGGTATTACTTTCATAACGTTTTTTTTTTAGTTTTTGTTTTGTCTTTTCATTGTATTTTTATTCTTGTATTGTTGTGCTTTTTTGTTTTCCATTCATTATGGATATCGATAGGAATGCACGCGAGTTACTATAGGTATGCTAGAAATTTAAATTTTTGGAATTATGCGGCTTTTAACGACTGGAAAAAGAGCGATCGAGGTGGCTAGGGCTTGATTTTTAATGCCTGTTGAAAGGGGCAATTGCCCGTGTTGCCATTTAAGAACGGCTGTGGAACTGCGGGCATCTTATAAGCTGGAATACAGGTGGCGATGTCTGCGACGCGACTGTAATGGCACAATTGTGTCACCTTTAAAACATATATTTTTTTAATAAAAGCAAATTTTCGTTTTGAACACCTTTCGAGTAATATTGCACTTTTATAGAAAAGATAAGGTGACACAGGCGGCTATAGATGCAGGAGTCACAAAAAACTGCCATTCAGTTTTATCATTACTTGCGGGAGATGTGTGAAGTGGCTGAAGCTCACGATCGTGAAATGTTGGGGGGTGTGGATGACGTCGTAGAAGTCGACGAAACGCAATGATATACAAATAAATACAGACGTCAGATATGGTCTTTCGGGTGCATTTGCCGTTGACGGATATATCCGCAAACGCAAGATGACGTTGTGACGCCTTTGACGTATATTTCAGTCTTCAAATAAAACGGATAATTTAACATTTAACCATACACTATTTTCTGATTTCAAAGTTTTGAAAAGGCAACCCAAGTTTTTCAAAATAGAAATCAGAGGCAAGACCACAAATGTCTCTATCGATAGATTGAAGCCAGCCTACTTAGCACGTGAGATCCCGCTACATTGGTGACCCCGACGTGATTGGAAGTAACCTTCTCTATCATCATCAACTCCAATCCCCTCAGCATCACTCCTCACCCTGCAAGCAGTCACACAGCAAGCCCAGCAACTGAGTGTCGCAGCAGGTCCATCGCAGCCGACTCACCGAGCTCTTTAAAATCGCGATTTAGATTCTTCGCTGCTATTGGTTGAGCGCGTCAATTTCTTCGCGATGGTTGACAGTAGTTGTTTGATTGTATGTTGTGACAAGTGGCGTAGAGATGTCGCCACATATGAATAAAGAAATATGGGATTTCCACAAGTTGCTTGTCAAAAAGCAACTTTCTGTGTATAATGCACTTGCACAGTAAATTCAGGGTTTAAATGAAGAACTTAAACATTATTTATCGCAGGCAGTCGTGGACCTGAAATATGATCCTATACATTACTGGCAAGAGCAAAATATCTATATATCACCACGTTCATTCGTGGATTTGGAAAAGGCCTATGACAGAGTTGAGAGGAATGAATTGTGGTCAGCACTTTCTATGCATGGGGTGAGCAGTCTCTTGATACGAGCACTGAAATCCTTATATGAGGATTCGAGTGCTTGTGTCAGGATAAACGGAGCGCACACTGAGTGGTTTAAGATTGAGAAAGGTGTTAGGCAGGGATGTGTTGCGTCACCGTTGCTGTTCAACCTATTTATGGATAGTTGTTTGACAGATTTGAAAGAGTCTGAAAGTGGATTAAGGATGAATGAATTACTCGTCAAATGTCTGCTCTATGCCGACGATCAGGTTATACTGGCGTCATCAGCGGAGGAGTTACAGGAGATGGTAAACTGTATGCATGAAGCTTTAAAAGAGAAAGGAATGAAAGTGAACGTAAGTAAAACTAAAACACTGGTTTTTGAAATGGAGAAAGAAATGACAGCATGTAATATTTTGATTGGAGGAGAAAAAGTTGAGCAAGTGAAAGAGTTTGTATATCTAGGATCAAAGTTTACATCAGATGGCAAGTGTGATAGTGATATTGAAAGGAGAGTGAACGCGGGGATCATGGTGAATGGAGCTTTGCATGCCTTTATGAGCAGTCAGAAACTATCCAAAAAGGCTCGACTGGCTGTGCACAGGGGCGTGTTGGTCCCGACATTAATGTATGGGAGTGAAAGTTGGGTATGGCAAAAGAAGCACGAAAGCAGAATAAATGCAGTGGAAATGAGAGCGTTAAGGAGTATGTTGGGTGTGAAATTGAGTGACCGGATAAGGAACAGCGTGATAAGGGAATGTTGTGATGTGAAAGAAGATGTAGTTACAGGAATAGAAGAGGGTATGTTGAGATGGTTCGGTCATGTGGAGAGGATGAATGAAAACAGGTTGACTAAGCAGATATACAAGGAGAGTGTGGAGGGAAAGGTCGGGGTGGGAAGACCTAGACGAACATATCTTGATCAAATTAAGGACGTCCTGGTGAAGGGTCAGGTCAAAAGTGCCCGAAACCGCCGAGCTTGCATGAAGAGAGTTATGAATGTGGATGAAGCAAAGGAAGTATGCAGGGATCGTGGCAAGTGGAAAGAGGTAGTCTCTGCCTACCCCTCCGGGAAAGAGGCGTGAGTTTATGTATGTATGTATGTATGTATCACCACGTTCAGTCAATAGCCATGACGTATATGACTATTGTGGGAACATCCGTTCCTTGTGAGCGCCTGTTTTCAGTTGCTGGAAACATCGCAAATTATGAGCTTGGATCCCGGTAGACTTGACAGATTGTTCTTTAAAAGTTGAAGTTCCCAATTATTATTATCTAAATATTAATAATTGGGAACTTCAAGCCAAATTATCTAATTGTTTTTGATTAAAAAAGATTTGAAAATAAGTGTTTTGTTTTCTATCTGATCTGATACTTTGGATAATAGTAATAAAAATAATTGTTAAAAGATTTTGATTAAAAGATCGTTAATTATAACATTTGTCTAATTTTTATGAATTTTATTTATACTTACAGTGTAAAAACCAATTTAAAAATATCTATTTTTTGAAAATCGATATTTTAAACCTCGATTGTTTGAGGATCAAGTTTGTTTGTTTGTTTTCTTTTCACGCGTTATCTAAATAACCAATCTTCTTGAATTTTCGCATATATATAGTTCAGAGTATGGAGAAGGACATAGGGTACCTTTCATTTTGAAAAAAAAACAAACGTTCCCGTGGAATTAACGAAAAACCTGTGCTCTCTAACATAGATGGCGCTAAATGCGCGGAGTGAATTTTGAATCAATGGAGATACAATTTGGCAGAATGTCAGATTATGACTTGAAGACGTATGCCAAGAATTTATAACTTTGCAACATAATCACTAGATGGCGCCTGCTTTACGACGATTACAGCAGACACATACAGATATTACTTTTAATGACCACATTTATAATGAAGCACTGATTAAAATTGAAAACAAGGTTATAGCAATGTCGGGAAAGAAACTACAAGATTTTGGAATGGTAAGCCCACAAAGAGTATATGAAAATGACTTAGACGACGATATAGTTCGGGAATTAAACTATAATATTACAGTATTACAACAGCAAGTCAACAAGTTAGTCCCTCGACTACTTCCAGAACAGAATCAAATTTATCAACGTGTGTTAAATCAAATCGAATCAGAGTGGCTGTGATCGGTGGTCCATTTGCGCCGAGCCTAATGGAATCTTGGATAAAAAATTACCCAGACTAATTTACGACTGATGGCACTGTGATTTCCTGCAAGGTTTGTGAAAAGCGAATACCTTCATCAAAAAAATATCAAATCGATCAACATGTGAGTACTGCTTCCCATTTAGCGGCAAAACAGAAACCTACAAAAAGTCAACAACAACTACTGACTAGGGTTGCCACGAATCGTGAATTGGTCGAATACCGAATACCTAATATTTGGCCAACGAATATTAAGCGGCATTTAAGTACGCTGAAACACAAAACTAATTTAAAAAATCAATCAAGTGCTTCGAATATTGCAACATATTTTGTGAGATCGACATCGGAGGACCTCCTTACTTCAGCAGCGGAAGGCGCTCTCATCTATCATACAGTAAGCCATCATATGTCTTTTAATTCATTGGACTGCACTTGTGCTCTCAACCGCGAAATATTTTCGGCGTCAGATACTGCAAAAAAAGTTACGTGCAATCGAACAAAAGCAGCTGCGATCGTCACCGGAGTGCTAAGCCCTTTGTCGGTTGAACAATTTAAGACTGATTTACAAGATGTACCGGGTTAAAATCACCAAGGTGGAGAATTTGCTTTGCCAGCAAATAAATGTCAGAATTTAGTGTAGTTAAGCAAACCTCTAGTGTAAATATTATTAACTCTGCTCATATTAACTGTACATTATAATAATATTGTTCTATTGTAATAAATAAGAATCTATGTAACTGACAACATAAGCCAAATCTGTTCAAAAACAACAATCCAGAGGAAACTTGTTTCAAAGCTTTCATGAAACGTAACCCCAATATTACTTATCGTACATCTGAAGGCGTGACGAATGCCAGTTCTTGCGTTTCTGAACAAGATATCCGAAAATGGTTTTCCGAAATTCATCAATATTTTGTTGATCATGATCTTGTAGACGTGCTCAAAGATCCGAACCGCATTTTTAATGCTGACGAAACAGGATTTAATATTTATCCAAAATCAGAAAAAGTGTTGGCTGTGAAAGGAAGTAAAAACGAGTACCATATAGAAAAGGCGCCAGCTATAGAAAATATTACTGTAATGTTTACTTTCTTCGCATCAGGCCAGATTAAAGGGCTGACAACCTTATTACATTCCTTTTTGCAGTAGTCAGCATTTTAAGTCGCAAGAGGCGATCCTGCTTCACGGGCTCGCTAGTCGACTCAAAACTTCGGTCCGTGGTGGTCACTAGTTCCTACTATATCTTTTGTTTCATTTAAATTCTTTTTTTTAAAACCCCCTCTTAGTGGCTCGTTCTTACATTGGTGGCAGCTATAATTGGGATCTAAAATTAAGGGTTCTCGGTACGTCTTCGGTCCAGTTTTCCAGTTTTTCTACTAATTTCTACATTCTACTTTCTATTCCAAAAACTGTGATTGTGATTCAAACCCCAGTACTCTGAACGCTTGTGCCAGTGAAAAACATACAAACCTGTGAGTCCCAGAAAGTGCTAATTTTCTACTCTTTATAAACTAATTATCATCTGAAACACCCAGTGCTAAACCCAGTGCAAATATAAATAAGACTATAAACAATATATAAATACTATACTGAAACCTAAAAGTTATTGCAAATATACTAAATCCGTACTAACTCTATAAATCAATCAGAACCATTCTTTCAATCATAATTATTCCAGTGTATCTCTCCTGAATAATTATTCAAAATAATTGTAATAAGTGAACGTGTATGGACTTCACCGAGTCGCCTTATCGCCCGAGATTACGATTACTGTTCCCCGCCTTCGCGTCGCCGTCTACACTATGAACGCCGCCGTGGTCTGTGCAACATTGTTACTGTAAGGCTTTTCGCACACGGGTCGTAAGCGTAGTTGTCTCGTGCGCGTATCGTAATTACGCTACGTGTACAAAACGCGGAGTGTTCTGCAAACGAATCGTAGCGTAGACGTATCGTTTTGTAATATCTCAGTTGAAATCATGGCGTCAAGCGTACTAGATGTGTTTGAGGAATTTATAGACGACCTTACCTTTTCTTCAGACGAAGAGGATTTCTTGTTATATGATTTCGTTATAAGTAGAAAGCGACGTGCTTATTGGATCCATCCATACATAGAAAATAATTACAATAAAAAATATTGTTTGTTGCTGCTCGTGAACTGTCAGAATGATAATAAAGTTACAGTTTTTATAGAATGAGGAAGGATACCTTTTCAATACTTAAAAATATTTTGGGAGCACACCTATTAAAAATGATACTAACATGAGAGAGGCTGTACCCCCAGAAGAGCGAATAAATTTTTCCACCAGGCCCCCAAATTCTATAATTTTGCCAGTTCTTGAATCTTGAAAATTTTTTCTACGCTTCCATTTGTTACGCCAGTACGCTACGACTATCGTAATGACACGAATAGAGTACCTCAAACGACACGCTGCAACACTGCATCGTGTGCGGACTTGTTTGAACATGTTCCTGCTCGTATTGCTCTCGTACTACGCGCGTTCTACGATACGCTTACGATACGACGCCGTGTGCGAAGGGGGTAAGTCTGGTCTATTGGTTCTTCTTAGAACTTCTTAGAAATATTATAACTTCCTTAAAGCTCTGTAATCTCGGTTGGGCAAACTAGTTCACATACTTATTTATAGATTAAGTTTGAATTATTTTATTTAAGTTGTTTGCTTTTGTAAAATTTTATAAATAAATCTCTTAAAATGTCAGACGCCAAAACATCAAAAGACACACTTTCAATGCCAACTCATATCGACCTCCCTTCAGACACAGAAGAGGATAGGCCCATTAGCCCCTTACAAAAGGGTAAAAAAGGGAAAAAGAGCCCAGGTTCCACAGGAGCTCTTAGTTTAAAGCTCAATATTTTACTAAAATTCATAAAACCATATGAAGGCAGTAGAGAAACTTCAAATTCATTTATCATTAATTGTAACAACGCATACGAATTAGCAAATAACAACCAAAAGCCCATATTATTTAAATATATTTTGTGCCAGCTTCAGGGGAAGACGGAAGTCGCCTGCTGACTCAAAGATTTTAACACTTGGGAACAACAAGATTTCCTTATAACTCAATTTGCCGAAAGGAACATTATTCTCACCTGCTATCAGAATTACAGGAAAGCAAACAAAACAACAATGATAACGTGAGTCAATATGCGCTACGCATAGAGACGTACTTGTCACAACTCTTAATATAAATTTCTCTTAAATGAAATATTTGTTCAGTTCAAATCTCGTTAATCTCGCGAGATCTCGCCCTTTTTCCCCCCCGATATTAATCTCGCTCAGAAAGGCCGAGATCTGCGAGAACGAGATTGCATTCCCTAACCGTTCCTCGACCTGAAAAGGAAAACTCTGCAGTCAGAACACAACTTGTTTAAGATCTCCTTAGAACTGACCACTTAAACAATGAAGAATCCAAAGCCCTTCAGGAATTATGTGCTGATTACTCCAACGCACTTATTAATACCAAATCATACAAATTTCCAGGAATACACAAAAAAGAAGTGGATAAACAAATCACGCATATGCTAAATCAGGGAATAATAGAACCCTTTGTATCACCTTGGTTATCTCCCATATGGGTCGTGCCCAAGAAACTTGATGCATCAAGTCAACAAAACTGGCGCGTAGTCATAGACTGTCGAAAGCTCAATGATATAACCATCGGAGATACTTATCCTATTCCCCAAATAACGGAAATCCAAGATCAGCTTGGTAGTAGTAAATACTTCAGTACATTAGACCTGGCATCTGGATTTCACCTTCTTCTTTCAATTTCTAGAGAAAACAGCCTTCAGCATGCCTCGAGGTCACTTCCAATTTTCACGCATGCCATTCGGTCTTAAGAATGCCCCGTCAACCTTAGGCGTTGAACGCCTAATGAACACCGCCCTATCTGGCTTACAAGGCATCCGCTGTTTCGTATATCTTGATGTCATAGTTATCTACTCATATGATCTTCAATCTCAGATTCAAAACCTGCAGGCTTACTCTCGACTCACAATGCCAATATACAATGCCAATCTCAATGCAAGAAACGTCATTTGGCACTCTTGAATTTCACACTAGCGCCACATTGGGGCGAAATCGGGCGGATATTGAGTGAACTAATTAATAATGAGATTGTGTTCTGGAACTTGGAATTCGTTACTCTTGAAGCCATTTTGACAGCTCGACATTGCGTTGAACTTGTGTTAGTCTTGGATATTTATTGTGATAATAAGGAAATAGTAACTTTGTGAAAATTGCGTATACATTTTACTTGTTAAAAAGTGCATACAAGGGCTTGTTTGGTAGAAAGGATTTGCGAGAAACGCGTAATTTGCGCAGGATTGCTCGGTACGCCGATAATGCACTTGCTATGAGTGATGACGAATTAAAGCGAAATTATCGTGTCACCAAGGCATTGTTCCATTATTTATATCAAGAGCCTTGATGCAAGCTCCTAAAAGAAGAAGTGATATCAGTACAAAATACAAGGTAATTTTGTTTTAAATTATGTGAGTACTTTGTGTTAGTTTGTAATACAAACAAGTTTGCAAAAGTACCTAATTGCTTAATTACTTGGTTTTGGTCTACAGATACTAGTAGCACTTTCATTCTATGCAACCGGCAGCTACCAACGCCTAGTAGGATGTTCACTAGGTACTCTCATGTCGCAGCAATCAGTATCTCGGGCATTGAGGGATGTGACAGCAGCATTGAACCACCCGACAATCCTGCATAAATACATAAACTTTCCTCAAACCATTTCAGAACGCAATGTTATTAAAAGAAGGTATGTAAATTGTGTTTTGGAAGACACAATCATGACACAATCGCAATACAAACTCAATCTCAAGGTTAATGATTTCAAGAGTAACAAACTAAATTGAGATTTGAATTGGATTGCGACAGAATTGAGATTGGGATTGAGTTCGAGAGTAAGCCTGCTGGCCTCTGTGTTCCAAAGGCTCAGAGAATTCAATCTCAAACTTTTACCGGACAAGTGTGAATTCCTAAGAAGTGAAGTAGCCTACCTTGGCCACATCATATCCGCTGACGGAGTCAAACCTAACCCCGATAAGGAAATCTTGGAGTTAGCTGTTAATGATGTTATAGGAGGTTAATGATGTCATTGGAGATTGGGTTGTGGTGAACCTAATTTCGCAAAAGAATCTTATTCATAGATACATATATTGGGCAAATACTGAGTGAAAGTAGAGCTGGATATGACATTTTTTAAGCGAATTTACGTATATTATATAAATTAATGATAAAATATTCAAGTGGCCTGTTAACGAAGATATTGGTGCAATTGCTAAATATCAAGTAGTGAAAAAACTGCCAGTTCCTGAAATAAAGTCGTCATCAAAAAGAATCATTACTTTTCCAAAATCATAAATAAATTTAAAATTGATAAATAAAAAGTAAAATGATAATTGCTGATAAATAAAAAGAAGTTTAATTTTAAGATAAAAATATTTTTAGCTTTTGCCAAAGGGGTATTTTGTTTTGTTTATAAACCAATTTTGTTTATAAACCTACCAAACCATAAACTCTATGAGAGTTAGTGCTTCAACTTCTCGAGCCAATGAAAGCTCCCAGAGAGAGACATGCGATTAGCACCTGACAGAGCAAGGCGAGCTACATCGCGGGCGTCTCAGCTCTAAATTTCGAATCTAATAAAAGGCAACTGTCAGGCACATATTGTCCATAATTCTGTGAAACATGCTATGGGCTACTTGAATTGTGACGTAGAAAATATTGTTTTAAAAACATATAGTCATTTTTCAGTATTGTTTCTATGGTTGATCGTGAATTTCATGAAATTAAGCGTCATATTGGCACTTGTTGGTTATCTTTACTTCCAGCCATTGACACCCTTTTACTGAATTGGGTACCAATATGTAATTATTTTATATGTTTAAGTGATAATTAAAATTGATGACACTACTAGAATACAAACCATTTCTAATATAACTTTCATGCCACTTCTTCTTTCCGAGTCTTTCTCTTTCTCTTTGGTATCTTTAGACGATGTGCACAAAGCATTACTTTCCATCAAATCTAAGGCTGTTGGTCACGATGCTATCAGCCATCAAATGGATTTGCTCCTTCTTGATTTTATTCTCCCTGTCCTTACCCATATTATTAATTTTTCAATGAGTACGGGAGCATTTCCTTCTATGTGGCGTAAAGCTTTTGTGCTACCCCTGCCAAAAATCGACAATCCCACCGCCTTAAGTGACCTTCGGCCCATTTCTATATTGCCTTATTTTTCAAAAATTCTAGAAACACTTGCTTTATCCCAATTATCTTCCCTCGTCATGTCTAACACCCTGCTTAGTAATTTTCAGTCGGGATTCCGCCTAGGTCATAGCACCAGTACTGCCTTGCTCAAGGTCACAGAAGACATGAGAGTTGGTATGGACCATAGTAAGATAACTGTGCTTGTCCTTATTGATTTCTCCAACGCATTCAACACAGTTGACTATGAAGTCCTGCTAGCGCTTATGTCACTTTTTAATCTCTCTACGACCGTCCTAGAATGGCTGTCATCTTATCTTCGCGGTCGACAACAAGCTGTCCGCCTCGACCAGACCCTTTCTTCGTGGCGAGATCTGTCTTCTGGTGTCCCTCAGGGCGGAATCCTGTCTCCACTACTCTTCTCTATTTTCATCGACTCCCTTACAACTCGGCTTTCCACTTCTCACCATCTATATGCTGACGATCTTCAACTATACCATTCTTGCGATGCTAATGATGTTAACTCAGCTGTATCCCTATTAAATACTGATCTGTATCACATTGCTGAGTGGTCAAGAGAGTTTGGCGTCTTTGTAAACCCGAAAAAGTGTCAGGCCATCATTGTGGGAAGTTCAGGGCAACTTAGCAAATTAAAAATTAAAAATGTGCCTCCCATTAAATTTGGCAATAATATTATTCCTTACTGCCCTAGTGTCAAAGATCTTGGTCTGCATATCGACTCCACTCTCAGCTGGGTAAATCAGGTTACTGAAGTTAGTCGTAAAGTAACTGGAACACTCCGTTCTCTCTACAGATTTAAAAACTTCCTTCCTCAGAACACCAAAAAATTACTCTGTCAATCCCTTATCCTTTCTTTAATTGACTATGCAGACGTGTGTTACTGTGATTGGAATCAGTCACTTTTCTTAAAGCTGGATAGACTAGCAAATAATTGCATTCGTTTCATATTTGATTTACGAAAATATGACCATGTCTCCTCTTTTCGTTCTCAGCTCAAAATTCAAAATTTTTTATTCATTATTATAGGATATTATTATATCGCTTAATAATTGTCGTATGGTTTAACAACTTGGTTGACGTCAAATGAATTACTTAAAAACTAAGTTTACTGCCGCTTCCAAGGCGTCAGTGCAGAAGAAGCGGTAACAAACTGCACTGCAGCATTTTCTTCAACAACGTCAACTTCACAATATTAAATTATACTTAGAATAGAATGTGGACGGGAGAATACATTGTTCACGGGAGATTTATATATTTATGAGATTTAATATTGAAAAAAGAAAAATATATATATATATATATTATGGATTGCCAATTTTAAAAAGATTTATGTACAGAGTGTACTGAAATTTTGCTTTAAGTTCAAATTAAACTACAATTAATTACGAGGTTCCTGTGCCAAGCTCGAGCCAGATGTTTTTATCATTAAGGTAATCATCAGTCCTATAATAAGCCTTCTCACAAAGTACTTTCTTTACATACTCTTTGAATTTTCGGTTGGGCATATCAAGAACAGACTCCGGCAACCTATTATAAAATCGTATACAGTTCCCCATAAATGATTTACTGACTTTGCTAAGCCTATGAAACGGCATGACTAATTTATGTTTATTACGTAAATTTCTATCAGTTGTGGCACTAACTTTTTGAAAAAAAGAGGTATTTTTCCTAACATACATTATGTTCCGTGCCGTGTGGTTCCCGGCACTATTACAAAAAAGAATAGGACCACTCCATCTCTTTCCCATGGATGTCGTAAAAGGCGACTAAGGGATAGGCTTATAAACTTAGGATTCCTCTTTTAGGCGATGGGCTAGCAACCTGTCACTATTTGAATCTCGGTTCTATCATTAAGCCAAATAGCTGAACGTGGCCATTCAGTCTTTTCAAGACTGTTGGCTCTGTCTACCCCGCAAGGGATATAGACGTGATCATATGTATGTATGTGTATGCATACATTATAAGATCAAAAATGTACTGGGACGCTACTGTAGGTATGTTTATTTTCTTAAAGAGTTGTCTTAACGAGTCTCTTGGTCCTAAGCCGTAAATTGCGCGAACGGCCCTTTTCTGAATTATAAAAATAGTTTGTATATCAGCCGCGCTACCCCATAAAAGTAAACCATAAGATAACAAGCTATGAAAATAGCTGAAATAAACAAGCCTAGCTGTAGCTACATCTGTCAATTGTCGGATCCTCCTAACAGCATAAGCGGCAGAGCTAAGTCTATTGGATAGTTTAGAAATATGAGCACCCCACTGTAGCTTTGCATCAATTATAATTCCTAAAAACTTTGTATTTTCAACAAATTCTAATTTCTGGCCTTCCAGTATTATGTCAGTATTGGCCTGCCTTACGTTTGGAAGGGTAAATTTAATGCATTGGGTCTTATTAGCATTTAAAAGAAGATTGTTGGTTGAGAACCAGATAGATATGGCCGACAGTATATTATTAACCGAACTTACATTTTCGCTATGGCGATCTAATTTAAATATTAAAGAAGTGTCATCGGCAAACAGCACTATACCCGCCTGTTTTTCCACCATAAAAGGCAGGTCATTGACATATACTTGCATATATAGCTTGGTTGGCTGCCTATTCCTTTTCGTCGCAAAGCTAGAATCCTATCCATGCTGTATACTATTCTCAACGATCCTTTCGCTCCAGATTATCTTAAATCGAAGTTCCCACTTTTAAGCGTTACCCACGCTCGATCCCTTCGCTCTTCTGATAACCTTCTTCTGGCCACTCCTGCCCACCGCCTTGGATTCATGTCGAATTCATTCCAAGTACAAGCCATCCGACTGTGGAATTCCCTTCCTAAATCTATTCGGAAAGCGCCTAATAGATTTGCATTCAGGGAGCAAGTCCATAAACATCTTTTTGACCAGTAGTTTTATTTTGTTTTTAAACTCTACACAATCATCCAACTTATGTAGTATATGTATGTTTATTTTATATACTGTATATATTTATCGTCAAACTTAAATATGTAAACAATATTATATGTAAGTGTATAAGGTATTCTATTATTCATATTTTTCTTATTATTATTATATATTTTTTTACACTCATTGCACCATCCGTACGTCCATCTCAGTTTGGTCCAAAGGTTCGACTGAAAATGTATCTTGATTCAATGAATATTCAGCATAAAGTATTTAAAAACAACCTTCCTGGTATAGATTACATAAACAATGGATTTTTAAGGAGGCACAAAAATTATATATCAAAAAGAATATGCCAAAAAATTAAAAGGGCTAGAGCGGCTGTGTCAGCTGATACAATAAAAGAATATTTTATTGAACTGGAAAAATCCTTAGAGGACGTCCCTGTCCAAAACATTATCAACTATGACGAAACCAATCTTGCAGACGACCCTGGTCGTAAAAAAGTCATCGTCAGGCGAGGATGCAAATACCCAGAACGAGTAGTAAATCACTCAAAGGGATCAATTTCTGTGATGATGGCAGCCACAGGTGATAGTAAGTTTCTGCCGCCTTATGTCGTCTACAAGGCGCTACATTTATACAATTCTTGGACGACTAAAGGATCTTATATCGCTAGGTATAATAGATCGTCATCTGGCTGGTTTGATGGAGAGATTTTTGAGGACTGGGTGAAAACCATAGTTATACCTTTCCTAGAAAACAAAGGTAAGAAAATTTTTATAGGAGACAATTTGTCGTTTCATCTTTCTATTGATCCCATAAAACTATGCCAAGAAAAGAACATCAAATTTGTTTTCTTACACGCTAATTCCACTCATATCACCCAGCCCATAGATGTGACAGTATTTAGACCGATGAAGATAATATGGCGACAATTATTTGAAAAATGGAAAAAAAAGTGCGATGACAGCAGAATACAATCATGCGTTCCAAAGGGTTGCTTTCCACAACTATTGAAGTTACTAATTAATGAACTTGATATTAATGCTGAAAAAAATATTTAAGCTGGATTTAAAAAATGCGGGATAATGCCTTTAAATGCCAACGAAGTATTAGAAAGGCTTCCTCATCATGAAAAGATTGAAGATGAAAGAAAAGTAACAGCTGTGTTACTTTTTTTTCATCTTCAATTTTTTTTTGTGAAGAAACATCTTCAAGTTACAAGGAATGCGGTATGGAACAATGAATATAAAAGAACCGAAAAAAAAAAGAGAAAGCTAGAAGTTATTTCAGGAAGAAGTGTTAGTGCCGAAGAAAATGAAATAAAAGAAGATCAGGAACCTGTACAGCCAAAAAAGAAGAAAACATCATTATCAATAAAAGGGAGAGGGATCGGCAAAAAAACAAAGATTA
The DNA here is from genome assembly GCF_032362555.1 of Amyelois transitella. Taxonomy (NCBI): domain Eukaryota; kingdom Metazoa; phylum Arthropoda; class Insecta; order Lepidoptera; family Pyralidae; genus Amyelois; species Amyelois transitella. The sequence continues at coordinate 7,725,332 of NC_083524.1, forward strand.
AATCTGATGATATCGAAAATCAGGGTCATCCAGAAAAAGTAGATAACACTAATATTATCGTATTACCGAATGAAATACCTAATCCCGCAGACCCAGACCCTTTTGATTTTGAACTAGAAACATTGCCAATAGTTTTTAGCGATAATTATGAATGTCAAGAAATTGTTATCACAGCCGATAATAAAGTTAATGAGGGCCAACAGGATATTAAAATAAAAGACTCTTGTAAACCACGAATAAAAAAATAATACAGATATAAAATGTAAATTTCCACTACCTGTTAGGAAAAATAATAAAACTCAAAATAACAATGAAGATAAATTGTCTAGAAAGAAGAGAAGGAAAGAAAATTTTGATTACTATAAAAATAATGAAGAAATTTTAAAAATTTTGGAAGATGATTTTGCGACAAGCAATACACTCCGATTTCTAGTGTGTACAATGAATACCTATGAGTATAGATTAAAACCAATTTAATAAATAACTGTTTCTTTTTTCCGTTTAGTAATTTTTCCATGACATAGTGTCATGAGTACTAGATTTAAGTTTATTGTATTTATTTTTTTGTAAGTTAAGTTAAAGTATTTTCAATGTATTAGAATTATTCATTTATAGTAAATTAACAATTCATTCTCAGTATTATTTTGTTGTTATTTTGCTGTAAGTTAAGTCAAAGTATTTTCATTGTACATTTATAGTAAATAACGATTTATTTTCAGTTATAAAATAATAGTAATAAAACTTATGTGAATGAGATTAAATGTTTGGGAGTCACTCTTGACTGTCACCTGGTGCAAACCACATTTTGATTACTTAGTAACCAAATTAAGTAAATATACAAGGTGTCTCAAAAGTAAGTTCACATTTGCTTATTTTATTACGCGAAAGCAACTATTCTGAGGGGCGCGGGGGGTATGTCAGTCGGTAGTCTGGCTCTGGGGAATTTAACCGCTATGGAGCGTTTCTCTGGTGCGGACTGTGCGTTGTGCGTACGTGAGTTTTACAAAAACGGTAATTCGGCGACTGTAGCGCGTAGAAAATTCTGTAGTATTCGACATATTCGTCACTTAAATGATGCGCCTAGCACTCGACTCATTGCAAAATGGGTTAAAGAGTTTGAAGAGACTGGGTCAACTCTGGAGAAACCAAAATCTGGGCGGCCAAGAACATTAAGAACAGCCGAAAATGTGGATAGTGTTACTCAGTCTATTCAAGATGATCCAAACCTCTCGATTCGGAAGCGTGCTGTTGCTTTAAATGTGCACAGATCTTCATTATGCCGCATTTTACACAAAGATTTAAAGCTGCACCCGTACAAAGTTCAGTTAGTGCAAGAACTGAAGCCTCAAGATGCTGGTCAGAGGCTTGCCTTTGTAAATCAGATGATTGAGCGCTTTCCAACGTTCACCAACATCTTGTTTTCCGATGAAGCCCATTTTCACCTGAATGGGCATGTAAACAAGCAAAATTGTCGTTACTGGAGTGCAACCAACCCAAAACAAAAACATCAGAAACCGCTACATTCTCCCAAAGTCACCGTATGGGCAGCGATGTCGGCGCGAGGAATTATCGGCCCTTACTTTTTTGAAGATGGAAGGGGACGCACACTCACAGTGAATTCAGAGCGTTATGTGGAGATGTTAGACGAGTTTTTCGTACCCCAACTGCAAAACTTTTCTGGTTACAACCAAAGAACATGGTTCCAGCAGGATGGAGCCACTTCACACACGTCCAACAGATCTCTGCCTCGAGTTCGAGAAATTTTTCCGAACAAATTAATCTCTATTCGAGGTGACAAATTGGCCTCCACGGAGTCCCGATTTAACGCCTATGGATTTTTTCCTGTGGGGATATGTCAAATCAAGAGTTTACGCTAATAAACCGACTTCCCTGGCACAATTAAAAGAAAATATCCGTCATAAAATGGCAGCCATCACGGAGACTACCTGCCGAGCTGTCATAGGCAATTTTAGTGCCCGAATGAATGCCGAGAGCGCAACGATTTTCATTTGGACGATGTTATTTTTAAAAAATAAATTCCCAAACAGTGTTCTTCAATATAAAATAAAAATTTTTTCAATAAAGCTAAGACTTTCTTTTAAAAAAAGATTTAAATATGAACTTTTTTTGAGACACCGTGTACTATACTGAAACCTAAAAGTGATTGCAAATAAGGTAAGTGCCTATTATGGACGCGAACCTATTATGGACAGCTTTTCAAACTGCCGCGAAAATTAAGACACTGGTTAGTTTTTTTTTTTGAAATGGCACTAACAACACTAATCGGTTGTGCCAAAATTCTAAATATGATATAAACCATGTCTGACAGCTCTCAGCCATTTTCTTTTCGACAATAACGAGTTCTGTCTCGCGCGAAGTGTTTTGGTTCAATATCGCGATTTCTTATAAGGATCGCGACGCAAGTAAGTACATTTATTAGCTTTTTTTGTGACACGTGTAACATTGATGTTAAAAATCATATTATTTATTGGATTAGCCATTATAAAAGGTTGACTATATGTTCTAACCTAAAACCTCCTAGAAATAATAAATATCGATGTTCATAATTGGATATTTTTTTAGACGAAATGTCCATCAAGGGCATTTTTCAAACAAAGTGTTTTACATTGTAATAGTCGTATATCCGTTCACTTGTCTACTTTTTTTTAACCAGTTGCATATTAAGATTCTTTTCAATACAGGAGGCTTAAAATTTATCGTAATTTAATTTTGATTTTTTTTATACTGTGCCCAAACACGAACGAAACGTCCCAAGTGTATTGTTCAAATAAAGGTATTGCTTAAATCTTCCACTTATATATGAATGTATTCGTTAATCAATTTAGATATACATATATGTTTTAATTAGCATTTTGTCCATTATTAGGTGTCTAAAATTGGTTCAATATTTTCTATGTATATCAATTTTGTTTCTTGTAGATATGGCGACTAGAAAGGCCTATACCAAAGAACAAATGGCCAATGCACTTGAAGATGTAAGAAAAGGCGAGAAAATAAACATGGAGTACCAAGAATAACTTTACGTAATACGTACGCCTTGGAAGCGGCAGTAAACTTAGTTTTAAGTAATTTATTTGACGTCAACCAATGTTAAATCATACGTTTTGACAATTATTAAGCGATATGAAGTATTTTGAATTCGAATTTAATAAATATACAGGAAAAAGTCCCATTGATCGTAACCCAGGTCCATCTACTGTATTAACTCCCGAAGAAGAAAGGCTACTGGCAAAATGGATATTTTTTACGGCTAGAAAAAAATTCCCAGTGACCAACAATTACTTGATAATGTTAAAAAAATTAAAGCTGACAAAAATTTAGATTCTTGTCCATTCTTAAATAATAGACCAGGTAAAAAGTGATACAGTTCGTTTTTTTAAAAGGCACCCAATTCTATCAGAACGCACAGCTCAAAAACTTAGTTGGTATGAGGTTACTAAACAATATATCAATGACCGAGGCTTGCAAGACGCAGTAAACAATCCTGCAAGAATATTGAATGCCGACGAACGTGCATTTTACTTACAGCCTAAAGCAGGGCGAGTTATAGTGCGAAAAGGGGAAAAAAATCTTTATGCATAGTCAGAAGACTTCTAGTTCACTAGACAGTTCTAGTTACTGGCAATGCTGCTGGCGTTTTAGCTCCACCGATGGTAGTTTATCCCTATGAGCGTTTGCCTGCTGTCATTGCCAACAGCGTACCAAAAGATTGGTGCGTAGGGAGATCTGAAACAGGCTGGATGTGTGCAGGAACGGTTTTTTGAATACATTGTTAATGATTTTAATCCGTGGATCGAAAAAAATGAAATACCTAAGCCAGTTATATTGTTTTTGGATGGCCATAAGTCACATATGACTCTTCATTTAACAGATTTTTGCAAAGAAAATGGAATTGAAATAATCGCTATTTACCCAAACTCGACACATCTTCTTCAGCCGATGGATGTGACAGTATTTAGGCCCTTGAAAGTTTTGTGGAAGAATCAAGTGAAGAGCTGGAAATTGGAAAATCCTAACCGGAAGGTCCTGAAAAAAGAACATTTCGCCCCAATTCTTGAAGTTGCATTGCGAAACTTAACTGCAGATACAATAAGACACGGATTTCGAAAAAGAGGTATTTTCTCTTTTGGTCCAGAATACGTTGACATGAACAAATTAAGTTCTCAAAATCGTACCACTGTTTCCAAATCTGGATTGAAATACAAAATTTATACAGCTAAACAGTTTATGGATTTCCTTAAAGCTCTGTTATCTCGGTTGGGCAAACTAGTTCACATAACTATTTATGTGGTTCCCGTGTGGTTCCCGGCACTATTACAAAAAAGAATAGGACCACTCCATCTCTTTCCCATGGATGTCGTAAAAGGCGACTAAGGGATAGGCTTATAAACTTAGGATTCCTCTTTTAGGCGATGGGCTAGCAACCTGTCACTATTTGAATCTCAGTTCTATCATTAAGCCAAATAGCTGAACGTGGCCATTCAGTCTTTTCAAGACTGTTGGCTCTGTCTACCCCGCAAGGGATATAGACGTGACCATATGTATGTATGTATGTAACTATTTATAGATTAAGTTTGAATTATTTTAGTAAGTTGTTTGCTTTTGTAAAAATTTATAAAGAAATCTATTAAAATGTCAGACGCCAAAACATCAAAAGACACACTTTCAATGCCATGTCGACCTCCCTTCAGACACAGAAGAGGATAGGCCCACTAGCCCCTTAGAAAAGGGTAAAAAAGGGAAAAAGAGCCCAGGTTCCACAGGAGCTCTTAGTTTAGAAACTTTAAATTCATTTATCATTAATTGTAACAACGCAAACGAATTAGCAAATAACAACCAAAAGCCCATATTATTTAAATATATTTTGTGCCAGGTTGCGGGGAAAGCAGAAGTCGCCTGCTCACTCAAAGATTTTAACACTTGGGAACAACAAGATTTCCTTGCCGAAAGGAAGCATTATTCTCACCTGCTATCAGAATTGCAGGAAAGCAAACAAAACAACAATGATAACGTGAGTCAATAAGCGCTACGCATAGAGACGTAGTTGTCACAACTCTTAATATAAATTTATCTTAAATGAAATATTTGTTCAGTTCAAATCTCGTTAATCTCGCGAGATCTCACCCTTTTCCCCCCGATATTAATCTCGCTCAGAAAGGCCGAGATCTGCGAGAACGAGATTGCATTCCCTAACCGTTCCTCGACCTGAAAAGGAAAACTCTGCAGTCAGAACACAACGTGTTTAAGATCTCCTTAGAACTGACCTCTTAAACAATGAAGAATCCAAAGCCCTTCAGGAATTATGTGCTGATTACTCCAACGAACTTATTAATACCAAACCATACAAATTTCCAGGAATACACAAAAAAGAAGTAGATAAACAAATCACGCAAATGCTAAATCAGGGAATAATAGAACCCTTTGTATCACCTTGGTCATCTCCCATATGGGTCGTGCCCAAGAAACTTGATGCATCAAGTCAACAAAACTGGCGCGTAGTCATAGACTGTCGAAAGCTCAATGATATAACCATCGGAGATACTTATCCTATTCCCCAAATAACGGAAATCCAAGATCAGCTTGGTAGTAGTAAATACTTCAGTACATTAGACCTGGCATCTGGATTTCACCTTCTTCTTTTAATTTCTGGAGAAAACAGCCTTCAGCATACCTCGAGGTCACTTCCAATTTTCACGCATGCCATTCGGTCTTATGAATGCCCCGTCAACCTTAGGCGTTGAACGCCTAATGAACACCGCCCTGTCTGGCTTACAAGGCATCCGCTGTTTCGTATATCTTGATGTCATGGTTATCTACTCATATGATCTTCAATCTCAGATTCAAAACCTGGCCTCTGTGTTCCAAAGGCTCAGAGAATTCAATCTCAAACTTCAACCGGACAAGTGTGAATTCCTAAGAAGTGAAGTAGCCTACCTTGGTCACATCATATCCGCTGACGGAGTCAAACCTAACCCCGATAAGGAAATCTTGGAGTTAGCTGTAAATGATGTTATAGGAGGTTAATGATGTCATTGGAGATTGGGTTGTGGTGAACCTAATTTCGCAAAAGAATCTTATTCATAGATACATATATTGGGAAAATACTGAGTGAAAGTAGAGCTGGATATGACATTTTTTAAGCGAATTTACGTATATTATATAAATTAATGATAAAATGTTCAAGTGGCCTGTTAACGAAGATATTGGTGCAATTGCTAAATATCAAGCAGTGAAAAAACTGCCAGTTCCTGAAATAAAGTCGTTATCAAAGAGAGTCATTAGTTTTCCAAAATCATGAAAAAATTTAAAATTGATAAATAAAAAGTGAAATGATAATTGTCGATAAATAAAAAGAAGTTTAATTTTAAGATAAAAATAACTTTAGCTTTTGCCAAAGGGGTATTTTGTTTTGTTTATAAACCAATTTTGTTTTAATAAAAGGCAACTGTCAGGCACATATTGTCCATAATTCTGTGAAACATGCTATGGGCTGCTTGAATTGTGACGTAGAAAATATTGTTTTAAAAACATATAGTCATTTTTCAGTATCTGCTTGTCGAAGAGAAAAATTAAAAAAATTTGTTTCTATGGTTGATCGTGAATTTCATGAAATTAAGCGTCATATTGGCACTTGTTGGTTATCTTTACTTCCAGCCATTGACACCCTTTTACTGAATTGGGTACCAATATGTAATTATTTTATATGTTTAAGTGATAATTGTCCAAAAATTATACAAGAATTATTAAAGCTAAATGATCAACAGGATCGGAAAGTTGTTGAAATTTACCTTCACTTTAAAAGCCACATGCTGAATATATTTAATAAAACAATAAAATGTCTGGAAAGAAATGATGTAACTATACTGGATCTCTATAATATTATGGATAATTTAAGAAATGAATTAGAACAAAGAAAAACTGGTAAGTACTTTGGTTATGAATCAAAAATGAGATTACAAAAAATTTAAAAGTCATCACCTGAAATATACAATATAGTTACCAACAATTTTTCATGTTTTATTAATATGAGCTTAAATTATATAACAAAATGGTTTGATTTTAGCGAAGATAACTGGCTTTCAATATTTCCTAACATGTCTTTGAAAAATGAGGTTAAATTTGAACATTTTGAAATGATAATTGTGAAGGCCAAATTGCAAGACAGATCAAATATTAAGATGGACGATTTATATTCCAAGTCTATAAAACTTAAAGAGATCCAAAGATTTACTAATAATGGTAAAGAATTTTCAGAGAAAAGTACAGTTGAAAAATGGCAATATATACTTAAAAATTCATCTGATAACTTACCAAATGTAAAAAAAATATTTCTTATTTACTGTCCGTTCTTTCTTATTTGCTGTCCGTTCCCGCCACTTCAGCTTTCATTGAGAGAGTTTTTTCTGTAATGAATCTGAAGTAGCGAGAAGAGAGAAATAGGGCGTTATTTAATTTTATAAAAAACGAATTATTTATTAATTTAAAATTAAATTTTGATTGTCAAACAACCTTTGAAACATTTAAAGGTTTCAAGAAATTGTTTGCATGTGCTAAAAGCACACAAAAATAAGTTTTTAAGGCAATAAAACCATAAAATTTAAAAATTACTTTTTTATCTTCCCAATACTTTATTTCTTTCCCATTCAAACAATTTTATACGTTTTTTTTTGTAAAAAAAGTTGGCAACCCTAGTCAATAGGGAATGTTCCGCAGAGATTGGTTATAACTCAATGGAACTGCTGGTAACATTAGAAAACGGTGTCCCAATGATGACTGCAGAACAACGTTCAGTCTATGATCGCGTGTGCGTGTGCATGTCCTGCTTAACGTGAAGACAGCAGGTTATAAACAAAAATTAAATATTATTGGAATGCTCTTTAACTCCTACAAGATTCGATAAACCTATAAAACGAAACAAAATCCTCAATTTTGCTTCGTTTCAAAGAGGCTTTGGTGCTGTTTCTGGCAGATTATTGGGAGAACAACCATTTAGTAACAATAATCCAAAACAAAAAAAAATTCTTAACCGTCAACTATCAGTGCTATTCTTATCAAGTTCATAAAAGCTCCATAAAAAAAAGTGAAGAAGTTAATTATGAATGTTATCACGAAGAGGCAGATACGAGGATTATTTTTCATGCTCATAAAGCGGAACCATGGTCAAGAATTTTAATTAAAGCCTCTGATACTGATGTTTTGATTATTTTGTTAACTCGACGTGACAAATGGTACCGCGACAACGACAGACCCCTGATTGTAGGTGACTTAGTTGTGATTGCTGACGATTAGCTACCCCGCAATCAGTGGCCTCTTGGCAGGGTCGATCAGGTTTTCCCTGGCAAGGACAGCCTGGTCCGTGTGGCCAAAGTCAAGACAAGACATGGACTTTACATTAGACCTGTGACAAAGTTGTGTCGGCTGGACGTCCGCTCCTCAACTTGAGTACCAGCTTTCTGGTACTGGAGGTGGGAATGTAGCGGCCGTTCAGCCTCCATGGACAAACACTCTTTGACTTGACAATTTAGATGACCAAAACTGACTGACAGACTGAAAAAAAAGGACAATCGACACCAAGACGAGACGACGATAAGACGCACCTTGAACGAGCCAATATTCTGTTTTTATTAAGACTAGACCTAAAAGACCCTCGGCCCGTTTAAGTAACGACCCACAAAAATCAGAAACAACACTGGCAGAAATGAAGGCACTATTTTGTATTATTTCAGAATGTCAAGAAGAGAAAGGAAAACAGATCGCCAGGTGTGTTCTGAAGGGACTATCAAGGAGGCTCGTCGGCGAATTGAAAATGGCGAACGCAAACGTTCAGTGGCCTCATCTTTGGAAATGGCAGTCTACTTTACGATTTCGTTTACAACAACCAAAATGTGCAACAAACCTAGGCAGATTTGATACTACATTTTCGCCTGAGGTCGAAAATGACTTCTGCAATGATCTTCAAACTATAGAAGAAATGTTTTACGGATTAACGGCAAAAAACTTAAGGAGTGCGGCGTATGAATATGCAGAAAAAAATAATGTCCGTCATAGATTTAACAAAGAAACTTAAATTGCAAGGAAAGAATGGCTACGTGCCTTTATGAATAGAAACTCGGATAATGGATATATAGACTCTCAGGCAACCAACCTCGACAAGCATTGCACGAACAATAGGATTCAATAGACCTCAAGTGGAGTGGTTTTATATAAATTTATCCGCTCTAATCGACAAACAACTTTCCTCCTCAGTCTATTTATAATACGGATGAGACAGGTATGTCCACCGTTCCAAACAAACAGCCCTAAGTACGTTTATATAAACCGCATTCAACTGTTTTGACGAAACAACGTTCCTAATAATGTATTGCTTTTTTTATTATTTTCCTATTCCTTTTTGTATTTTTTATTGTCTTTTCATTTTTTTTTTTGTTGTATTATTGTGTTTTTTCTTTTTTTATATACATTGTTTTCCATTTATTATGGATATCAATTAGAATGCACGCAAGTAATATACACTGCCGCTCAAAAGTTTGAGACCACTAATAAAAAGTTTTTGTTATTAATAAATATTTTCAAAATACTGGAGATAAAAAGTAATCTCCACACTTGCATAATTGTATTGTTTACAAAGATTACATAAGAGCTTAATCTTTTGTTTTAGACTAAGGAAAGGGGTAATAAACAAGCATTGTATTCCAACTTCAATGTGAGTGTGATACTTATTTCATTTTTACATTAACTTAAAATGCGATTCTTCTAAATTCTTAAAATATTTTTAATGTTTATTTTAACCCCATTTTTTCATGTCTATCTACGAATATCCGCAGTTAGTCTGATTTTGCTATTTCTACAGTCAAGATTTCTCTAAAATGGGAAAAGTTTGCGAAATTGGTATTGAAACACGAAGTGCCATCGATGTTCTACATAATGAAGGGAAATCTGAACGTGAAATTGCATCTCAATTCAAGTTATCGAAGACTTGTGTTCATCGCACTATTGTACGGTACAAACTAACTGGCAGTAATCAAGATCGTCCGCGCTCCGGGAGGCCAAGAGCTACAACTTCAAGTGAAGACAAAATTGTGGTAACTAGTAAACGAAATAGACGCCTAACAGCCCCAGAAATTCGTGCTGAAGTCAACAAATCACGGGAAAAACCCGTGGCAGTGTCTACAGTGCAAGACGCCAAGTTGTTTGGTCGCGTTGCTGTTCGAAAACCTTTTCTAAGACCGCAGAATAAGAAAAAACGGTTGCAATGGGCCCTAGCTCATCGAGACTGCTTCTCAAAATGAGCAAATTGGTACGGCTATACACATGCCAAGTACTGATTGTAACAGTATGTTAAGCCTGAATGATGATAGTATTCAATATGATTATGACATACCAGTTGCATCAGAACAGCAACATGATGATTTAACTGACATAAACAAAGCACTCGATAATGTGTGTGAAGCACAAAGTATGAACCTTATAGTACCTTCTTGGAGTCACAACTTAATACGAGTTCACTTTGTGCCTCACCGTCAGCTGCCTCAATACCATTATCAGCCATCATAAAACTACCTTCTCAGCCGTCCCCAAAAAAACGAGAGTGTTGAAGAGAAAACATAGAAGAAAACTAGAAAAAAAAGAAGAAAGGAAAATGGCTAAGAAAATAAAGACTGATTTAAATTTAGACAAAGGAAAGAAGAAAACCCGACAAGGGTCAACAATAAATAAGAATAAAAAGACGACTAATAAAGGTTGTCAAGAAGATGAACAAGAATATTTTTGTATTTTTTGCAATGAAAAATATTTTTCACAACCCTCTGAAGATTGGATTTTATGTGTAGGATGCCTACGTTGGGCGCACGAAAATTGTACGGGGGGCAGTACTTCAGGGGGCTACATATGTGATTTTTGTAAGAAATAGTCCGTATTTACCCAAAAGTGTCCGCAAAAACCCCAATGGGTGTCCGTATTTTCCCTAAACCTGCTGGGTAATTGCGGACAGTAGACTTTTTGTTTTTATTTTTTAAATATAATTAGTTGATTAGTAAGAAGTTTATGATTAAGTTGATTTTATAAGTTAATTACCAAAGTTTAATTATAATAAAAAAGGGACTGATTCCTGTTAATAGTTTGCATTTTATTTATAGATTTCCTTAGGTGTCTGTAATTCCCCCACTCTCCCCTACAAACTTTACTACAGAACCACGGGGCCCCACCTTCAGTCTCATGTCAACCGTCAGAGTGAAGTTACGCGTAATTCTGTGAATAAAAGTAAAAACGAAAATACCTCCACGTAAGTAAATTTGTTTTTTGAGATACGATTTAACGACTAATAGATCATAGTAATTAATAGTGACGTGTTTTTGATATAAAAAAAGGCTGCTGATATATATTTTGGCATCACACATATCAAGTAAAAAAATTTGCTTACGAATTTGCTATAGCTAATAATAAAAAAAATTCTGTCTCTTGGGTTTCAAAAAAATTGCAGGTGAAGACTGGTTAGGTTATTTATAAAACGAAACTCAACACTGTCTATTAGGTCCTCTCAAGCGACAAGTTTAGCCAGAGCAACATCATTTAATAAGAAAAACGTCCAACTATTTTTCACAAATTTAAAAAAAGTTTATGATAAACTAAAACTGACTTCAGCTGACATATGGAATGTAGATGAAACGGAGTAACAACCGTAGGTACATTCTTCAAATCGTGTTATTGCTCGACGTGGGACGAAACACTTGGGTGCAATAACTTCAGCCGAACTGGGCACATTAGTTACCGTAGCCGTAGCAGTTGCAGCACTCATTGGAGAGGTATTCCTCATAGCGCACCCATTTTTAAGCGCACCTAAAGTTACGCACCCAAACTATTCCTCGTAGCGCACATGAAAGGTGCGGTAAAGAAATGAAATAAAAATATTATAATTTTATTCCTCATAGCGCACCCATGTTTAAATTTTGAAAAGTGATGGGCACTATGGTTGGCGTGGTATTTTTTTAATTTTCGAATATTATATTATTAACTCAGTAAGACTAAATGGGTTTCAAAAATTAGGAATTAAGCAGAGCGCATCGCACACTATCACTATAAAATATTTTAGTAACATAAACATTAAAATTTAGTATTACTTTTATGCAATACTAAACACAAGCCTTTAAACACGCTACAAGTCGACGCGGGTTCCCCGCCTCCCTTTCCCTGAATCCCGGTCCTAGAGAATCGCGTTCACCGAGTGCACCCGAGTCACGCCGAGCATTTCCGGAACTTGTTTACATTTAAATCGCATTGCACTTTGTTTTGCTGTGCTTTTAACTCATTATTTGCGGGATTGCCTACGTCACGCAAGGCTGTGATTTGAAGAAAGTTTGTGGCATTGTTTTGTGAACATGGAACCAATAGCAGGATCGAGTAAAAGAAATATTTTAATACAATATGTGAGCGATTCTCATTTTTTTTGCCAATAACATAACTGAGTTTGTCCCGTGACTTTATATGTGAATATTATTTTTTTAACCACTAATACCTATCGGAAGATGTTTTATACATATAGCTGATTGTTTTAAGACACACAAAAAAAAATAGAAAGTCTCTATAACTGTTAAGTTTCTTCTAAAATATTGATTTTGTCGAAAACCAAAAACGTGAATGTATGAAAAACCATGTGTCCCATTCTGAAAAACGAAACTTCAACCTCAATTATTGTAGTCATCGCCAAGTAAACTATAAGAATTTTATGATGTTTTAATATAGTATGACTAGTAATATATCAGAAAAGCAACGTAACAAAGTAGTTTAGTAATATTTTACAATTAAAATTAACTTATTAGTCTTGTCCCAGAAGAAGTTCCAAAACTTCATTCCAACTTTTGTTACCTGTTTTTGAACTAGTAAACCTTATATAAAACTACCAAAGCATTTATTTTTTTGGCGTTGGCAACATTGCAACTCCTGTCAAAGTCATTCCAGGTTGTTTAAAAATATTTACTGGCCATTCTGTAGTCGTACACCAAACGTGTTGATTGTGTTCTGAGCAGTATCCACTTTTTGTTACAGCTGAAAAACGGTAAGTTTGTTGACTGTATTTACGATATTTTTATAATTTTCTTTAGGTAGTATCATTAGATATGTGAATATATTAGCAAAACGTCTGAAATTAAAGTTAACCTATGTTTTTTCGTTGCTAAATCTTTTTTTCCACTTGTTTTGTTACTTCTTCTTTTGTTACTTTAATACGGTAACGTATAAGGGGAAAATAAAATATCAAAAACGGAAAATGTAAAGCTGTGTTTACATTCTGCAGCTCAACAAAATGGCATTATCATCCGCAGCTGAGAAAATGCGACGCTACAGAGAAAGATTAAAGTTAAATCCAGAAAAACATGAGGAATTAAGGAAAAAGAACTTAGAAAGAATAAAATCAAAATATAAGTACAAAAAGATATCTGACATGACAGAAAGTGAAAAAACAAAAGTTCGAGCAAAATGGAGAGAACAAAAACGAAAAAAAAAGGAAAGTACTGCAGGTTCCGCTTCGGAAACAGCAGCCGAATCGACAAAACAATCGATTCCAACAGCAACGACATACACTACACAGGGACCAGATATTGAACCAAATCCACCGGACCAATGGTTAAAAAAATATAATCGCCTACGTAGGTGTACGCAAAAATTAAGATTGAACCTGAGTAAGGCAAAAACTCGAATTGTGGTCTTGGAACGAAACAATGAGACAGCAAGAAAAAAATATAGAAGACTGCAAATTTTCACTGAAAAGCAAATGAAGAAGTTTGATGCGGAAATTAGTAAAATAAAGGCAAGAAATGAAATTTTAGAATATGCATTGAAATCGACATACAAAAAGTGCAGTTCAAATAAAGAAAGGAATGTTTTAAAAAATATTGTAACAGATGATACAGTTATTAATAGTAAATCAAAATCATTTATTTCTAAAAAAATCGGTGTAAGGGTAAGAGATAGCAAATATAAAAGGAGAAGTACATTTGAAACTAATAAAAATATTATAGAATTTTTTCATCGTGATGACGTAAGTAGGGCCACGGCGGGTAAACGAGAGTGTAGGACATTAAAAAAAAATAAACAGCAAATTAGATATCTTCTTAATAGCCTGCGTAATTTGTACATCAAATATAAAAAAGAAGGTGGTAGAGTTTCGTTTTCTACCTTTTGTAAGATCAAGCCATTTTACATTTTAACTCCAAATTTACGTAATCGGAACACATGCCTTTGCATTAAACATTCTAATATAAATTATAAACTTTTGGCTCTTAAAAAATATAAAACGATTGATTTACGTAATACTGATGATTTGTTAGCAAAAGTTTCTTGTAGTGTAGAGACGTTTGATTGCATGTATGGAAAATGTACAAACTGTACAAATATTTCATTGAATTACGATTTACAAAATGTATCCATGGATGAGGCAGTTACATGGCAAGCATGGGAAACTGAAAATCACTTCTATAAAAAAATTACCTCAAATGGTGAACAAGAAATTAAAACCAAAAAGACTGTAAAAACACATAAGACAGGAACACTTAAACAATTGATAACTGCCTTTGAGGCTGATATAGCGGCATTCAAAAAACATAGCTTTAACATGTGGCATCAATCAAAATGTTATCAAACATGCATCAAAAACTTGGCAGAGGATGAAATAGCAATTCACTGTGACTTTTCCCAAAATTATGAAGGTAAAATGTCAGAGGAGGTGCAATCAATGCATTTTGGTGCGTCAAAATCACAGATAACCTTACATACAGGCGTCATATTTTTTAAAGATGGACAAAAGTCATTTTGCTCTGTATCCCCTTCTAATGTGCACCAGCCGCACGCCATTTGGGCCCACCTTAAACCAATTATAGATTTAGGAAAGACTATGGTTAGTAATCTTAGAAACATTCACGTTTTCTCAGACGGTCCTAGCTCCCAGTATCGTCAAAAGAACAATTTCTTTTTAATCAATTCTTTTTCAGCATTTTATGGCGTAAATATTACTTGGTCATTTTTTGAAAGTGGTCACGGCAAAGGTGTCGCTGATGCAATAGGTGGGATAGTAAAAAGGGCTCTTGACAGAAAGATTTGTTACGGAGAAGATATAATGAACGCTTCTGATGTTTTGTCAACTTTGAAATCGTCTGTCAAAACAGTTAATGTTTTTTACATAAGCGAAGCAGAAATTAATACGATAAAAGAGTACATACCGAAGAATGTCAAAACTATAAAGGGTACTATGGAAATCCATCAAATTATTTCTGAGCCAAACAATGACCATATACAACATCGTAAATTGAGTTGCTTTTGTAGTACTCGTAATAATAAAATATCTTGTTCTTGCTATGATCCAATTAGTCATACATTTGAGACTGCTACTAAAGCAAAAAATCGCATTTTAATTGACAAGTCGCCTGCATCACCTGACTTGGAAACTGTTAGTTTTAAAAGTGACTTAAGTTTATTAGATGCAATAGACGATTTGCCAATAATATTTCTTGACGAGACTGATTTACCAAAAGTATGTGATTTGAATGAAAATAATAACCGTCCTATTATTTGTACCGATAGTAAAGTAATAGACCATAATTTAAAAAACTTAAATAATAATCTAACTGTATCATCTGATCAAATAGAGAGGGACCCAAAAATATTGCCTGGATGTGATTCTGGGAAAGTAATTGATCATACTGTGCAAAACTTAAATAATAATCTAACTGTATCATCTGATCAAGTAGAGAAGGACCCAAAAATATTGCCTGGATGTGATTCTGGGAAATGTCCTAAGGAAGAAAGGCTCAAAAAACCTTTCAAGAATAAATCTTTGTCTATTGTCGTAACTCGTCAAGTATTATGCATTCAGTGTAAAAATCCGACTCCGATACATGGATTAGTGAAGTGTATGTGTTGTAAAAAAAATTATTGTAAAAACTGTACAGAAAATCAAACAAATTTTGATTATATTTGTAATGCTTGTTTTGGAGATGATTAAGATAAAACATATTTTTTCACTGCCTCTAGAATTGGGTCGCATTTCATTTGAAAATTATATAGTTAATATATAAGACTGACATAATTTTCCAATTATATATGGTACGTTTACGATAATACATAAGGACAATTAATCTAGTAACATTTTTCTTTCTTTCAGCATTTCATAATAATGGTAATCTATTTCGACATTGATAAGTTCCTCGTGAAACATGACTTTAAAGTATTTGTCAAAGGAAACTACGAGTGGCCCTGGTTATTGACACATTTTATATTAACAAAGCGATGCCACGGCTGTAAAAATCCTGTCGGCAATCAATTTCCAACTCTACCAAACCATTTCGTCATGGTCATGAATAGAACAAATGTAAATAATTTGATGAAAAGCAAATTTTTTTGGTGTCCAATATGCATTCACAATAGTTTGTATGATCATTTTCCTACTGACGAATGCGAATACTGCATCTGATTCTGATTCTGCTCATATTAATGACGGTTTATTTTATATCAGTTTTCACTCAATAATGCTATGTTTATCCATTATAAAAGCGAAATTAATATTATATAATTGCCTTACATAAATTGTTGATTGTAATGAAAATTATTCGCGTAGGTTAAACGTTTTCAACTTAGAATAATAACGGCGTTATTATTCTAAGGTTTTCAATCACTCATGTTTTATTTTTAAGAGCAATACAAATACTAAAGAGATTAAAGACTCACTAGAGATATATTGTTATCCTTGCAAATACTGTGACTGTAGTTTATGTTTAATTTTATTAAATCTCCACAAATGTTTATCATTATGTTATATGTAAAATGTGCCCAATTTTGTTGTTTATGAAGACCTGAAATATATAGATAGAATAGTTTTAAGTGTTATTTTTTAAGTTTTGATCTCAGGTATAATTATAACGTAAGAGTTAAGGCTGAATACGACGCGCCAGTGCTGCCACTTTGGAAAATAATTTATATAGGAAAAACGGTAATGTTATTTAAAATTTGGGCAAGGCCAGGCCCTAGATAACTATTATGAACAACTATTTATAATTTTATGTAAGAATGTTAAGCTTTGGTGGGCATTTTCGACAACACCGGCCGTTCCTGGTAAAAACGCACACTAAAGCTTAAACATTATTACTAAAAACTGTAAAAAGTAGTTTATAAAATAACTTATCGGGTTATCTAGGTCCTAGCTTTACCCAAATTTTAAATTACATCCCTTTTTTTAATAATTTATTATCAAAAGTGGCAGCACTTTCCTTCGTATCTGGCCTTAAGTAAAATGTGCCTTTATATTGTTAATTTTTTTGACTGTTTTTATAAAGATTATGTGATATATCTATAGCTTGTTGTAAGTATGCATTTTTGATTGGACGCATATCAGAATTGTTCAGAATGGTTCGTTATAAGTACTTTGTAATGTTATATTTAATTTCCGATCTCTGGCTATAATATCCTCAAGCCTATAATATCTCAGGGTAAGATTTAAGTAAAATGTGCCTTTAATGTTGTTGTTTATCTGATTGGATTTTATAAAAAAAAATACGTGGTATATTATAACTTGTGCAACGTACGAGTAACGTAATGTATGTTTACTTTTAAACTTTTCTATCAATAAAAATGATAAAAAATGGAAGTTAGTTTTTTAATTGCCAAATAATTACACGTTTGTGAAAAAAAGACTTCTCAATTTTTTATTAAAATATGTAACTGTGCACACACTTCCTTACATTTCTTATTTTGTTCCAACATATTCCTATTTTGTTACTGTCCCAGAAAAACGAATCCACAATTCCATCGTAATTTATTTCTATTGATAATTTATTTTAAAAAATATATTTGTGTAAGTATATATATACACACACAATTTATATTAAATATAATTTATTGCGTTTTTGTATCTATTCTAAGGCCAACCAAAACTTTAAAGATAATTTTCGTCCAGGGTAACAAAATAAAAAAGTTTCATTCAAATTTAAACTGGTTTCATTAGTTTTTTGTATATTTATTTATTAATGTTGTTAAAAAATATATAAATTTTATTAAAAATTAGCAACCACTTCCAAATGTTGGTTAGTTTAATTACTTTTGGAGATAAACAAAGTAACAAAATAGGAGTCATTATTCTACCTTATCTCAATATTTTCAATTTATTTTATTAAATATTATATAAAATCAAGAACAAAGTGAATTATCTAAAACCTAACAAAATTATGCACCAAAATCCGTAACAAAAAATAAAAATTATGGTAATTTATTTTTCACCGCTGTTTTTGAAACAGAGGCAAAATTTTTGAGAATTGCTCATGTGCAAAGCAAGAGATGGGAACAAATTAATAGTGTACGATAACAAAACTTACATACATATTAAAGTGCATAAAAATGGAAACACTTTATGGCCGTGTACGAAAAAGTCTTGTGGAGCCCTACTTACCCTCAACTGCTACGAGGACATTTTAAAAAATAATGAACATTCGTGTAGTCACTACGTGGCATCACATTTTATAAGGGAAATGGTGGATGACATTCACCAAGAAGCCGCATCCACCATGGACCCTCTTCCAGAGGTGTATAAAAGGAAGCTATTTTGGTGCACCTTCAATTCTTCAATCCGACAATGGGCGTGAGTTTGCGAATCATATAATTGAAGAGCTGTGTTCAATGTGGAGCGGATTAAAGATAGTCCATGGTAAACCTCGCCACAGTCAGTCTCAAGGTAGTGTAGAACGAGCAAATCAAGATGCACAAAATATGCTCATGACATGGATGAATGATGAAAATTGCAAGCGATGGTCAGAAGGTTTACGGTTTGTGCAGTTGATGAAAAACAGGGCTTTTCACGATGGAATAAAACGAGCTCCTTATACGGCCATGTTCAGTAATGACGTCAAAGTAGGATTATTGTCGTCTTCTCTCCCAAAAGAAGTTATTGCCAACATTCACACTGAAGAGGAGCTTGAGAAAATGTTGACTGAAATTACGAGTAGTACCGGATCGGAACCTAGTGGAGAACCTCAAGAAGATTTACTCAATGTAGAACTGGAATCACGGAGTGGCCGCTTACTGAGCAATGACACGATGCAAGAAATTGAGACAGAAGTGTTAAATATGAAAGAAGCCGACAAAGAAGTTTTACCGGAAATGAGTACAAATGAGGCAATGGAGCTAGAAGTTGACATGGACGAAACAGGACAAGAAATCGTTGGGGAAGCAATGGAAAATAATAACGACAAAATGGAGTGCAACAGATGTTTAAGACCAGGCACAAGTGCACACCAAATTGTGTGTGATATTTGTACTACTCAACGAAATATAAATGAAAATAGATCATCGGCACAGTTGAGTACAGAAAATCAAGCTAAAAAAATGAAAGCCTTATCTAATTTAAAATTTCCCCCATGTTCGATTGGAGATACGGTAAGAGTCCAAATACCGGATGTTGATAGAGGAAGAGGAGATTTTCGGAATGTGCTTATGGCAGTTATAGAAATTACTGATGATCTTTATAAGCTAGGAAACGAACGTGGAACTATCGAAGAAATGTTCTCAAGGAACCAGTTTTCTGTGTGTAAGGATAAACTGATCGATATTGAAAATATATCACCTGAAATAAAAAAATTGTGTAAAAAAAAACTATGATTATTTTTTGTACGTTTTTTCAAAAAACAAATGCTATAAATGCACTTGGTTTTTAATTTCATTAAATATTCAACATTACCCAGCCAACATTAGGTAGACCTAGGTGAGAATGGGTAACCCCCGAATTAAAATTTATTTCAATTATTATTCAGACCAACACCGAACATAACCAGTATTGGGTAGACTTAGTTGTGTACGGGTAAACGCCGAATATAAGTAAATATTCGGACTTTATCCAAAAAGCTTGGGTAATCCTAGGTAAACCCGAGTAAACCTAGGTTTACTCTATCTTCTAGCATTACCCGTAACATACACAAATAGTAAATTTGTATTATTAAAGTATGTATCTATAAAAAAAATATGCAGTTTTTTTCTCTCTCCTTTGCTATGCTGTGGTGTTAGAACTTCAACAACGCAATGTGCACGATTCGTCCACGATTGAGATTTAAGAAATCTATATTTTTAAATTGACGCTTCTTTTACACATGCGCTTTGGAAGCGGTAGTACCTAATTATAATTAGATTTAAGTGATGTGACGTCAATAAGTCATACCTTGTATCCAATTTTGAAAATAAATCTATTCCATTTTTTGATTTTTTTGTCAACTTTTTCAAACCTGGAATACCAACGTATTCATACATCAAGGAAGAAGTTAAAAACAAAAAATAATCGAACAAGTAACATATTACCACAATCCAAGGGTAAATTATATTAGTAAACCGAGCAAATCCTGTTTGACCCCTGGATTGGGCAAGTCAGGTTTTTACATCTATCCTTTGCTACCTTGTGTGGGACATCCCAACCCATATTGGAAAATAAGTTACCTTTGGGTAGGTACCTATCTAGCCAAATTGTTTTGATCTCAGTGATGATTTCACAATTACTTACCTGGATGTTGTCTTACCATCTCTGATAAACATAGAAAGAGAGAGAAGATATAACTTTTTTTGTCAACCTTAGTTTCCTAGGACTCCAGCACGTGCTGGTTTTAACCATAATTTTCAACCAATAGACCAAAAGAAATAGAAAGCGAAAACGGGGAATGCCTTAGCAAAGTTCGCGAATAACCCCACAGAAAGGTTATAAGTACTTTAATTTCATATGACAATCTCGACAAGTCATTTCAAATCTGTCTCCACCTCATCAGTCATTATGTACTCGTAAATTCTCTTGATCAGATCCACTGATTGCACTTTTGCCCACCCTTCAGTTTTGGTGATAAGTTCCGCTTGACCATCCTTAATAAATTCTAGGGTTAACTGCTTTAGAGTTCTAGCCGAATGCAAATCTGCCAACTGGAAAGTCTCTATAGCATTCTCCACAGTAAGTTTCTTATGTAATGCTTCCTCGCATAAGCCCTTCAATCGACTCAACTGATAATAGTCAGCAGCAGCTAAAAGTCTCTCCGGAATTTCGTCAACCCTTGGTGCTTTGTCACTATAAATAAACATCAACACTTCACGCAATACTTCAGACTCCAAAGGAGATTCAACAATATTGGTCTGACATTCTGTAGTGTTATGCTCAAAGTGAGCCTTTAACACAGCACTTCTGCTTGCTAAAACAGCTTTATGGACTTTAAACTCAATTCCTTCAGCAGATTTCATTGTAACATCAGAAAATAGACTGATATTCAAAAGATTCTCAAAGTCACTACTCAATTGAGTCTCTGGAACATTTGCTCTTTGAATCTTTATATCATTAGTCATCATGAACTGGAATTTAAGACGTAAGCTTCCATCGCTCAACAAAAATATGTCTCTACCGTCAAAACTTGCTATATCCCGCTTGTAGAGTGTGGCTAAGTACTGCCATTTATTAGCTTGGACCGTGTGATACTCTTTTATTATGATGGAACGCTCTTCAAAACGTTTCAGACATATAGTCAGAATAGATTTTAGAAAAACTGCATTTGGAGCCAAATAATAAATTTCAATAATCTCATTGCTGCGACCCAGAAATTGCATTTTCAATTGGAAACGTCCATCCATAGAGACTGCATTATTTTTATCATTATACTTTTCTGTTCGGAATTCACGGGTGGATTTGTTTTCCAGAAGATTGATGAAATTGGGCACAGTCCATATCAAAGTATTTATCTTTGTTTGACCTTCTGTGCGAGTTGTATAATTAACAGTGGACATTTTGGAAAAATTATTAAAAAGAAATTGATGCTTGATTGGATCAAAATGGAATGTTTGTTTTCTTCTCCTCTTATTGACCTTCTTCAGAACTTAGCTTATTCTGCCACTCTAAAACAAGAATTAATGGAATTGACTGATAGAGAACTATATGTAATCTGCAGAGAAAAAGTCTGACAATATATTAATATAAAGGAGGTGCATGGCATTGCTCATGTATATTCTTGTAAAAGTCAGCTCAAAAGTATCCTAAACCAATAAACTTGAGCAATAAAAAATTATGATTGTAGATGAGGCAAAAAAGAGTATAGATCGTGGTAAGTGAAAAGTTGTAAACTGCCTACACAAGAAATAGGCGTGCTCAATGTACCTTCGATACGTAATAAAATTTAAGTACCTACCTAAAGGAAGAGGATAAAATTAGACGAATAAATTGATTCGTAACTAACTAACTATACAAGGCAGGGAGTACTCATCCTAAAAAAATATTTTATTGTCATCATCGGCGTAAAAAATATTCAGGGTTAGGCACTTACCTCAACTCTAATATCAAATGGTTATCAATGCAAATTTGCAAATCTAATATTGAGAAAAGGAAGGGGAGAAAATATTTTCATGACAGACAAACAATTCTAATAATTCAAACTTCACATTTGACTTTTATATTTATGACAATAATCACTGTCAAATAATATTATTAAAACTTCAAATTTGACAATGTCTTATTATTTACGAAGATTGCTATAACAAAAATAAACAAGAAAACCGAACACAATACAAAACATATTCTATTTAGTTTTATCTAGTTAACACACGATATAATGTCCATTATACAACAATATGTTTTCAATGAGAATTAATAAATAAAAGACTGTCTTAAAAGTAATTTTTAATTAATCTATTGGGGGTTTACACTGTATTACAAGGTATCTCTATAAACTTTCGAAATTGACGAACGACGTCGTCGATTGAGTCGATATCGTTTCCTTCGTAGCACTTCGTTCGTTGTTTTACATTGTTTTTTTACGAAGCGCCTTGATGTGATTATTGAAATAATCTGTTTATCTTATCCATAATGTAATTTTGATTGTAAAATAAGCGTGTTGATATTATCAGATTCTATCATAACCAACTGTCAATTCAACAAAGCGTAACAGTGAGCGGAGAAAATTTATTGTGATTTAATTCAAGTATTTCTTTCGGTATTTCAACGTTTCCGAATGTGATTTGGTGCTCGAAATGGAGGATTATAAGTTTCTATTTAAGGTGGTTTTAGTAGGTAACGCTGGGGTGGGTAAAACTTGCCTCGTCAGAAGGTTTACGCAAGGGCTCTTCCCTCCAGGCCAGGGTGCGACAATAGGCGTAGATTTCATGATCAAAACTGTAGAAGTAGACGGCGAGAAAGTGAAGGTAACGCTACGTAATATCCACTCTTCCTGTTGTATTATTATCCTTAACTGAGCTCATTTTTTTTGTACACCATGAGTTTTTACTACATAACATGTGTAATTTTATTCAGTGAGGTAATATTTACATAATTTAAATGATGTGTTATGATAATAATGATTCCATGAATAAATTGGTATTGTTTACCATATGTGTGATGATGATGTTTACTTATAAAATTTTATCCATAAATGCCCCTTTTTGAACAATTTGGTAGTTAGCTGTTAAGAAATTAAAAAAAAAAATATTAATTATAAAAAAAAAAAATCAATGTGTATGATTCAGTCTTTGGCACACTGGTCATGTTCTTGCACTTGAACCACAGATTACTAGTTCAATCCCTAGTTATGTAGGTCATGATTGAATGCAATCATTTTCTGATTAACCTCAGTGATAAACATCCAAGACTGCACCAACAACACGTGTGAACACATCCTAATGTCATACCACCTTACAGCTACAAATATGGGACACTGCTGGCCAAGAAAGGTTCAGATCAATAACACAGAGTTACTACAGATCAGCCCACGCGTTGATATTGGTGTACGACATATCTTGCCAGCCGACGTTCGATTGCCTGCCTGATTGGCTCAGGGAAATAGAAGAATATGCCAATAATAAGGTGCTAAGGATATTGGTTGGTAAGTTGAAACAGAATTTGTTGTTATAAAAAGATTACTTCAGGTACTTGAGCCAATAAAATATTGACATAATGGGCCTAATTAAACAGAGCCTATACACATGGTCATGTCTATATCCCTTGTGGGTTAGACAGAGCCAACAGTCTTGAAAAGACTGATTGGCCATGTTCAGCTATTTGGCTTAATGATAGAATTGAGATCCAAATAGTGACAGGTTGCTAGCCCATCGCCTAAAAAAAGAATCCCAAGTTTGTAGGCCTGTCCCTTAGTCGCCTTTTATGACATCCATGGGAAAGAGATGGAGTGATCCTATTCTTTTTTGTATTGGTGCCGGGAACCACATGGCACAGCCTATATATGGAGCTTATTAACTTGTGTAAGTAATATGTAATTCTGACACGCAGAGAGGTAGGATATGTAGACACACAGTGTTCTTAGATAATTAAGACATATAGTAACCATATTTAAGGAATTAATGATAATGTGCACCACCTTATTTACTTACTAGCAGTAACTACTGAAAAAACAAATCCATTCTCTTTATTGTTAGTGTGAACTCACACTAATAATAAAGAGAAAAGATTTGTTTTTTTTTTTTTTTGTAACAAACAAACTCAAATACTATGAACTGATTTTGATGAAAGGTACACACATGGAATAGTCATATATAAAGATTTTGCTCAATCCATGGCCGCTCAACTTTGTGTTCAAGTTGATAGCTGTCATTTGCATATTGCTCTCCAGAATGCATAATCAAATCGGCTGCTAAGAAGTTGGTTCGTGAACATTGACACGGCATATCTTTCCTCTCCCTCTATCTCTATGGTTAAGCTTATATATAGAAGATGACACTTTGAATTTAATCTCAATTCCATAATCAAATATGGACTAGAGAATACATTGTTAAGATTAATTGGTTTGTATGAAATTTAAATATGGTTCTCGGCACCAATAAAAATAAGAATTGGACCACTCCATCTCATTCCCATGGATGTCATAAAAGGCGACTAAAGAATAGGCCTTTTTTCAATATTGAAAATCATTCAGTTGAATTTTCGAGACTGTTGGCTCCGTCTACCCCATAAAGGATATAGACGTGACTAGCATGAATGTATGTTTAACTTTACTTTTAACTATGTCACAGGTAACAAAACAGACAGAGAAGACAGGGAGATTCCTAGGCATATCGGCGAGGATTTCGCTCAGCGCCACGGCATGTACTTCCTGGAGACATCAGCCAAAGAGGCGGAGAATGTTGAGCGGCTGTTCATGGAGATAGCCGTTGAACTTATGGAGGTGATACATACATACATACATAAAATCACGCCTCTTTCCCGGAGGGGTAGGCAGAGACTACCTCTTTCCACTTGCCACGATCTCTGCATACTTCTTTCGCTTCGTCCACATTCATAACTCTCTTCATACAAGCTCGGCGGTTTCGGGTACTTTTGACCTGACCCTTTACCAGGACGTCCTTAATTTGATCAAGATACGTTCGTCTAGGTCTTCCCACTCCGACCTTTCCCTCCACACTCTCCTTGTATATCTGCTTAGTCAACCTGCTTTCATTCATCCTCTCCACATGACCGAACCATCTTAACATACCCTTTTCTATTCCTGTAACTACATCTTCTTTCACATCACAACATTCCCTTATCACGCTGTTCCTTATCCTGTCACTCAATTTCACACCCATCATACTCCTTAACGCTCTCATTTCCACTGCATTTATTCTGCTTTCATGCTTCTTTTGCCATACCCAACTTTCACTCCCATACATTAATGTCGGGACCAACACGCCCCTGTGCACAGCCAGTCGAGCCTTTTTGGATAGTTTCTGACTGCTCATAAAGGCATGCAAAGCTCCATTCACCATGTTCCCCGCGTTCACTCTCCTTTCAATATCACTATCATACTTGCCATCTGATGTAAACTTTGATCCTAGATATACAAACTCTTTCACTTGCTCCACTTTTTCTCCTCCAATCAAAATATTACATGCTGTCATTTCTTTCTCCATTTCAAAAACCAGTGTTTTAGTTTTACTTACGTTCACTTTCATTCCTTTCTCTTTTAAAGCTTCATGCATACAGTTTACCATCTCCTGTAACTCCTCCGCTGATGACGCCAGTATAACCTGATCGTCGGCATAGAGCAGACATTTGACGAGTAACTCATTCATCCTTAATCCACTTTTAGACTCTTTCAAATCTGTCAAGCAGCTATCCATAAATAGGTTGAACAGCCACGGTGACGCAACACATCCTTGCCTAACGCCTTTCTCAATCTTAAACCACTCAGTGTGCGCTCCGTTTATCCTGACACAAGCACTCGAATCCTCATATAAGGATTTCAGTGCTCGTATTAAGAGACTGCTCACCCCATGCATAGAAAGTGCTGACCACAATTCATTCCTCTCAACTCTGTCATAGGCCTTTTCCAGATCTACGAATGTGCAATAGACTTTTTGACTCTTGGCCAAAAACTTTTCGGCTATGCACCGCAAGGAAAAGACCTGATCAGTACATCCCATTCCCTTTCGAAATCCCGCTTGAGCATCCCATATTTTGTCATCAGTTTCATTCCTGACTCTATTAATCAATACCTTAGCATACAATTTGCCGACGACGCTAAGCAGGCTTATACCACGATAATTTTTGCAGTCCAGCTGTGACCCTTTTCCTTTGTAAAGTGGCACGATAACAGCCTTACACCAATCTTTTGGTACTCGGCCGCTTCTCCAACACAAATTGAAAAGGCAGTACAACTGACTAGCTACTACGCCTTTTCCTGCTTTAAGCATCTCGACCGACACTCTATCACACCCAGCAGCCTTTCCCGCTTTCATACTCTTAAGTGCTTCCACAATTTCGAA
Source organism: Amyelois transitella (assembly GCF_032362555.1). Classification (NCBI taxonomy): domain Eukaryota; kingdom Metazoa; phylum Arthropoda; class Insecta; order Lepidoptera; family Pyralidae; genus Amyelois; species Amyelois transitella. The sequence continues at coordinate 7,752,089 of NC_083524.1, forward strand.
CATTTCAATTTCGCCTTCCATCTCATTCTCTTTTTCTTCGCTATAGCAGAAATCTTTCTTATTTCCTTCCTTTTTTTCAAATAAACTTTCAAAATAGTCCTTCCATATCTTTAGTACACATTCTTCTCCTTTCACAACGCTACCATCCTGGCATCTGATCCTAGTCAGCTCTCTGGTTATAGTATTTCCTCGGGCTGACCTTACGGATTTCCAGAATACTTTCAGATTTGACTGAAAGTCTTCTGATAGCCTTTTATCAAAATCCTCTTTATACTCTTCTTTCTTTCTAATCACAGCTTTCTTAACCAAATCTTTCATTTTCTTATATTCCTTACGTGCTTCATTCACATCTTCATCTATAACCTCTTGCATTCTTAAGTTAGCTTTTGCTGCTAACAAATCCAGCCATGCTTTCTTCTTTAATCGCACAAGTTCTTGCACATCTTTACTCATCCACGCATTTTTGTGATTTTTTCCTTTCCTTCTTCTACTTACACCACACACTTCAACAGCTACTTTCACAATTCTTTCTTTAAATTCCTTCCATCCATCTTCAATATCGCTCATTTCCTCTAAATCTTCAAATTCATCCTTCAGTCTATTAATATACTTCTTACCTACATCCATATCTTGCAAATTTTCTACTTTTACTCTTTCCAAAGCGCTGGTTTGCTCCCTTACCCTGTGCCGCCAGCGATTGAAGATACCCCTTATCCGGGATATCACCAGTAAATGGTCCGAGTCAATGCCAGCACCGCGATATGCACGGGTATCCAGCACTTTGTTCTTCAATCTTTCATCTACAATCACAAAGTCTATCATACTTTTTAAAATACCTTCCACTCTTGTGTAGGTGTGGATCTCTTTATGTTGAAACATTGAGTTCGACACAAAAAGATCCCACTCTAGACAAATTTCTAATACACTTCTTCCATTATCATTCACCTTTTCGTCACCAAACGCACCAAGCACCTTCTCATATCCATCACGCTTTACACCCACCCATCCATTAAAATCACCTAACATAATAATCTTCTCATTTGGCTTGGTAACTTTCAATACTTCTCTTACACTATTCCAGAACTCCTCGTTTTCGCTTTTTGCTGATGTTGTACCCCTCGAACCCACATCCCAAGGTGCATAAACACCTAGAACGAAGATCCGAGTGATTCCAACTTTCAGCCTAATCCATAGAAGACGAGGGCTGACACACTCATACTCATTCACGCACTCAGCCATTCGTGCAGAAAGAATTAGACCGACCCCTTGACAGCCTCGGCTGGTACTGGAAATTCCAGACCAATACGCCGTGTAAGGGCCGTGCTGCGTCGCGTCGCATCCTTTCCGCTTCGTTTCATTCACGCACAACACATCCAAACGTCTTTCATCCATCATCTGGCATACTTCCTCAATCTTATCCTTCATTCCTCCTCTTACATTCATCGTCGCAAAGCGGCTTTCAGCAGACCGCATACCGCTCCCGCCGGGAACGAGACGTGATGGGGTGCGGACACCATCGCCGCCATTTAGGTGCTCTTTTAAAAAATTTGCATCCATGCGATTCCCACGAGACGCAAGGGAACAATTTTGTCCGCCCCAGCAGAGCCCCGCATGCCAGGGTAAGGCTAGCCATTACCTGGGGGTCGCCCAACCCCATGGCGGAAGTGGCACGCTCGAGACTAGGCTCGCCCCTAGCCATGCATCCATCGGCGCGGCAGACCTTAGATTGGCAGGGATTTACATTAAAGAGGAATCCCAAGTCTATCCCTTAGTCGGCTCTTACGACATCCGTGGGAAAGAGATGGAGTGGTCCTATTCTTTTGTAATGGTGCCGGGAACCACACGGCACGGCATGGAGGTGATTCCGTAGAATTTTATAGAACTAGCTTTTATCCGCATCTTCGCCCGCGTGAATTTAGCGCCATCTACAAAAAGCGAGGAATTTATGGCCACCTACAATAGAATACAGGGTTTTCGCAAATCCCACGAGAACTATACCTAGTATACCGGAATTAAAGTTACGCTATTTCCTTCTCCAGGCTTGATTATACATATGTACCTACGTACCAGATTAATTCAGTAGGTAACCTGTGAACAGGTATCAAACAAATAAATGTACTTTCTCATTTATAGTATTAGTTTAGAATAGATTTATTTTGATACAATGTGTCACTTATTCTTCCCTTTGTGGCGAATCTTCCTCCTCAATAATAAAAAGCGAAACAGCGATAGTTTTTCTATAGGGGCTGGTCAGTGGTCAATTAGAGATTTGATTTATTCAAGTCTGTGATCCATTGCCAATTCGCGTAGGTGTTACAATATACATATGTGGGTATTTCCTTAATTGAAGATTGTATAAGACAGCCTTATGTGGTCGTCCTTAACCTTGAATTCAATTCATGAGAGTACTAACTGTTGGCCGTGACTTCATTCACGGTAGCCATTAATCATGAGGAAACATCTTTGTGATACTGGGTATATACATCGTCTATATAATTATAAAACTCGATTGACAGAAAATACACGGCCTAAAACTACAAACTAGGTCTTTGAATTTTAGCATAAAGGTTATTTATTTAATCTAGGGGTGCATTGTGAGAGGATTTCCAGAAATTCCCGCGGGAACGGAACTTACCGGGATTTTTTGATTTCCTTGCCGCGGGACTACTTATATAACGCTACTTTATATATTTTTTTTTTGTAAATACTATAATGTCACAAACATACATAATAATGATTTATTACCCTCAAATCGGATTGAAACCTCTATAACAAGTAATTGAAATATCTTCTCTTTGATTCCAGCAAGCGAAATGCAAGGAGCTGCCGAAATACGACGGTAGTTTAGGACCGATCAACGGAAAGACGACATCTGTCGGCGACAGTTCATGTTGTTTACGCTAATAACGAATTTATTAATTGGCCAGTTTAACTTGATCTGTTGAACTTATCGAAACCTAGCAGATTCGCGGTTCAAGTTAAAGTGGTTATATCTATTACACGTCCAGTTTAACTTGACCCTTGATTCGTAACGAAATTGTAAGATGCACGGGTCAAGTTAAACTGGCTATGTTTATTTTGCGCGTTAAGCTTGACTTGACCTGTGAGTTGTATTGAAATGTTTTACATTCGCGTGTCAAGTTATACTGGATGTAGTTTATCTCATTGATATTAATGTTATACCGATATGGAGGCACCATTGAAAAGTGCGAGCTTTATGTACAGTTTATTTATACATAGTTAAGCATAAAATATTATAACAAATTTTATTTATTTCTATCGGATATGTTTTGTCCGAATTATGACTTACTTAGAAAATTCTTATGAGACAATTCTTGAACCAGTAAATAAAGTATATGTGAAAAGAACTCTGGTCTCTAAATCCACTATGTATGTATAATTATGGATTTAAATTGCAGTAATTATTACTTTAATACCGAGCTCGCATGAAGAGAGTTACGGATGTGGATGAAGCGAAAGAAGTATGCAGAGATCGTGGCAAGTGGAAAGATGTAGTCTCTGGTCACCCCTCCGGGAAAAAGCGCGTGATTTTATGTATGTATGTATGTGCAGAAATATTATGAGACTATATTTTGGGTATCGTTACCAAGTCGAGGTGAGGTTGTATCGATATTATTAAATTTGTATGGAAATTCTAATTAGATACATTTAACGCCTGCTTCTCAAGGCTATAAGTTAATACATTCTATAAACCTTACAGATATCACTTTCTTCTGCGCTTATCGTTTCATATTCGTAGGTCACGTTCAGTTGGCTTGATAATAGAATTGATATTGTATTGACACAAATGACGGATACTGACAGATTGCCAAGCCTTTCCTCTCCTCGATGGTCTTAATTTTCGCGCAATTAGTGCCGTGTGGTTCCCGGCACTATTACAAAAAAGAATAGGACCACTCCATCTCTTTCCCATGGATGTCGTAAAAGGCGACTAAGGTATTGGCTTATAATCTTGGGATTTTCCTTTTAGGCGATGGGCTAGCAACCTGTCACTATTTCAATATCTCACTTTCATTAAGCCAAACAGCTGCACTTGGCCTTTCAGTCATTTCAAGACTGTTGGCTCTGTCTACCCCGCAAGGGATATAGACGTGATGGTATGTATGTATGTACTTATTAATGAATGATGGTCTAAATTGATCTCAGAATGTCCCAATAGTTTATCGATGCCATAGAAAATTGTATTATTATTTTTATAATATAAATTTGATGGTGTCTTCATAGCGGATTTGACGAAACGTATTTTGTAGTATTGATGACATTCCAATCGCTTTTTCGTGCTTTAGTGTAACCATTAACGCCACGGTTTTACTCATTAAACATCACAGACATAGATTTCTGCTAGATACTGCCTGTTCATTTATCTGTGTGGTTAAGAGCGTGCCAAAATTTCGTTTATTTAGTATAATTTATGTATAAAACATTAAGGAATGTGGTACATGTTACCTGGAAGAGATCGATTTTAGTGATAAGGTCGCCTTTTGTTGCTATGTTGTTAATACATGATTGTGAATTTGCTGTAACTTATTGTTGTGCAATAAAGAGTTATTGTATTGTATTGTACCTACGGTTGTACATAAGTTCTGTTGATTTCGAACTCGAGAGAAGAGACATGATTTTGTGTTTACTGTGAAATCAACATGGCGTCGACTGCTGAGTGTATTACATACTTCTATTTTTGGTTATATTTCATTTACATTTCGATAGGGCACGATAATTAATTTAATAATGATCACTATGATGCCGAATTAAAGCCCTTCGAAAAGTGATTAATTTGTCACTTTGTACGCGATATGTCATGCGCAGTATTTGCAGGGTCTAGCTAATTCTATGTCTGTGGCAAATTTTGTAAAATTTGACGTTCAACATATTGTATAAAAATTCATGATCTTAGTCAATTTCTTTATACATTCGTTACATAGTTTTAGATACGAGAACCATAATTTTGCATATCAATTCTATTTGTAGATGAGACCAATATAGATTTACTTGTAATTGTATTCATTTAGAGCTCTGGGTTTGAGGAACATTGGCGTTTGAAGGATAAGTAATGTAATTCAAGTATAGAATTAATTTACATTACAAACGCTCTCTCCATGATAGGAAATAGAAATAGATTTATTTTCAAAATATCGCTTAAGTCAACATAACTTAAGAGTAATTATATCTACTACCGGTTGCTACTAATGGGGTAGACAGAGTCTCGTTTACTTGTAACACCTAATTTTAACAACTTAAGACTCCGTCTGCCTATCTAACGAATTTATATACCTAGATGTTTATTTTTATTTAACGAATGAAAGTATTTGTTTATTTATTGATTGATGCTCAAGTAAAAACGAATTTAAATCAGGAATGTGTTCTTAGCCGATAATTTAGGCGCAGATATAGGTACTAATAAGTATGTTATAATCATTTTCAAGTGGCCGTTGTCACAAATTTCTTATAAATTGAAACTACTCCGTTACAAAATGGGATTTGATTTTTTTACCTTAAATTTTGGTTGTGACAAATGAAATTGATTTTTTTTTTTGTTAAGCTCGTTCCTAACCCAGTTTTCTTGTCACTTCATTCATCGTAACGTGGCGTTATGGTTAACACCGTTAAGTTGAAATTTTTGCTGTTGCAAATTTTGTTAACATTTTGAATACTTAGTAGATATTAACTTAATAGATACCAGATGGCTTGTCATTTGAGGACATCGCTTACTTACTACTTGAGTTCGACCCGTGCTTCTATCTAGCCAGCTAGAATATAGATTTAGAAGAAATGTCACGATAGTGCTATAAAAACTTTGTTTATCGTATTGAGTTATGAAAAAACTATTTTTTTTTGTTTATATTTCTGGCTGTCACTGCGAGGTTATTTATATTATACAAATAACCCTGTATTTTGCGCATGAGGAACTTAGACGCTGTAAACACTAAAATTCCTATTTTTTTCTTATGGCAGTCGTACTCTTTTTGAAAAGTCAGTTGGAATCTATAATATAGGTGCAATGTGGATATAAATAGTTAACTAGACAATGTGTAGGTTGTATTGTTGGAATACTGTGTTATTTTTTATCTCGATTTACGCAAAGCGAAACCGAATCTTGTATTTGAATGAGTATGTTCTGTTCATTCATTCGATCATGTTTTTCAGCATCATTTGACAAAGGTTTTTTTTTAAATAAACAATCTGTGCTTTGATATTAAAAAAAAAACTTATTTTAACTACTCTTATGTAGAAATCATTAATTTATTCTAATCCCTTTCATTTAAAACAGCTTTCATTATGTAATCAATCTTAATTTTAAAGTAACTAATGTAAAATGAAGTACATAATAATTATATGCTTTGGCGAGAAAGTATTCTCAAAAATTGTTAATTTTAAAATAGTATTAATGTTATATTTATTATTACTGTTTTAGGTATCTAGTTTTCGAAGGTTAAAGTGATTTTTTATATCATCACACTTTATATGTAACAGCACATTGATGTGGTTTTTTATGTTTTTTTTACGAATTAAAAATAATATGTGGTATGTTTGTATAGTGCAATATAGTTGTCATGCTCTGAAATAATACGAAAGTTCCTAAGTTTATTGGAGACCTTTTAAATAAGATGCCAATATTGCCAGATTAAAATGCACCGACAAACAAAATGGCGCTTTCAAAATAAACACAAATATCATGAAATATATAATTTACTTGGTTAATGTAAGCAAGAAACTAGGTCAGTGTAATTATCTGTTACTTTTGGTTGCGCAATCATCCGATCTGATAATTTTAATATCATTGTTCATAGTTCTGTTAAAATTTCTTACCAAAGAAACGAAATTATTGTAATACTCGCATTAATAAATCACTTTCGGTATTTGTTGGTTTTATTTTTGGAATTAATTCAATGATCCAAAAACCAGGTGCAGGCTATCAACCGGGATAAAGACGTGATATACCTAAGTGGTCATGACCCTCGGTCATGGAGTTTTGACGTAGAAGAAGTACCTTACATGTGTGTAATGTATCTAGGTAGCTGCAGCCAACAGCATATCAATATATGAAGCAAAACTTGCACGAGATTTCCCCATCTTTTTCATTTCATAGGATATTACTATTATATATTATACATATATATTGTGCCGTGTGGTTCCCGGCACCAATACAAAAAAGAATAGGACCACTCCATTGGATGTCGTAAAAGGCGACTAAGGGATAGGCTTACAAACTTAGGATTCTTTTTTAGGCGATGGGCTAGCAACCTGTCACTATTTGAATCTCAATTCTATCATTAAGCCAAATAGCTGAACGTGGCCATTCAGTCTTTTCAAGACTGTTGACTCTGTCTACCCCCAAGGGACATAGACGTACCATGCCATATGTATGTATGTTTATATAGTTATACTAGTGCTTTTGTTGCTTTCTTCGATGGTTGGTATTTTGGCGAACTGTTGGTCGAAACAGGATGAAAAGAGTTAATGATACACAAACTAAACGGAGGCTTCGTGATAAAATTAACATTGCCTCTATAAGACAGGTGGGTAAATTTGTGGGATTTTCTTTAAAAATAACATTATCAATACCGTCATCAAACAAAACGCAGCATAGTGTTGTAATAATCGATATAGACACGATTCGTTTTCAAAGATTACATTTAAGCTTAAAAATCTGTAACATTGCTATTATTTATTTAGGCGATGGGCTAGCAACCTGTCACTATTTGAATATCAATTCTATCATCAAGCCAGCAACGCAAAAGCTGAACGTGGCCCATTAGTCTTCTCAAGACTATTGACTCTGTCTACCCCGCAAGGAATATAGACGTGATTATATGTAGTATTTCTGTAACATAAATTTAAATTACTAATTAATAATGGTAATACGAATTGGAGAAGTTTAAATGGTCAGCTGCTTGTTTGCCTGACACTGTACTAGTGTCTGGTAAATAGCGCTGCATATTGAAAGGTGGCACCAATAGGCTATTTGACTGTATTAAAAATATACATTTATTTTATGTCATCAGTCTTAATATTATTTTTTTGGAGCGATTTGTATTAACGCGAGATAAAAATATTGCATTATTTTAACAAAATCCGTCTCAGAAAATTAGGGTTTTTTATGCAGCTGTCACGTGACTAAAAACGAACGTGATTGGCTATTTCTATTATGACGTCAATTATCCATAAACAGACTGTGGATCGTACCTAGGGTTGAAAAAAGCGGAAATTTTTCCGGTTTTTTTTCAAATTCCCTCGTTTTTATACAAGTTTTTTACGAAAGTTTCAAGAAAGATAAGAATGAAATATTTCATGTTTTTTTATTAATAAAACGGAAAAATATGAAAGAAACGGAAAAATACGATAGGAAAAGAATTGATTACCTTACAAAATATGCATCATTGTTTCAAAAATTGGTAATTATACCTAGAATATATATATAGTTCTTCAATCGTTTTTTTCTTATTTTTCGAAACAAACGACGAAAATCTCAATAAAACCGTTTTTTCCCCAAGGTTTTATTCTGATATATTTCAATGTAACAAACCAATGAAACGCTAAAAAACGAAAAAACGTTTCTTTCACCAAAAAAAACAATTTGTTTCTTTCGGAATTTTCAACGCTAATCGTACCGTTCCTTAGTGTTTGCTATTATTTTTCAAGATTTTATAAGTGTTTGATCGCTCAGGATTAGTCAGATAACATAGGTATTTAATAATGGAAACCAATTCCGCGAAAGCTGACAGTCGAAACCTACTAAAAGTGGACGCAATAATGGTTGGCGTCTTCTTCAAAAACAATCCAGATTTCTATGCTGCCGAACTGAGGAATGTGAAAACATCAATGTAAGTATATCTTGGTAACCACTGATCTTAGATCATGATCTGAAACCACTTCTTGCGAATATTCAAATCCATCGGCATAGAAAAAAACAGTTTCGTAGGAGATTTTATTGTTGTATTAGTGCATTGAGGCACTGCACAACATTTATAGGAACTCATTGTAATAATTTTCACACATATGACGTGGCACAAGTTAAATAAAACAAGAGAAAATAAAAACTTTTCGAAACACTGTTGGTGTTTGTATGATATTTACACGAAATTTACGTCACTGCATGCCATGGCCGCCATATTGCTAAAAGTCGCGTTTTGGCGGCATATTTGAATATTTCATTTTCTTTTTCGATTTTTTAATAAAATAGCTGTAATAAAGGCAGAAAAGTATTTTTGTAGGGCTCCTTATAAACAAATAAATACCCTAAGATAGTTTTTAGAACTTTGTCAAATAGCCTATTATGTGACTCTTGTATAGTAAAAAATAAATGGTTAAAATTTTACATAGTTTCACATTCAATAAAAATAAGAAATGTGGGAATCCACACGGGCGGCGTAAATTTATTTTAAACGAAGAGTTGACAGCGGGGCTTTGCGAGCAGCGAGCCAGCTCGCTGGATGTGCACAAAGTGTGTACAGAACGCACGGACGGTGGCCAAACACTCTAAGGTTTTGCTCACTATTTTGATAATTTTCATATTGTTTTAAACTAATGATTAATTTGATGGTTTTATTTTTTATAAATTTACTATGTCTTAAAATATAAAACGCGAGACACCAGACACAAAGTTTGATAAAACCTTCAGGATGAATGAGTAACATAATTGTAACGAGAACTTTGAAGAGAGTAATTTAACTGTATTTTCATGTGCTAAATTATATTATAATACTTTCTGTAATTTTGGAAATAACCTCCGCTTTATGCAAAGCTAGTTTATTATGCGCTACTCTATAATAGTGCGATGTATACCTAACTATTTAAGTTATCACTGACGAAAATCTCAGAAGCGCCTAAAATAATAAGAAAGTTTTTATAGACCATTATTAAGATATAATATTATAAAATTTCATAATTTCGGCCTAGGTTTATGTAAACGCTATTGTTCAAACGTAATTCCTAAAAATAACAGTTCAAAAATATAATCGATTCTTATCAATCAACAAAAATTAAATCGATTGACTTAATAATGACGTTTACTCAAAATATCGATCGAAACAAAACTCGAAACACTAATTTCGTTTTGAAATGGCGGACGTATAGGGGAGTGTCTTCGAAAAATTGTGATTCTGGTTAATTTATACGATAAAAGGTCAGATAAGTGTTTTAAAATAAATTAATAAAACATGAATTGATATATTAGAATATTTTCTAGTGTTCCGATTAGTGAAAATATGAAATTTAGGTCATTTCCGGCGCGACACCCGGTCTAGTTATTCAAAACAAAGGTGTTTTCAGAATAATTCGCATTTTTCAATAATTATGTGGCAGCGATCAATTGAATTTTGTTCTGAATTTATAATTTAATTATCATTAGTGAATTATATTCAGCAGTTTCTTTTGATTCGATAGCAATACCTTAAAATTCCTCTATTCCAGTTGGCATCCTGTGTTCGAGATGTAGTAAAAATGTACATGGAATAAAGTTTTATAAAAAGGAATATTGCATCTAATTAATTAATTAAAAGTATAAACTTTTTAATTACTGAAAAAGTGTATCAGCTGTATGTTCCGTTCCAAATAAAATCGAAAAATCTATTTATTCTTTCCAATTGGTGTTTTAGTCCGATAACACTACTAAATAGTCCCTATATCATTAATTATCAATAATTATTGTAAAATTAATAATTTTCAAAATCATCAATATCTTTCAGATTGCATCAAAAATCTACATTCCAACTAAAGACTGATTATTATATTACAAAAAGTGGATAAAAATGGCGTGGCGCTTCAAAGCTTCGAAATACAAAAACGCGGCACCCATCGTACCGAAGCCCGAAGCATGTATCCGAGATATATGTGTTGGATCATACCAAACGTACGGGAACAACATATGTGCTTCGGCTGCGTTCATGGCTTTTAACTGGGAGCATGTAGGGTCAAGTTTGGCCGTTCTTCCATTGGATGATTGCGGAAGGAAGAGTAAGATTATGCCGCTGCTCCATGCTCACTCGGACACGGTGACTGATATGGAGTTTTCTCCATTCCACGATGGACTTTTGTTGACTGGGTCACAGGATTCCCTGGTAAGATTATTTCATATATTTGAGAGTTTATGTCAGTGTTTTCCTAACTGAAACTACTTATATATATAAAATACTTTCCATTAGTGTATTGCCCATTTCCCTCAAGAGTAGTCAGTGTCTATTTAATCTCTTGCATGCTCTTCATACATAATATGTCTCCGAACCTTGTGATGATAAATCATGGCAGGAATTTAACCACTACACTACACTACAGGTGGTCATTAGTTTTCATAATATGAAAGATTTCAATTCAGCTTCTTGCAGTGAACTACTTGTGTATTGGAGCATAATATTAACTTTCCAAAGTATAAATATAATCTGAAATTTGGTCTAGTTCTCTAGACTAGAAATGTTGGCTATAATTGAGATAAAGTGTTATGTTTGTAAATGCTATGAAGTCTTAATGATGAATTTTCAAAGGATGAATTAAATCCTGATAATTCTTTTAAAATTATTAACCATACGTACAAACATATAGTCACGTCTATATCCCTTGTAGGGTAGACAGAGCTTACAATCTTGAAAGGCTACATTCAGCTGTATGATAGAATTGAGATACAAATAGTGTTTTTTTTTTAATTATGAAATTTAACAATGGTTACTGTAATCCTAATTTATATTCCAAATTATATTTTCTTTATTTTACATTTACATTCCTACATTACATTCCTAGTCCATCTCACACTTAAAACATGACACTCAATATGTGTATTTTTTCCTGTATATATTTATTTTATTTATATGACAGAATTAAAATGTACACAAATGACAAAAACAATAAATGATAAGCTATCTACAACAAATAGAAGGGAAGAATGTCCCTAATGTACCTTGATAAGATTGTGGCCAGCCTACCACAGCTATGAACACGGCCATAGTGAATCTGTCGACTTATTCACAACTAGCTGTTGCCTGCAACTTCTTTGCCTGAAAATCTCAATAAAGAACTCTGAAGAGTATTTTTAGATGACTTATAGGTGGTGGTTATAGATCACATATAGAGTTTTTGGTATTATCTTCAATGTACAGACATTGGCCAATTACAGTTTTAATTTATACATATGTACATAAAATCACGCCTCTTTCCCGGAGGGGTAGGCAGAGACTACCTCTTTCCACTTGCCACGATCTCTGCACACTTCCTTCGCTTCATCCACATTCATAACTCTTTTCATGCAATCCCGGCGGTTTCGGGTACTCTTGAATGGAAACTTGGTACATTTCAAACAGGAACAAAAACCATCCACAATTTTCCGAGATTAGCGCACACTAAAAGACAGAGAAAATAGGGGGAACTTTACGATATGTTTTGATTGTTTCCAGGTGAAAGTGTGGCACATCCCGCAAGAGGGACTCAAGGAGTCCCTGTCGACGCCCGAGTGCACCCTGTCCCAGAAACAGAGGCGCGTGGAAAACGTTGGTTTTCACCCGGTCGCCGACGGGCTCATACACGTGGCGTCGGGACACGAACTTGCTCTGTGGGACTTGACCAAACAGAAAGAGGCCTTTGGTAAATTATTGACCATCACTTTTACATACATACATATAATCACGTCTATATCCCTTGCGGGGTAGACAGAGCCAACAGTCTTAAAAAGACTGACAGGCCACGTTCAGCTGTTTAGCTTAATGATAGTATTGAGAGTCAAATAGTGACAGGTTGCTAGCTTGTCGCCTAAAAGAAGAATCCCAAGTATATAAGCATATCCCTTAGGCGCCTTTTACGATATCAATGGGAAAGAGATGAAGTGGTCCTATTATTTTTTCTAATGGTGCCGGGAACCACACGTCACTTTTATATCTTGGAATTTGCTAGGTGTGCAAGTGTTGTGTAATTTCCGGCGCAAAATGGTGCCGGGACTTTAGAACCACTCCACAACTTTCCTATGGATATCGTAATAGGCGAATAAGGGATAGGCTTATAAACTTGATATTCCTCTTGTGGGCTAGCAACTTGTCACTATTTTGAATCTCAATTTCGTCATGAAGCCGTACAGCTGAGCTTGGCGTTTCACTGTCTACTTTGTGACTTTATGTATGTGGAAGAGAAAAGTGTTATTGTAATGACAACAGCAGTAGACCACAGACAAAAACAAGGCAGATATATAGTTGAAGATGACCTTACAGTCCTTTCTAGAATATTGAATTAGACGGCCACTGTGGCGCAGCGGTAGTACGCTTGTCTGTGACACCAGAGGTCCCGGGTTCGAATACCGGCCAGGACATGATGAGAAAAGAACTTTTTCTGATTGGCCTGGCTCTTGGATGTTTATCTATATAAGTGTTTATTATAAATTAAAGTTGAGTTGGTATCTCATTACACAAGTCTCACACTTACTTCAGGGTTAACTCAATCTGTGTTCCGTATAGGTATATTTATTAATTAATTGACGCAATCTTGTACACTTTATCTGTGATTAAATATCTCTGCCTTTGATGTACTTACTAGTTAAAACTTTAACTTTACCTTAGAACTTATTCCACAGTAAACAGGGATCATGGCGAAGTAATCCAATCAACATCTTGGAAGAAGGACGGTCGGTTGCTAGCGACCTCGTGCAAGGACAAGAAGGTCCGCATTCTGGACCCCAGGGCTCCCAGTGTGGTGGTGGACGTGGCTAACAGTCATCAGAATATTAAAGACAGCAGGATCGTCTGGTTGGGTGATCAGGACAAGATTTTGACTACAGGTAAAACTTTCATCGTTGATATTATATATATATATAGGTATATAGGTGCCGTGTGGTTCCCGGCACTAATACAAAAAAGAATAGGACCATTCCATCTCTTTCACATGGATGTCTAAAAGGCGACTAAGGGATACGCTTACAAACTTGGGATTCTTTTTTTAAGGCGATGGGTTAGCAACCTGTCACTATTTGAATCTCAATTCTATCATTAAGACAAATAGCTGAGCGTGGCCTATAAGTCTTCTGTTGGCTCTGTCTACCCCACAAGGGATATAGACGTGACCATATGTATGTATGTATGTGAAACTTACATCATCGTTTATATATATATTTGTTTATCTCACATCGTGTGCCGTGTGGTTCTCGGCACTTTAGAACCGGACTTCAATCTCTTTACCATTGATGTAAGAAAAGGCGACAAAGGGATATGATAAACTTGGGACTCATTTTTAGGTGATGGGCTATTAACCTGTCATTATTTGAATATCAATTCTGTCATCAAGCCATGGGCTTTGTCTACCCTGTAAAGACGTGATTATTTGTATGTACCTATGCTAACATCCTGTAGCAGTTCATAGATAATATAAGTTGTTTCTCATTGATAATATTAGTTGGGATATAGTATCGTCGAGTTAGTATCTCGTAACACAAGTTTTGAACTTATTTGAGGCCAACTCAATCTGTGTAATTTGTCCCTGTAGATATTTATTATTAAATTAAAATAAAATTCATCGTGTCCAGGATTCGACGCGGCCCGTCTCCGCCAGATCATGATCCGGGACGTGCGCAACCTGTCCCAGCCGCAGAAGACTTTGGACCTGGACTGTTCCACTGGCACCCTGATGCCATTGTTCGACGCTGATACCAACATGCTGTTCTTGGCCGGCAAAGGGGACACCACAATACTGTACATGGAGGTGGTGGATCGGGAGCCCTACCTAATTGAAGGTCTTCGACATTCAGGTGAGTCTATTTGCTCAATATACCACTATAACTTTTGTGTCCTACTAATAATTTTTTTGTTCCATTCCGTCATAAAAGTTCGTAATTAAATTCTGTCATTGCATTACTTCAGTCTAATGAGTTATTCCATTCTGTCATTCCGTTGCGTCATTCCGTCGCGTCATTCCGTTGCGCCATTCCGTTGCGTCATTCCATTGTGTCATTCCATTGTGTCATTCCATTCTGCCATACCGATGCGTCATTTCATTCCGTCATTAAATTCTGTCATCCCATAGTTTTTTGTATATTTAAAGTTGTAATGCCAACAAAAAAATATTTGCGAAGCATCATGTGGAGTTTTTCATCTGCCCCCTCCACTTAAACGACTACATGACGACCACGGCCATGTCAAGAATGTTTTGATAAAGAAGAATGCCATAATAAATTATATTTCATTTAAAATTTAAAACTTAGCCAAGTTTCGTAATATAATATCGACATATGTGAATGCATGAAAAAAAAAAACTATCTTTCTATTATTTATCTATTTTTTAAAGGTGAACAGACTAAAGGCGCGTGTTTGGTGCCAAAACGGGCTCTTCGCGTAATGGAGGCTGAAGTGAACCGCGTATTGCAGTTGACCGGCTCGTCTGTTGTGCCTATCATGTACCAAGTGCCAAGGAAGGTGAGAAACCTCTCATCACAGCATACATAAACACCACGAAGTCCTATACTATCAAACGAGTAAATGCTGCAGTGCAGTTTGTTGCCGCTTCTTTTGCACTAACGCTTCGGAAGCGGCAGTAGACATAGTTTTAAGTAATTTATTTGACGTCAACCAATGTTGTGAAACTAAAAGATATACCTCTGTGGCGCAGCGGTAGTACGCTTGTCTGTGACACCGGAGGTCCCGGGTTCAAATCCCGGTCAGGGCATGATGAGAAAAGAACTTTTTCTGATTGGCCTTAGTCTTGGATGTTTATCTATATAAGTATTTATTATAAAATATAGTATCGTTGAGTTAGTATCTCGTAACACAAGTCTCGAACTTACTTCCGTCTACCAGAGATGGCGCTGATATAGTTTCTTAAAACCCGGTTTTTAAAATGTTTATATATCTTAGGAACCGAGCTTTTCTCGAACCTAGGACCTTGATAAATCCTTGAGCCGAAAAGCCCCTAATCTGTAACTTTCATGAAAATCGTTGGAGCCGTTTCCGAGATCCTGATTATATATATACAAGAATTGCTCGTTTAAATATATTAGATAGATATCTTCAAGGCATTCAAATAGTCAATTGTTCACAGAGCTACCGCGACTACCACGCGGATTTGTACCCGGACACCAGTGGGTCGGTGACCTACCTGTCTGCGCCCATGTGGCTCCAGAACCAGGACCACCCCGTGCCCAACATATCAATGCACCCCGACGCAAATAACTCTGCACAGGTATGTTAAGGGTTTGGGGATAGAAAGAATAAAAGAAAAGTCGTGAGTACGGTAGTACGGCTTCATGACGGAATTGAGATTCAAAATAGAGACAAGTTGCTAGCCCACAAGAGGAATCCCAAGTTTATAAGCCTATCCCTTAGTCGCCTTTTACGATATACATAGGAAAGTTGTGGAGTTGTTCTATGGTCCCGGCACCATTTTGCGCCGGAAATTACACGACACTTCCACACCTAGCAAATTTCCTAGATATAAAAGTGACGTGTGGTTCCCGGCACCAGTACAAAAAACAATAGGACCACTCCATCTCTTTCCCATTGATGTCGTAATGGCGACTAAGGGATAGGCTTACAAACTTGGGATTCTTTTTTTTAGGCGATGTCCTGTCACTATTTAAATCTCAATTCTATCATTAGTTATTCTATTAATAGTCAAATAGCTGAGCGTGGCCTATCAGTCTTTTCAAGACTGTTGGCTCTGTCTACCCCACAAGGGATATAGACGTGACCATATGTATGTATGTACATGTACGTGAGTATAACTAGCAAGTGGACTGTATGAGAAACTCGTTCAAAATAAATACAGGTTTATGTAATTATTAAAACATACATATTGTTAATAATTTCTTTTGTGAGTTTTTATTGTGCGGTTTATTTTTATTAATATTAATATGGCTATACGGCTACACTACACCATATTAAAAATAATAATGGGTTAAAATTTTTATATTGTTCTTATATTTGTGTGTTGTGTTTATTTTTTATTCGTATTTATTGAGTTCGTTATGTTTGTGATGTGTGGTATTTTGTAGTTTATTTAATTTGAAACTATTTGTAATGCATATATTTTGTGTGTCCTGTCATGGTTTTATTTTTTATTTGCGGTTATTGATTTTTTTTTATTGTTCTGTGGCGTTTTGTAGCAATAGTTTCTAGTAGCGGGAGAAGGTATACTTTGGTACTGGTAGATAACAGTAAGTAGTGTAATTTTTTTCTTTTTTTTTTGCTAAATACATAGCTTCTTTCTAGATTGCTTGTAATATAGTGTTACTAAAATAACTCATATTTATTTATTTAACTACATTATGTGTAAAATGGAAAATAAGAAACAATGTCGTCCATTTGATGCGATATTTTTTGTTCTCTTCTAGGTACACCGTGGCAATTTGGAAGAAGTCGTAAAAGCGATACTAGCTATGCCTCCACTCAAGAAAGGCGATACGAAAAAGGTTGTAACGCCATCGGCAGCTGTCGAAGACTCGACGAAACCAACACCAAAACCAACGGTACCCGAAACCAAAGACGAAGACCGTATAGATTTCGTCAACGTGAAAGATTTGATAAAAGGCATGGAACGCGGCAAGATAGACACCAAGGAAACCAACGGGTTTCACAAGAAAATAACTGATAACGGCCACGATTACGCCGATAAGAAAATACAAGATGCCGAGCCCCAGATCGTGGAGAATATCGAGAAATCTGACGAGTCGCCGGAACATGTTGCGAAACCGGACAAAATTGTCGAGAAACCGGACACAAATGTTGAGAAACCGGGCAAAATTGACGAGAAACCCGATGTGATGGCCGAGAAAAAGGACAAATCGTTTGAGAAATCCGACAGCGCGGAGTCTAACGAGTCTTCTCTGTCTAGAAGTAACAGTTACATAAACGGAGTGCCTGCGCAGGCGCCGAAGCCCCTGCCGAGGTCTTCGATTTCGGAGCCAGGCTCCGGCGAAGACCATCACGAGGCCCCAAAACCTAAACCTAGGACTACGGCTGTGCCTATATCTGGCTATAAGGTATTGGGTGTGTTCGAAATAAGAAGCTTTTATTATTCAAATAAAGAAGTAATTCTGACTGGTAGCTGCTTATTTCTGATTTTTTTTTAGATTAGAAAGGAAGCTTTTTTTATAAAGCGGTTTTATATTGGCTGGAATTATTATATCGTTTTGATTAATTTTTTTTTGCATCTGTTTTAAATAGAATCATGTGTTTATTTTTGTTTTTAATTCACGATATCTTTATTTTGCTGTACATAAATTTTGTACATGTTTATATAATACATTTTTATTATTATGTATTTAAAATTAAAATACATGTGTTACGATATTGGTTTTATATAATAGTATTTCTATTCCCATTAACGCTTTTTAACGAAATGACAAAATGTGACGGTATATTTTATATAACGCTAGTTGTCCAAAAATAGCATATGGTTTCAAATCGGCTTAATTATATATATATATATTTTTATATTTAACAGTATATTTCAATTCACAGCCTCGTCTGGGCCCCAAGCCCTTTTCAACGTCGTCCGGGAGCGACGAGTTTTCATTCGACAAAGTTTTCTCAGTGCCAGCCGTGCCGGGCTTGACCAAATCTGAATCTGGTAAGTTTTTATTATTATTATGGGAAAACTTTAATTATGTATGTACAGTTTACATACATATTTCATGGATCCCACAAGTGAAGAGATATAGTCTCTGCCTCCAGTGTCGGACAAGTGGTATGATGTATGCGTGTGTCCGTGTCAGAGGCAAAAAAGGTTTACTTACATACATATATACATATGGTCACGTTTATATCCTTTGCGGGGTAGACAGAGCCAGCAGCCTTGAAAGACCGATAGACCATGCTTAGCTGTATTGCTATGACTGATTCATTTTTACATTAATAAAATCATGTCAACCTCGCAGGAGATATAGACGTGCCAAATGTATGCATCTAAGACGCTCGAATGACGACGAATCAAGAGATGAATTGGTAAATAAAAAAAAAATATAAATGATTAAATTTATTTCAGCTACGTCACCTATAGCGGGTGCTGCAACTACCCCCGTTACGTCGACCCCCGTCGCCAAAGAGGCTGAGGAGAAGGAGAAGTCTTTATCTCCTACCAGTGACGTAGAAGCTCCTAACAAAGGTAAACATATTAAAATATATACTCGTACAATCTCGTAGTATTACATAGCAAAGTGCTTAATCGGCAACATTTTTGTTTTGAATGTCTTTTTTTTCATAATATATTAAAAAAGAAAAATTTTACAAAAGAAAGATTTTCGAATTCATCTCTTTCACATGGATGTCGTAAAATGCGACTAAGGGATGGACTTATAAAATTGGGATCCGCCTAAAAGAATTAGGCGATGGGTTAGTTATCGTCTCACTACTTGAATGTCAATTCTATCATCAAGCCAATCAGAATGTGGTGGTCTATTGGTATTTTCGAGACCTTTGGCTTTGTCTACCCCGCAAGGGATATGAATAAATTAATGAAAAAAAACTTAGTTGTAGGTTCACTGTTTAGTGGCTCGTAAAAATGTGACTATTTTATTTTGTTTTTGCAGAGGAATACACAAACGGCAAGTCTGATACGAGCCTGGAAGAAGACGTGAACTCCTCGGACTCTGGTTACAGACCGAAGACTCCCAGTACAGCGGAGAGGAGGAAGATGTTCGAGACTACCGAGTGAGTTTTATTTTATTTCTGGAACTAACATTTTTTAGAACTAGCGGTTTGTGTAAACAGATAAGTCAGTTAGTGTTTAGATTCTTTACGCTATCCCACTGTGAGTAAATTTTTGCGGTAAACTTTACGGAAAACAACTATGAGACCTTTGGGTTTGGGTTTACGCATTGTAATTCTAATGTATGTTTTTTATATTAAATGAAATTCTATCAATATTATTAATTGAAAAAAAAAGTTGTTGTATTACTAACGCCATTTGTGATTTGAGATGTGCAACTGTAAGGGTTAACTGAACGAACTTTAGTGATTTGGTGTGTGAAATAAAATATTTTTTAAAAATCCACCCAGTTATTAATAATATAATTAAGTAGATGTGTATAGATTACAAAAAAAATATAAAAAATATTTGTACCGGCTTAAAATTCTCGTCAGCTCATATAAAGCTGCGTTTTTTTTGCTAGCATTACATATTACAGATTAGAATTTGATTTTTTTTTATTGTCAAACTGATCGTCTGTAATTCTAGTTCGGTACTTTAATTTCATGGTTATTCAGTATCATCATAATCAGTATAGTTACATTTTATTAATCTTTCTTACAGTATTTGAATTTGTCATTTGTTTTCATATTCATTTTGCATTTTTGGAAAACTAACAGCAAAAAATATAAGAAGCTAATTAACGACAAAGAGAATATAAGGTCAATCACAAGTTTTCATCGATAACAATTTCAATAGCAAAAAAGAACACCTAAAAGTCAATTCAGCTTCTATTACATTATGTATTCCAATATATGTGACGCAATATATTTTCTGATAAATAATTAAAAAAAAAAACAATAATTAACAGTTGTCAACTTTACAAAAAAATTGTGTGTGTGTGTGGTTCCAGCGTCGCGAACCAGTCTATAGCGGAGCGGCGCCGCGCCTACGAGAGTCGGTCCGTGAGCGTTGCCGTGGAGTCCGACACGCCGCCCTCGCCCGCCGTCTTGAGGTCAGTTACACTACACTACACTATACAACACTACACTACACTATACGACACTACACTACACTATACGACACTACACTACACTATACGACACTACACTACACTATACTACACTACACTACACTATACTTCACTATACTGCACTATACTACACTATACTGCACTATACTTCACTATACTTCACTATACTGCACTATACTTCACTATACTGCACTATACTACACTACACTGCTATTTTTGTCTATTACAATATGTGTACTTGCTTTAGAATACTATAGATTTTTTTTCAAAATTGAATCATTTTATAAACATAGATCTCGTCTTTTCTCGGTCTATGCCTGCGGCCCTCCTTCCTCCTGGCTTCAGTCCCGTTCGCTGTTTCACTTTTCATTATGACGTGAAACGGTACAGCGATAGATTTTCGCGCGATGAAAACGGCGTCGCGCGTGCCATGCTACGGGTCAAATGTCTTTATATGAATTGCAATTGTTTCAGGCGCCGGGATTCGCTCAAGTCCCGTAAGAGTCCCGACCGCGATGACAAACGCTCTTCGGTGCCCAATGTCACTACTAAAAGAACATCAACTGTATTTGGTAAGCTTTATTTCTGAAATTTTTTGAATATACAATTACACTCATGAAGTACATCTTAAAATGGTTTATTCGCTTTAATTTCTGAAATAATTCATCACAAACCATCTTTTTTATCTCTTACGGGATAGACAGTGAAAGGTTTGAGAATGACTAAAAGGCCATGTTCAGCTGTATGGCTTAATAATTATAGGTATGGTTTCCGTTATACTAACATTCAATTACAGTCCGCTACATTTAACCATCCGACTCGAAGGACTCATAGTTATGAATAACATTACGCTAATGTAATGGAATATATAATAGTGTGAATACCTGACTCACCGAATCCAGAATTCAGTATCATACTTATTTATGTTGTTGACTGTACCGTGATAGATTTACACGCGTACGAAGTCGCAGAGGAAGAATTATGTCGTCATTCTCACTAATTTAATCTAAATTTCACAGGCAAAGTGTCCAAGTTCCGTCATTTGAAAGGAACGCCCGGACACAAGTCCACTCACGTGGAGAACATCAAAAACATCAGTAGACAGGTCTCCGGGGAGTGCAACGGGTTCTATGGTAAGTTTGACCTGCTGCGAGATTGATGATTGAGATTGATGATTGAGATTGATGATTGAGATTGATGATTGAGATTGATGATTGAGATTGATGATTGAGATTGATGATTGAGATTGATGATTGAGATTGATGATTGAGATTGATGATTGAGATTGATGATTGAGATTGATGATTGAGATTGATGATTGAGATTGATAATTGAGATTGATGACTGAGATTGATGATTGAGATTGATGATGATTGAGATTGATGATTGACATTGTTGTATTTGACAGCGAACGGCGTCCGCTGCGCAGTTCCCCTGAGCGGGGGCGGAGGCCGAGTGGGCGTGGTGGAGCTCCCGGTGGGTGCCACGCCCGCGGCCGCCGCCACGGTGGCGCCGCACGGCGGAGGCCTGCAGCCCTACGCGCTCCTGCACCCCGCCCCGTTGCAGGACTGGGCCTGGGACCCCTTTGATGATAACAGGTTATTATCTATACATATAATAAAACAGAAAAAAATATTTTGTCTGTACATATATTATTTTTGACTGAAATGGATAGAGGGACACTTAGAATGAATAATAGAAAGCAAAAATATGTTTAGGTTTACTAAAAAATTTTTGAAAGCTAATAAAACAGCGACTTGTCGCTTTTGTTACTTCTTATATATAAAATTCTCGTGTCACAATGTTTATTCTTGTTCCTCCGAAACGGCTTGACCGATTCTCATGTAATTTTTTGAGCATATTGAGTAGGTCTGAAAATCGGCCAACATCTATTTTTCATACCCCTTAGTGATAAGTGTTGTCCACCCTTAACATTTCTTTTTAAACTAGAAATTACTTATAAATTATTTATATGGTAAAACAACGTTTGCCTGGATAGCTAGTAATTATCTAATTTATTGTGTGCCGGTTGACTGTTGGATGATTTAATGATAGGGAGGAGATATAAGAATCGGATAGTGTCAGGTTAAGCTAGGAATTAGACTTAGGTTGATTACATTGAAGCAATGAATTTTTTATGTCATCCCCTCACCTCCATAAAGTAACTTTATATAAAAATCGGATAGTGGCAGGTTAAGCTAGGAATTAGACTAAGGTTGATAACTTTGAAGCAATTTATTTGTTTTATCATCCCCTCACCTCCATAAAGTAACTTTATATAAAAATCGGATAGTGGCAGGTTAAGCTAGGAATTAGACTAAGGTTGATAACTTTGAAGCAATTTATTTGTTTTATCATCCCCTCACCTCCATAAAGTAACTTTATTTAAGAATCGGATAGTGGCAGGTTAAGCTAGTAATTAGACTTAGGTTGATAACTTTGAAGCAATGAATTTGTTCTATCATTCCCTCACCTCCATAAAGTAACTTTATTTAAGAATCGGATAGTAGCAGGTTCAGCTAGGAATTAGACTTAGGTTGATAACTTTGAAGCAATGTATTTGTTCTATCATTCCCTCACCTCTATAAAGTAACTTTATATAAGAATCGGATAGTGGCAGGTTAAGCTAGGAATTAAGACTTAGGTTGATTACTTTGAAGCAATGAATTTGTTTTATCATCCCCTCACCTATATAAAGTTACTTTTTCCATTATTTACATGATACCTGTTTATAGATTGATGGTAGCGTGTGATGATGGACAAATTCGCGAATGGATCATTCCCGATGGTGGTGAGTTTTATATTTTTTAAATCAGCTGCAAAGAAGATTGGCGAAACTGGACCGCATTTATTTACAAAAGCGTGCCCGAACGAAAATGTATTAAATAAAAAGAGTTTAATTCGTATTATTTATTTACCACAAAATCGTGATTTAAAAAGTAGGGATTATTAAGATAAATTAGTTCATAATTTTATTAAAACCAATTAAAACAAAACGTATTGAAGTGCAAAAATCATGCACAACTAAACGTTTTTCTTTTCAATAATGTATGCTCCAATCAGCGTAAAGCAATAATTGTCATGTCATTACATACATTCACGTCAAACGTCAAATCGCTATTCAAATCTACTTTCGTGACTTTCTGTGATCGTTCATGCTCGAGTTTTATTAGTGGTTTTTAAATTATTTGACGATTTAACGCGTGTTTTTGGACTTCAACGATTCTTGATTTAATATTAACATTTAGCATTGCCTTCTGGATTTCGATTTGCAAGTGATTGGTTTAGTAATTGCATATTGCAAAAGTTACTTAACCACCATTATCGCAGATTAAATTCGTTGTATAGAAACAGTAGACTTGCATATTATGTATGTATTCATTACAAATTCATTTTAAACAACAATATATTATAACGAATAGAAAACCACGATTTAAATAATAACCTCACTTGTTACATTCAAGTGTAAATATTTTTGAAATCCCAACTTTAATATAATTAACACCATTAACTTTTTTGTTTGTCTAGATTAGTTCTATAAGTATCAATAGATTTATTTCGTGAACGGGATTTCTAAGTCCAGGTCTGAAATTGTATAGAAGTTCGCCATTCTTCTTTGTTCTTTATTTATTGTACACTTAGATACCTTTACCTCGGACATCATCTTGTTTATTATCAGATAAACGCACTCATATGTTCAGTATAAAAACTCAATGGTTCGATATTTTGTGATCAACTCGAGGATTAATAGATAACTAGCTTTTATTTCCCGCGCGTATTTAGCGCCGCCTACAAAAGAATACAGGTCAGTCCGCGTAAATTAAGCGCCACCTTTAAAAGAATACAGGCTTTTCGCAAATACCACAAAAATTATAATTTTTACCGGGATAAAAGATACCTGTCCTTTTCCACACTAATAACATGTATATATCGTATGAGAAATTTCAAGAAGATTAGTTCAGTATAAAACGCGTGAAGGGGTTACAAATAAACAAACATACCCATATTTTTTCTCATCATTGTAAATTATCAATTGCGTTCTTATAGTCTTCAAAGTACCATTAAAGCTGGATAAAATGTCACGATAAGATTGGTTTTCGCAGGTTTTATAACTCCAGTTCCAGTATAATTCCCATTTTATTTACACAGGTCTTCAAGAATCCACGAACACGCCGAAACGCACATTCGCCGCGCATCCCGACAAAATCTACCTCATCCGTTTCCACCCCACCGCGTCGGATCTGCTCACTAGCGCCGCGCACGACCTCACCGTCAAACTGTGGGATCTGAGCTGCGACCCGCCCAAACCTGAGATCGTACTCAACGGACATACGGATCAGATATTCGCCATGGATTGGTCTTCCTGCGGAGAATATTTGGCTACGATCTGTAAAGATGGTTTGATTAGGGTGAGTGTTTTGTTAGCTGTTTCTCGCGATTTTGTCTGTGAGAAATCTATTCAAGGTTCTTGTGTGTCATAAGCTTTTTGCACACCGATTATGGTAAAACATGATGTGTATCTATATATTTTTAACAATCAATGCATTTGAATTTATGATGACGTGATTTGGCAAATAAATTATCTTTATCTTTGAATTATTTAAAATATTTAAATTAAAAAAAAATCTTATTACTTAGACGTGAACGCGAAGCAGACAGAAAGATAGACTTTCGCGTGGATAGTATACAGGGTGACTTTTAATTCAACTGCATAAATTTAACTCTTAAGTGTACTCATCTAAAGGACATTTAAAAACGTTAAAAGAATTTTTTTTTATTTATTTATTTATTGACAATAACCAACCCTATCATTACAGTGTTACCCAATGCGATAGAGTAGCTAATTAAATTACAATTATATTAAGCAAAATATTTGTGTACTTATGAGGATAATTCATATAACATAGCTCTTGTGAACTCAGTCAAAGTACAGTTGAACAAGTCTATCGGTCATATTTCAGAAAGTACGAAATATCGGTTCATATTTCAGAAAGTACGAAAAAAATAAAAGTATCAATATCCACGATCCTAAATACGTCATATCACGTCACCCGGCCGGCGGAAAAGCGACGCGTAAGATTCAGAGGTCAACGACACGATTCATTCAGCTGAGCGATCTCGACAACTCTGTACTTGATCTTGATACTAGAAAAATAATTTATTTTTCAGACATTTATTTACATGTTTAGTTTTAATTTCTTTTTGTAGTATTGGTCTTTAATAAAGCGTGTGATGTAGTTTTTGAGGGTTTTTTAAATGTGAAAATGATGACGTTTAATTTAAATAAAAATAGGCTCAAACGGCTCACAAGCATGGGTATAGTCAATGTTTAAAAGGATGCAGTTGTTTTAAATGTCACCCTGTATAAATAAGTATGGAAAATTAATAACGATAAAAAAAAACAATTACCAAAAACCGATAAATTAAACATTTAAAAGTTTCCGTACTTTATTGGATTTTTTTAAATAACGGTTATTGTATTTTGTCCCAACAGACGTACGACCCCAGAGCTTCCCCGGACCCCGTGCGCTCGGGCCCGGGGCCCGCGGGCAGCCGCGGCGCGCGCATCGTGTGGGCGCTGCGGGACACGCACCTCGTCGTCACCGGGTTCGACAAGTATGTGTGTTTGTTTGTATAAATGTAGCACTTGTCGTCAATACTAAAATTAATGAAATTTATTATGAAACATAGGTTTGTTACGTAGATTACACAATTCCTGTGGTAATCAATGTTGTAGACGATAGAAATCATTGAACGTAGCCGATAATAAGGTTTCAATTAAATCTATAAATTTCTACAAAACTAAGATCTATTATTATTTGAGAAAAGGACAACATATTTAAATTGGGATTATCTTTGCAAATCTAAACTAATATGTTCTAAGGCGAGTGCGGCCTCCTAGACTTTCCAAAACTATTAACTCTTAACGTTTTCGTCAGTATCTTACTTATAAATGCAAGTGTTTTTGTATTCTTTGATTGATTGTTTCAGAGTATCAGAGCGTCAGATCCTACTATACAAGGCTGACGACCTGTCTGCTCCTCTCTGCACTGTGGGTTTGGATGTATCGCCTGCGATTCTACAGACTCACATAGACCACGATTCTGGCACGCTATTCCTCACTGGCAGGGTAAGAATATGCTTATGCTTCAGGTGTATCCGGCTTGAAGGACCAGTTAAAGGTTATTGCTATTGAGTTATAAAGTGAAACAAATTCACTGGCAGGTTAAAAAACACACAATACGTGGCATAAAGTCGAAACAAATTGAATATGACGTATTTTTTAAATTATGACACACATTTTGTACTATCCGGCTCGAAGGACCAAGTGTGTGTTTTGATATGCTGATGATCATACTGACTCGTATAATTATAGCTTTTGACCAATGTTAATAGACAGACAGATAGGTCAGAGTGTTGCGTCATGGCGTCTATGTACACAAATGGAAGTAAGCAACAGTAGCGACACCAAGACGAACTTAGAGCTGCGTTCCGATATTGTCCGTGTTCATTAATTCAACAATTATATAAAATATTCTCAACAGGGTGACTCCACAATCTACTGTTACGAAGTAACAGCTGAGGCGCCCCACGTGGTCGCTTTGTCGCATCATCGCGCCACAACGCTACATCAAGGCATCGCGTTTTTGCACAAAAACTTGTTGGCCGTTGAAAAGGTAAGTTTTTAGCAAACAAATTTCTAATAAGTTCATAAATTTTCACACATCTTCACACTTCTTTCTCCTGTTTTTAGTCCCGGTTGCATCCTCACCTCTGGAGAGAAACCTTGTATGCCTTTGACAATGGATCATAGATCGGGTGAGTCAGGTTTTGACACGAAGCGAATTTCGCACACCACTATGTTCATTATATTTTATCTACCCAGCAAGAGGAGCTGCCATCTGGTCTTGGTCCGCCTTGGGCTACTTGGAAGACGCTCAACAGACTGAGAATCCAAGTGGGTTGATGCAACTGACAGATTGGCTAGGTGGGGGTTTTATACCTGACTCACAAAATTTATGCGAGTGTGACACCTCTTCCCAAACTCATCATGCCCTGGCCGGGATTCGAACTCGGGACCTCCGGTGTCACAGACAAGCGTACTACCGCTGCGCCACAGAGGCTGAACCATTAAGCATATTTTTACAGGTGGAATTCGCTAGAGCGTTGAGGCTAACAAATGGCAACATTGAACCGCTCTCTTTCACCGTGCCCAGAATAAAGGTATGTGTAATTTTCTGGTGTACTATCTGTTAGTAAGTTTATCGTACTAGGGCTTGAAATATTAGTATTAGTAATAATAATTGGTATTTGTCTGACAGATATGTGATTGCTTTTTTAAAAATATTTTCTCAGGACTTTTTAACATTATTAAAAAGACTATTGCGTGTTTTAACTAACGAGTCGAGCGAGTAAATGCAAATTTGTATGGAATTGCGTTAGTGCTATTAATAAAATTAAAATTCTAAATTTTAATTCATTATTATGGGAAATTTCTAACATAGATGTATAGTTGTCATATCTTTTGGTTTCACAACATTAGTTGACCTCAAATAAATTATTCAAAACTAAGTTTCCTGTTGCTTGTAAAGCTTTAGTGCAGAAGAAGCGAAGAAAATACTACAGTGCAGTTTGTTAGCACTGTAGTATTTTCTTCAATAACGTCAACGTCACAATTATGCAAACTTAGAATAGAAATATCGACGAGAGAATACATTGTTATTTTAATTGATTTATCGATATTTAAATAATAAATATACTAAAATTGCGTTAGCATTAGGTGGAACTGCTTAAATCATATACATTGGACGCTATTCTAAGGGGGTTAAGTGCTTAGGTAGTTTGAAGCTTGTACATTTTTGACAAATACTAATATACTAGATATAACTTAAATTTAATTCATAGAAATGTAAAATTACGTGAAAAAGAGCATGCGAAAGTCCATTTTCTGAATCAAATACAAATTTTTACAAATTAGCGTTCACTCGTTCGACCCGTGTGACCGAATAATCTCGCACTTATTCTAGACTTGTGGATATTTTTACCATTATATATAGCAGCTGAGCGTGGCCATTCAGTCTTTTCGGGACTATTGTCTCTGTCTACCCCTTCAGGGATATAGACGTGACTATATGTATGTATGTACGTGGTTCCAGAGCGAGCTTTTCCAAGACGACCTGTTCCCGCCGACGCTGGTGACGTGGCGCGCGTGGCAGCCGGCGCCGCACTGGCTGCGCGCGCGCACCGCGCCCGCGCTGCGCCGCTCGCTGTGCCCGCCCGGCATGCAGCCGCGTCAGTACATGCTCTCTACATGACGCGGGGAATTTACACTGACGTCCTCGGAGATAAAGTTCACTGTGGATGTGTAAAAATAATCCTATACGAGTTAGGTTCCTCTGCAAAGGTTGCGGAGGTCAGACGGGAGTCGCTTCGTGTGCAAACCTGACGCACTCGATCCGAGGATCAAGGTCAATGGCGCGACCCAGACTCTTGTCGGTTGAACCGGGAGAGGAATGAGGAGGGCCTTTCAATAAATGTAAACCAATATATCACTTTAAACTAAGAACACTCCTTGACCAATTAACGACTTGGGATTCTGTTTACTTAGACGATAGGCTAGCAACCTCTCACTATTTGAATCTCGAGTCCATCATTAAGCCATACAGCTGAACGTGGTCTTTCTGTCTTTTCAAAACTGTTGACTCTATCTACTTTTCAAGGAATATACACGTGAATATATGTATTCTTAAAACATACAAAATATTACATTGTGAAATAAACCGTTGTTAAATTTAAATTATTTTATCTGTTTTCAGTATCAGAACACCAACTTTCGACTCCTGCGCCGGTTAAAGACAAGCCCCAACAGAAACCGAAGCCGGATCTCATAAAGTCCCACGTGCCACTGGAAGGTTCTGTCAAGGAGAAACAAGAAAGCGTGAGTTGGAAATTATTTTTCTTAATTAGTCTTTATTAAAAGGTGTATCATCTTCTGTCGTCTTTAAAAAAACTGAACAGGTTTTAGTAAGTAAAGTGGGTAGTTCTATTTTACCTATTTTTTGACTGCTTTCATTCGAATGGAGTGATCGATACAACGAAGTTTGGATTTGTTTATCATAGTCCTGAACTTTTGTCAGGGTACTAGCTACCTTCTAGGCTGGATTTTATGACAGCGAACTTTTTAAGTTAATACTATGGACCGTCGGGACCCTGAAAGTTTCTCATATAGTTTTGATAAAGTGAAATCCGCGTAAAGTTATTTATATATGCTCAGAATGAGGATTCTATATCGGTATAAGTTCAGATAGTTATTATGACATAGACAATTCCTGGGAAAATAATGTCTAATATAGTGGTGCCATCTATCGTCAGTTTATTCAAGCAACCACAATTTTTACAGATAATGAAATCAATGAGCGCCAAACTGCAATTGGACATGAAGCTAGAGCAGGATAGCATGGAGGGAGTGGAGGAGACAGAGTGGGAGCAGTGAGCGACCAAGTGCAATTTTAAATGAGTGTAGTTCTAGTTGCGCGCGCTCGGCGGTAGATGGCGTTGTGAAGAATTTTCGACGTACTGACATTTTGAGGCGTAGATTTTTTTGGTATACTTACTAAAGTTTTTTCATTTTATTTCGTTATTTATTTTCCCTCGGGAATTCAATATACAGTAATACAAATGAAATTTATCGACCATAATTGGCATTAGAATAAAAGTTGTGGTATTTTCATTAATTCTTATTAGAAGCCGAGAAAAAACAAATTTTGTAGAGGTAATATTGAAAAATCTTCTGTCTCTTTTCTTCAATTCGCCATCTCTTTCGTCGAACACGCGCGTGAATATAGTTTAGCTTAGAGTAACGAAGCTCCCCGATACGATTTTATATATTTCTCATGTGTATGAAATTGCTTTGAGACGTACGCTCACATGTTTATACTGGGTACATTTTCAAAAAAAATCGATATAGAATTCGATGAAATTTTGGCTAAAGTATAAAAATATGGAAACTAAGCGTACAAAGGAGTCATAAACACTAACTGGTAGATATATAATTATAGCACTAGCTTCCCCACGCGGCTGCGTATGCGCAAAGGAATTTCTTATAAAAGAGATAATGCAGTACTGTTTTTGGGATAAAGGCATTCTCTTTCTCGGAACTCATACGTAAGCATTATTGATTGTAGTCGCAACTAAACAAACGTTATTTGAAAATGATTTTGATAAGAAAATAGGAAAAAATTTAACACGTGGAAAAAAAAATTAGTTCCCAAAGAAATAGCGCCACAACATGCGAACGAAGTCGCGAGCGAAACTAGTACTGTATACATCATAACTACGCTATCTGCATTTAAAACCTTAACTTTTAGATGGAAGGTTGAAAATCGTTAAGCGTTCTATACGTACGATAATCACGCTTAGTAAAATAGACGCCCGATCCAATATTTTATAGAACTTTTTCCTGGTATATCTGCGATATTAAATATCTACGGACATTAATGGCTCACTTTTTTAAATATTAGCTCTAATCATTCGTTCCGAGTGTAAGTATTAGATTGTAAAATATGTTAAATTTTACGTTAATTCAATTCTATCATAAAGTCAAATAGCTGAACGTGGACTTTTAGTCTCTGTCTACTCTGTCTACCCCGCAGGAGTATGTAGACGTGATTATATGTTATGTTAATTTTTACTTAACTCCTAAAAGTATTTTCAAATCGCAAACTTTCTATAAAAGGGTGTTTATTTTTTATTGGTGATTCACTCCAACATGGCGTTTTATTGCGATAAAAACTTATCTAGTCGTGGGAATATAGGACTAGTGTGTGTCACCAGTTTTCAGTAAATATCAGCATCAAATTTAACAAAAAGATTTAATCTAAATATATCCTTAAATGTTTGTTTAGTATACTCTCCTTTAAGTAGGAAACTATATTTAATCAATACTTACACTCGAGTTATAAATAGCCATAACTTTAATAATTATACTCGCACGTAATATAAGAATTTTTTATGATTTTATACTGTATTTATAAGATACTTAACCGCACACCGATACTTAGTATCGTTTGCACACACATTTTTTGATACTGCATTATATATACAAGAAAATATGTGAAATCTGGAATTTTCCTGATGATGTCAAGGGTATTTGTATAAAGGATGAATAAGGAAATTAATTATTACCTTGAAAATTTGAACTCAAAATTTCTTATAATAGGATTCAATTAATCAATATTTCATCAGTATATCTAAAGTGTCAGATTCTGCCCTAACTCGGGTGTAAACATTTATAAGAGTTTTTATTTAAACTTAGTCTATTCATTCCAAAAAATAATAATAATAATAATCTTGAACACTAAATTTATAATGTAACTACAGATCTCCATGCGTAGTATTATATTTGGAAGTATTTTCATAACATTCGAATTTAATAGTGTAATCTTATCCGTGGTATATCAATGATATGACCCAATAGAAAAAAAAAACAGTCCTGAAACGACTAATGGAGCAATATAAATAACATTGACATTGTGCTACTGTGTTAGTTGGACATTAAGACGGGCCCGCATTGACCTTTATTATGTAATTACGCTGGACTGCTCAAGAAAACTGTGTCCCACTGATTTGTCGTGGTGACCACAACATTTAACCTAAAAACAGATTTCGGACAAAATATTGAAATTTAAATTCCTTTAGAAATAAGGTTGGACTGTTAAAAATAGTAATTATTTATCTATACCAAATTTTGGTATACAATTGATAGAAATTTGTGAGAATTTGAGCTGGAACTCCAATTCTAAATGACTTTCATAATAATTATATGAATATGTTGTTTATTCTCTCTACGGAATGTACGACTTTCAAAATCGTAGTATCGAATGGTACCACGAAATCCAGATTGATCCAGCTTTCTTATTTCCATCAAATTATATTTTTGATTTATAAATATCTTCTTCCTTCCTCAAAGGCATAAAACAAGCATAGATTTTAAAATATTGCCAAGTAGCTCATACATATATTTTTTTAATCCAGTGTTAACTAATAAT
The DNA here is from genome assembly GCF_032362555.1 of Amyelois transitella. NCBI lineage: Eukaryota > Metazoa > Arthropoda > Insecta > Lepidoptera > Pyralidae > Amyelois > Amyelois transitella. Next base: position 7,784,771 of record NC_083524.1, read on the forward strand.
GGTCGGTGTAACAATTAGATCACATTGAAAATCACCTTGATGTGCAATTGTTTTAGTCACGCAACGTAATGGACGCGGTGTTATATACTTGTAATGATCTTGGGAAAACGAGTTACTGTTTACAGGGTCACAGAGGTCGTAAACGCCTAAGGATTTATTTATATACAGGGTTATTTTAAATTGATTTGAATCCTTTTTACACATGAATTTATATAAGACGGCCTCTGTGGCGTAGTACGCTTGTCTGTGACACCGGAGGTCCCGGGTTCGAATCCCGGCCAGGGCATGATGAGAAAAGAACTTTTTCTGATTGACCTGGGTCTTGGATGTTTATCTATATAAGTATTTATTATAAAATATATTGTATCGTTGAGTTAGTATCTCGTAACAAAAATCTCGAACTTACTTCGAGGCTAACTCAATCTGTGTAATTTGTCCCGTATATATTTATTAATTTATTTATATTTGTATATCATATTGAACAACTTTTACCACGGGACCAACCACGAAACGGCGAAAATAATATCGACTGTGTCATTGTTTATCGTGATTTAGAGGTTGGTCGCATAGTAACAGTTGTTCAGTTTGATGTACTGATTTAATAATTATAATAAATAACCCTGTGTATATGAAAAATCACATAGAATGAGTTCGCGACTTGTTTCATGGGATTCTAACCCAACGATACGATTTTTATAACAAATCATGACCCAGGCCGATCAGATTAAGTTCTTTCTCTACCATGATCTGACCGAATGGTAATGAAATGAGACAGAATGCTGGTTAATAAAAAAAACCACTGTCAAAATCGTGTCTTCTTTTAACATACATTACTTGGCAAAGTATGTATTTAACAATTCAAATCTTTCGTAATTTGTCTATTCCGTAAATCGTAAAGACGTAAGAATTCGTAGTAGGATCTCATCGGACCAATCGTGAATCGACTTAATTAATATTGAAACCGAAATCGTAGTAAAGCTAGATGCCATAAATAGGAAACATTTTGCTCAAAACGCCAAAGAATTTGTTTTTCTCGTCAATACAATAAGTAGCATCAATATAAATTTGTAACAATATTTTAAATTTCCATTATTTTTAAATTTAAAAATATTAAAATAACGAGTAATTTTTTTTTGTGTAATACTGGTTTTTGGTTATTTGGCCTCAAGGGTACAGAAATATGTTGTTACATATTTAACTACTAAGTGTTTGTTTGTTTGTTAACTCTTTAAAACACATACAAAGAAATATTTAATTCGATGATTGAAATAACTGAAAATACGCTGTAATTAAAACAGATATAAGTTTAACATTAGTCTTGATATATTTGTGTGCTTCAACTGCAAATACAAAAAGGTTATTCAGATATTGGTTTTCTCATTTTTGATACGATGAGTTACTTACGGTTATATCTATGGACAGAATTTAATGCAACTCACTTTTTTTTAAATTTATAATCTCTTTATTTTCGGTTATCCTTGGGGCTTAAAATAGAAATCATGAAACTGTGTTTGTAATATTGGAAATATATATATATGTTACGACATTAATTTACGGTTACGTAATATTATATTTAGAACTACTTATTTACAGATATTTAAAAGAATCTCATTATTCTTTAGGTTAAAATACTCATATGTAATAAATTTTAAATAAAACGTTATATAAGAGACAAAATCTCGAAAAAATGGCTTCATCAATATGAATTAGACAATTATTGTATGAACTCGGATGCTATCTCGCTCGCACGATGTAAACGCGGGCAAACCCAGGGGAGTTTCATACTTACGCTTTCATATTAATTACTTAAATATTAATGTTTAAATGTAATTTTTATTCACTAGTCAAAAAGTTATTCTTGAAATATATTTTCAAATGTATTAGTTTATGAGTAAGATATTTTTTATTCTTTTTTCCCATTGGTTCCAGGGCGACTCGTGTTGTACGAGTGAATGGGCGTCCATATTGGGTCTCATAAATTAATTTGGCTAAGTTGAAAAAAAGTTTTGGCGAAATCATCGATTTTCATAACGTATATATTTTAAAAAGTTATGTCAAAGATGATTATGTCATAAATGTTATGCAGTCTACAAATTATGCCATTAAAATCTGTGGAACTCAATATAGACTCTTATAGAGCAACACTAGTTGTATGCACTGGGACTTCTCAATTCTATAAACGCCTTTAAAGCACATTTTTTGATAATCAATTACCAACTATAAGCCATAATCGCTAAGACTTATTTTAAGACGCACCTTTGGTACTATACTGTAACAAATATCTCCGTAATATAATATTTTTGAAAGAAATATAAGGTGAATTTTACCAAAATAGTTTCCTACAAGCTTTCTTTAAGTAATAATTTACTGAATAAAATTTCTCTACAAACACATGGGTAGTTAGATAATTTATTTCATACATACATACATACATAAAATCACGCCTCTTTCCCGGAGGGGTAGGCAGAGACTACCTCTTTCCACTTGCCACGATCTCTGCATACTTCTTTCGCTTCGTCCACATTCATAACTCTCTTCATACAAGCTCGGCGGTTTCGGGTACTTTTGACCTGACCCTTTACCAGGACGTCCTTAATTTGATCAAGATACGTTCGTCTAGGTCTTCCCACTCCGACCTTTCCCTCCACACTCTCCTTGTATATCTGCTTAGTCAACCTGCTTTCATTCATCCTCTCCACATGACCGAACCATCTTAACATACCCTTTTCTATTCCTGTAACTACATCTTCTTTCACATCACAACATTCCCTTATCACGCTGTTCCTTATCCTGTCACTCAATTTCACACCCATCATACTCCTTAACGCTCTCATTTCCACTGCATTTATTCTGCTTTCATGCTTCTTTTGCCATACCCAACTTTCACTCCCATACATTAATGTCGGGACCAACACGCCCCTGTGCACAGCCAGTCGAGCCTTTTTGGATAGTTTCTGACTGCTCATAAAGGCATGCAAAGCTCCATTCACCATGTTCCCCGCGTTCACTCTCCTTTCAATATCACTATCATACTTGCCATCTGATGTAAACTTTGATCCTAGATATACAAACTCTTTCACTTGCTCCACTTTTTCTCCTCCAATCAAAATATTACATGCTGTCATTTCTTTCTCCATTTCAAAAACCAGTGTTTTAGTTTTACTTACGTTCACTTTCATTCCTTTCTCTTTTAAAGCTTCATGCATACAGTTTACCATCTCCTGTAACTCCTCCGCTGATGACGCCAGTATAACCTGATCGTCGGCATAGAGCAGACATTTGACGAGTAACTCATTCATCCTTAATCCACTTTTAGACTCTTTCAAATCTGTCAAACAGCTATCCATAAATAGGTTGAACAGCCACGGTGACGCAACACATCCTTGCCTAACGCCTTGCCTAATTTATTTCAGAAGAAATATAAACAATAAAAGTGCTTATGAAGTTATAAGTACAGTAAAATTCACCTATATATTTTATTCGAAATACTTAGATAGTAACGCACTGATTCACCCTACATTCATGACGGTTCCTGATACTATAGGTATCTGTTTTATATACTAAAGTATATAAAAATATAAATATAATGACGCTATTTTTGTGTAAGGTACACTTTTAGTATACTACTTGTGACATCATATTCACGATTAGTTTTGACATATTTTTACTTATCTATATTTTAGTACCTATTTTTTCCTTAAAAATGGAACCGTCAAAATGCTCAAATGTATCAATTTCCTGAAATCATTTCCATACCAAAGTTGTGAAATGACAATAATAAGAAAATGAAAAACGAAATTTCCCTTCCATGTATGAATTTCTTTCTTTTTTTTAACACACAATGTAAAATTGTAATTATGAACTAAGTTTTACATAATTGGAAATTAGTGCCAATCTTTTTGTTAGCGTATTGTGTAAAAAAATTGCATCGTCATTCGCTAATAAAAGTTATGTCAAACCAATGATACTAAGTATTTACTCGGAAAATGTATTTAATTTATTTGTTAGTAAATGGTGATATCTTGCGTTTTGTAGTTCGTGTCTTCACATGTACAGTTGAGGACAAAAGTCGTATAAATACAAGGTTGGGAATATTTGCTAAGAAATGAATTAATTTTTGCATTTTTAATGTCCATTAATTGTTCACAAATATCCTCAAATCGCTCTTCAAATGTGAAATGTGTTTGATACGAACTGAACAGACGCGAAAAATGCCGTCGATAAAAATTGCAAATGATGTAAACAATATTTAATAAAGTAACTTTTATAAATTATCCTTTGTAAGCGCTTATTCAAAGTAAAGGCGCTAGAAGAGGTACCAAAATCGACTAATCCGAGGTCAGATTTTAAAAGCCGGTGCGCTGTGATTGGTTTATGTATTCAACCAAAAAAAAAACAGCATCATAAAGAATTAGAGCTGAACATCGACGTGATTATATGTATGTAAATCAGCTTTTGAAGATATACACTTTTATTATGTAGGTACTGTAATTAATGATTGTTTACATTTTTTGTAATATCTATTGGCCGTAATTTACCTGTGTCACCGGATCACAGAACCTTGTTTGTGTGAGTGCGTGTCATTTATGTATTTTTTGGATGTAGTCAACCTACTGATATCCTAGCGTAAGGCTCAATATTTGGAGATATTTTTATTATTTTGCATTTTTTTATTAAACTCTTGCTAAATTACCTTTGTGTTTTATTTTGTTTACATGAGTTATTATTAAACGTGGTTTTCGGGTGCGACCACTGTGATAAGAGACAGTCAGTGTATTAGAGAAATATTTTTACTACTTTCAGTAATGTTAAGATTACAAAATACTTTAGATTGGCCATATTAACTTACATTTTCTTCAGAAATTTAGTCTTTAAATGAGATATACATAACATATCCTTAATTTTTGAAATCAGTTAAATTTCGAGGACCTTCTCCTAAGTGTAATAAACAGTTTCTGCAGGAAACTGTTTACCGCATCAAATAATATAAAATACATAAATCAAATAAAATACATAAATCAAAATAGCTTCAGCGAAACGAGAGATAATCGCGGACAAACATACATACATACAAAGATGCAAACATAAAGAAACATCCATACAAACATACATACAAGTCGAACTGATAACCAATTTTTTTAAGTCGGTTAAAAATACGAGTTTCACTAAAACAGGAAAAGTAAGTAAATTTTTTTTTATTAAATCATCATCTAGGCGTTAGGTGCATCGCGTTTCTGGAGAAGAAATGCCTTTGTGACATTGTGAACATATCTTAACACACAACACCTTAGTTCTTGAATAATGAAACAGGGTCCGGTCAACAGGAGGTGTGAGGCGGACGAATGCGTGCCGCTATGGAGGACTATAAGACTTGTGGCATGTGACAAATACATTATCACGTTATTATCCCTTACCGGGTAGATAGAGCCAACATTCTCGAAAACCGCGTTCAGTTGGATGGATTAATGATGGCATTGAGATTCAAAATGTTACAGGTTGCTAGCCTATGATAACCTTTGCATAATATTTTTTTAATATATACATCACAGAGGGCAGCAAAATTTGAAAAGCCTACTGTCGGCAAATATGCCAATGCAAGCTATAGGTACTTAGGTACCTACGTAGTGATGTTCAATAAACTAAAACAATCCCATCTTTCCTCCTAGATCCATTGAGTTGTCTCATGGTGGAACGTTTTAGCTTCAAAAGTCCCATTGTTGGGGATAACCAAACAGGTCGGATTTAAAATGTTTCGTTTATTCTAATGTAATTTTTTAACAGTGTTTTGTTGGGTCTCGTTTTGTCAGTGGAAAAGTAAAGACTGAATTTTTTGCAATCTCTTTATTTTATTTATTCCTGCCGCTATTTAGGGGCATCCCTGGAACAAGGAGAGCTGCGTGTATACCTGGCAAAACGAATCCATAACACCCATAATATCGCCTATTGACAAATCTGTGGAATTAGATGTGTAAGAAAAATGTAACATCAAAATCCAGAGAACAAACATATAGTCACGTCTATATCTCTTGCGGGGTATACAGAGGAAACAGTCTCGAAAAGACCGAAAAGTGAGCTTTCGCATCGTTCAGCGTGGCTTCAAGATGGAATTAAGATTCAAATAGTGACAGGTTATTAGCCCATCGCTTTCAAGAGGAATCCCAAGTTTATAAGCCTATCAACAAGCCTACAAGGCTCTTGGTTGAATAATGAAACAGGGTTCGGTCAGCGAAGGCGTGAGGAGAACAAATGAGTATCATTAGTGCGGACGCTAAGTCGCCGCGCGCATTGATTTGTGGCGATAGGACACTTCAAAGATTTGGGAATTGCGACCCAAGTTAAGGGAATTATTGAGATGTAACTATGATCAATGTCGGGATTAACCTAAACAGTGTGGTTCCCGGCACCAATAGAAAAAAGGATAGGACCACTCCATCTCTTTCCCATGGATGTCGTTAAACGCGAATAAGGGAAAGGCTCATATCGGTACTTTGGATTCTACTTACTTTAAGGCGATGGGCTAGCAACCTGCCACTATTTGAATCTAAATTATATCATTAAGCCATACAGCAGAACGTGGCCTTTCAGCCTTTTAAAGATTTTTAGTTCTGACTACCGTGTAAGGGATAAAGACGTGATTATATGTTATGTTATGAGGAATAACTCGAGAATAGCGTCTTAAGTGAAGGTAAAGCCTTACAGAAAACTGTAATCAGAATTTGGTACTGTTGCCAAAACTATGATACCAAGCGGTGCTTGCTTTATTTTGGTTTTAATGTACTAGTTTGAAGCATAAATCGAGTACAAGTAAGCCTAATCCAAAAATTTCTAAGTATATTTTGGACTTATTCTTAAATGGAACCGGTACCTAAACCTAAAAAGTACAGAAACCAGAGGTGGTTCTAAACCAACACTCAGAATGTACAACTTATTAACCCTAACGTTCAGTTTGAAAAATGAAACACAAGAAGAATGAGACTTCGACCGATAGTGCGAGGCGAACGAATGAGTATCATTACGGAGGACGACGATATTACGAATTGACTCCAACTTGTGGCGAACGGACAGTTCCACAATTCGGGAATAGCGACCCAAGTTATGGGAGTAAGCGGCGTAGTGAGAAATTTGCGAAATTTTGGGTAACATTAACATATATTTAATACACCTTTATTCCTTTAAGACGCTAGTTAATATAATAGTTCAATTGGAACAAAGATATAGCAAATTTAATAAGTGGTTAACATTATTAAATTTGCTATATCTTTGTTCCGTGTTCGTAGCTTTACGAATTTTCGGTAATAAAAGTACCTACCTTGTTACACTTAAAAGGTTTGTTAGTTTATATAAGCCAACTTTTGTATTAACTTACAATTTTTACTTTTATAACCGATTTATTTTTTATTCCATCAATTATTTTCGTGAAGCATAAAGACTTATTAATTTTCTGATTAGTAAATAATAAAAAAAAATTAAGAAAATTGCAGCTCGTTTTACTTTTTGTCTCGAGGAGGTTTGCCATTTATATCTTTTCTAGTTTTTAATTTAAGTACGTGTTTGAACGTGTTTGAAAATCAAGTAGTCCATCATTGATCGCCTTTTTTCAACATTAAAATATTGCAATCGCTCTAACCTTTACTTTTACGCCACGCGCTCCGATCCAGTGATCCATATACTGGAGGAGTGATAGATCCAATTACCGCGGTGGAATTAAATTGCATGTCGGGGCGTAGCGCCGAAACCGTGTAATGGGAAGTGCGTGGAGACATTGTTTTTATTTACCCTCGACGCTAAAACAGGGTTTTATATGTAAGTGTTTATTACCGAAATGTTTGAAATAGAGAAAATGAAACTGGTACTTGTGGCGAGGAAAAGCACTGTATTTATGCACTGATTTTCACAATTATTGGTTAGATGAAATGAACTAAAACAGTATATAATTCTTTGATACATGCACTTATTAGGTATCTGTTTTGTGAAGATGCAAAATAAAATTCGAATTTTTTCACCAACATTCCATAAAAAAAAGAAAGAAAATATTGTTTTTATAACTGGTCAGCACTTGGCTAGCAACAAAACAAACAGCAACACAAAGAGGTTGAATGTTCCATTCGTAGAAATTTTAACAGTAAGTAAGTAAATGATTTATTGTTCCCTAAAGGAGTACATTACAAATATAAAACAGTAGTACAGTATAAAGGCGGGCTTATCCCTAAGTGTATCGGCGGATGAGCTAATATATATAAGTATTCAATTTTTTAAATTCAATAAATATACTTACAGATCAGATGTTTACGGGTAAAGTTAAACAATGTTAAAAGCGTGTTTAATTTTGACTAACTCACTACCTCTCCATATAATTTATATGGAGATTATAAAATGTATTGCAGTATTGTTTTGAATAAAGTAATTTAGCCCGACTTTATGTTGAATAACAAAAGTCAGCCGCATATTCTTAAATAAGATATCTCCAAACATCAACCTTATTTAGCAAATTAATGAAGAGAAAATGAAACATTAAATTAGGTGAGGTTTAATCTTTATACCTCCGCTAAAGTAGATAATGAATGGCAACCCTTAAGGCGTGGCCATGAAAAACGTTGTGACTAGTGTTGTTAAAAAGAATCTAAATTGGTATTAAAATAACAAGCATAATTTTTCTGCCGTGTGGTTCCCGGCACCAATACAAAAAAAGAATAGGACCACTCCATCTCTTTCCCATGGATGTCGTAAAAGACGACTTAAGGATAAATTGTAATTTGTAAATTTAACAAGCATTAATGCATCATTGTATAAGATAATATTAATAATCAACCATGTAGATAACTGCTTGTTTCCCTAATAAAGATAAAATAAAAAAATAAATGCAGCAGCAGTCAAAATGCCATGGAAATTGACGAAAGCAAGGGAAATGTGCACGGATCGTCGCAAGTGCAAAGATGTAGACTCTGTCTACTATCCGGAAAAGAAACTTGATTATATATTTGTATGAGAATTGATATTTGGCTAGACTGTCAAATCTTCGGCCTTCTAAGCTATACTTACAATATGACTGCAAAAACTAAGCAGTCGTCACTTTAGTCAGGAATTACAGGATCTCGTGTGCCCTTCGTAGGCCTGTTAACAGGGTGACTATTTATTATTTACATACATACATATAATCACGTCTATATCCCTTGCGGGGTAGACAGAGCCAACAGTCTTGAAGAGACTGATGGACCACGTTCAGCTATTTGGCTTTAAGAATAGAATTGAGATTCAAATAGTGACAGGTTGCTAGCCCATCGCCTAAAAGAAGATATAAGCCTATCCCTTAGTCGCCTTTTACGACATCCATGGGAGAGAGATGGAGTGGTCCTATTCTTTTTCTATTGGTCCCGGGAACCACACGGCACGTCACATTTATTAGTTATTTAGCTTCTAAGCGCCATTCATTTAACCAAAACACACTGCAAAAACGTTATAAGTTTCCGCACTTAACGTTGCGGCTTTCCCGCCAAATTCAAGGGCTTAACTTTATAAACAGAAGCGGTGTCGCCTCCCTCGGCGAGCCATTTAACTCTCTTTTGATGTACGCGCCCTACTTTCTCAGTTTTTTGCATTTTTCATCTGTGTACGTGGCAGCTTGTTGTATAACGGATTATTTTGTTTGATTTTATGTCAGTAGAAGGAGTAAGTTAAAGTTATTATGGATATAAAGGAATGTTTTTACGTAGGTATGAGTTATAGAAGGGAGGTGTGTGTTAAAAGTATATGATACTCGTATTGTGTGAAACTTTTAACTTATTTATGGATTTGTCATGTTTAATCGCTATCGAGTCATGTTTTGTGAAGAAATCTGCACATTCAGATATGTAATGTAACCATGATCGATACAATACGAGTTAGGTTCACCTGCAAAAGGTTGCGGAGATCACATGTGATTCGCTTCGTGCAAAAAACCTGACTCACTCAATCCAAGATCTATGGTCAAAGGCATACCCCGGGCTCTTCTCCAGAGTGGTGAGAATGCAACCGGGACTAAAGTCAAGAGGAACAAGAAGAATAAGAGAGACTCGAGAGGTTTCTCCTGAATAATTGCAACACAAATTAACTTAATCGCGTTCAGGGCTTGATCATTGAACTCAGAATCTCCCGAGTGCCGGCTTTATCCATCAGGCCATGAAGGTTCCCCAATTATTTTGATGTAAACGATGGGAAATTTATATGAAAACAGACGAAATGTGTGTCCGGCTGTGTCGTACTATCGTCATTAACATTATGGACAATGCCAGCTTATTGTTCCCTCGCGCCGGTCAGTTTGCACCTTTATTCGGAGTCATACGCTGAATCGGTGGGCGCTGGGAACAAAAATGTATTGGATCGGCATTTCTTGTTGTCTGTTTATTCTTGATTCAATGAATCTTTTAATAAGATTAACTTAGTAGTTTAAATTTAGTCAGTTTATTTTAACTATAAATCATTGATTGTTTTCAGTTGAATGTTGCTTTTATAGCGAGGACATGAAAGACAATTTCGAAAACAATGTGTTTGTTTATCATAGAAAAAAAATATAAATCTTTATTTTAATAAGTAATTGAAGAACACCCGATTCATGCCAGGATGACGATTTACGAAAATGAGTAATATTTTTATTTGCAAATATAAAAATTACTCCTTCACAGTTGGCCAACTGTTTTATGTCATGACTGTTATAATTTAAAAAAATCAAATACATAATTAATTGGCAATTTATCTAAAAATTATAATCGTATCTACAGTTTCGACTGTTCGGTGCATTGACACTCGTAGATGAGTACTTAAGTCACCTTTTCATGCACTGTTAATATTTTATATTCTACTCCATAGTTTCGCTGTCCGCGTCCAATACCCACAGTGGTAATTCGGTATTTAACAGTAATGCGCTGGCGACGCCATACATTGTGATGTCCGGTGGAATCCAATACACACGGTTGTGTATTGTATACATATTTATCATTTTCGAGTGGCTTTACCCTCACTATTATGAATGTGTCAGTATTTTGTGAGGATATTCAGTGCTAGTTTTCAACGTTTATTTTTGAAATAGTTTTATCCGCGACTTCGTTTACACAAACGTCAGATCGTGAAGGAATATCAGGAAATTCTCTTTTTTGATAACGACACGGGGACGTATCGGAAAAAGGTCAGCCTTTTGTCAGTATTTACATTATCCCTTTACTATTTATTGTTAAGTATATGCTCTGTTTGTATGAATGCTCTTATGTCGGAAAGTTGTGGACGGATTTAGTTTTTGAATGAAATTTTGGAAAGAGGGTTTTCCGAGAAAGGTTTTTATCTCTACCCGTGCAAAGCCGGGTCACGTAGCTAGTTAAATAATTAACCTGGTCACTAAACCGAGCACTTATCAATCAACTCAGTCTATATTTATGACTATATAAATATGTCAGGGTCCCCCTGAAAAAGCTCAAGGCTATGTCGGCGTCTAAAAATAGTTTAAGGCTCAAACCAGATAGAAGCTCTTTGTAAAAACAATCAAATTCGCATTTCTTCTTATTTGTTATTTAAAATAAAAATAATAAATTGTAGGTTTTGTTATAATGAATTGTATGATAATAGACAAAAAATGACATTATTATTAACTTCATTTAATTTATTGACAAAAGAAAATGTAACTGTTTCTATTAATACAAAAGTATAAGAGACAAAAATAAAGATAAGGGACAGCGTGATAAATATAATAGAAAAATATAAAAGAAAATAGAGTGACAAGAATAGAAAAGGGGAATAATTATAATTTGGTTCTGTTGGAGAGGATGATTGACAGATTCATTTTGATAATGTTAATGGAAATGTTACAAGTGAAATGCCTAGATCAATGCATGTTTTAGGATATTTTATCATACCATAGAGTACATGTAATCGACTAGCATGCATCGTTCACGAATCACAGCAAGTGAAGAGATATAGTCTCTGCCTACAGTTTCGGGCAAGAGGTATGATGTATGCATGTGTCCGCGTCAGAGGCAAAAATATATACATATGGTCACGTCTATATCCCTTACGGGGTAGACAGAGCCAACAGTCTTGAAAAGACTGATAGGCCACGTTCAGCTATTTGGGTTAATAATAGAATTGAGATTCAAATAGTGACAGGTTGCTAACCCATCGCCTAAAGAAGAATCCCAAGTTTGTAAGGCTATCCCTTAGTCGCCTTTTACGACATACATGGGAAAGAGATGGAGTGGTCCTATTCTTTTTTGTATTGGTGCCGGGAACCACACGGCACCTAGGTATACCTATTTATAAAAAATTGCTTCCTGTCTATGTGAGCTGTCCCTTAGCTATTTGAAGTAAGTCGTTTACGGCCACAGTATAGTAAATTGTGTGTGGGAATACCACTCAATTAATGGTTGGCATAGTGTATCAGAACATTGATCGCTCTATTTTTACCCAAAGACAGAAAAAGAGCTACATTTTTGCGTTATAATATAGTTTTTGTAAGGTTAGTGTCATAGAAATATTAGCAGTAGAATTGTTTCTAGTCTGGCTAAGAAAAAAACATAGTGAGCTCCATTCTTCCCTTCCCGCTCAGAATGTAAAAATAAATCAAGGGAAAGACTTATAGTTTCATGAGAAAAGTTTATCATAATTTATAGTGAAGTAAAATCCCAACTCATATATAAATAAAAAATGGTCACAATAAAAAAAATACGATACGGGTATGACATACGACAGCCAATTATCTTGCAATTCACCTGGTTTTAAATATTTAAGCTCACGTCATATCGATCAGTGTACCCTCTGACCTTACTGCCAACGCCACGTACTCGATCCTCAAAAGAATAACCGTTAAATTAACGTTGTTAATTCATTCCACAAAGAATAATGACCAAAAAGGTTAGTGCCTAACAACCTTAGACTATTTTCGCGCTAAGTTATATTTGAAAATGGAGTGTTTCTTTTTTTTTTCAACCAGCGACGCAATGCGGTAGCTCTGCGTCTAATATTTCTAAATGGTAACGTGAAATATTCACTGTGTTTTAGCCGGTGAAGTCAATTGTTTCTGCCTGTGAGTGTATTATTTTTTTTGTGTGTGCCAGTGATTTATCGAAAAAACGAGTACGTATATGCGTGATTTTTTTCGTTTTATAAATTATTGCCGGGTGTATTTTTTTTTATTATTTGTTAGTGCTGACTTTTGGGATAAACTTATGAAACAAAATTGGACGGCTTTTTAAATGTGGTATTGGTACATTTACTTTTATTCTACATACACAACTTGATCTAAGGAAACAAATAGTCAAAAAAGGATTATTTATTTGATTTATTTACGTATGTATATATTTTTTATATGTATTGTTTTGTATAGATAGTATAGAGTGAAAAAAGAATAATTTAGTATTTCAAACTTTTACAGACAAAATAAAAACAGCGATGATTTAATTTATAGCCAGGAATTATTTTTGTTAACGCTACATTCTTTTTACTAACTTATTTAATTGAAAATATAAGAAAGCTAGATTAAATTTCTCTGCTATTTGTTATAAGTTGTTATTCCGAGACGCTCCATTATTATTTTCCAAGAAGATATGTTTCAATGGGTGTAGGTACAACGAGCTATTTTGAATCGCAAAAATACGATGTTTTACCTTATTTTTTATTAGTTTTAACGAATTGAACGGAATAAATCTCTCTCATTGTGCCGTGTGGCTCCCGGCATCAATACAGAGGGGAATGGGACCACTCCATCTCTTTCCTATGGATGTCTTAAAGGGCGACTAAGGGATAGGCTTACAAATTTGGAATTCTTTTTTTGGGCGATGGGCTAGCAACCTGTCATTCAATTCTATCGTTAAGCCAAGTGGCTGAACGTGGCCATTCAGTCTTTTCAAGACTGTTGGCTCTGTCTACCCCGCAAGGGATATAGACGTGCCCATATGTATGTATGTATGTAAATCTCTCTCATTTTTCTTGTTTCTAGTTTGCACCCTCCGCCACTATGATACGAGCCTCGGGTCCGCTTTCTATCTTTTCTCTTTTCCGGTCTTGATAAACGAAATATATATGTCTTCATTCTAGTACATTCTCCTGATTTTTTTTATGCTTCTCACATTTAACATAAGTTCGATTCGATTGTGATTACAATTTTTTAAATGTATACAGTGGGATAAGGTTATTTATTTAGGCAGTTTGTTACCGCTTCTTTTGCACTGACGCCTTGGAAGCGGCAGTAAACTTAGTTTTAAGTAATTTATTTGACGTCAACCAATGTTGTTAGACCATACGTTTTGACAATTATTAAGCGATATGAAGTATCCTATAATAACGAATAAAACTTTTGAATTTTGAATTTTTTTTAATTTGAATTTATTGCTTCTATTTCTGTGAAAATGAAATTTTGGATTGAACCACATTATCATCATACATCATCAAATCTTTTATACAATACTTTTATCTTTTAGAAACTTAACTAAACTTTATCTTTTCCAGAAACAATGATGTTCCTATCCATCATCCTGGTCCTCGTAGCTTCAGCCGCGACCCAGGAGGAAGAAGCATGTCCCACTTGCGTCAAAGTGGAGACTTCTTGCTACAACATCTCCTTTTTGTTCGACCTCAATGCGACCTTCAGAACTCACGTCATGGTCCACAAAATGGGCGTTCTTAGATATGACAACACACTATTTTATGCGTTCGAGCCACCCATTGAAGACAAGGAGTATTATAAAGTCGCCTACGTCAATTTAGACAATCCCGAACAGGACGGCATCATTTCTGATAATAACAATCAAATAATGAACCTTGGTACCTTCGACATTGACCAAGATAATTCTATAGTGTACCTAGGGGGCAGTAACGGATTATTTTCATTCGACAAAGATAAAAATTTGAAGTATTACAGCTCAAGAGGTGACAATATCAAAGCTGTTTTTTATAAAATGTACGTGTTTTTCGCGAAAACAAATGATTCTAGTATAGTTGAGAAGAGAGGTGATCAGTTCGAGATTATTGAAGAAGATTTGCCGTTGAAAACGTTTGTTATAACGAAGTATGATGAGATGGTGTATTTGAGTAATTATGGTCTGTTTTTGAAGAAGAAAGAAGAGACTGTACGGCTGTCGAAGAACGCATTTTTTAGAGGATTGACAATGGATTTAGATGGGGGTGTGTACGCTTGGTGGGTTGATGGTATATATAAGGTCATGATAGCTAAGAATTTGAACAGGTCAAATATAGTCAAAGTTGCTGATTTACCTTCCATAGGAGCGATGGCTTTTGATAATAATAATAATATATTGTACAATGACGGTAGAGGGTTGTATAGAATGACCAAATTGGGTAGTATGGCGGCTTGTAAGGATGAGGAAACTAATGTGCTGTGACTTCATACATCCTATTAGCGCCATGAGTAGTTAGCGTTTAAGATGGTGTAGATAGGTGAAACGTATCATTGCAATGTGTTCTTGCCCTATTTTTTACTGTTATTGCATAATCTTGATAGCTTTTAGCTTTTGGTTTTAAAGTTAAGAAATGATATTGATAAATATGGATTATTTTCGGAAAATATTTTATTAAACGTGCCGTGTGGTTTACGGCACCAATAAAAAAAAGAATAGAATCACTCCATTTCGTTCCCATGGATGTCATAAAAGGCGATTAAGGGGTAGGCTTATAAAATTGGGATTCTTCTTTAAGCTTATTCCACTGAATGTGGCCTATCAAGCTTTTCAAGAATATTGGCTCTACTCCGCAAGGCATATAATGCGATTATATGTATGAATGTATGTATTTTATTAGTTTTTTAGTTCTACTTTAAATTTTTTAGTTCTTTGTCTGCGCACATTATTGTCCGCATAAATTTATTTTAAGTTCCCGCTGGAATTATGGTAAAATTCTCTTAATACACCCTCACACCGTAAAATTTTAAGTCTAACCCAGCGGTTTCGGCTGTGCCTTATCTGTCAGCAAGCGGGAGTATGCTTTGTTAAGAGAAGTTATTTTATCCATTCAGTGTGCCAGTATTATTGGTCCTTCGAGCCGGATCAACATGTGCACATGAAATCTATAGATTTGGTCGCTGTATCACTTTCATTCAATTTTACACCGATCATACTCCTATTCGTAAGCAGTAAAGTATTATTATTAATAATTCTGTTAATAAGCTTTAAGATAGAATGCAAACCAAAGCTTAACAGTTGTTAATTGTTTTAAGTGTTATGCGCTAGTTATGTAGTATGCTTTTAAGTACTTACAGGAAGAAATTACATAGAAAAGTAGTACATATTATGCAATGCAAGCTTTAAATTAATAAGAATTAAATTTAATACCAATATTGGTGAAAAAGTGTTATTATTTTGAAGAAGAAGGTGTTTAATTTTTGTGTTACGTAAATTAATGCACAAATTAAATAAAAAAATTATTTACTTTCTTTTATGTATTTAATTAGGTATACCTAGTGCTTAAATAAATTTTGCGATAGTGTTTCATTAAATTAAAATTATTTATGCGTTCCAAAAAAATAAGCTTACAGATATTTGAGTACAAAGTAAACTAATTTAAGATATACGTGTCTTTTATGCATAGAAAAAAATCTGTATTAATCATTTTATTTTAAACAGGTAAAGATTAAATTTTATTTAATACCTTAAATCTATTTTCGGGTCACCAACCTAGAAATTGGTTTTAATTTATCTAGCCATATATAAAAAAAAACTAAAGAGGTAAAAATTGAAAGAAAATATACTAACATATATAAAAATATAAATTAAAAGAAAAAAAAATAAACCCGTTATGACTTTTTAATTGAAATTTATTTTCTGAACATCTTATAAATAGTTATACTTTACCTCAAAATGTTAATTTTTTTGTTTTAACTAATGTTAAAAATAATTTATGTTACTTGTTGTAAGCATAAAATATTATTTATATTATTTACGAGTTCGTACCTAATGAATGTCTTAATTTGCACAAATTATTTTGAATAAAATATTTATTGTAATAAAATTATTTTAATTTTAGAGAACAAAATAGGAAAACAGATTCACCCAGCAAAAATTAAGAGAAGTATGTATGAAATGAAAGAACTTAACAGGTATCGAGGTATGTTAAGATATAGTCTCTGCATATCCCTTCGATAAAGATAAATTATTTTATTAATGTACTAGCTGTGCCCGCGACGCCGTCCGCGCGGAATAGTTATTTTGGGCATCATTGAAACCCTCAAGGGTGAATAATTTTCCCCGTTTTTTTCACATTTTCCATTATTTCTTTGCTCCTTATAGTTGCAGCGCGAAGTTTTATAGCTTAAAGCCTTCCTCGATAAATGGTCTATTCAACACAAAAATAATTTTTCAATTCGAACCAGTAGTTCTTGTGATTAGCGGGTTCAAACAAACAAACAAACTCTTTAGCTTTATAATATTAGTATAGATTTATTATCTTCTTCTCCCTAGCTTATATCCCGTGCACTCGGTGTCGGCTCCCCTAATATGGCGTCACCAGGATATCTCGTCTTTGGTCTACCCATGTGAGTAGGAGTCTTCCCCGTCCTCTGGACTGCTCATTCTTCTCCAATACTCATCTCGTCATGTGATCAGTTGGTCTCTCCATGACGTGGCCATACCATCTGAGCCAGTTCTTGCTCAGATGGTATGGCAGAGCTCAGTTAAGAAAATAAGACTGTTCTTAGCATTCAATTAGTAAACAGGTTAGTACAGTATTTATTCTTCTTGATACGAGTAGAATGAATGTGCCGTGTGGTTCCTAGCACTTTAGAGTAGTACAACTCTATATCTTTTCCATGGAAGTCGTAGAAGGCGACTGAGGGAAAGGCTTATAAACTTGAGATTCTTCTTGTTGGCGATGGGCTAGCAACCTGTCACTATTTGAAATTTAAATCTAAATTCCATCATTAAGATATACTGCAGCTGAACGTGGCCTATTAGTATTTTCAAGACTGTTGGCTCTGTCTACCCCGCATGAAATATACACGTGTCATGGTCAGAGGCGCACTTTGGATTCTTTAAATTCGACTTTAGTGAGGACTCTTTGAAAATATATAACTCTTTATTGCACCATAAGAGTAAAACATATAAAACAGATAGAGATGGTACTCGTACAAAGGCGGACTTATCGCTAATGCAATCTCTTCCAGTCAACCTTTGGGTGGAAGGAAACCAAACAGGAGATTGGCGTTGGCGCATAGCAAGATAAATAAAGGAGGATTTACCCCAGGAGGATGATGATCGTCCCTCCTTAACTGCCAGGAACCAGGCGGCACAGAACAGCTTGTTTTATTAAAAAAAAAAATAACTATTCAATTGTCTTCTGTTAACCACGTCGCGCTAAGTCAACAAGTGACCACTCCGCGGCACCACTCCTGTGACTTTCATTGGGCGCCATTATTTTCTAGTGCTTTGATTGTGGTACAAGTTACAAGTACGAAGCGATTTATGATTCATATTGTTTCTAAGTGCCGTGTGGTTCCCGGCACCAATACAAACAAGAATAAGACCACCCCATATCTTTGACATGGATGTCGTAAAAGGCGACTAAGGGATAGGCTTACAAACTTGAGATTCTTTTTTAGGCGATGGGCTAGCAACCTGTCACTAGTTGAATCTCAATTCTATCGCTAAGCCAAATAGCTGAACGTAGCCATTCAAGGCTCTGTCTACCCTGCAAGGGATATAGACGTGACCATATGTATGTATAGGTACATACATATGGTCACGTCTATATCCCTATGTATAGGTACTATAGACAGAGCCTTGAATGGCTACGTTCAGCTATTTGGCTTAGCGATAGAATTGAGATTCAACTAGTGACAGGTTGCTAGCCCATCGCCTAAAAAAGAATCTCAAGTTTGTAAGCCTATCCCTTAGTCGCCTTTTACGACATCCATGGGAAAGAGATGGAGTGGTCCTATTCTTTTTTGTATTGGTGCCAGGAACCACACAGCACTGATGTGTGTGATTTCTAAACAGATGACCCAATACGGATTAGGTTCCCCCGCAAAGGTTGCGATGGTCAGACAGGAGTCGCTTCGTGTACAAACCTAACTCACTCAATCCAGGACGCATGGTCAGCATTCCCGCGCTGTATTGCAATAGCATTACGCTGTGCAAGAAAGCTGCCCGAGTGTTACCCGTTGCCCTAAATGTTGTTCTAAATGTAACACCGCTATATCTTATATCTTGAACCGCGTCCACTCAGCGCATTGAAGCAGTTGACCCATTTTGAGAATTGTATCAAAATAATGTTTACGCCGAAACGTGCTTAACTCAGCTGCTTTTGTTCCAATTGAAATGAAATTGAAAAATAATAAACAGGACAATAGAAGGAGTTATTCTTTGTAATCATTCTTTTTGGAGTTGTTTGGTTAACATAATAACGTTATTTTTTATGTTTGAAACCGTTGAGATGGCATTTTTCAATAATAAATTATACATACGTTCAAATATACCTAATCACGTCTTAATCACTTACGGCGTAGACAGATAACAGTTTTGAAAAGACTGAAATGCCACGTTCATCTGTTAGGTTTAAGATGGAATTGAGATTCAAATAGTGACAGGTTGCTAGCCCATCGCCTATGAGAAGAATTTCAAGTTTATTAGCCTTTCCCCTTTTTCGCCTTTAACGAACTCCATGGGAAAAATATGGAGTGGTTCTAATTGAAAAGGATCGGAACCACTCGGTTCCTGTTCAGATGACACTTTTTAAATATTTATACTAGTTGTCAACAGCAACTCCGCTCGCGTCATACTTAAATTCCCGTTCTTGTAAGAATCCAGAAAAAAGGAGGCTATGTTACTCTCTCTATGGTAGTCTCTGCCTACCCCTCCGGGAAAGAGGCGTGATTTTATGTATGTATGTATGTTACTCTCTCGAGACTATTCTTCAAAATTGGTCGTCATAATTTTCGAGTTTATACGTAACGAACAGATATAAGAAAATACATTTTTTCCCCATTTTAATATAAGTATCAAAAGACACAGTACAAGGTGAAAAAATCGAGTCAAAATACGTTCGCAAACCCAACCAGTGTCACCTCTTGTTTAGGCCATAAAAATGATTTAAAACACTCAAATCGCTTGCTAAATAAGATCTCACTTTTATAGGCTATAAAACAAGTCAATTTTGGCGAAGGCGGTGAAAAATATTAAAGTACTCTCTCAACGTTCTCATGGGGTCATCAGTTCACATTGGGATATTATGACTTTTATTTTATCCGTCAATAACATAAAAATGTTGATGAAACGTATGTAACGTTTTATATTTTCATCGAAATTAACTGTTATAATTATGATAAATGCAAGAGATAAATGAGAGATATTTAAAAAAATCTTATAACGACATTCATACTACAATTGCTCAATTTTAAGGAATGTTAAAAAAAATAAGATTAACTTTTTTTTACTCCAACAACAACTGCACAAATTAAAGTTTAAAGATAAAAAATTTATAAATAAACTGCGATATCTCTAGACTATTGGAAGACACGCTTAATTTTTTTTATGGAAATTCCCACAAAGCATAGTTTCGGGTATAAGCCTAAACCTATAAATTTGCATGAACTGCATCATCATTATCATTTCTGCCGTCGGTCTATCTCGCGGGGTGCCGTCATTCGGTACGTGGTCTCCACTAGAGGCCTTTTTGGTCCCATCTGCGATCTTTTAACGGCCTCTGTGGCGCAGCGGTAGTACGCTTTTCTGTGACACAGTAGGTCCCGTGTTCGAATCTCAGCCGAGAAGAGCAGACGCGAACTTTTCCTGATTCTGGGGCTTGGATCGAATTGAATCTTTTTATGTATTTATCTTGTAACACAAGTCTTCAACCTACTCAAGGCTTACTTAATCTGTATAATATGTCCCTTACATATATGTATATGTATTTATTTATATTTATCAGCTTTTCGAGAAATATGGACTGTGTGACTAGCACAGTGTGAACTAAATTGTAATGACAACGGTTTGAGGAACACGGTAATATATTCATAGGCTTGGATGTCAGTATGTTTATGGGTGTCGGTTTACGGCATAATTTGTAGGTGCGCCGAGATTGAACTTGGAGCTGTCAAAAGAAAAGAAAATTAAAAATATATACGAGCATATCTTTCAGTTTTAACGTTCCTATTCACACTCTCCTCATATATTTCTTATTTTATCTGCTTAATATTATATTAATTCTCTCCACAATTAATGTTGGATAATATTTATCTGATTTCGTTGTCCATTTGCATTATAAACGGAACTGACCACTCGCTAATAAACAAAAGATTTTAAAGGCTGACTAGTTTGTTGGTTTTTACATACATACACACAAATAATCACGTATACGACTAATAGGCCACGTTCAGCTGTTTGGCTTAATGATAGAACTGAGATTCAAATAGTGACTGGTTGCTAGCCCATCACCTAAAAGAAGAATCCCAAGTTTGTAAGCCTATCCCTTAGTCGTCTTTTACGACATCCATGGGAAAGAGATGGAGTGGTCCTATTCTTTTTCCTATTGATGCCGGGAACCACACGGCACGGTCGTTGGTTTGTCTGGGAGTCTATGACTCCCGATAGTAGCATTTAGTGGTACAATTACGTAGTGTTGTAACCATGCAGTGTAGCAGCAAATCATCTTAACTATGCGAGTTACTTCCGCACTGTGGCTCCTAACCAAATCTGAAACTAAATAAGGTAAGTACACATGAGTAGCTTATTCGGTTCAAAACAATTCTTATATTTTGAAAGTTTATTATATTTATTTGGTGAATAAACTTGAAAAAAATGCGACTTTTACAATTTCTAAACTATAGGTACTGATAATAAATCTGCCTAATAAAACAAAAGTTAATATACACTTTTCTGTTCCCAGCAATAGCATTTATTACCAATTTTATAAAGCTGAAGAGCTAACGCGCTAATCTCAGAAACTATTGGTTCGAATCGAAAAATTATTTTTGCGTTGAATTTTCATTTATCAAGGAAGACTTTAGGCTATATAACATAATGCTGCAACTATAAGGAGCAAAGAAATAATGGAATATGTGAAAAAAAAACGGGGGAAACTATTCATCCTTGAGGGCTTTAATGATGCCCAAAATAACTATTCCACGCGGACGAAGTCTAGGGCACAGCTGGTTTTTCATAACGTTTATTTGAAAAATAATTCTGTCTCACTTCCACACGAGCTGTTTCTGCGCAAACTTACCGGCGCTAGTCCAGGTTACATCAAATTCAATCATTACGCCGAACAGCTGAACGTGCACGGACGAAAGACGGGATTATATACATACATATGGTCACGTCTATATCCCTTGTGGGGTAGACAGAGCCAACAGTCTTGAAAAGACTGATAGGCCACGTTCAGCTATTAGCAAGGGATTATATGTATGTATGTAGGTACATTATGCCGTAGGTACATGTGCTGTGTGGTTCCCGGCATCAATACAAAAAAGAATAGGACCACTCCATCTCTTTCCCATGGATGTCGTAAAAGGCGACTAAGGGATAGGCTTAAAAATTTGGGATTCTTTATTAGGCGATGGGCTAGCAACCTGACACTTTTTAAATCTCAATTCTATCATTAAGCCAAATAGCTGAACGTGGCCATTCAGTCCTTTCAAGACTATTGGCTCTGTGTACTCCGCAAGAGATATAGACGTGACCATATGTATATGTATGAGACAGGTGATTTTTTTGTTATTTCTTTATTGTATGGCTAAACACATTACCTTAACAAACAGTTTGGTTACACGTTACACACGAACTATGCGATCTTCGGTAAAGGAATGCTTAATATAACCAGCGTTCAGATAATCTGTATTTAGTAAAGCGTCTGCTGGGACTTCGCTTCGCTTAGCATCTAAGAAGGACAAACCGATATCCTTTTTAGATCCATTTAATACATATTTAGGTATACGAAGATGTTAGGAATTTGCGATAAATAACTCCTTAACGCGAACCACTAAAGTTGATGTTTTAAAATTATTTAGATAAAATACATACATACATACATAAAATCACGCCTCTTTCCCGGAGGGGTAGGCAGAGAGAGTTATTTAGAATTAAAGTAATTAATAGAAAAAGGGAATGCTGACATGGTTTGGTTATGTTGAGAGGATGAATGAAAACAGGTGGACTAGGCAAATAAACAAGTACCCGAAATCGACGACCTTGCATGAAGAGAGTTATCAATGTGGATGAAGCGAAAGAAGTGTGCAGGGATCGTGGCAAGTGGAAAGATGTGGTCTCTGCCTACCCCTCCGGGAAAGAGGCGTGATTTATATATGTAAAACAGCTAAGAACTACATACATATATACATATGGTCACGTCTATATCCCTTGTGGGGTAGACAGAGCCACAAGTCTTGAAAAGACTGATAGGCTACGTTCAGCTGTTTGGCTTAATCATAGAATTGAGATTTAAATACTCTCGTCCACATGTCTATACTAAGCTTGGATAGTTGTGAAGTTGACGTTGTTGAAGAAAATGCTGCCATGCAATTTGTTACCGCTTCTCCTGCACTGACGCTTTGGAAGCGGCAGTAAACTTAGTTTTAAGAAATTTATTTGACGTCAACAAATGTTGTGAAACGCAAAGATACGACAATTATTAAGTGTTAGAAGTGTCCCATAATCTATACTAATATTATAAAGCTGAAGAGTTTGTTTTGTTTGTTTGTTTGTTTAAACGCGCTAATCTCAGAAACTACCGAACCGATTTGAATAATTCTTTCACTGTTAGATAGTCTATTTATCGAGGAAGGCTATAGGCTACATTTTATCCCGGATTTCCTACGGGAAACGTCAACAATGCAAGTGAAAGTTGAATGAGTCGGCCATCTGCGAGCTTTCCACGCGAACGCTGCGCAAACCAACAAAGATATAGTAAAACAATGTACTAAAGATGTGAAGTACTCATTTTTTGCCACAAAAAAGTCCGCGAGAGCATATATCTATCTCTTAAGGTTTACTTACAATAACCACTTTTATGTTAATTTTTTAAGATTATTTTTTCATTATAAACATAAGTTACTTTAAAACCAATTTTCTTTAATTCAGTATTAATCCTTATCCAAATAAATATGTTTATTACTTTGGGCTTTTCATGTAGACTAAAATTGCCATTTACAGTATATAAATCAGACGAATAGATTTTGAGATATAGTCGTTATAAGCAATTTGCAGCGAAACATTTAATACGGCGAACCAGCGTTCTTTCTAATACGCGTGACCGCCTGAAAAATAAAAAATAAATATGATGCCCAAAATAACTATTCCACGCGGACGAAGTCGCGGGCACAGCTATAAAAAATAAATATGATGCCCAAAATAACTATTCCACGCGGACGAAGTCGCGGGCACAGCTAGTAATTGATAAAAGATTTGAATTTGACGAGCCAAACTTCATCCTGAACGAGAGAAACCTAAAACAATAGCTAGTCTAGCAATAACACCCGGCAAAGTTATAATGACCCGGTTGCACCTGACTAGAATGAAAGCACACAAAACTGAGGATACAAGCGATCCTATCTAAGTTGGGTGATTCCCCTGAGCACGGGAGAGCCAGGAGTTATAGCCGACAGGGAGATTCACAGACGATCCGCTGTATGTATACCGGGACTATCGGAATAATATAAGACTGAAGTAATGCCATATTGGACTTGATACTACTGAAATAGAAATTGGTTTATTTTTAAAAAAGGCTACAAGGAGCAGCTTCACAAGCGCGAATTTAGCGCCAACTGCGAAAAGTGACGAATTTTGCGCCATTTACAAAGAGTAACGAATTTAGCGCCACCTATAAAAGAATACAGGTTTATCCATCGCAAATTCCACGGGAATTACATTGAATTTACCAGAATGGAAAGTGCCCTATGTCCTTCTCCAGACTCTTAATTATACAGGGTGACTTTTAATTCAACTGCATAAGTTTAACTGTAAAGTGTACTCATTTAAAGGATATTTAAAAACGTTAAAAGAAAAATATCGGTTCATATTTCAGAAAGTACGAAAAAAAAATAAAAGTATCAAATTCCGCGATCCTAAATACGTCATATCATCCCGGCCGGTGGAAAAGCGACGCGTAAGATTCCGAGGTCAACGACACAATTCATTCAGCTGAGCGATCTCGACAACTCTGTACTTTACTTGATTTTGATACTAGAAAAATAATTTATTTTTCAGACATTTATTTACATGTTTAGTTTTAATTTCTTTTTGTAGTATTGGTCTTTAATAAAGCGTGTGACGTAGTTTTTGATGGTTTTTTTAATGTGAAAATGATGACGTTTAATTTAAATAAAAATAGGCTCAAACAGCTCAGAAGCATGGGTATAGTCTATGTTTAAAAGGATGCAGTTGTTTTAAATGTCACCCTGTATACAGGGGAAATTTCAATAAGAGTAGTTCAGTGGATATCACATGAATAGACAACAAACAAACAAAGTTTGTAATATTAGTTGGGATGGGTAGTCGTCGCAGTTTTTTTCACAGTTGTAAAAATCTATACTAATATTATAAAGCTGAAGAATTTCTTTGTTTGAACGCGCTAACAACAGGAACTACTGGTTCGGATTGAAAAATTCTTTCAGGACTGTAGCATACGTAGAACGTCACCATTATGGGTCAACTTATATTCCGCCAAATTGTACCAACAACACAGTCTCCAATACCGAATACAGAACAATTTCGCGCAGATGGCGACGTAATTTATGCCTTCGTACATCTAATTTATCAAATGTATGTTATGTTATGATCGTCGAGCAAGCCATTTGTCATTAGTTTGTTGTAGAGAAAACATACATACATATGTTCACGTCTATATCCCGTGCAGGGTAGACAGAGCCAACAGTCTTGAAAAGACTGAATGTTCACCTATTTGGCTTTACGATAGAATTGAGATTCAACTAGTGACAGGTTGCTAGCCCATCGCCTAAAAAAGAATCCCAGGTTGTAAGCCTATCCCTTAGTCGCTTTAGAGAAAACAAGCCGTGTGGATTTTGAACTACATCAGTAGGGAACAAGTTATAACCATAATTATATATATATATATATATATATACATAATGCAACCTAGTGCAACAAACACATTTCAAACTGGACTCTTTATTGAGGTCACATCTCCATATAGTAACATTATAGATGTGACAGTGTGTTTGTTCATCCTTCATGTCAAAACTAAGGAACAGATCTGCATTAATTTCATATATTTATTTATTCTTTATTGTAACATTTACGATTTGTGCAGTAAAATAGGCGGACTTAATGCTAATAGCATTATCTAACAGTCTACCATATTGTTAAGCCGAGAACCTTTGTGTGGGTGATAATAAATAATGTATAATAAACATACTTACTATACTATAAACCTATATTAAATTTATACATACCTATATAATATACTAATTATATTTTGCATGCATATAGTCTAGATACTAAGTAGGACATAAAAAATGCCTGGGCGAAAGCTAGTATAACAACATATTCAAACTTATAATCACGTCTTTATCCATTACGGGGTAAACATTCTCGAAAAGTCAGAAAGGCCACGTTCAGCTGTATAGCACTTAGATTCAATCGCGACAGGTTGCCAGCCCATCGCCTAATAGAAGTAATATTCTTCATAACTTATTTTCCATAAACCGCACAAGTAAGTTATCACTTAAATTTTTGAACCGAAGCCAAGCTTGGAAATATTTATGGTAATATGTCAAATCGCCCTCATTGGAATTTTAATATCCTACGTCCATTATAGCAGCGATTGATTTATTTGGAATTCACATTTAAGTTTTCCATTTTAAGTTATTATATATTTAACCTGTAAGCATGATATTAATGAGCATTGTATATTTTTATTTTCCTTTTATATATACGTCTTTATAATTATTCCTTACGGGATAGTCAGAGTCTCACAAATAGTAAAAGAATAACGGAATGAAAACGAAACGAAATAAAAGCGTGTGACGCCGTGTGGTTCCGGGCACCAATAGAAGAAAGAATAGGACCGGTCCTTTTCTTTCCCTTAGATGTCGTAAAAGGCGACTAAGTGATAGGCTTATATACTCAGGATTCCACTTTTTAGGCGATGGGCTAGCAACCTGTCACTATTTTAATCTCAATTCCATCATTAAGCCAGGCGGTTGAACGTGTCACCCCGCTGGGGAGATAGACGTGAATAAATGTTATATTTGTCTTATTAATATTTATTTATTTATTTATGTACACGAAATTATAAACAGGAGCATTCAATACAGTTATTCTAGTACAAAGGCGCTACTTATTTCAAAAGAAATCTCTTCCAGTAGACCCATTAGAGGAGATATGAATTTTGGAGCGGTATGGCGTGTGCATAAATAACATTTAACTAAAGATACAATGCAATTGTCTTATTTGTATTACAGGTGACTTTAAAAAATGCTTTCCCATTTTTTATCATGATGCTAATTATTTGAGATATTTAAGTCTCTCGCTAATGAGAAATTAAGTTCGAATCTGCATAAAGAGAGTAATGAATGTGGAGGAAGCGGGAGAGGTCTGTAAGGATCGTAGCAAGTGGAAATCCTTAGTCTCTGCCTACCCCAATGGGAGGCAGGCTTGATAATGTGTATGTATGAGTTTGTAAATATGTTTATAAACTCTTGAGAATGATTTCTTAAAATTTTGCTTTAATTCTAAGACGGATTTGCTTGTCTATTATTCAAGTTGATGCCCTTTCTGTTAACGTAAAATAAAATCTTGTTTTTATTTGCTACACTCGTATTTTGTTCAAAACCTCCTTTTTGCCAGCAAATAGTTCTGACATTCCAATTTTAATTCACAAAACTCACATATTTGCCTCGCCTTAAGTATTTACATACAGAAAATAAACAAAATACAAAAATAGGCATATCTAAAAAAAAGAATACATTAATTGACTCCGGAATCCGACAAATTGAAACATTTTTCTTCCAAAACCTTTTATTAATAAATTGTTCATGTTGTTTTTTTTTATGGTTCCCTACAATAAGAACCCGTAACACTCTCGTCTGTTTATATTTTATTTTGGTACATCCCATTAATGAGTAGAATATTATATGTATAATAAGATTTATATAAAATGTTAAAGGAGTGCTTTTTAGATTATGAGATGATAAATTATAGAGATTTCGGAGTTCGCCCTTAACCATATTGAGAGTTTTTCATATTCTTATTTATTTATTTAAACTCTATTGTACAAAATACAAATGTATAGCACAATTGGCAGACTTAATGCTAGACGCATTATCTACCAGTCAACCATTGCGTTTGACAGAGAACTTTATGCGGGGTCAAATTAAATAAATATACTAACGCATAATATAATATAAAATAATTATAATAAGCATACATAAAAGGTATATAAATAAATAGGTGCAGCGATTAGCGATCTTATATTGATAATGCATTATTTGTTTTGTTTCTGTGCTAAAATATGGTAAAATAACTCTTACCTAATGTTAGATCTAAACTGATTAACTCAAAATATGTTTATTTATAATCTCAATGCCAAACAACAGCTGAACGTGGCCTATCAGTATTTACAAGACTATTGGCTCTGTCTACTCCGCAAGGGATATAGACGTGATTATATGTATTTATATTTATTGGTATTTACTAAATAATTTATTGGTATTTTAAATACGGAACCCACATAACCTAGTCAAACTCGAGCTTAACCGTTTTTTGGCTTTTCCATGTCGCGCCGCGCCCCATTAATATCTTCGAATATCAACGTAATTCTATCTAAATGGGGCCAATTATTTTACAGCTAATAGCCTCATTTGTTTCCTACCGTTCCACAGATTTCATGGAATTTGAAGCTGCACCTACTGGTTATAGTGTTGTCATTTAACATTTTAATTATAACGAGTTATTGCAATGATTAATTAAGTAGCATATGGAATCACTACATAGTATAAAACAAAGTCGCTATTTTAGTCTGTTTGTCTGTATGCTTAAATCTTTAAAATTACGCAACGGATTTTGATGCGGTTTTTTGTAACAGGTAAAGTGATTCAAGAGGAAGGTTTTTATGTATAATTTTTTCCGAATTTTGCACCCGTGCGAAGCCGGGGCGGGTCGCTACTAATTTATATAAGTACTAGTTGTCCCGGCAAACGTTGTTTTGCCATATAAATAATTTTTAAGTAATTTCTAGGTAAAAAAAAAAATGTCAAGTGTGGACAACCCTTATCAATAAGAGGTATGAAAAATAGATGTTAGCCGATTCTCAGACCTACTGAATATGCATGCAAAATTTGGTTTAAATCGGTAAAGCCGTTTCGGAGGAGTACGGAGACAAACATTGTGACACGAGAATTATATAAGACTAGCTTTCCGCCCGCGGCTTCGCCCACGTGTAATTCGGTTATATATAGCGTTTTTTAATGATCTCGACAGGGCTTTTTCTTCCACAGGCTGAAATCTTGTTACAACTGGAATTAAATATAGCCTGTGTTACTCAGGGATGATGTAGCTTTCTAATGGTGAATGTTTGAAATCGATTCAGTAGTTTCGGAGTTTATCGATTACATGTGTAAACAAATATAGTCTGATAGTCATCATCCCACGTGAATGAGCTGATGATGGAAGGTACAACTCCTCAACGGTTAGGAGTTGAAAGAAAATTCTTACGAAGTTACACGTACATGTGAGGCTATTAGGTTGACCTGATAATAAAAAGTAAATCTCATTAACGTTAAGAATTTAGGTGAAAATGGATGCGGACAAATTTCGTCTCTTCACTTGTTTCCTTTTAGCTGAAGTATGGGTAGTGTTAACAAAAAATAGGGATTTAAAGGCGTGATGTTATTAATGTTATGCATGTATGTACATAATTATGTATGTTAAAGAGACGACTGAAAGTTGTCATACAAAGTCTTTTTTTTTAAGGATGGGAAATCATCAAATGACCTCTCCCGCTTTGGGTAGAACGGAAGGGAGTGTCAGACTTTTACTGACTAAAACCCACCTCGTTCCTTCAGTTGCCCTTTGCGTTCCGGGGCCACGGTATCTCGTTAGAACTTTCCCGCAGCCTCGGCTCAGTTTATCCCGTTTCCCCCCCTTGGGGGTTGACATTTCAAAAATCCCTTCTTAGTGCTTACTTATGTTACTAAAGGAACCTCTGTTCAAAATCTCAGACTCCTATACCGAGCGGTTTCGGCTGTGCGTTAATAAATCAGTCACCCAATCGCACCCCCTAAATCACGATTGGAGGGTAGTTTGAAAAAACTTATAATGTCAAACATATTTACTTGCCTATGTACGTGTTCATGCCAAGTTTCAAGTTTATAAACCCAAGGAATAAGATTTTTCATAGAAACGTTTTTACCCCTTTTCCCCCCCTTGGGGGTTGAATTTCCAAAAATCCTTTCTTAGTGCTCCCCTACATATCCCAAGGAACCTACATTCCAAATTTCAGCTGTCTACGACCAGTAGTTTCGACTGTGCGTTGTCTGTCAGTCAGTCACTCAGTAACGGAAGAGTTTTATATATATAGAAGATTGTTTTTTTTTTATTTGGTAAATCTGGTTTGTATATGAAGCGACTCCCGCCTGGCTGCAACTATTGTATAACCCATATTGGCTAGTGGTTGCACATAGATTTGCTTGAATGTGCAGGTATCCATACAATGTCTTTTTTTACGGTAAGAGCGTTGGTCAGAAATTAAACTCATAAACATAACTCAAAAAAGAGTTAAATATAAAATAAATAGGTATAAATATGTACGGGACATATTACACAGATTGAGTTAGCCTCGAAGTAAGTTCGAGACTTGTGTTACGAGATACTAAATCAACGATACTATATTTTATAATAATAATAAATACTTATATAGATAAACATCCAAGACCCAGGCCAATCAGAAAAAGTTCTTTTCTCATCATGCCCTGGCTGGGATTTGAACCCGGGACCTCCGGTGTCACAGACAAGCGTATTACCGCTGCGCCACAGAGGCCGTCAATAATGTTCGCGAACTTACCTCATGATGCCACCTTTCCTAGCGCATTCAGCCTTCAGAAGAATCAGCTTTATGTGCCGGAAAGTTTTAGTGCCAACGAATTCTATGTGCGTGACCTGCATGCTTGTTAGTGCCATTGTGACAACTTCTGTTTTTATTGTACGCAGAAACTTGTATTTGAAGTACTTTTGTACGCACATTTGCGATTAGTCGCAATGAATGTTTAAATATGCCATAACATACAATCACGTCTATATCTCTTGCGGGGTAGACAGAGCCTACAGTCATCAAAATACTGAGAACCGCGTCAGCTGTTAGCTGTGCCAGGTTGCTAGTTTAGCTATATCTTTTTTTTATGAAAGTATATCTTTCCAAACATTAAATAAAATAAAAAAAAAGAAGAAAAGAACTGGTTCATGAAAGAATCGAAAATGTAAACATTCCTAAGAAATATCAGGGCATATAGCCCTGAAAAATAAAGATCCCTATGTAATAACATTTAATAGCGGTTGTTCAATCCGTCCTCCGTAATTCCACATCGACTTTATTTTTACTTTAAGGTATTTCCCACATTTAAAAGTAAAAAGAATTTATTCAAAGTATTTCCTATGTAGCGAGAGAGATGATTCGGGCTCGACCGCCACCAAAGGGAAGACCTTCAGCCAGGCTAGGTGTGATGCCCGGGGAACCGCGATGAATAGAATAGAATAGAATAGGTTTATTATCAAAATTGGATACAAGGTATCACTTATTGACGTCACATCACTTTGATCTAATTATAACTACTACCGCTTCCAAAGCGCGTGTGTAGAAGAAACGGCGGGACCAACGAAACTGCAGCATTTTCTCATTTTCAGCTTGTTAAAAATATATGTTTATAATTCCGACGCCTTGTTATAGACTATGTGTGCACAAACACTGTACCTTTATAAGACCTATTGTAACCATATTCAAGGAATAAATGATTATGATAAAAAAATCCATGAGAAAGAGATGGAGCAATCTTAATGTAAAGTGTTAGAAACCAGCCGGCAATGGATTCCGAAAATATCGGTATTTTCTAATTCAAAGATTTTTTAAGACTTTTGAAAAGACACGTCCGGGGCACGGGCCTGATGTGTGATAGACCTTAAACCTACCAATTTTACAGAATAACCCTCCAATATTATAGAACAATCGATAGAGTCATTAAATATCGACTATGTAGTCACGTCGGCCCATAACAGTTCTGAAAAGGTTTTGACACAGATTTTTAAAGGTACGCTATAGATTATTATGTCGGGAATTTTCCATAGTTTTCTTTTTTCCAACTGCCCCTGAAGCAAAGCACGCGCTACGCTGATTCCATCGCGCGAAATAGCGATAGTTTCTCGCGCGATGAAAACTGCGTGCTATGTTACTTCAGGAGCTGGTGTTTATTCCGGTCAAATATTCGCTCGCTTTTTTAGAGAGTGTTGTGCCGTGTGGTTCCCGGTGCCAATACAAAAAAGAATAGGACCACTCCATCTTTTCCCCATGGACGTCGTAAAAGGCGACTAAGGGATGTGCTTACAAAATTGGGATTCTTGCGGGATAGTCAGAGCCAACAGTCCCAAAAAGACTGATAGGCCACGTTCAGCTGTTTGGCTTAATTATAGAATTGAGATTCATATACTGACAGGTTGCTAGTCTGTCGCCTAAGAGCCCAAGTTTGTAAGCCTATCCCTTAGTCTACTTGCACGACATCCATGGGAAAGAGATGTAGTGGTCCTATTATTTTTTATACTGGTGACGGGAACCACACGGCACTTTCTTTATAGTATATAATTAACGGCACTTTTGAGAAAGTTGTAAATTTCAAGGTCCGTGGTCAGATCAATTATGCGATTTGTTTGTCGGCTTTGCAAGGAGATATATAGAACCTCCAGTAAGCCTTAATAATGATGATCAATACAAAATTAAAATGTTTATTCATTTATTATGGGACATTTCAAACATCACAACATACAACATATTTGAAATGCCTACGAAAAAAAAACATCACGTAAAAATTGTCATATCTGTTGGTTTCACAACATTGGTTGATGTGAAATAAGTTACTTAAAACTAAGTTTACAGCCGCTTCCAAAGCGTCAGTATGGAAGGAGCTTAATAAAATGATGTAATTAAATGACGTAATGTAGGTATAATTCATAGACAAACCACGTTCAACTAAGCTATAGTTTGTGATTAAGTAAATATGGATGGATTTTGAGAATCAGTAGTTAAACAAGGCAGATATTGGCGTATCAGGACTAGAGTTACACTGTGTACTGGGATCGAAGTCCGAACCAACAATATGTCTGTGTCCGTCAAACAACTTTTGCGCCATAGAGGTCTATGTGCGGAGACGACTGATAATATTTTTTATTATGTTGACGGCCTCTGTGGCGCAGTGGTAGTATCTATACTAATATTATAAAGCTGAAGAGTTTGTTTTGTTTGTTTGTTTGTTTGTTTGTTTGTTTAAACGCGCTAATCTCAGAAACTACTGAACCGATTTGAATAATTCTTTCACTGTTAGATAGTCTATTTATCGAGGAAGGCTATAGGCTACATTTTATCCCGGATTTCCTACGGGAAACGTCAACAATGCAGGTGAAAGTTGAACGAGTCGGCCATCTGCGAGCTTTCCACGCGAACGCTGCGCAAACCAACAAAGATATAGTAAAACAATGTACTAAAGATGTGAAGTACTCATTTTTTGCCACAAAAAAGTCCGCGAGAGCATATATCTATCTCTTAAGGTTTACTTACAATAACCACTTTTATGTTAATTTTTTAAGATTATTTTTTCATTGTAAACATAAGTTATTTTGAAACCAATTTTCTTTAATTCAGTATTAATCCTTATCTAAATAAATATGTTTATTACTTTTGGCTTTTCATGTAGACTAAAATTGCCATTTACAGTATATAAATCAGACGAATAGGTTTTGAGATATAGTCGTTATAAGCAATTTGTAGCGAAACATTTAATACCGCGAACCAGCGTTCTTTCTAATACGCGTGACCGCCCGCTAAAGCCGAGGAGGATGTTTGCAAAAATAAATATGATGCCCAAAATAACTATTCCACGCGGACGAAGTCGCGGGCACAGCTAGTAAATAATAAATAAATATAAATATATACGGGACAAATTACACAGATTGAGTAAGCGTCGAAGTAAGTTAGAAACTTGTGTTACGAGATACTAACTCAACGATACTATATTTTATAATTAATACTTATATAGATAAACATCCAAGACCCAGGCCAATCGGAAAAAGTTCTTTTTTCATCATGCCCTGGCCAGGATTCGAAACCGGGACCTCCGGTGTCACAGACAAGCGTGCTAGCGCTGCGCCACAGAGGCCGTCAACATAAGTATGCTTGTCTGCGACACTGGAGGTCCCGGGTTCGAATCCCGGCCAAACCATGATGATTATTATCTCAATGTATAGAATAGAATAACAGGTTTATTTTCAAAATTGGATAGTACAACTTATTACGTTTATTGACGTCAACATAAGTCTAACTATATCTACTACTACTAAAAGGCATGTGTAGAAGAATGGCATGTCAATTCCTGCTATATACATCAATGTTATGGTGTAATCATTTACGTAGAACACACGTAACGGGCCTGTTCCCTCTGGTACCCGGATTTATGCCCCGCTCTCGGTAAATATACAACGCACGTGGATACCGGGCAATTCGGGGCGAAGCACGCACAAGGGCCAAGTAAAACACGCTTTTTTTTTGTTCGGTTGAAATATTAGACTAGCTTTAGCTTTAGGAGTTTATGGGTCTATGGAATTTTACAAAAGCGAAAAAGCGATAGTTTTTCGTGCCATGCTACGGAGGCAGGTCATGAATGAAAATTAAGTCATAAAAGTGTGTATCTTTGAATAAGTATCCCATAAAATTATTCATGCGGCGGCGATGGTGTCCGCACCCCATCACGTCTCGTTCCCGGCGGGAGCGGTATGCGGTCTGCTGAAAGCCGCTTTGCGACGATGAATGTAAGAGGAGGAATGAAGGATAAGATTGAGGAAGTATGCCAGATGATGGATGAAAGACGTTTGGATGTGTTGTGCGTGAATGAAACGAAGCGGAAAGGATGCGACGCGACGCAGCACGGCCCTTACACGGCGTATTGGTCTGGAATTTCCAGTACCAGCCGAGGCTGTCAAGGGGTCGGTCTAATTCTTTCTGCACGAATGGCTGAGTGCGTGAATGAGTATGAGTGTGTCAGCCCTCGTCTTCTATGGATTAGGCTGAAAGTTGGAATCACTCGGATCTTCGTTCTAGGTGTTTATGCACCTTGGGATGTGGGTTCGAGGGGTACAACATCAGCAAAAAGCGAAAACGAGGAGTTCTGGAATAGTGTAAGAGAAGTATTGAAAGTTACCAAGCCAAATGAGAAGATTATTATGTTAGGCGATTTTAATGGATGGGTGGGTGTAAAGCGTGATGGATATGAAAAGGTGCTTGGTGCGTTTGGTGACGAAAAGGTGAATGATAATGGAAGAAGTGTATTAGAAATTTGTCTAGAGTGGGATCTTTTTGTGTCGAACTCAATGTTTCAACATAAAGAGATCCACACCTACACAAGAGTGGAAGGTATTTTAAAAAGTATGATAGACTTTGTGATTGTAGATGAAAGATTGAAGAACAAAGTGCTGGATACCCGTGCATATCGCGGTGCTGGCATTGACTCGGACCATTTACTGGTGATATCCCGGATAAGGGGTATCTTCAATCGCTGGCGGCACAGGGTAAGGGAGCAAACCAGCGCTTTGGAAAGAGTAAAAGTAGAAAATTTGCAAGATATGGATGTAGGTAAGAAGTATATTAATAGACTGAAGGATGAATTTGAAGATTTAGAGGAAATGAGCGATATTGAAGATGGATGGAAGGAATTTAAAGAAAGAATTGTGAAAGTAGCTGTTGAAGTGTGTGGTGTAAGTAGAAGAAGGAAAGGAAAAAATCACAAAAATGCGTGGATGAGTAAAGATGTGCAAGAACTTGTGCGATTAAAGAAGAAAGCATGGCTGGATTTGTTAGCAGCAAAAGCTAACTTAAGAATGCAAGAGGTTATAGATGAAGATGTGAATGAAGCACGTAAGGAATATAAGAAAATGAAAGATTTGGTTAAGAAAGCTGTGATTAGAAAGAAAGAAGAGTATAAAGAGGATTTTGATAAAAGGCTATCAGAAGACTTTCAGTCAAATCTGAAAGTATTCTGGAAATCCGTAAGGTCAGCCCGAGGAAATACTATAACCAGAGAGCTGACTAGGATCAGATGCCAGGATGGTAGCGTTGTGAAAGGAGAAGAATGTGTACTAAAGATATGGAAGGACTATTTTGAAAGTTTATTTGAAAAAAAGGAAGGAAATAAGAAAGATTTCTGCTATAGCGAAGAAAAAGAGAATAAGATGGAAGGCGAAATTGAAATGTTCGAAATTGTGGAAGCACTTAAGAGTATGAAAGCGGGAAAGGCTGCTGGGTGTGATAGAGTGTCGGTCGAGATGCTTAAAGCAGGAAAAGGCGTAGTAGCTAGTCAGTTGTACTGCCTTTTCAATTTGTGTTGGAGAAGCGGCCGAGTACCAAAAGATTGGTGTAAGGCTGTTATCGTGCCACTTTACAAGGAAAAGGGTCACAGCTGGACTGCAAAAATTATCGTGGTATAAGCCTGCTTAGCGTCGTCGGCAAATTGTATGCTAAGGTATTGATTAATAGAGTCAGGAATGAAACTGATGACAAAATATGGGATGCTCAAGCGGGATTTCGAAAGGGAATGGGATGTACTGATCAGGTCTTTTCCTTGCGGTGCATAGCCGAAAAGTTTTTGGCCAAGAGTCAAAAAGTCTATTGCACATTCGTAGATCTGGAAAAGGCCTATGACAGAGTTGAGAGGAATGAATTGTGGTCAGCACTTTCTATGCATGGGGTGAGCAGTCTCTTAATACGAGCACTGAAATCCTTATATGAGGATTCGAGTGCTTGTGTCAGGATAAACGGAGCGCACACTGAGTGGTTTAAG
Organism: Amyelois transitella; assembly: GCF_032362555.1. Lineage (NCBI taxonomy): Eukaryota > Metazoa > Arthropoda > Insecta > Lepidoptera > Pyralidae > Amyelois > Amyelois transitella. The sequence continues at coordinate 7,821,774 of NC_083524.1, forward strand.
ATTGAGAAAGGCGTTAGGCAAGGATGTGTTGCGTCACCGTGGCTGTTCAACCTATTTATGGACAGATTTGAAAGAGTCTAAAAGTGGATTAAGGATGAATGAGTTACTCGTCAAATGTCTGCTCTATGCCGACGATCAGGTTATACTGGCGTCATCAGCGGAGGAGTTACAGGAGATGGTAAACTGTATGCATGAAGCTTTAAAAGAGAAAGGAATGAAAGTGAACGTAAGTAAAACTAAAACACTGGTTTTTGAAATGGAGAAAGAAATGACAGCATGTAATATTTTGATTGGAGGAGAAAAAGTGGAGCAAGTGAAAGAGTTTGTATATCTAGGATCAAAGTTTACATCAGATGGCAAGTATGATAGTGATATTGAAAGGAGAGTGAACGCGGGGAACATGGTGAATGGAGCTTTGCATGCCTTTATGAGCAGTCAGAAACTATCCAAAAAGGCTCGACTGGCTGTGCACAGGGGCGTGTTGGTCCCGACATTAATGTATGGGAGTGAAAGTTGGGTATGGCAAAAGAAGCATGAAAGCAGAATAAATGCAGTGGAAATGAGAGCGTTAAGGAGTATGATGGGTGTGAAATTGAGTGACAGGATAAGGAACAGCGTGATAAGGGAATGTTGTGATGTGAAAGAAGATGTAGTTACAGGAATAGAAAAGGGTATGTTAAGATGGTTCGGTCATGTGGAGAGGATGAATGAAAGCAGGTTGACTAAGCAGATATACAAGGAGAGTGTGGAGGGAAAGGTCGGAGTGGGAAGACCTAGACGAACGTATCTTGATCAAATTAAGGACGTCCTGGTAAAGGGTCAGGTCAAAAGTACCCGAAACCGCCGAGCTTGTATGAAGAGAGTTATGAATGTGGACGAAGCGAAAGAAGTATGCAGAGATCGTGGCAAGTGGAAAGAGGTAGTCTCTGCCTACCCCTCCGGGAAAGAGGCGTGATTTTATGTATGTATGTATGTAAAATTATTCAAGAATAATTTTTAATTTTGGTAGATTCTTATCACAAACAAGAATATTTGTTAATTTAAACTTAATTTTGTAACTCAATATTTTTATTTTCGTAATAAAATGTAAAGTCTGTTTATAATTATTACTCGTTCGCCACGAACTTTGGCCTGTCACTTCCGAACACTGTGAATTTTTGACAAAATTGTGAATATCTCAAAAACCACAACACCGATTGTGATGCTATACAAACTTAAAAATTCGATTGACAAAGTCTATTTTTAATTTCATTGAAATAAGACAAACAGTTTGAGTGTTATAACCTTAAAAATATACAAAATGACTATTTTCGGGTATAATATTTCTAGGCGTGAAAAATTTACGCTTACCGATCGACATTCCCAAAACTTTTCCTCATCAACGCTAACGCGATATTTGAGAGATAATTAAGTCTATTATCGGATTTCTCATTAGCCGAATTAGATTTTTGCTAACTTAATTATGACTTGACATACTCGAGTATAACGGCCTACTTTTGGAACTTCGTCATTTGTTCCTTTGATATTTGTTTTCTTGATTTAATTATACTACTGTCTTTCAGTCATGGATGTCGTAAAAGGAAACTGAGGAATAGGCTAATAAACTTGAGATTCTTCTTTTAGGCGATGGCTTAGGTACCTGTCACTATTTATTACTGAATTGAATCTCAATTCTAACTTTAAGTCAAACAGCTGAACGTGGCCTATCACTTTTTCAAGATTGGCTCTGTCTACCCCGCAAGGGATATAGACGTGACTATATGTATGTATACTTTTAGTAGGTACTTTACATGACATAAAAATGACATGTAAAGTACCTACTACGACAAAATACCGTTGTACACTCTTTTGTGACTGCGGGTTAAAAGTAACAAGTAACACTTCAAAGGTCATCGTCATAACGTCTCAAGTTGGTGCCGTGAACAGAAACTATGTATCTCCACATAACTTACGTAAGGGTATTTAATCAGATCCATTACTGCGTCCTCGCCTCCACTCGTAAATCATCGGGAGAGGCCAGCTCTACAGCTACTACAGTAGTTCGCAGACAAATTTAATCAAATATTTATAAAACTTGATTAAACCTAACCAGTGCTTTGCTTACGCGAACTTAGACCTCGTAAAATTCACTTTCAATTACAATTTTTTTAACAAAATTGTGAATATTTCATTTTAAACGTATAAAATGACCTTGCTGTGCCACAACTTTAAAAATTCGTCTGACAGATATAACGAACAAACATTTTAAATTTCATCAAAATCAGACAAGCGGTTCGTAAGTTATCGCAATACAAATATAAAAAAGCATTTTCGCTCAAAGGTTATTGGTAGACCGAGCGATCGAAAAGCTATTCCGTGCTGGTGTGGTAGTGAAATATATATATATATATATATATGTATATAGTATGTGGCAGCTGCTTTTCTCGTGCAGGTTGTAAAAATCAATCAAGGGAGTAAGGGATAGTATTATAAATTTAGGATTTATTCTTTTTAGTGCCGTATGGCTCACGGCACCAATAGAAAAAAATAATTGGACCACTTCATCTCTTTCCCGTGGATGTCGTAAAAGGCGACTAAGGGATAGGCTTATAAACTTGGCGGACGGGTTAGCAACCTGACATTTTATATGAATCTCAAACTTATCGATGAGCCAAACAGCTGAACGGGCCTATCGGTATTTTTAATTATATGTTTGTACATACGAGTATGTAGGATTCATCTTTTGTGGATCTCTGAAACAATTGTATCACTAAGGCATTCAGCTAAAAATAATCATACCAGTTTTGTGGTTCTGTCTACTCCGTAATGGATAATGATATGATGTTAAATTATTCGTGTGTGTTTAAAGTTTAAACTTGGATAAAGTAAGTTAAAGAAATTACAATCTTGTTATGTTACATAGCTGAGAACGGAGACCGAGAGAAGTAAATCTCAAACGGTTTTGGGGTTTTAAGTTAAGTCTGCGGGCCGCCTTATCAAAGGCTACACCCGCCGCAGGAGGCAAGCTTAAATCATGTTCCCAGGCCAAGGAAATATTTAGTTTTACAGCAACAAGTTGCTGATAAAATTTAATTTCGGCGCCGCGTCTATTTGGGTTGAAAGGTCTATATCTCTTCGAATTTTATCATATATATATAGGGTATTTTAAGAATGAACTCTTACATAACTATATATGTATATATATCGTGACTTTATAGGTGACTATAGCTAATTGGCTTAACGATAGAATTGATATTCAAATAGTGACAGGTTGCTAGCCCATCGCTTAAAAAGGTATCCCAAGTATATAATCCTATCCCTTAGTCGCCTTTTACGACATTAATAGGAACGAGATAGAGTGGTCCTATTCTTTTTTTATAGGTGCCGTAAGCCACACGGCACGGTGTTTATGATACTTTATATTATTAACTTACAATATTAAACTAGCTGAAACCTCGGGAAAAAATCTGGTTAGTTATATATTCATATATTAAAATAAAATCCGGCACAATACTTGTGTTTGAAAGCCATTGACATGATCGCGATGGGCGGGTCGAGTTTTTGTTTAGGTCTGCTAAAAACGTCATTAACACGGACAAGTGGGACCGAGTGGTATGAACGCGCAGATCAGAGAAATGAAGAGATGTGTCGTTATATTTCCTATATTTATGATTGTCTGTTCCATAAATGCTTAAAGATAAAAAATACCGTACAAAATGGCTTGAAAATAAGTGTGAGTGAGGAATATTCCCAGGATTTATAATGTAGATAGATAATGACCGGATTAAAATCCTTCGTAAAAGGCGACTAAGGGATAAGCTTTTAAACGTAGGATATACCTTGTGGGCGATTGGCTAGCAACCTGTCACTATTTGAATCTCAATTCCATCATAAAACCACCATGTACCTGGCCTTTCAGTCGTTTTGGGACTGTTTGTTCTGTCTACCCCGCAAGAGATACAAACGTGGCTATATGTATGTATGTAAGTTACAAAAAGGAGAATCTGACTAAGTGACTGGCATTTAAATGCATACAAAACCCGAATTTATGATTCTAAAGATATGAAATTTGGTTTAAAGATTTCTTATAAATATCGGCTTCCTTAAAAATCCTTTTTCGTTTTACAAAGACGGAATCCATATATTTTTATTTTATTTATTATATATCTCCTTTATTCCATCATCTGAGCTTAAGTGGGATGATCTCATCTCACCTGATTTATCAGACTCTGTCGCTGAATTATGACGGACGATTTATTATTTATACATACCCCGCCTTATTTTCAAATCCTGATTGTTTAGGTGAACAAAATCATACCATATTTAAGTCGCTCTTTTCAGCGGGCTTCGTCCTTTATCGAGTTATATTACAAAAGAAAAAAAGAGAAATACATATGGTCACATCTATGTCCCTTGCGGGGTAGACAGAGCCAACAGTCTTGAAAAGACTATTCAGTCTTTTCAAGACTATCCAAATAATCCATCCATCTATCCAAATAATTGAACGTGGCCATTCGGCCACGTTCAATTATTTGGATTAATGATGGAATTAAGATTTAAATAGTGAAAGGTTGCTAGCCCATCGCCTAAAAAAAGAATCCCAAGTTTGTAAGCCTATCCCTTAGTCGCCTTTTACGACATCCATGGGAAAGAGATGGAGTGGTCCTATTCTTTTTGTTTTTTTTTCGAAAAATTCAAAAAAGAGAGTTTTGTAAATCCGTACATATTTGGGAGTACATAGGATACTCTTCCAAAGAGTGCATTAGATTTGCAATAAATGACGATGAGCGACCGGAGTCGCAAGCAAACGTTAGTTGATTTGTAGACGTATCACGTAGATCCTACTAATATTATAAATGCGAAAGTTTGTAAGTATGTCAGGATGTCAGTATGGATCTTTGTTACTCTTTCACGCAAAAACTACTAAATCGATTACGATTAAATTTAACATGTAGGTAGCTGAAGAACCAGAATAACATATAGGCTACTTCTTATTCCGGAGTTCCCGCGGTATTGATTGCGGACGAAGTCGCGGGCGTACTCGTACATAATATTACCTTTTTCAATCTTTACAGGGTAGACAAAATCAACAATGTGGTAAAGATGATGGAACTGAGATTTGTGTAGTGAGAGATTGCTAGCCCATCCCCTAGTAAGACATCATTACGTAGAAAAAATTACGAATATACATACATCGTTCTTGCGGCGTAGACAGAGCTAAACGTTTTGAAAAGCTGTTGGTTTTGTCTACCCTGTGTTCATTAATGGCATAGTTATTATTAACTAGAGGCCGCCTGCGACTTCGTCCGCATGGAAACCCTATCAATCCCGCAGGAACTCCGGTTTAAAAATTAGCCTATATGTTTTTCTGGGTCTTCAGCTACATACATACCAAATTTCATCGTAATCGGTTCAGTAGTTTTTGCGTGAAAGAGTAAAAAACATCCATACTAACTAATTCTATGAAAAAAATGAATGAACTGTCAAACCCAATAGTTTACTGGTAGATAGATAATGCTTCTCCCATTAAGTCCGGCAATTGTGCTACGAGTATATACACATTTGTATTTTGTACAATACATTATAAATAAATAAATAAATTATATTAACACATTGCCATCATCCCTTATTTTTAACACCTCTCAGTTTCACATACATATATATACGGGACAAATTACACAGATTGAGTTAGCCTCGAAGTAAGTTCGAGACTTGTGTTACGAGATACTAACTCAACGATACTATATTTTGTAATAAATACTTAAATAGATAAACATCCAAGACCCAGGCCAATCAGAAAAAGTTCTTTTCTCATCATGCCCTAGCCAGGATTCGAACCCGGGACCTCTGGTGTCACAGACAAGCGTACAACCGCTGCGCCACAGAGGCTGTCAAACGTTGATCTAAAAGATAACATTTGATTGGGAAATATTTTTTACGGACACGTGATGCTTTATATTCTGAAACCACATAAAAAATTACGAGAAAATGAGGAAAAACCGCCCATCTTTTTTATGCACGCTTTGTTTTGTTCACTTGATTTATGTGATATATATTATGTATGGCGGATCGGGCTTAGAAGTGCTGGTGAGGAAAATGATGAGATTGATCGTGGTTAAAAAAATGTGTTCTCATACATACATAGGTACGTGTAATCACGTCTTTATCGCTTGCCGGGTAGAGAGAGTCAACAGTTTCGAAAAGACTGAAAGGTCACGATAAACTAATAAATAAATAGAGATACTAACTCAACATACATACATACATATGGTCACGTCTATGTCGTAGACAGAGCCAACAGTCTTGAAAAGACTGAATGGCCACGTTCAGCTTGGTCCTATTCTGTTTTGTATTGGTGCCGGGAACCACACGGCACTACTAACTCAAAGATACTATATTTCAATAAATACTTATATAGATAAACATTAAAGATCCACAGGCCTATTAAAAAAGGTCGTTTCTTATCATGTCCTGACCGGAAATCGAACCTAGAACCTCCGGGTTTAAAGATGCGCACTATTGTTCCGTCAAAAGATGTATGGCTTAATGATACGATTGAGATTTAATAAAGACAGGTTTTTAAGACATCGCCTTAAAATAATCTCAAATTTATTGGCCTATTCCTTAGTCGCCTTTAATGATATCCATGGAGTGCAGAGAACCACACGACGTCCATGGAAAGAGATCGTGTGTACCTTTTCCTAAGCGCCTAGAACCACACGGCACATGATCTCTCTCTCATCTCTGCGTGTTCCCAGTTGCACCCTCCATAGAAGTGATACCGGGCCCGGGGTTCGCCTTCCGACTTTACACGGCACGTGATATATATGTATTACTAGGTGTCCCGGCAAACGTTGTTTTGCCATATAAATAATTTTAAAGAAATTTCTAGTAATAAATATAATAATTAATTATTTATAGCTTTTTATATTGATTAAAAAAAGGACGAAATTGCACCCCCTATTTCATCCCCTTGGGATAGAATTTCAGGATAAAAAGTAGCCTATATTCTAATCCACGTTACTAACTATATCTGTGCCGAATATCGTTCTGATCCGTTCCTTAGATTTTGCGTTATGCGCGTACAACATACAGACAGACAGACGGACAGACAGACAAACAAAAAATCTAAAAAAAAATTGTTTTAGCTTCTATTGACCCTAAAAAGATCCATTATAATTTTTTTTCTTAAATATCTTCAATGTACAGACAAAGTTCAGTTACAGTTTTATTATATGTATGGATTAGACGTGTCCATAATCCCTCATTGTGTACTGATGGGCAGTGATCCCCCAGCGTGACCCCAGATTGGGGTCACGCGTGTTGATAGAGTATTTAACCTAGATTTTTTTCTTACCATTCAGCATATTAACCTTAGTTTAACAACTCCTTTGTTACCTATATCTTGGATAAATAATATATATAAATACGCCTTGTCTTGAAAAGACTGAAAGGCCACGTGCAGCTGGGAATTGGGATTCTAATACTGACAGGTTGCTAGCCCATTCTACAAGAGGTAATACCAAGTTAATATGCCTATCCCGTAGTCGCCTTTTACGACATCCATGGGAAAGACATGGACTGATTCTATTCTAAATAATATATATTAATGTATATTCTAACATTCAAAATGTATATTCTTTTATTAATTTAAGATATGAATTTAAAAAAATACAAAATGCAAATCCAATCCTCTTAATGTTTCTTATTCAGCAGGCATCTGTTAGTTTGTAAAATGCATTTACCTGACGTTCAACTTGAATCTTTGTAGTTTTAATGTTACAAATGTCATTGTTAGCGTTTTAGAAACTAATGGAAATATTCGGCCAAGTAGAACGAACGCAAAAATCATATTTTTTTTGTTATTTTTTGTTTACTCTCTGGGAGGAGCCTAGGGTACGTAATTGATGATAATCTGACACTTTTAACCCTAAACTTGCTGCATATTTTGAAATACTTAGGGATATACTTTATCACAAAATGACACCTTAAATTAAATTCTCAAATTTCTTCTAATTTAAATATCTTTTCGATTGTATTTACTCGGTTTTTTTGTTATACTAATTATATCAAGGCTTGTTGAAATGAAATCAAATGAAAAGTTTATTTATTTTAACTCCTTTACCATTTAAGTATAAATACTTGTGTTTGGAGAACCCGCTCTTCTTATGTGGTAAGCAATAAATACACATAATTATTGAATATGGCAAATCAAATTAGAATACTACTAAAAATATGAACTAAAAACCTAGGATTAGACAAGATGTGTCACACCACAAAACACATACCACCGATATAAGAGTAGGTATTAAATTTGATTTAATTGACATGTAACGTATTTTAACGCATGGAACTTGTGTGAACTGTTATCTTTGATACTAACCCACCATGGAATCTTGCACTAGATGAATGTACTCCTTTTTCTTCGGTCGCCTTTTACGACATCCATGGGATAGAGATGGAATCGTTCTATTTTAAGTGCTGGAAACCACACGTACGGCGTGGTACTAGAATCGACAAAAATCAGAAGATGCTGCATTAAAATATCATTACGTATAATACATAGCACACCACATTACCGTCCGATATAAATACTGAAGGCTTAATAGCCTTCTGCCTACCATCCCCACTTTATAAATAAGTACTACATTTTAATTTACCGAAAATACGATCGAGTCCTCGCAGTTCGGAGGTCTACTATTGTTTGAAAACTGAAAAGTGAGACTTTTGTGAGTTCATCTCGGTGACATATGGATTCAATTCTCAGTAACTGTTAATCAAGAATCCCAGCTTATATTATAAATGCGAAAGGTAATTTGTTTGTTACCTCTAAACGGGTTATCTACTAAATTAATCTTTTTGAAATATCACGTGTATATCATTAAGAGACTGGATAAAGGCATAAGGTAGCTTTTATCCCGGTAAAAACTAAAGTTGGGATTTGCAAAAAACCTGTATTCTTTTGTAAATAATTCATTGCTTTTTATAAGTGGTGCTAATTTCGTCGCTTTTTGGAGTTGGCGCTAAATTCGTGCGGGGGGAAGCTACGGGTAAAAGCTGGTTATAATATAAATTGACTATGATTGTTTCCATATTGATCTGAAATAATAACCAGGCGACGGAGTAGTTTATAGACCCACTGACACTCCGGGATAAAAAGTATCCTACATGTTATATCTGGGACTTCAGTTACCTACACACCAAATTTCATTGTAATCGGTTCAGTGGTTTTTGCGCGAAAGAGTAACAAACATCCATACTGACATCCTGACATACTCACAAACTTTCGCATTTATAATATTAGTAGGATAGTGTTCGTAATAAAAAAGAAATGATAATGTTCTCCAAAAATTACAAGTGAGTCTTCGTCGAGTCTCACAATTTGTTTGCGAGTATCGAGTGACTTTGGAACACATGGTTACGCCCCACGACCCCGCATTGCGACCGAACACTGCCGCATTAAAATCGCATTATGCCCAATACTTTACATCGATGTTGGATGCACTCATGCAACTACAATATGGTGTGAACGCCCTTAGTTATAAGTGCACGAGTTCATTGCTGCTTACAAAATAACGATGAAGCATTCGTAAATTTATTTTGACGAAAAATTTTCACACATATCAATCACGTCTTTATTGACAGAGTTCAAAGACCACTTTTGTCTGAATTGCTTCTTCTTCCTCCTGACTTTAGTCCCGGTTTCATTCACATCATTTTGGAGAGGAGACCGAGCTACGCATTTGACCATGGATTGGGCGAGTCAGGTTTTTACACGAAGCGACTTGATTGATTGATTTGCTAAGTTGCTAAAACAAGGTACACCTCAATATAAGACTGAAAACTTGCAAAGCATTAGTTAACTTATGTGCCGCGTAATGCATGATCATTTATAAATATTATTTATCTATAAATATAATACTTTACATTTGTTGAGAATATAAGGCAGGTTTGGCTTATATTGAATTTACGTTTGGAAAATATTTTTTAGAGGCTTTCGACCTTTAATCGCATCCTACGTACCACATTCAGTTAATTCGTTCAAAAAATACGGCAAGATTTATGCAAAATATACATTCGTTGAGAAAATAAAAAGAATAAATGAAATTTGTTTTTATAATAGAGAGTGGATTTCGGGCTTAACGGTACCATGCTCATTTCGTTTTAAATTGTTGATCTTATCATCAGATTTATTTGTCTGTTTGTAACCATTAATAGCTGGAATAATCATATTTTATACGCCTCCTACATGATTCTTGGAATTATCATAGAATGTCAGCTGTTATTTTCCCGCTCATATTTCTATTAAGAATACAAAAAGATAAAGATTCGTAGATATTGTTTGTTTGTTTGTAACCTTTTTATTGCACATAAAGAAGAGAAAAAAAAAACTCGTTATAATTTATAAATTGTGTAGTCTGCGTTATTTCTATGAATGTCGTAAAAGGCGACTAAGTAATAGGCTTATAAACTTAGGATTCTTCTTGTAGGCGATGGGCTAACAATCTGTCACTATTTTAATCTCCATTTTATTATTGAACCAAACAGCTGAACGTGACCTATCAGTCTTTTTGAGACTGTAGGCTCTGTCTACTGCGCAAGGGATATAGACGTGACTATAAGTATGTATGTTTGTTTCATGTGGAAAATTGTTTAGATATGAAACAGTTTGATTTTGCGATTATATGTACGGTCGCGTTCATAATTGCAGTCATAGTTCGCAAAACTTTATAGCTTGCACCGCTGCTACCACTCACACATTCACACAAATAACACAATAAACAACAAGCGGTGAAACGTTGGGTAACGCGCCATCAAGAAGAGGGTAGTGTAAAAAGTCGACCGCGCAGCGACCGTCGTCCGCTAATAATCAACACAGCGACAGCCACACAGCGGAGATCCATGGTGGAACAGTACGAAAATAATGGCTTCATACCGACCAGAATATTTGCGGAACAGTTCGACACATTAGTGGTTACTGTTCGTCGAGTTTGCATCGTGAGGGACTACACCACAGACAGCCAGCAAGAAAGCCGTATTTATCCGAAATAAATAAGCAAAGACGTTTAGAATTTGCTGGGCAGTATTTGGATTTTGCCTGGAAAGAAGCGATATTTACGGACGAAAAGTTCGTTTATGTCATCACTACACGGTAGGCTTCATTTATGGCGAAGAAATGCAACTCGGTATGAAGAAAAAAATATTGTGCCAAATATGGAGTCTGGACACATATCTGTAAATATGTGGGGCTGGATGAGTGCTGCTGGACCTGGGGAACAGGTGTAGATAGCAGGACGCGCTATAGGTGCTCATTATGTGCAAGTGCTGGAAGAAACCATGTTACCAACTGTGCGGTATATTTATCCGATTGATGATATGCCAACAATATCATTTGTGCCCTGTGCATCGAGTCCATATAGTGCGTGAAAGGTTCTGCCAGTTTATATTACAACTACTAATTACTTAGATAGTATTTAAGGACAGCTTCAATATCTTTTCTTTATGAAAACGAATAATTAAGCTGTAACCTTAATAACAGGAGATAAGTAGATGATACAATTAGTGTAATATGCTGTATGTATAGCTTTATATAATCATCAACATGTAAACAAAACTATAGGTAAACTGTTTCAATAAAATTTACTAATTTTAATTATTGAATGTTTTATTTTCTCCCTCTTGTTTAATATTTCTTGCTGATTTCCGTGTTTGAAGACAACTTTCCGTGTTTGTAATTCTTAGATATCAGTTAGTTAGTCAGTCAGTTACTTAGTTCAAATGGCACCTTGAAACATTAAAAATTGTCAGTAACACAATTTTTTTTTAATAGGAAAAAAAATTCCTTGAATAACTTCGAAATCCAAGTAACGCTAGTAACTAGAACAAGCGAGTGTGAGCAAGCGAGATTATCTAATATATCTTAGATCTCACTTGCTCACACAAGTAATAAAATTGCTACCCAATAACTTTCAAAGGAACCACTACCTACGTTAGGGTCGTGTGCAGATAAACTTTCAACCTTATTGAAATGTCATAAGTCTGGCAGTCGCAGGCTTCCATCTATAGGCAAATCTTATGCAAATAATGAGAGACGACGATATCTCGATCGACAATTATCGGGCCCAGTTCGGCCATCGTTGATTACCGTCTCTTTCTGTTTTGTTATGTTATATGTCATAGAATAATAAACTGTTTTTCTTAGTAATCATTGGTTTTAAAGACCGTATTCATTTGATGAAATATTTATTCTTTTTAAATATGCATGTGTGTGTGTATCTATTGGAACCACAGTGCACGCTATTTTAACCCGTAAGAATTTTAAAACTATGACTGCAGATATGAACGCGATCGTACATATGTATGCATGAGTAATACAAAACTATATGGCCGGTAAAGGGGGAGGGAGTTTGTGTCGTGTGGTTCCCGGCACCAATATAATAAAGAATAGGACGACTCCATCTCTTCTTACCACAGATGTCGTGAAAGGTGACTAAGGGATAGGCTTATAAACTTGAAATTCCTCTTTTAGGCGATGGGCTAGCAACTTGTCACTATTTGAATCTCAATTCTATCATTAAGCTAAACAACGTTCAGCGGCTAGTATTTCTAGACTGCTGGCTCTGTCTACCCCGCAAGGGATATAGACGTGATTATATGAATGAATGAGTTTGTATGGGGTCAAGAAAGGGTGCGCTATTAAAGAGAAGACGCGTTAATAGCGCACTCCTCCCATAATTCGGGTCGCATGACCAAAAGGTTGGTAGAACCATGTGTGGTGGTGAAAGTGGTATCTGACCTCCATAACTCAAAGGTAAGACCAAAACTAACCCTAAAGTTAACATACATACATATAGTCACGTCTATGTCCCTTACGGGGTAGACAGAGCCAACAGTCCCGAAAAGACTGAATGGCCACGTTCAGCTACTCGGTTTAATGATGGTATTGAGATCCCAATAGTGACAGGTTGCTAGCCCATCGCCTAAAAAAAGGATCGCAATTTTATAGGCCTATCCCTTAGTCGCCTTTTACGCCATCCATGGGAAAGAGATGGAATGGTCCTATTCTTTTTTGTATTGGTGCCGGGAACCACACGGCACTAAAGTTAACTTTGTTAACAATATCAAACTTAATAATGAAAAGAAAATTGCTCTGATTAAAAATGTATTGATCATTAATTCGGTGAAAAGGCCTTTGTGAGGCTTGAACTCTAATGAGATTCAGGTCTGCGATGTTCAGACTGAGAGAGCTGAGAACCATTTGGAGGATTCCAATAATAGTTAATATATACATACATATAGTCACGTCTATATCCCTTGCGGGGTAGACAGAGCCAACAGTCTTGAAAAGACTGAATGGCCACGTTCAGCTATTTGGCTTAATGATAGAATTGAGGTTCAAATAATGACAGGTTGCTAGCCCATCGCCTAAAAAAAGAATCCCAAGTTTGTAAGCTTATCCCTTAGTCCCCTTTTACGACATCCATGGGAAAGAGATGGAGTGGTCTTATTCCTTTTTGTATTGGTGCCGGAAATGCTGTTAATTAAATATTTAATTCAATTTTAAAAACAGTAGGTAGGGATTGTGATAAGTACCTAATAAGATGTAATTTCTGTCAGCAGAAATATATTTCTGATTTAATTATTTTTCTGTTTCTTTTTTCGATCTTACTTTAATCTTGAGTTTATCAGTGCCGTGTGGTTACCGATACTTCAGAATAGGACCACTTTATATGTCCATGAATGTCGAAAAAGTCTGTCCAAAAAATGGGATAATAAAATTGGGATTCTTCTTTTAGGTGATAGGCAAGGAACTTGCCACTTTTTGAATCTCAATTTCATCTTTAAGCCATACAGCTGAACGTGGAATTTCTGTGTTTGCGAGACACTGGCTCTGTCTGTCTGTGTGAGGCGATGATCCAAAACTTGGATTTGGTAATTTTATACCATTTGAGACGAAATAAATGAAATTCTTATTACTTATGTCATATATCTGTAGTATTATACGCCTCAATTTAAAAATCATATCACCAGTCAAAAAATAAAATAATTTTATGGAAATCTAAGGTATCGTTATCTAAACATTTGATATTGTATTCGATTTTTAAAATAAAACATGATTATTCTATTTGCTTAGCTGCTGAAAGATCGAGTTATTTTCCCAAAATAATGAACCTCGATTATACCTTACGACCTTAGGCCGGGTAAACAAAAACATTCCACCTAATTAGGCCGGGTAATAATATGTAGTAAGGCAATTTAGCCCTTATTATTTCTCACTTGATACTAGCCGCTGTAAACGAGCCTTTACTATGAAGAGGCAATGTGTTTAAGTACCTACATATTTATATATTATTTATTTAATTTAAAATTGAAAATCTATATAGACATCATAAACAACATTCTATTAGTCGAAAATTATTATCTTCTTACGTATAAAATTCTCGCGTCACAATGTTCGTTCCCGTACTCCTCCTCCGGGTTGGCCGATTCTCATGAAATTTTGTGAGCATATTGAGTAGGTCTGAGAATCAGCCAACATCTATTTTTCATACCCACGAAATGCAAAACAACGTTTGCCGGGACAGCTAGTAATTCTATAAATATAATCAATTTCAATAAAATTTGTCAAAGAGAAAACAAAAATGTCAATATATTATTTGTCAAAAAGTCCGTCCCGAATCGGACCTGATGGGAAGGTGCCCATCACACTGGCAGCATTGCCCCGTCGTCATATCGCGGGGGAGATGCGTTGCATCAGGCACGGTTCAGCGCGGTGATTGGCGCCGTTATTTTCAAGCGCCTTCCTATTATATAATAAATAGCTTTTCAATATTCAGTCACTGTCGTCAGATATCAGACATCAGACGGCACGGATGCTGAGACTGGATAAGCCGGGCGCAAGAGCGCCAAGAGTGGAGGAAGAGGGAAGAGGCCTGTATCCAAGACTGAATCCACAAAAGGCCACCATGATGATTATAATGTGTTTTTATCCGCAACTTAGCCCGCGTGAATTTAGCGCCGACTACAAAAGAAAACACAGCCACCTACAAAGGTATACAGGTTTTTCGCAAATCCCACGGGAACTATAGTTTTTAACGGGATGAAAAGTACCCTATGCTCTTCTCCAGACTGTTAATTATACAAAAAATTTCAAGAAGTTTGGTTCAGTAGATAACGGGTAAACAGACAACAGACAAACAAATAAAGTTATATTTGCATTTTTAAAATATGTTGAGATTGGAATAGTACACAGTCCTGCAAATAGTAATATAATATATTTTTTTTTATTCCGAAAGCCATTACGAAAGCGGTAAAGGGCCTATGGAAATAAATGAAGTTACGCATGGCGTGGGCGACATAGGTCATCGCTTGCGGCACTGAAATTAATATACCTTAGTTGTAATTTACGTTCTGCCTACAATGTGAAATAATAGGAAATAAATTATAGTTATTTTTCTTCTCCTCTTACCGTAGCATGGCACGCGCAACGTCGTTTGTTTGTTTGTTAGTTTGTTTGTTATATCTTTATACATACATACAAACATAAAATCACGCCTCTTTCCCGGAGGGGTAGGCAGAGACTACCTCATTCCACTTGCCACGATCTCTGCATACTTCCTTCGCTTCATTCACATTCATAACACTCTTCATGCAAGCTCGGCGGTTTCGGATATTATCTTTATTGCGTAGTAATTTACACAGTCACAAGAAAATAGTAAATCGTTTTATCGAAGTAAAAACGCGACGGATTTAAGTCAATTCAAAATCTTTATTGCATATCATATAGTTGGTAGGTTGAATTATTGTCACTACTTATAAGTAGGTACAATATATGAAGGGTTCATATATTGTACCTACTTATAAGTAGTTGAGAGATAGAGTAGTTGAGCATCGCAATTTAAAAATAATAGAGATGTTATATAGGTGGTGTATTTAAGTTTTCTTGAAGTTAGGTTAAATTAAGTGCTGTGTGGTTCCCGGCACCAATAACAAAAAAAAAATAGGACCACTCCATCTCTTTTCCATGGATGTCGTAAAAGGCGACAAGGGGGCTTATAAACTTGGAATTCTTTTAGGCTATAAGCTAGCAACCTGTCACTATGTGAATCTCAATTCTATCATCAAGCCAAACAGCTGAGCGTGACCTATCAGTCTTTTCCAGACTGTTGTCTCTGTCAACCCCGCAAGGGATATAGACGTGATTATATGTATGTATGCATGTTGAAATTAAAAAGATATTTGTTACGCAAATTATTACAAAAAAAAGTGGGCGCAATAGCTCCGGATTTCTCGATCCCGGGATTGTGTCCCCAAATGCCGAATCCCTGATAATGGGTGCAAATTCCCGGATCCCGCGATCCGCCTCAATAATCCCCGTTTCATCCTCTATACGTTATAATCCCCAAATTCGATGTTTATTAGCAATACTGCTGTTATATTTCAACGTTTCTAAATGGTGTGGAAACTCTTGGGATTATGAGGTTTGGAATGGAATAATTATAATACAATTAATAAGGCGTCGGTGGAAGAGCGGTAAAAGTAACAGAATTAAAAGGCTTGAATTAAAACGTAGTCATACTTATATGTAACAATGAACCAAATTTTGACGGCCTCTGTGGCGCAGCGGTAGTACGCTTGTCTGTGACACCGGAGGTCCCGGGTTCAAATCGCGGCCAGGGCATGATGAGAAATGAACTTTCTCTGATTGGCTG
Source organism: Amyelois transitella (assembly GCF_032362555.1). Classification (NCBI taxonomy): domain Eukaryota; kingdom Metazoa; phylum Arthropoda; class Insecta; order Lepidoptera; family Pyralidae; genus Amyelois; species Amyelois transitella. Next base: position 7,838,465 of record NC_083524.1, read on the forward strand.
GAAGCTTGCACGAGATATATATGCGCCTTTTACTTATTTTAACACTTACAAAAACGGCGACTAAACCACGACTCAACAACGAACACACATTAACGCGACAGAATAACAAAACACTAGTGTAACTCAAGGCGCTAATTGTCCCATCACTAAACGAAATTAAAGTCGCAAAACATCGTTTTTTTCCCTGCGTTTTTTTTTTCTCCTCACTAATTGTGATAAACGAGCAACTTTCTTTCACAAAACCTCGCTGTGAATTACAGAATCTTTTAGGTTATTTATGTTGCAATTTGCTGTTTATTTTTAACGCTGTGTTGCCAGTACCGAGCACTTCCCTCCCTCAATCTTGCTTGCCGTTTGCTTTTTATTGCCAGTTAAATGTTGCATTTGTTTTTTTTTCAATAAGTATATCTTTTTGAAGATTGTGTGGTAGGTTTTCCAAAAATTGTGTTTAGGGTAGTAAATCATTTTTAGAAATTGCATGGAGAACGTTGAATTTTAATTTAATAAATATACACAAGAATATATAAAGTATTAGATTTTAGAAACGAATTATACAATTATGCTAGTCCCAAGTTAATTTTAAGTCTTGTGATAAGATAACAATAATAAACATCTAAGACCCAGGTCAATCAGGAAAAGTTATTTTTCCATAATGACTTGCCCGGGGAATGAACCCGGGACCTGTAGTTCAAAGGTAGGAACACTACCACCGCGTTCAAACAAGTCCAGGGTGCGTCTTGTGACTGTTATCCTAGATTGGGTAGGTCAATTTTTATCAGTGACTTCCGTCTGACCTCCGTGACCATTGCACGAGAAGATGACCCACATTGGACTAGGGTTAAAGATGTACTAAAAAACGTACATACTATAATATATAATATAATCACGTCTATATCCACTGCGGGGTAGACAGAGCCAACAGTCTTTAAAAGACTGATAGGCCACGTTCAGCTGTTGGGCTTAATGATAGAATTGAGATTCAAATAAAGACAGGTTGCTAGCCTGTCGCCTAAAAGAAAAAAAAATCACTAGAAAATTACCTATTTATTTCCCTTAGTTGCCTTATTACTTCATCCGTGGGAAAGAGATGGAGTGATCGTATTCTTTATTATATTAGTGCCGGGAACTACACGGCATAAACTCCCTCCCCCTCTATGTGGTCCTACTCTGAAGTGCCAGGAACCAGACGGCAATGTAAGTAGTTTATCCAAGCGATAAGAGTTTGAATAGAGTTAACTTAGGCAAGTTAGTTAGGTTTTAATGTAAGTTGCATGTGTTTGGTTCATTAACCAAGCAAGTTACATTTAACTTGTTTGTATTTAATGAGCGCGGAGCCAGTTAAATATTTATGCTAATGCTAAGAATCAGAGGAAGGAAATAAAAAGGGATGTTTTGTTTTGAACTTGACTACAAATATTCACATCTCTATCCCTTACGGGGAAGGCAGAGTTAACAGTCTCTAAGAGATTAAAAAGGCCACGTTCAGCTGTATAGCTTAATGTTGGAATTGAGATTCGAATCCACATTTCTGTTTTAAATTTGAATAGTTGTGAAGTAGACGTTGTTGAAGAAAACGCTGCAGTGAAGTTTGTTACCGCTTCTTCTGCACTGGCGCTTTGGAAGCGGCAGCAAAGTTAGTTTTTAGTAATTTATCTGATGTTAAACAATGTTGTAAAACCAAAAGATATGACAATTATTAAGGGATGTTCCATAATAATGAATAAATGTTTTGAATTTGAATATGGATAGTGACAGGTTGCTAGCCCATCGTCTAAGAGGGGAGTCCCAAGTTTTTAGCCTCTCCCTTGTTTGAACATGTTTTCTTGAAAATCGAACCCCTAAATACAGACATTTAGACTTTTACAACCGACTTAAATAAGTAAAATAGAAAGTTAAATAAGTAAAAATATGTAATTAATATACGTTTTTTTTTTAACAAATATAACAAAGCGAATCATATCAATTTTATATTTAAAAAGAATTGTTAGTGAAATATTGAATATCACGTGAATTAATTCCTAGTTCGTTACGTCAATTATTTCGTTTGACCATTGTTCTGAAATTTCGGTATTTTAGAATATTTCTCTCATTAGTTTTTTTCGTACATTTTTAGTACAGAAATCATTTAGTTTATATATTCAATCTATCCATATATACATATAATCAAGTCTATATCCCTTGCGGGGTAGACAGAGCCAACAGTCTTGAAAATACTGAAAGGCCACGTTCAGCTGTATAGCTTAGTAAGTAAGTAAGTAAATGCTTTATTGTTCACTAAAGGAGTACATCCTACTACTATTATAAAGGCGAAAGTTTGTATGGATGTATGGATGTTTGTTACTCTTTCACGCAAAAACTACTGAACCGATTACCATGAAATTTGGTATGTAGGTAGCTGAAGACCCAGAATAACACATAGGCTACTTTTTATCCCAGAGTTCCCGCGGAATTGATAGGGTTTCCATGCGGACGAAGTCGCGGGCGGCCTCTAGTTACAAATAAAAACAGTACAGTACAAAGGTGGGCTTATCCCTAAGTGGGATCTCTTCCAGCCAACCTGAAAAAACTTGAAAAATCTGGCTTAATGATGGAAATAAGATTCAAATACTGACAGGTTGCTAGCCCATCGTTCATCAAGTTTACTTTTCTCTTAAAATCTTATTAAAACATCTGTATTTCAAATCTAAATACACCAAAACAAATGCTTTCAATTTTCCAGATTAATGTTTCGGAAAATCATCTTAACTGAATAAGGTCGTTTCGTCATAAAACAGGCATTAATGATTGTTTCCGAGAGGCCATTAAATTTACTAAGCAATATACGGCGCAGTTAACCGACTTCGAAAGTACATGTTTTACATGTTACTCGCAAAGTGGTTTTCAAGGTTAGTGGTTATTCTACGGGTCGACTATGAAATCTGACTTGCAACTTTGAAGTAGGTTTTTGTAACATAACATGCATACATACATACATATGGTCACGTCTATATCCCTTGCGGGGTAGACAGGTTGCTAGCCCATCGCCTCAAAAGAATACCAAGTTTGTAAGCCTATCCCTTAGTCGCCTTTTACAACATCCATATGAAAGAGATGGAATGGTCCTATTCTTTTTTGTATTGGGGTCGGGAACCACACGGCACATAAACTTATACCAAATAATATTATAAATGCGAAAGAAAGTTTATTTGTATGTTGTTCCTTCACGCGTTATCGACTAAACCTGAATCTTATTAAAATAAATAAAAAAATAATTTGCGTTTATATTATTAAGAGTGTGGGGGAGGACATATGGCACTTTTCACCCCGGTAAAAAACATACATAGATTCCGTGGAGTTTGCGAAAAACCTGTATTCATTTTCTGTCGTTCTGAATTCGTGCGTGTAAGCTTTCGGGTACTCTTGACCTGATATTTTGCCAGGATTTATTTGATCAAGGTACGTTTTTCTACGCCTTCCCACTTCTAACTTTCCATCCACACTCTCCTTGTATATTTGCTGTCGCATAATAATGAGTGATTAATTTTTTTATTTAAATTAGTTAAGTTACCACTTAGAATGCTGCAGAGAATCACACGGAAACATCTTGATTTTCTGGTAATCATGATATAACATCCCAAAACATAAAGCAATACAAAAAAAAACATAAGCACGATTTACATCATTCGTCGTAGCGCTTTGCTACGAGACTGCTACGCCGTAGCTTGTCACGCTACGCACGTAGCACCGGTTATCGTACTCACTTGAATTTCAATTTACGACCGAGTCTAAATTCTGACGACGTCAGAACGAAATTTAAATTCGGACCGGTATCGATACTCTTTCAAAGGTCCTAAAAATATTATCTATTTTTAGCATACTGTAATATTTTCTGATTTATTGTTTACAGCGAAAAAACGGCTATTCTATTCAGAGACTTTAATTATCTCTAATATTATCAAAGCAAAAGAAGGTTCATTTGTTTGTTGTCGATTCAAGGGTTATCTACTGAACAAATCTGAATGAAATTTTACGTATATAAAATAAAGAGTGTGGAGAAGGACAAAGGGCATTTTTCATACATACATACATACATAAAATCACGCCTCTTTCCCGGAGGGGTAGGCAGAACCTCTTTCCACTTGCCACGATCTCTACATATTTCCTTCGCTTCATCCACATTCATTACTTTCTTCATGAAAGCTCGGCGGTTTCGGGTACTTTTGACCTGACCCTTTACCAGAACGTCCTTAATTTGATCAAGATACGTTCGTCTAGGTCTTCATCCCGGTAAAAAACTACAGTTCCCGTGGGATTTGCGAAAAGTCTGCATTCTTTTGAAGGTGGCACTAAATAACTACTCTAATATAAGATTTATTTTTAAGATAAATGTATAAAAGTACTGCTTTATGAATGACACTCCATACAATGTGACCAAAGGGTGAAAATTTTAATGCTACAACTATCAACTATTTTCCTAGTGGAAAATTATGAAAAATTCGTTTATATTTAGGTCCAAATAAAAACATAAAAATGTTTTATGTTACACTTTGTTTATACTTAATTTAACTAAATAAATGATTCATGTCTTTGCTTGTTCGTATTTTATTCGTTTGTATTTTCTCTCGTTCAAATACTGTTTATAGGATAGATTCAGTCAAGGATACTGAAAAACTTTTCCCAATAAACACCTATATAAACAAAGATGAGAAAACTTTTTCTTTTCTACATATAAATACTTCTTTTGTTTGATTTGTATAGAAAAACTGTTTTTTTTCTCTCTTGTATTTCTGCGTTTTGTTCAAAAAAACATACGTACATACGTCATAATAGTCATACGTGTAGTCACTTCTTTATCCCTTGCGGGGTAGACAGAGCCAACAGTCTTGAAAAGACTGTTAAGCCATGTTCACCTTTTAGGCTTGATGATAGAATTGAGATTCAAATAGTGACAGGTTGTTAGTAAATCGCCTAAAAGAAGAAAAATGAGTTTTGTATAGAAAAAAATAAAATTAAAGCAAAACTGGTAAATCGCTTTAAATCAAAGGCCACTCTTCTTCCTCCTGGCTTAAGTCCCGATTGCATCATCATCACTCCGGAGAGGAGCCCGGGGTATACCTTTGACCATGCATCCTGGATTGGGTGAGTCAGGTTTTTACACGAAGCGACTTCCATCTGACCTCCGCAACTTTTGCAGGTAAACCTAACCCGTATTTCATTGATCATGGTTACACATTCAGTTACCTGAATGTGCAGGTTTTCTTCGGATATTTTTCATCACTAGCCGGAGATTAGCGCTAGTCTTGTATATAAAATTCTCGTGTCACAATGTTCGTTTATGTACTCCTCTGAAACGGCTTGAACGATTCTCATGAAATTTTGTGAGCATATTGAGTAGGTCTGAGAATCGGCCAACATCTATTTTTCATACCCCTTAGTGATAAGGGTTTATTTATTTAAAACTTTATTGCACAAAAGGCGGACTTAATGCCGTTTGGCATTCTCTACCAGTCAACCAGCTGACCAAACAGAAAAACCATTACCATTTTTTTTAACTTCTAGTAAAAAAAACGTCTGCTTAAAAAAATTAAATTACAAATAAAAAAGAAAAATTTAATTTTTTGTAATTAAAAAAAAATATATGGCAAAACAACGTTTGCCGGGACAGCTAGTATTTCACATTTTTAAGACAACGCCAAGAAATCGCTTGAACTAATTACAACTGTAAATTTATCACTGCTACTATCCAATAGTAAATTTTCCTTTCGCCTCCGTTTCTATACATTTAAATGTTTTATGTTCTAACGAATTCACCGCTCGCCGCCTCCACCGAAGCCGAGATCAGGTAGGGTGACTATGAAACAGATTTTATTGATTTTTTTCTCATATCTGGATGAATGAAAGCAGGTAGACTAAGCAGATATACAAGGAGAGTGTGGAGGGAAAGGTCGGAGTGGGAAGACCTAGACGAACGTATCTTGATCAAATTAAGGACGTCCTGGTAAAGGGTCAGGTCAAAAGTACCCGAAACCGCCGAGCTTGCATGAAGAGTTATGAATGTGGATGAAGCGAAGGAAGTATGCAGAGATCGTGGCAAGTGGAATGAGGTAGTCTCTGCCTACCCCTCCGGGAAAGAGGCGTGATTTTATGTATGTATCTGCCGTGCCTTGTGGTTGCCTGCACTTTAGAATAGGACCATTCCATATCTTTCCTATGGATGTTGTAAAAGGCGACTAAGGGAAAGGCTAATAAACTTGGGATTGTAGGCGATGGGCTAGCAACTTGTCACTGTTTGAATCCCGATTTTGTGTAAAGCCAAACAGCTGAACGTGGCCTTTCAGTATTTTTCTTTCTTTCCAAAAATTAAATTATCCTGATACTACAAAATATGATATAGGGTCCCCGGGCGGTGACGAGATACGCGACGTTGTTTGAAGTGAACCAAATGTTGTGAAACCAAAAGATATGCCAATTATTAAGTGATGTTGAAGTGTACCATAATAATGAATAAAAGTTTTGAACATGAATTTCACTACACAAACCGTTCCACAAAAAATGTGGCCACCCTAAAGATTCCTGGATGGAGTGAGAAATAATACGGATTTAGCACCGCAAATCCGCGGCGGATTGCTACTGCCCTAATTGGTACACGTTTCGGATCTGTGCGGACTTTCTTTACATACGTCTTTGTCCCTTACGGGGCAGACAGAGTCAATAGACTAAGTTTAGACTTTATGTAGCTATTTCCTTGAACACTTGTCGCAAACGTAGAATTTGCACTCATGTGACACATGTTACTTAATGTTTCATAATATCCATTACGGGGTGGACAGAGCCAACAGTCTTTAAAAGACTGATAGGCCACGTTCAGCTGTTTGGCTTAATGATAGAATTGAGATTCAAATAGTGACAGGTTAGCAACCTGTCACTATTTGAATCTCAATTCCATCCATTCCAAGCCCATCGCCTAAAAGAAAAATCCCAAGTTTATTAGCCTTAGTCGCCTTTATGATATTCATGGGAAAGAAATTGAGTACTTATGTATGTATGTATGTATGTATGTAAAATTGCCCACGTTTATAAACCTATGCCTTAATCGCATTTCAAGACATCCATGGCAAAGAAATTGAGTACTTATGTACATGTATGTTAAGTTGAATAATGCACGTGTAGATATCTACGCGGCCCGTCACTAGTGTTCATTGAACACGGATTTTATTTTATTTTTCTTTTGCTGTCGCGTCGTTCCAATTCGTAGATAGCGAACGGTATCAAACAAATTCACACCTAAAAATAAAGATGCCAATGACCTTTTTGACACTACACTAGTCTGCGTTTAACGTATTATATATATATATATATATAGAAAACCTCTCATATATATATATATATATGAGAGTTTTCTTTTAGTTTTACCTTTCTTATGCCGTGTGGTTCCCGGCAGTAGTACCAGTACATAAAAAGAATAAGACCACTCCATCTCTTTCCTATGGATGTCGTAAAAGGCGACTACGGGATAGGCTTACAAACTTGGGATTCTTTTTTTAGGCTAGCAACCTGTCAGTATTTGAATCTCAATTTATCACTAAGCCAAACAGCTGAACATGGCCTATCAGTCTTTATAAGACTGTTCTCTCTGTCTACCTCACAAAGGATATAGACGTGACCATATGTGTATGTGTATGTGTGTGTAATATTATAAATGCGAAAGTTTGTATGTCAGTATGGATGTTTGTTACTCTTTCACGCAAACACAATTTTAACAAAATTTGGTATGTAGGTAGCTGAAGACCCAGAATAACATATAGGCTACTTTTTATCCCGAAGTTACCGCGGGATTGATAAGGTTTCGATGCGGACGAAAGGCATTTTATTACAACGCCTCGTCTAGGTTTATATAAACGAATAATAGTCAATGGTGGTCGTAGTAGATTTGAACTGCACTATCATTCACGGATCCAATCCTACTGCGCAATGCACCCAGCGTGTGCGAACTCCAATCCATTTTACTGTATGTGTCTGGGTTCAAGTTTTTGAATGCACATAATAGAGTTCGTTTTACATGAATGCTTACAAAAGGGGAAAATCATTATTTCGCTGTGTATATGTGTCGCCAATGTGGCGCAGCGGTAGTACGCTTGTCTGTGACACCGGAGGTCCCGGGTTCGAATACTGGCCGGGGCATGATGAGAAAAGAACTTTTTCTGATTGGCATGGGTCTTGGATGTTTATCTATATAAGTATATAAGTATTATTATAAAATAAAGTATCGTTGAGTTAGTATCTCGTAACACAAGTCTCGAATTTACTTCGAGGCTAAGTCAATCTGTGTAATTTGTCCCGTATATATATTTATATTTATATATATATATATTTGACTGGCTGGTAAAGTCTTGAATAATCGCTATTATAAATTCTTAATCTTTTAAATACATAAATATAATCACGTCTATATCCCTAGCGATGTAGACAGAGCTGACAGTTTTGAAAATACCGATAGACCACGTTCAGCTGTTTGGCAAAATGATAGAATTGAGATTCAAATAGTGACAGGTTGCTAGCCCATCGCCGATACCGCAAGAAAAATACCAAGTTTTTTAAGAAGCAAGAATTTTTTAAAATGATTTTGAATAGGCGGCTCCGCGGAAGAGCACGACGCGAAATTTTCTATGCCAAAACTGTACAAATTTTGACAAAGTCATTCTGAACAAAATATTCATATTCCCTTACCAACTGGAGTAGTAATTTTGTCAGCACCCGAGGATCGACCGAGCCCTCATTACACTTCACGCTCCATTAGGTTAGAGTTCGGGGTTCGTCGGTAAATTTATCTTAAGGATGGCAGAATCGATGGCTGGGAAAACATGGAGCTAATAACCATCTTCACGGAAAGGAGTGTTTGATGCATTACAGGTTTTTTTTTCAATATGGTTACGGGAGCGATGTTTCGGGCTCGACCGCCATCAACGCGAAGATCTTCCGCCGGACTTGGTGTCCTGGGGAACTACGCAAGATATGATGTTGTTTCTTTTTTTCTGATCTATGAAAAAATACTTGGTCTGAAGGATATTAACTAAAATTCAGCGGGAAGTCGATATTGATTCAGAGTTTGTATTTATTCTGCAATCTATGAAATCTTTACAAACATACATATATATGGTCACGTCTATATCCCTTGCGAGGTAGACAGAACCAACAGTCTTCAAATGACTGAATGGCAACATTTAGCTATTTGGCTTAATGATAGAACTGTGATTCAAATAGTGACAGGTTGCTAGCCCATCGCCTAAAAAAGAATCCAAAGTATGTAAGCCTATCCTTTAGTCGCTTTTTACGACATCTTTAGGACATAGATGGAGTGATCCTATTCTTTTTTGTATTGGTGCCGGGAATCACACGGCACGAAATGAAATCTTTGCTTGCGCAATTAAGACTCTTTGTTGATTGTGTAGCACAATGCGCTGTGATTGGTCAGTGGCGAGTGACGTAGACGATGTCGCTACAGTCCCTCTTCTACCGACCCCAAAATGCCGCGGGCTTCGCGTAAAAACCTGACTTTCCCAATCATGGAGAAGAATATCTAATTTGAATGAATGAATGAATGAACTTATATCTATGCTGTACACCCGGTTTCATGTTTTGCCTTTCACTATCCAAAGGTTGGCTGGAAGAAATTGCTTAGCGATAAGTCCGCCTTTGCTCAATATATTCATAATGTATATTTCTACTTTATATGTTATTTTTTATAGGCAATAAAGATAATATGCATTGTCTTTGGACCTGCTGACTCTGTTTACTCCGTAAAAGATGAAGACGTGACGTTTATGTAAACACTTAATGTACATTCCAGGTCACAATTTCCGTGTTCATTTTCCTCTTGTCACCGGACATTCCATTGAATAGGACCCACAAATCATGGTCACTTACATAATAAAACAACCTATTTACAGAAACTCTGTACCTCAAATAAGAGAGGCCATAATAAAAATTTATAGGCAATTTGCTCAAAGAAATACTGCTTCAGCCGGAGTCTTTTGTATTTTACTAATGAAAGAATTTCTTAGGAGCATCGTGGACGCCGCTTTATCGGCGAAACCGTGAATTTTATTATTAATGGTATGTTTAAGCGCTTACCACGTTTTTTTAACGGCTGCTTAAGAGCGCCGTTATGGATACACCTTTTTTTGTGAATTACACGTAAATACAAAATATATAATGGCGTGTTTAGATGTTTTCACCTGAGGCTGGTTTGATTTCAGACAAAGTTTTTATCGCGCGCTGAAAAAACTGACGCTGTCTCGTTTCGCGTCGTAATAAAAAGCGAAACAGCGATAGTTTTTCGTGCGTGCCTTGTTTCGGGGGTAGGAATTATTAATCTGTATTCAAATATTGACAGTTTGCTAGCCCATCGCCTAAAAAAGGAATCCCGAGTTAGCGATTAGTCACCTTTTACGACATTCATAGGAAAAATATGGAGTGGTTCTATTCTAAACGTCATTGAACAAAAAATTTTTCAAAAAAAATGTTAACACCATATGATTAACTAATAATTATTTACAAGAATCAAAATACCAATGATTTATATCATAATCGGCTCAGTATGTCAACAGTCTAGTTACGAATCAGTAAATCAATGACTTTAAAAATTAATTAAACCAATGTCCAAATAATATCATGTAAATAACTTTAGGTACAAGAGTACCCGAAACCGCCGAGCTTGCATGAAGAGAGTTATGAATGTGTATGAAGCGAAGGAAGTATGCAGAGATCGTGGCAAGTGGAAAATTGTAGTCTCTGTCTATCCCTCCGGGAAAGAGGCGTGATATTATGTATGTATGAATGTACGTAAATAACTATAATTACAATTAAAATTTTAACCTGATAAATTACAAATTAGTAGAATGACAAATGGCACATAGGCGTATTTAACTTTAACCGTCGGAAGTGATTAAGCGGTAATTTAACGGACAGTCCCGCCGAGTGCCGCTTGATTATTATTTCAAAATTAATTCGGTCCAGCGGGTGTAACTACAAATAAATTTATTATAAACACAATTTATGTTATGGCTTGATTGTGTTTTTATTGCTAGCAATCCGCCCTGGATTCGAACGGGTAGTATGTACAGATATAAACCTTCCTCAGAAGACAAAATCCGGCCACAACTTTTCGAGATTAGTGCATACATACTGACATTGAAAATAGGGAGACTTTATATGTAGTGAAAGTGTACGTCTGCAGTTCCTAGGGCTAGCACTGAAAAAAAATCATTCATATGATCACGTCTATATCCCTTGCGGGGTAGACAGAGCTAGTAGTCTTGACACACTGAAACGGAACGTTCAGCTGACATTCAAATAGTGACAGGTTGCTAAGCCAAATAGCTGAACGTGGCCATTCAGTCTTTTTAAGACTGTTGACTCTGTTTACCCCAAGTCTATATGTATGTATGAAATTAACAGATAATATCATGTTGCTATCCCATCATCTTTAAATCGGAAATATACATACATAAAATCACGCCTCTTTACCGGAGAGGTAGGCAGAGATTACATCTTTCCACTTGCCACGATCTCTGCATACTTCCTTCGCTTCATCCACATTCATAACTCTCTTCATGCAAACTCGGCGGTTTCGGGTACTCTTGACCTGACCCTTTTACCCCTACTCGGAAATATAACCGTTAATATATGTTATTTAAACAATATATTAGACACTAAAAACAATTTTCCTACAACTGTATAAAACATTCTGTCTTTTTAACGAACTTCATAAACCAGCGAACATAATAAACTTGCAAATAGAAAGTCGGGAGGTCATCCCGGTCAAAAAATGGGCAAAAATTATACAGTAGCCTCCCCGACTCTCAATCTTAATGCGATAACACGGGCTATATATTAAAAAGGGACGGAAGACCGCCGTTATCACAAAAACTCGAACGAAAACTGTTTGGGAATTTATTTTATTTGATATTACGTAGATATAGATATAGGCGGTGTTTAGAAAGTCTTTTTATTTAGTTATTCATTGCATTTTAAAAGGTTTTCGAATTTCATGATTTCATGATTCATTCATATAATCACGTCTATAAATAATATAACAATATTTACATACATACATACATACATATGGTCACGTCTATATTCCCTTGTAGGGTAGACAGAGCCAACATTCTTGAAAAGACTGAATGGCCACGTTCAGCTATTTGGCTTAATGAAAGAATTGAGATTCTAATAGTGACAGGTTGCTAGCCCATCGCCTGAAAAAAGAATCCCAAGTTTGTAAGCCTATTCCTTATTATTATATTTTATTTACATACATACATATAATCACGTCTTTATCCCTTGCGGGGTAGACAGAGACAATTTTAGCCAAGATTTATAACAATATATAGCAGTAAAATATCAGTAAAGAATATTTTAAAATTACAATTACGATTTTGTTTGGTTCCATATAATATTGTTTTGTCGTTTTCAAATCACTACATTTAAGTTTTTTTTTATATTTTATTTTGCAAAAAGTTAGCGGAAAAATATTTAGCGGAAGAAAGTATGTGGTATCCGCCTACCCCTCTGGGAAAGGGGCGTGACTTTATTTATATAGTCAATTATACAGTTATATCTGGTGACTCGAATCGAGAAACCGTAGTACGGCCATGCCAAATCAGAGGCAGGAAAGAAATCAAGGAAGGTTTGAAACCGAGTTACAAATTTCCCTCTTTGTTGATAACGAATCTAAATCCGTATATATAAAAGGGGAGGTGACTGACATTTAATATATCACCACATAATAGATTTTATTGACATTTCACGGTTAGGTTAGGTTACTTTACTCAATTTTATTATTTAAGCTTTTTCCTTAAAATTTCAGTCTTTTTTGAGACTGTTGTTGGGTTGGCTCTGTCTACCATATTCAAATTTAAATTCATAATTTTTATTCATTATTAGGTAAAGAATATTTCATATCGCTTAATAATTGTCGAATCTTTTGATTTCACAACATTGGTTGACGTCAAATAAATTACTCAAAACTATGTTTACTGCCGCTTCCAAGGCGTCCGTGCAGAAGAAGCGGTAACAAATGTTACCCTTTAAGGAATTAACACGTGTTCAAGGCGAATTAAACATGGTGCCGTGTGGTTCCAGGCCCTTTAGAATAGGACCATTTCATTTCATCTCTTACCATGGATATCGTAAAAGGATTAAAAGATATAATTGAAGTTCAAATAGTGACAGGTTGCTAGCCCATCGCCTAAAAAAAGAATCCCAAGTTTGTAAGCCTATGCCTTAGTCGCCTTTTACGACATCCATAGGAAAGAGATGGAGTGGTTCTATTCTTTTTTGTATTGGTGCCGGGAACCACACGGCACGGCTTGATGATGGAGTCGGGATTCAAACAGTGACACGTTGCTAGTTCATTTCCTTAAAGAATCCCAAGTTTATTAACCTTCCCTTGACTGACTTTTACAATCTGCACGAGCAGATGAGAGAAGCAGCTGGCAACTCGCTATGTTCTTTTTTCTTTGCTACTAGACCAGCAAAGAAAATATTATTATGACTATAAAAAGAAGAATTTTAATTAGCTTATTGTATAATTACTTACCATGAATTAGAAAGTCTGCGTTACTTTAAATACCGTCAAAACCAAAAGTATTATATTCTTTCAAAAATTATATATTTAGAAAAACCATTTTAAAATAATGTATTAATTACAGAATTTTAAAAAAGACGTCCATTATTTTCATATCTTTCAAATTACACCAATTAGAAGGAGAGTTTTTTGTCCGTTCATCTCTGTCTCATTCTAATTATACCAATCAGTAAGAGATGAAGGAAAATTTTCAAGGTAATTTTTCCAATTTAAAACTTGATTAAGTGTGTATTTTTCCACTTAAAATATGTTTCTTGAACAAACATTCATCTTTCCTCTCATGGGTCTACTGAAAATGATTTCTTTTGAAATAAGTAGCACCTTTGTACTAGAATTTATGTAATAAATGCTCCTGTATATAATTTTGTGTACATAAATAAATAAATAACATTTCTGTCAGATAAGCGGCACAGTTGACTGTTATATTTTTAATTTAAGTCTCTTAAAAAAAATAGGAAAAGTTTCAAGGTAATTTTTCCAATTTAAAACTTGATTAAGTGTGTATTTTTCCACTTAAAATATGTTTCTTGAACAAACATTCATCTTTCCTCTCATGGGTCTACTGAAAGAGATTTCTTTTGAAATAAGTAGCACCTTTGTACTAGAATTTCTGTAATAACTGCTCCTGTATATAATTTTGTTTACATAAATAAATAACATTTCTGTCAGATAAGCGGCACAGTTGACTGTTATGTTTTTAATTTAAGTCTCGTAAAAAAAAATGCCTTTAGGTAAAAATAATAATAATCGTATGAACTCAGCATACCTACTTATTATTTGTCTCAATAGAGTCTTTTTACAATAATGAAAACTGAATACCGCTTGTGTCGTCGCCTGTACTCTTATTACCATGAAAATTACATCCCTTGTCGCCTTCTTAAGAGAAAGGAAAAAATAAAAACTGGCCAAGAGCGAGTCGGACTCGCGCACAAAGAATTCTGTACAATCCATTTATCCAAAGTTACTAAAGGATATTTACAACTAAGCTACACTTTGATGACCACATAAATATAGAGGTGGTAGTCAATTAGTCGAAAAGTCACTTACATGCTGGATTCGGTGGATTTATATACATATATATTATCAAGTCTATATCCCTTGTGGGGTAGACAGAGCCAACAGCCAAAAATAATAAAAAGAAAAACACGTTTGTTGTATGTGCCGCTTTATTTACTAGTATTTACATTGTTCCAGAACAGAAATACACCTTTTCTTCCTTGCGTAATTCCTAGTTACATTCTCACCTCTCTGGAGAGAATCCCGGATAGCCTCTTTGATCATGATCCTGGATTGGGTGAGTCAGGTTTTAAAGCGAAGCGACTCCCATCTGACCTCCGCAACATTTGCAGGAGAACCTAACTCGTATTGGATAATGGTTGAATGAACCACGACATCTATATAAATGTCATCGGTCTAGCTATCAAGGTTTCAGAGATACAGCCGGGTGACATACAGACGGACAGCCAAGTCTCAATAATATACATACAAACATAAACACGTCTATATCCCTTGTAGGGTAGACAGAGTCAACGGTCGGTTGAAAAGACTGATAGGCCACGTTCAGCTGTTTGGCTTATTGATAGAATTGAGATCCAGATAGTGACAGGTTGCTAGTCCATCGCCTAAAAGAAGAATCCCAAGGTTACATGTCTATCACTTAGTCGC
This sequence comes from Amyelois transitella, assembly GCF_032362555.1. NCBI lineage: Eukaryota > Metazoa > Arthropoda > Insecta > Lepidoptera > Pyralidae > Amyelois > Amyelois transitella. The sequence goes on from NC_083524.1 coordinate 7,853,754, forward strand.
CTCTTCCGATATCCATGGGAACGAGATGGAGTGGTCCTACTCTTTTTTATTGGTGCCGGGAACCACACGGTACTATAATATTAGGTCCAGTTTATACTCCTTGGGTGCGGAACCCTAAAAACGCAAGGTTGTTTGTGAAATTAAGAGGTTAGAATAACTTGGGGAGCAAAAAGTTATGTTGTTTTGTTTACAGTCGTTAAAGAAAAACTTACTGGGCGAAAGAAGGGTTTGTTTTGTTTTGTCAACATATTCAACAGATGAACATATTGTTAAATTTTTCACTTATTATTTTATTTATTTTTTAGCTGCGCTCGCGACTTCGTCCGCGTTGAATAATTATTTCGGGCATCATTGAAGCCCTCAAGAATGAATAATTTTCCCCGTTTTTTTTTACATTTTCCACTATTTCTTCGCTCCTAATAGTTGCAGCGTGATGTTATATAGCCTAAAATCTTCCTCGATAAATGGTCTTTTCAACACAAAAAGAAGAATTCGAACCAGTAGTTCATGAGATAAGCGCGTAATTTAAAAAATAAATTAAAACTAATTGAAATAAAATCAAATTCCTAAACTACACACAAAAAAAAAATATTATTTAAGTTTGTGGGACCCCTCAGTGGTCAGTGTAACATTGTATCCTGTTTTGTAAATAATTTATGTCCTCATATATCCGGGGAAGAGCCCAGGATCCGCCTGTGACCACGATCCTATATTAGGTAAGTCAAGTTTTTACACGAAGCGACTCCCGTCTGACCTCCGCAACCATTGCAGGTGAACCTAACCCAAATTGTTGTGTTTAGAATAATCTTGAAGACCGAATCTTGAAAAATATAGCCAACAGAATGCTTAAGCACATAATAAAAAAAATGCAAAAATGCGCAATACGCGCATGCGCATCTTTCCTCACGATGTTATTCCTCAACGTAATTAACTATTCAATACATACATACATACATAAACTCACGCCTCTTTCCCGGAGGGGTAGGCAGAGACTACCTCTTTCCACTTGCCACGATCCCTGCATACTTCCTTTGCTTCCTCCACATTCATAACTCTCTTCATGCAAGCTCGGCGGTTTCGGGCACTTTTGACCTGACCCTTCACCAGGACGTCCTATTCAATATGAATAAAAAATCACCTAGGAAGAGCGTCAAGCCTGAAATAACATAAATCGTTTACCTAAAAGCCTTAAGTCTATCCCTAGGGGACCCTTTCATAATGCCTAAAGCTGTGATCACAAGGGCATGTAAATACAGCTCATATGAGTTTATATGGTCGCTCCGGGCGTTGTGAAAAAATATATATCGGTAGACTAGTATTTGGGACGAATGAATGTGGACGAAGCGAAAGAAGTATGCAGAGATCGTGGCAAGTGGAAAGAGGTAGTCTCTGCCTACCCCTCCGGGAAAGAGGCGTCATTTTATGTATGTATGTATGTATGTACTAGTATTTGGGTACAGAGCTGTGAAGTGTTGTAACTTGCTCTGTGTTATGAAGTGTGGTTAAGAATTATTGAAGTAAGATTATTCGAGTGTGACGTTATTTCTAAAGCATCGTCATGAAAACATAAACATTATTTTTTTTTTAAAACTTAAATTTTTGAATTGGGAAAAAAATTCCAAGATTATGTATACTGTATATTTGTGTAGAGAGAGAGTAGCGTTGATGGGTATCTGCTATATGATACATACATATACATACATTAATTAAACACGCATCTTTTCTAGGTAGAGGAAAAGTTGCATCTATCTATTACATACATACATATGGTCACGTCTATATCCCTTGCGGGGTGGACAGAGCCAACAGTCTTAAAAAGACTGAATGGCCACGCACAGCTATTTGGCTTAACGATAGAATTGAGAATCAACTAGTGACAGGTTGCTAGCCCATCGCCTAAAAAAGAATCCCAAGTTTGTAAGCCTATCCCTTAGTCGCCTTTTACAACATCCATTGGAAAGAGATGGAGTGGTCCTATTCTTTTTGTATTGGTGCTGGGAGCCACACGGCACTATATACACTATATATCTATCTATTACAATACATATAGTCACGTCTAAATCCCTTGCGGGGTAGATAGTGCCTACAGTCTTTAATAGACTGACTGGCTTCGTCACATATCATCAGGTGAGATGGAAGGCAAATGCCTTATCCAAAATTGAATAAAAAAAATAAATAAAAAAATTACACGCTTAATACATTACGTCGTATAAATCACCGGCTGATGGATTTAAAATCATTGTTAGTATCCAAAATTTATATATCTTTTCGTTGATTGACTGAAATTTTGCTCGGTATGTGAATTTTATATGATTAGAATTTATATGAAAACTAGATGAATGTTTTCATTCTCTTAGTTGCTTCACTACATCCTTGAGAAAGCGATAGACTGGACCTTTTCTAAAGTGACCTGAACCACACGGCACAAAAATAAACAAATAAGCCATAAAAAAATTATACTTTACGGACAGTCCTGAAAAAAAAAACAGCTGTAACTTTGCATAAAACCCTTTTCTTGTAGTATACATGCGGATCGGATCATGCTAAAGATTAGTCGAACGGCCCTTTTGTACGTCCGCCCGTTTTTATTCGATAAACTCCGTGGGACTCGGCGGGGGGTTATTTTGTGATAAACAAAACATACTCGGAACGGTTAGTGGTTATTTATGCTGAGGTAAAGTAGGGTTTATAACGTCTCGAATAAATCACATGTGTCCCGTTTATATTTCAGCCGATGGGATGTGAAGGAAATTTTGCGCATTGCAAGCTAGTTATGTAGAAACTAAAAGCATAAATTGTTGAAATAATTTGAATTTCTCGCTTTTTTGTACAGACTCGCTCTTAGCTATATTGTACCTTCCATTTTTCCTTCTACTCTGTGACATTGTTTTGTGAACCACGAAGTGCTTGAAATAAGCCAAAACTATTATATAACCAGTTTATTTTCATTTCGTTTATCATAAATTTTACATATATATGTACCCCGCAAGGGATATAGACGTGACCATATGTATGTATGTATGTACTGTGGCGTTTAGATAAAACGTTACAGGTAAGAGTGATGACAGATAATGAAAAAATCCATAGAATAACTACAACATTTATTTATTGCCGTGCGGTTCCCGGCACCAATACAAAAAAGAATAGGACCACTCCATCTCTTTCCCATGGATATCGTAAAAGGCAACTAAGAGATCACTTGCTTACAAACTTGGGATTCTTCTTTAGGCGATGGGCTAGCAACCTGTCACTACCCGAATTTGAGTTTAAGCCAAATAGCTGAACGTGGACATTCAGTATTTTCAAGTCTGTTGGCTCTGTCTACCCCGCAAGGGATATAGACGTGACCATATTATGTATGTATGTTTATTATACTTGTTTAACTAATTCTAAGAGGGCGTGGGTTTAGCTATAGACACCAGATTAAGCAAGAAACCGCCTGAGGATAGCGAGCTTCTTAACTCGTTGTGAGCTGTTATAGACCAAAGGCGAGGATCCGTAGCGAGCGTCATTAAGCCAAGCAGCTGAACGTGGGTCTTTTGATGACTGTTGGCTCTGTCTACCCCACAAGGGATAAAGACGTGATTATATGTTACGTTAAGATTATTATTTTGTCCTGGCAACATTGATTTTTTTGCTCGTTATAATTGCGAACCTTATTCGTCAACATGTGTACTTCAAAATTAATGAAAATCAAAAAAGTATGCTAAAAATTTACACATCTGTGTTTTATGTTCTTTTTGTAGGTGGCGCTAATTGCGTTGCTTTTTTGTAGTAGTCATTATATTCTAAGCTACTGAGAAATAACGCTCTAATGGTATGTAATTTCGTGTTAATATCGTGTATATCATCACGTCTATATCCCTTACGGGGTTGACAGAGCCAACAGTCTTGAAAAGACTGAAAGGCCACGTTCAGCTGTTTGGCTATTTGATAGAATTGAGATTCAAATAGTGACAGGTTGCTAGCCCATCGCCTTAAGGAAGAATCCCAAGTTTATAAACCAATCCCTTAGTCGCCTTTTACGACATCCATGGGGAAGAGATGGAGAAGTCCTATTCTTTTTTCTATTGGTGCCGGGAACCACACGGCAATGGTGCCGGGAACCACACGGCAACATATACATATAAATGTAGAAATGCAAGCGGTCTTGAGCTCTAAGTATTTGCATAAACAAGTTAAATCGCCTAGCCGCGTCTAGCCGCGCCTAGCGTCTTAAGCACTGTAGTAATCCTAGCTACCCTGTTCTTGCCAAACCGTCTTATAAAGTTTCTTTAAGTACTATTACGTAAGTACTTAAATGGTAACCCAGGTGCATTGTTTTCATATTTCCTTTTCGTAGAGAAACACAAGACAATTATGATTTGATTGTGAACAAAATAGGAATTCATTAACTCTAAAACTAGAATTTTTGGCTGCAGAGTTGAAGATACCGTTAAAGTTGCCGTGTGGTACCAATACAAAAAAGAATAGGACTACTCCATCTCTTTCCCATGGACGTCGTAAACGGCGACTAAGGGATAGGCTTAAAAACTTGGGATTCGTTTTTAGGCGATGGGTTAGCAACCTGTCACTATTTGAATCTCAATTCCATCATTAAGCTAAATAGCTGAACGTGGCCATTCTGTCTTTTCAAGACTCTTGACTCTGTCTACCCCGCAAGGGATATAGACGTGACCATATGTATGTAGAGAACACAAGACAATTATGATTTAATTGTGAACAAAATAGGAATACCTTAACTTTAAAACTAGAATTTTTGGCTACAGAGTTCAAGGTACATTAGTATTTAGCATGAGCTATGTCGTCTTAACAACAATTTATCTGATAATTAGGGCACATACTCAATCAAAAATTTCAGTGAAATTCAGTGTAATACTACATACATAAGGTCACGTCTATATCCCTTGCGGGGTAGACAGAGCCAACGGTCTTGAAAAGACTGAATGGCCACGTTCAGCTATTTGGCTTAATGATAGAATTGAGATTCAAAAAGTGACAGGTTGCTATCCCATCGCCTAGAAAAGAATCCCAAGTTTGTAAGCCTATCCCTTAGTCGCCTTATACGACATCCATGGGAAAGCGATGAGGTGGTCCTATTCTTTTTTGTATTGGTGCCGGGAACCACACGACACTTCAGTTACGGAAATTCAGCGTATTATTTTCGACATGACGCACCATTTCCGAACTTGCGTTTGAACGGATGATAGTTTAATAACAATTAGTTTAACAATGTCTGTCTGTTTATTTAAGCATAGTTGACAGTTAAGAGGGAGGGTGATAACTAATATTTAATGTAAACTCATTAAAACTTGCGCAGTTCAATCGACTAACGGATTAGCAAGCATCCATTTACACCGATATCGTGTTTTTCTTATGGAAACTTAATTTTATGGTTGTGTTCGCGAAAATCAGGGTGCATATAAGAATAAATTTAGCGTAGAATTTATTTTCATTTTTCTGTGGAAGCGGTGATGCAGGTTCGGCTTCTAAATAGGTAAGATCTACCGCCGGGCTAGGTGTGGGGAACTCGAGACAGATGATGTTGAGTCGGAGGTTATATTTATGCTCCAAACCAAAATTTTTTTAAGCGCGATTTCACATACGCTCTCTGAAAGGCTTGGGGGCGTGTGATTTTTGAGATGTCGCCATAAACTCTTCGCTGCTATTGGTTGAGCGCGTCGTATTCTCACTGTGATTGGTAGATGGCGTGTGACGTTAGTGAAGTCGCAACAACTTTTAATAGTCGTACTGTCGTAGTGTTTTTTTATTGTTTGCATTCGAAATCAAAAAAATATTTATCTGTTAACTATTTACGAACATTAACAATGAATAAAATCAAGTGTTTAGATAATGCCTAATAAAAGACCCTCATGCTTGGTAAACTTATAAGACCGTAACAGTATGTAATTTAAAAATATGTTAAGAAAATAATGTTTTGACTTAATCCACTTGTACAATTTGCAAGCAAAATTAAAACTTTATTGGCACATCCTACTACATACATATAATCACATCTGTATACCTTGCGGGGTAGACAGAGCTAACAGTCTAGAAAGGAATGATTTTGACTTAGTGATAGAATGGTGACTCAGATAGGTTTCCAGTCTATCGCCTAAAAGAAGAATCCCAAGTTAATAACCCCATCCCTTAGTCGTATTTAACGACATCCATGGGCAAGATATGTAGTGGTCCTATTATTTTTTTATTGGTGCCGGGAACCATACAACACATTCCACTAGGTATTATTAAGGTTTATTATTATTTTAATGTGACAAATAAATATTAAATGTGACAAATAATATAAAAGCTATTGAAGACCCGTACGGTGTAATCAGCGGTCATTTTCATCTACTAACGTTTAGGGATTATCTGGAACTAAAATTTACTGAGCAGCACCCAGTTGAGAAATATCTTCTCGTAGTGAGGGAGGACCGATGTTGTAGGACGCAACTAAAGGATATTTACAACTAAGCTACAATTTGATGACTACATAAATATAGAGGTGGTAGTCAATTAGTCGAACAGTCACATACATGCTGGAATCGTTGGATTTACATAATACATATAATCACGTCTCTATTCCTTGCGGGGTAGACAGAGCGAACGGTCTTGAAAAGACTGATAGGCCACGTTCAGCTATTTGGTTTTAAGATAGAATTGAGATTCAAATAGTGACAGGTTGCTAGCCCTTCGACTAAAAGAAGAATGCCAAGTTTATAAGCCTATCTCTTAGTCGCCTTTTACGATATCCATGGGGAAGAGATGGAGTGGTCCTATTTTATGGATTACATGATATGGATACATTCGATGGATTTAATTGATACTTTATTGAGGTTTTAGATTCCAGTTAAACATTATTAAGAATACTGACAAGGATATAGGTATACCTTACATCCCAGATTAATTGTGGAATTATTATTAAAATACAGTGAACGCGAGCGTAGCCGCCGGCAAAAGTGAGTTCCTAAATAAACTTTTCCAATTTAAAACCCTCTATTTTCTGCCCTTGGTCCGGAGTTTTCGCGTCTTGTACCTAAATACAGATTTCGCTTCAATGCAAGATTCGCTAGGTAAAGCTTTCTAATTTAAGTTGGTGTTCGTTACGAAAACAGATTCCGCTGTCGTGGGGTTAACATGGCCTTAACGGCGGAAGTCATAAGCTGAAGCGTTTTTTTATATCATCACCATCATATCCTATCATTAAGCCAAATAGCTGAACGTGGCCATTCAGTCTTTTCAAGACTATTTGCTCTGTCTACCCCGCAAGGGATAAAGACGTGACCATATGTATGTATGTACCAACTCAACGATACTATATTGTTTATTAAAAACTTGAAAATATAAACGTTCAATACCCAAATCAATCAGAAAAAGTTCATTTTCCATTATAACCTAACCGGGGATCGAACCTGGAACCACTTGGTTCAGTGCTGAGAATCTGCCAGACCGGCTGTTAAACAGCTTAGATCACGGTTGTTCTTGTGTCTCACTTCTATACTATCCCTGCAGACTTCTTCCGTTTCATCCACATTTATTAGCCCGTTCATGTAAGCTTGCCGGTTTCGGGTAATCTTGCCTTGACCTTTCGTCTGAACGACTTAGACTTGGTCAGTGTATGTTTGTCTAGGCGTCGAAGTTTCTTTACGCACTATCATTGATTCTTTGATGATTGATTTTGACTATCTGGATTCTGGGTACTATTAATAAAATTTCAACCCTCATGAATTAATGTATTCATGCATCGATCACTGACCTCGGACCACAGACCACACCAAATTTACGCCACAAAAATCACAATTAAATCGCTATTTATTTAAACAGTGACGTGATTTGTATACGCTGTTATTTTTAAAGCCAATTTCGTAAATTTAAGTTTCTTTCTCAATTACGATCACTCCAGGGTAACGTAAAAGGTGACTAAGGCAGATTCATCTAGGGGATATCATAGTTATGTCTGTGTTGTATCCCAACTGTCTTTCTTCCCGTGAAAATAGTAAAAGTCATTCAAGGGAAAAATAAATATTCTTTGGATTGTTCTTTTAGAAGCTAGTAAACTGTCATTTCAACATACATACACACATATAATCACGTCTTTATTCCTTGCGGGGTAGACAGAGCCAATAGTTTTAAAAAGACTGATAGGCAACGTGCAACTGTTTGGCTTAATGATAGAATTGAGACTCAAATAGTGACAGGTTGCTAGCCCATCGCCTAAAAAAAGAATCACAAGTATGTAAGCCTATCCCTTAGTCGCCTTATACGACATCCATGGGAAAGAGATGGAGGTGTCCTATTTTTTTCTATTTGTGCCGGTAACCACACGGCACCTTTCTCGGTCCTTTTCTCGATGGAGATAATAATATGATATATGTCTCCCTTACGAAGTTTAAGACTTTTCAAGTCACTTTTAACTTGGACCACACGCGAATTCTTCGAAGTTAAAACTCACTTATTTTAACTAAACTTTCAGTACACTCTGACTTTGACGAAGTTGTTTCTATAATGAAGAGTGGAAGTTTAAAGCCTTTTACATGCGTTTGTTCATGATTAGCCAACTGAGGGCCAAGCGCCGATGGGCGAGTGGTTATGTTGACTGACTACGAGTCGAAAGTTACCGGATTCGGTTTGCACTGTCATGTAACCAAAGAGGTTTACTTCGAATCTTTTCGAGACTCTGTCTGCCTTGTAAAGGATACATACGTGGTATATTATGTATGTGTGTATTGCACATAATAATAAACACCGTCCTGATAACTTTTGGTTATCAATCTTAATTCCATTATCCTACTAATATTATAAATGCGAAAGTTTGTATGTCAGGATGTCATTATGGATGTTTGTTACTATTTCACGCAAATAATACTGAACCGATCACGATGAAATTTGGTGTGTGGGTAGCTAAAGACCTAGAATAACACATAGGCTACTTTTTATCCCGGAGTCCCCGCGGGATTGATAGGGTTTCCATGCGGACGAAGTCGCGGGCGGCCTCTAGTTAAACCAAACAGTTGAACGTGGCCTTTCAGTCTTTGTGAGACTGTCGACTCTGTCTACCCCGTAAGGGACAAAGACGTGATTATAAGACGTATATATATATATATATGTATTTATAATGTTCCCCATCACATTCCATATTTAATTGTAGCCAGTAAAAAATTGGAACAAGCCGTTTGGAGTCGTCACGCGTTTTTATGGTGGCAGGTAACAGTAAAACGTCAAAATATATGTAGCAATAAACTATGCCGTAAAGTTGAAATTTCACAAATACGCGGGACCGTTGAGGGGAATTCAATTTCGCAAGATATAAACATTGGAACGAAGTGAATCGTGAGGAAAATCAAACAGTGGAGATAACAATTTCTTCCTCCTAGCTTTAGTACAGGCTTACATACTTGGGATTCTTCTTTGGGCGATGGGCTTAGCGACCTGTCACTATTTGAATCTCAATTCTATCATTAAGCCAAATAGCTGAACGTGACCATTCAGTCTTTTCAGGATTATTGGCTCTGTCTACCCCGCAAGGGATATAGACGTGACTATATGTATGTATGCATCCTCACCGCTCTGGAGAGGAGCCCGGGGTATGCCTTTGACCATGTATCCTATTGACTATTGACCATATATTGGGTGTGTTTACACAAAGTGACTCTGCAACCTTTGATCGCGAAAACCTATTGGATCGATCATGGTTACACATACAATTGCCTGAATGTGCAGGTTTCCTCGCGATGTTTTCCCTCACCGTAAGAGCATCGGTTAGTATTCAAACTAATGTACTTTCATAATAGTCAATGGTTGAGGTGAGGCCCCGAAACATAGTGGCGGAGGGTGTTAGTGGGATGAGTGTGTCGTTTGGTGTCCTTTTCCATGGATGTCGTAAAAGGCAACTAAGGGAAGGACTGAAAATTGGGATCCTTGTACGCCTAGCAACTTGTCACTAAAATCTCAATTATATCATTTAGAAAACGTGGCCTTTCAGTTTTTTCAAGACTGTCCTCTGACTTTGGCTCTGTCTACCCCGTAAGTGAAAAAGAAGTGATCATGTGTACGTATGTTATTCAATATTTCAGTTAGGTACGAATACAATTCGCATACTGTCGAAAATTCGGAAATATTTCATTTACATCATGAATTTCCAATTTGTTTGTTTCTTTCTGCCCGGAGCTCACAAAACGAGGTTATGTGAAAATAACGTCAGCGACAGACGTGCAACTAAAAAAAAATATTAGACAAAAGTCAATGGTTTTCATTAGACTTTTCTAAACAGCCAGCCGAGGGCTAATGTAAAATGATATTTTCATATTTGGAACATTGAGAGATATGAAAAAATATTAGACAAAAGTCAATGGTTTTCATTAGACTTTTCTGAACAGCCAGCCGAGGGCTATGTAAAATGATATTTTAATATTTGGAACATTGAGAGATATGAAAAAATATTTTTCAGATCTCTATAGCTGATATATCTGAATTATTTCGTTTGTGAAGTTGAAAATATTAAATTATACTTTGGTTATTTAACATAACATAACATAAAATCACGCCTTTTACCCGGAGGGGTAGGCAGAGCTAGGTAAGTTTGGTAATTTATTTGGTAAGTAAGAAGTTTACTTTAATAAGCTGTCATGGTAACAAAGCAAAACATACAGTGTGTCAATTAATGGCAAAACAACGTTTGCTAGTTACATACATACGGTCACGTCTATCACTGGTCACGTCCCCTTGCGGGGCAGACAGAGCCAACAGTCTTGAAAAGACTGAATGGCCACGTTCAGCTATTTGGCTTAATCGTAGAATTGAGACTCAAATAGTGACAGGTTGCTAACCCATCGCATAAAAAAGAATCCCAAGTTTGTAAGCCTATCCCTTAGTCGCCTTTTACGATATCCATGGGAAAGAGATGAAGTGATCCTATTATTTTGTATTGGTACCGGGAACCACATGGCAGAAACAGCTAGTTAACTTGTATAATCTGTGTGGGACGAGAGGCTGTTGACACTATATTTTTTTTTCGTTACTTCGTCTTACCAGCATTGTATCACTTGAGTTAACAAAAAAAAGTCGCAAGTTCACTGCCGGCCTAATCCGCAATACCCTGTTCGTCAAATTTTAGGCAACATTAACACGTTTTTAATATTCATCACGTTTGTCAACCAACATAATACCCGGCTTCGCTGGTGAATATTTTAACGCCGTATTTGCCTATCAGCCTCTGAAAGGTGCCCATTGGGCTTCTATTACACTTAGAGTGCGGAATTTAGTATTAATGTGGCATTGGATTGTTGTTTGTTGAAGTTATGTGACGTCAATTAGTAGATACCTTTCATTCAATTTTGAATATGAAACTATTCTATTCCATTTGAACGAGTGAACGGAACGGTACAATAAGAAAAATCTTTTGCTAATTACGTCAAGTATTTGTACATATATACTTACATACATATGATAACGTCTGTATCCCTTGCGGGGTAGACAGTGTATGTGGAATAAAAAAAACCCAGATATAACGAAGAAAATGCTCGTTATCAAAGATTTTATTTGCTATAAAATTAGTTATTAACCAGTCTTGATCATTTGGAGATGCGTGCTCTAGTTCAAACGAAATGTATTCTACTCTATGGAAGTATCAAATACGTGTCGCGGTTTGTATGCTTAACGTGAAATGACTTTGCGAGTAATTCCGGAGGCCATTTTGAATGTGAGCAGACGGAAATATTTATAGAAAATTAAAATGCTTTACCGCAATGCCGGTACGAATATACGTGTCTTTAATCGGGTTTTGGGATTTTGTGAAACATACATACAATCGCGTCTATTTATCTTGTGGTTAGACAAAGCCAAAAGTCTTGAAAAGACTGAAAGCCCACGTTCAACTGTATGGCTTCATGATGTAATTTAGATAAAAAGTGACGAAGAAGTGGTTTATTAGCCTATCCCTTAGTCGCCCTTTACGACGTCAATAAAAAAAGTTACGGAAACCACACGGAAAATTATAAAGATCAGTCCTAGAAGTATGAGTAGTAAGAAGAAGTCTAATTAAGTGTATTTGGCGTTAAAGGTAGATATATGACATTCATACATTAAATAACGTTTTTAATCCTTACGGGGGTTGACAAAGTAAATAGTCGAAACAACTTTTATGAAACTGAAACTTAACATTTACTTTAAGATATTTTTTTTATAACAGCCAGTATATTTTTCTATTAAATAATTCGGTAAATAATCAATCTTTAGAGAGCCAGCCATCTTGTCCGCGCTGTTTTTTGTCCACGTAGGTGAAGTCGCAGACTACTGCGAGTACATTTGTTTATATTAATTTATAGCCCTGTTTTTTATTTATTTTAAACTACAAATATTTTACAAAAGGTTTAGAAACAGCAATTCTAGATAAAGTGGAAAAAAGCGCACATTTCTTTTTTTTTACTTTTTTATTGTCTGCCCTACGACAATTTATTGGCGAGCATGTAGACCTAGAATAATATAGATAGCAAATTCCTTTCTTTTCAATTAGCTTATTTTTTATAAGATACGAGTATAATTGAGATTCAAATAGTGACAGGTTGCTAACCAATCGCCTAAAAGGAGAATCGTAAGTTTTTTACCCTACGTCCGAAAACCCTTTCCTTTAGTCGCTTTTTACGACATCCATGGGAATGAGATGGAGCGGTCCTATTCTTTTTTGTATTGGTGCCGGGAACCACGCGGCACAATTTTGATTTAAGCTGGGAAAATATAATAGGTGAGACATTACAAACTATAAAAGTAAAAAAGAAACAACTTATTCGAACCCTATCACACCGCCAACGCCATTAAAATTCATATCTCATATTCCTGCATTTGATTTTCATACGGATTGCATGCATGAAACATGCGCGGTCTATTTTTATTTGTGTCTGTGGCGCAGTATAAGGAATGGTGAATTCAGAGTAAGATTAGAATAATGAATGTTTGAAAGGAACATTCTTGTACAAAATGGTTTTTTAACAACTACCTTTAAATGCGAAATCCATTGGTCCAGTGGTCGATCGAAATTCTTTGATCGTGATCGAATGCGCGATTGGCTTATAATATAATAATATTCGAATACCGTGTATTCTAGTGCCGTGTGGTTCCCGGCACCAATACAAAAAAGAATAGGACCACTCCATTTCTTTCCCATGGATGTCGTAAAAGGCGACTAAGGGATAGGCTTACAAACTTGGGATTCTTTTTTAGGCGATGGGCTAGCAATCTGTCACTATTTGAATCTCAATTCTATCATTAAGCCAAATAGCTGAACGTGGTCATTTAGTCTTTTCAAGACTGTTGGCTCTGTTTACCCCGCAAGGGACATAGACGTGACCATATATATGTATGTATGTATTCGAATACTTTTATGCTGATTAAAGGAGTCACAATTGAAATTACTGTGACGGGGTGCTCTTATTAGTCAATAAGGTAGATTTATTTATTTATTTACTAATTAATGTACATAGAAAACATCGTTCTGCTTATTTCAAAAGAAATTGCTTCCAGTATAAGCTTTTTACCAGAGCCGCAGCCGTGCTCTAGAGAAATTATTTAAAGCATTTTCTTAATAATACTACTTTTCGAAATATAAAAAAAAAACTATGTAAGTGATAAATTTTCAATATTCGAATTAAAGAAAAAACTATTCTACAAAGTATTACCTGTAGCGCACACTGACACGACCGTTAAATCACGCTGATTGAGCCGCGATCCATAAATAACTGTATTCATATCACGAACCCTGTACAGAATAACAAGGAGTTGAAGGCATGTGGAGATCGCATTGTGCGAAGGAGAGGGAAACTATTCTTGAATTAGACGGCACTAAATTCATGAGACGATTTTGTACAAAGTCGAATCAAATTTATTTGTTAATTGAAAATCTGAGTGGACTGGACAATCTGAATCAGAAAGATGTTATATTTTAAATTCTCGTGTCACAATGTTTGTTTCCGGATTCCTCTGTAACGGTTTGACCGATTCTCATGAAATTTTGTGAGCATAATGAGTAGGTCTGAGAATTGGCCAAAATCTATTTTTCATACCCCTTAGTGATAAGGGTTAACATTAACATTTTTTTAACTAGAAATTACTTTAAAATTATTTATATGGCAAAACAACGTTTGCCGGGACAGCTAGTAATATCTATATATCTATCTGATGACAAGAGTCTTTCAAATTAATTGATTTCTGTCAAATTTGACACATTGACAAAATCTACATACATACATACATAAAATCACGCCTCTTTCCCGGAGGGGTAGGCAGAGACTACCTCTTTCCACTTGCCACGATCTCTGCATACTTCTTTCGCTTCGTCCACATTCATAACTCTCTTCATACAAGCTCGGCGGTTTCGGGTACTTTTGACCTGACCCTTTACCAGGACGTCCTTAATTTGATCAAGATACGTTCGTCTAGGTCTTCCCACTCCGACCTTTCCCTCCACACTCTCCTTGTATATCTGCTTAGTCAACCTGCTTTCATTCATCCTCTCCACATGACCGAACCATCTTAACATACCCTTTTCTATTCCTGTAACTACATCTTCTTAAATGTAGTTATCGTAACAAAATCTAGTTTATCGTAAGTAACCTGGGACCTCAAATATCACAGACAAATGCACTACCGCTGCGCCACAGACGCCGTCAATAAAGGTAAAAAGAAGAAAATACTCTTATTTAAGCTTCCATGCTGGTTTGGTAGCAAAGTATAAACGTGCCAGCTGCTTCTCTTTCCGTGCTTGTTGTAAAACTCGATAAAGGGAAAGGCTTATTAACTTGAAATTCATCTTTTAGGCGATGGCTAAGCAACCTGTCTCTGTTTGAATCTCAATTCTATCATCAAGCCATAGAGGTGAACGTGGTCTTTCAGTCTTTTCAAGGCTTTTAGCTCTGTCAAAACGTATAAAGTAAGGAATAAAGACTTGATTATATGTACGTGAACCGTCGTCGAATGTTCGCCCAAATTGTTGTTCCTTAGACCTTCAGAAATTTTTATTTTGTTTTAATTAAACCTGCAAATTGTTGCCGTGTGGTTCCCGGCACCAATACAAAAAAGAATAGGACAACTCCATCTCTTTTCCATGGATGTCGTAAAAGGCGACTAAGGTATAGGCTTACAAACTTGGGATTCTTTTTTTGGCGATGGGCTAGCAACCTGTCACTATTTGAATCTCAATTCTATCTTAAAGCAAAATAGCTGAACGTGGCCTGTCGGTCTTTTCGGGACTGTTGGCTCTGTCTACCCCACGGGGGATATAGACGTGATTATATGTATGTATGTATGCAAATTGTTGATCCTACAGACCTTCGGGTATTTCTTATTTTATTTTTTATAATTCCGGCAAGAACTATCAAACAGAATAAACTCCACTATCTTCTAAGCTCACTGTAAAAACCTCAAGCAAAAATAAATCTCTCCGCGTGTGTGAGTGACATGGATTTATAAGCCTAGTCTGTCATTTTGAGAAATGACTCAGATGAAAAGAGTTCGGGGTTCAGTTCCGGTCGTCGCGTTTGATTGATCGGTGAATAGGATGCTTTATACAGGTTAATAATAAAGCTGCTATTGACAATTTTCCTTTTGTGGTTTCCGGTAGTGTGAAATAAGACCACTCTAAGTCTTCCGTTGGTTAGTCTTTAAGTGTGCGTGTTACCCCGTAAGGAATAAAGACTTAATTATATGTATGTATGTGCCGTGTGGTTCCCGGCACCAATACAAAAAAGAATAGGACCACTCCATTTCTTTCCCATAAATATCGTAAAAGGTGACTAAGGGACAGGCGTACATACTTGTGATTCTTTTTTTAGGCGATGGGCTAGCAACCTGTCACTATTTGGATCTCAATTCCATCATTACGCCGAGCAGCTGAACGTGGCCATTCAGTCTTTTCGGGACTATTGGCTCTGTCTACCCCGTAAGGGATATAGACGTGACTTTATGTATGTATGTATAATTATATCTCTCTCTCTCTCATCTTTTCGTATTCCCAGTTGCACCCTTCATCATAGTGCTTCGGGACCTGGGGTTAAATTGTATTTTATATAGCTAAGTAGAGAGCTGTCGGTAAAAGCGAAATTTAACATAATACTTAACATAATATTTCTTTCACCAAACTCCTACAAGGGATAGGCTTATAAACTTGGGATTCCTCTTTTAGGCGATGGGCTAGCAACCTGTCACTATTTGAATCTCAATTCTATCTTAAAGCCAAATAGCTGAACGTGGCCTATCAGTCTTTACAAGGCTTTGTTGGCTCTGTCTACACCGCAAGGGATATAGACGTGATTATATGTATGTATGTATGTAAACTCCTACAAATTAGAACACAACAAAATCCGGAGTTCACGCTAGTCTAGCAGCGTGCAGCCGCCGAATGTGTCCAACTAGAAATGTGCCAATAAGTTGGGAGTATTGGAAATTATTATGTGGTAATGGAAAAAGTTTCAGAGTTATTTGTTGGTCGTTTACAGAATGGTGGTTCAATAACTATATACATACATATAATCACGTCTATATAGCTTGCGGGGTATACAGAGCCAACAGTCTTGTTCTCAACACATAATCACGTTTTTATCTCTAACGAAGTAGACAGAGTCAACGGAAGACAGATGGAACCGTGACTCAAATAGTAGGTAGCAGGTTGTAAAGAGTATTTAGTTTTCAAGTTTAATCAATTTGACTAGATTTAACCTTGAAAACGAAATAAACTTTACATACATACATATGGTCACGTCTATATCCCTTGCGGGGTAGACAGAGCCAACAGTATTGAAAAGACTGATAGGTCACGTTCAGCTATTTGGCTTTAAGATAGAATTGAGATTCAAATAGTGACAAGTTGCTAGTCCATCGACTAAAAATTGGAATCCCAAGTTAATGAACCTATCCCTTAGTCGCCTTTTACGATGAAAGTGTGTCTTATGCTTTTTGTATAGGTGCCTGGAACCACACGGCAAAAAAATTAAAGCAACAATTTATGCCAACAAATAATTTATCATTCACACCTATAACCTTTTGTACTTTAATTCTCGTATTGGAATAACTAGTTCTACATCCATTCATGTTTTTTAATGTAATCAATGTGCATTCGTCCATGATTTAGATTTAAGAGATCTATATTTGTATATTGACGTCCGATGAAAATGCTGCAGTGTAGTTTGTTCCGCCGCTTCTTCTACACATGCGCTTTGGAAGCGGTAGTAATTATAATTAGATTTAAGTGATGTGACGTCAATAAGTGATACCTTGTATCCAATTTTGAAAATAAATCTATCCTACTACTATTATAAAGGCGAAAGTTTGTATGGATGTATCGATGTTTGTTACTCTTTCACGCAAAAACTACTGAACCGATTACCATGAAATTTGGTATGTAGGTAGCTGAAGACCCAGAATAACACATAGGCTACTTTTTATCCCAGAGTTCCCGCGGGATTGATAGGGTTTCCATGCGGACGAAGTCGCGGGCGGCCTCTAGTTCTATTATATTCTAATCTGTACCCGGGTAGTTAGCGTCGGCATACAAGGCTCCCGGGTATCGGACAGTTAGGTACCGCTACCGTCATTTACCGTTAAAATTGGCGGTATTAATTTCTGCGCGTAATAAAAGCCGGCTTAAGCGGTGTTACTTGTGTTTTTACGGCAAATTCCTTACAATCGGATACAATGGCTTTATAAGGCATATTACACATTGGGACACACTGGTATATAAACGTTTATAAATATATACATACATATAAACCCGTCTATATCCCTTGTGGGGTAGACAGAGCCGACAGCTGCTTGGTTAGAGATTTAAATAGTGACAGGCTGTTAGCCTGTCGCCTAAAGGAAGAATCCCAAGTTTATAAGCCTATCCCTTAGTCGTCTTTTACGACATCAATAGGAAAGAGATGGAGTGGTCCTATTCTTTTTCCCATTGGAGCCGGGAACCTCACGGCATAACGTAAACGTTTATTGCAAATCTTATAGGAACCACGTTAATTTTCGGGCTGAAAATTCAGAAACACTACGTTTATTCCAATATTGAATAAAAAAAAAAAAGATTAACTAGTTTGTGGCAAGCAAAATAATTTTGCGAGAATCACGACCCTATACTTGCCATGGTAACTGGAAACGTTTACCGAGTAGTCTCTGCCTACCCCGCCAGCAATATTCATTTAAATCACCTTACAATATCTTCCTATGTTTTACAATAATTCGATATAAAAAAAAAAAAAAAAAAAAAAAAAAAAAAAAAAAAAAAAACACCGCGGAAGAAGGACGTGTTTTTGTTGTCGGAATTTATTTAATAGTGATACTTTCGAAAATGAATACCAAATGTAATGGCTGTGATAATATCATATATGATATTTCCTATATGGAGTGTTGTAAAGAAAAATGCATGAAGCTTTACCATCTAAAGTGCTTAGGAATGATGAAGGAGGCGTTCCATCAACTTACCCAAGATCAAAAGAGCAGCTGGATATGTCCTGAGTGTGTGTGCAGCAACCCAAAACGAGATAACTCAGACACTCCCGTTAGAAGCAGCGTTCTGAATAAAACTTTTACGCCGAATTATGTTAACACCGAGCGAGGGAGTCGTCTCAACCCAGCCGATACATCACTGTGTTGCAATGAGATGAAAGTAATAGAGGAAATAAAAGAACTTCGAACACAGATGAATTCGCGATTCGATGTCCAGATGAATGCTTACAATCAATTGCAAGATAAGTTCTGTAAGACCGAGACCGAGCTACAAGAAATACGTAAACAACTGGCGGTAGCCCTAGAAAAAAATAACTTAGTGGAGGGTCTCGAAAATATGGTGAAATCACTAAAAGACAGGAATAAATATTTAGAGGACTGCTTAGCTGATAGTAAAACAGAGATTGAAGAGGCTCCGAAGATGAAAAAACAACAGACACAAGTAGGTAACAAGCAAAGCAAATCGACGGTAGAAGCGGTTACATGTGTGGCCACGAAACCAGCGAAAAAAACGCTAGTAACTAAATGTACTCAAGCCATATCAAAGCCTATTATTGTCAGTTCGCAGTCCGTGAGCAGTGACCCAAACAATGATATAGATATATCAACTCAGGAACTGAACAATAGAAATGATTGGATACAGGTAACTAAGAAAAAGGCTAGACACCATAACACCGAAGTTAAAAAAGGAGGAAGCGCCAATATCTTAGATATCCAAGGAACAGAAAAGAAAAAATATCTACACGTTTGGCGATTAAAAAAAGAGACTACTACAGAAGCTATGGAAAGATACGTGAAAAAAGTCTGCGGTCAAGAAGTATCTGTAAAGGTTGAGAAAATTACACCTAAAACGGAAAGAGACTACTCTTCGTTTATGATTGGAGTTCCGGAACGTTTTTATGAGAAACTGTGCCAGCCAGAGGTCTGGCCTATAAATGTGGAGTACAGCGAGTGGATATTTTTTCGTAGACCATTCAATAAATCTCGCGAATCGTTGTAGTACAATTAATATTTATTACCAGAATGTAAGGGGTCTAAGAACTAAGTTAGAAAAATTCTATGCAGGTATAGAATCCACGAGCGCAGACATATTTGCCATAACCGAAACTGGATGTAATAATTCTATCCACGATGCGGAATTAGTTCCCCCCGAATACAAGTTGCTACGTTGTGACAGGACGGATGGCAGGAAGCAAGGCGGCGCGCTTCTCGTGGCCACACCGCGTCTCGAACTGCGGGCCGTTCTGATACCGGGTGACGTCAACATCAATGACCATACGTTTGAGATTATTTGCGCGCAGGTATATTTGCGCGATAGATGTTTATGCTTATGTTGTGTTGTTTACATTCCGCCGGACGGCAACGAAAGCGAGTACATGTTACTTTTTCAGATTCTCGAGCAAATTTGTATTAATTTTAATAATGTTATTGTAATTGGAGATTTTAATTTATATTCATGTAATGACAATATTATTAATTATTATGAGTACTTTAGAGCATATTGTGAATTCGTTCAAAGAAATGAGATACCTAACATTAACGGTAGGCAATTGGATTTAGTTTTGACGAGTTTAGAGGGGGTTGGCGTGTGCCTCGCGAGTGACTCGGTAGTACCGATAGACGTGCAGCATCCTCCGCTTGATATTTCTTTAATGGTGACAGGGGGGCGGACGAAAGTAGCTACAGAACCACTAGCACAAAGGAAGTCGGTTGAGCTGCAAAACTTGCAGTCTCGGGTACAGTGGAACTTTGCCAAAGCCAATTTCCCATTATTATATTCACGAATAGCTGCCATAGATTGGAGTCCGATTTATAATTTAAATGAGATTGAAACTATATTAGATTTTTTTTATAATAATTTAACTTGCATATTTAATGACTGCGTTCCTAATAAAAAGCGAGTGCGTGTAACTTCGAGGTACAATTATCCCGAGTGGTATACTGCCGAAATAATTCGCGACATTAAATATAAGGGTTTCCTTCATAAAAAGTATAAGCAGAGTAAATTGCGAGAACATTACGATAAATTTGCTCAGTGCAGGTCTCGGTTGAAATGGATGATTAAAGTAGCGGAAGAGCGACACCGTAATCAGGTTCAAAGTAGCTTGGTAGAGGACCCTAAATCTTTTTGGAATTATATAAATTCCAAGAAGGGTCAAAGGTCGCCGAAAAAAATTATTAAAGATGGTTTAGAATTAACAGAAGAACAAAGTTGTTTAGAATTTGCTAACTACTTTCATTCCGTGTATACCACAGAGCAGCCGGAGCTTAACATCGACGTTGCCATGGCGGAGGCGGGTGGAGTAAATGGATCGGCGCGAATGCATCTGGGAAAGCTGCAATTGTCAGAGGTGGAGCAGGCGCTCACAAGACTTAAGCCAAAGCGATCGGCCGGACCGGACGGGATTCCTACATTCTTACTCAAAGACTGTAGATTTGTACTTGCCCAGCCATTATTGTATATATATAATACCTGTTTAGAACAAGCAGCCTTTCCAGATGTATGGAAACTGACTAGAGTTGTTCCTGTCCCAAAAAGTGGAGGTGGTCATACCGTGGAACAGTTTAGACCAGTGGCAGTTTTGTCTGCTCCGGCAAAAGTATTCGATTCGGCAATACAAAGAAGTATGTTGGAGCAAGTAAGTTCTCAACTTTGCGACCAGCAACATGGATTTAGGCCTGGTCGCAGCACCACGAGCAACCTACTTAACCATGTAGTGCGAGTCATGCCGGTAGTAGATGAGGGCGGGCAGGTGGACGTAGCTTACTTTGACTACAGAAAAGCTTTCGATTTAGTGGACAACGATGTACTTCTAAGAAAGTTGGCTGGAGTCGGATGTACTCCCCACCTGCTCAGGTTCTTGGCTGATTATATGCGAAATAGGCAGCAGTATGTGGAGTACGCTGGATGTCAGTCTAAGCCGTATGTAGTTAGATCAGGAGTGAGTCAAGGAAGTAATCTCGGTCCCCTTCAGTTTCTCATATTGATCAATGACTTGCCCTCTGTTATCCAGCACTCCGACTGTTTATTGTTTGCCGATGACCTAAAGCTGTCCCTTAGAGTCAATGAGGTAAGAGACTGTGAGCGCTTGCAGGAAGACATTGACAGGATTGTGTTATGGGCTTACGAAAACAGACTTGAATTCAATAAATCGAAATGTGTTACAGTCAGTTTTACCAAAAAACGTAAACCCATTGAGTACGAGTACAAGGTAGAAAATGTGACTATGAAAAGAGTATCAGAGGTAAAAGATCTAGGAGTTACTTTTGCAACTGACTTATCGTTCAAAACACATATTCAAAATTTGATAAAAAAAGCATTTAGAAATTTAGGATTCATATTACGTAGAGTGCATGGGTTCACTAACACAAAAGCCATTGAGTCCTTATACAATGCTTTGGTCAGAAGCCATCTAGAGAGTAACGCAGTGATTTGGGCTCCACATGAAGCTAAATATAGTCTCATGCTGGAGCGCATACAGAATAAATTCATAAGGTATTTATATATGAGGTTGTATGGTGTCTATCCATACTATCCTTTAATGTATCCTACCTTATTTGTTCTTGGTATGGTGGGATATACTGAACTGCGTGCGCGGAGAGACGTTTCGCTTGCCTCATATATATTTAAGCTACTTCGTGGCAGATCTCACAACCCCGAATTACTATCTTTGCTGAGGCTGTGTGTTCCCGAAGGGTACGTAGGGCGCCGCCGCCGGCCGCCGCTGCTGGAGGTGCCCCGGGCTCGCACCGGGTTGCTGCGCGGGGCCCCGCTCGCGCGCGCGATTCGTAATGTCAATCGGATTTCCGAAAATATTGACCTCTTTGTATGTTCTCTGAGCGAATTCATAGCAACAGCGTTATATATTGTATGCTACAATAATAATAATAATTAAAATGTATTGCTTCTCTATCGCATTGGTGCAAACTGTAAAGATAGATTTAAGCTTCTGAAATAAATAAATAAATAAATAAATAAATATGTTTCGTTAAAAATGTACCTAATAAATACGAATTCAAAAACACGTTTACTTTGAATCCACATTTTTTTGATTCAAATAGGTACTTTAATACAATACAAATTATTTTTATTTCCCATTAAAAATACATATGTATGGTTTGGTGTACCTAAATAAATAAATAAATAAAAAAACATACATTATGAATATGTTGAGCAAAGGCGCACTTTTTCGAATTTACTCCCTTTCGCATTTTTATTAATTGAAATATACTCGTATATATATACATATATATATGAAGTATGTGTAAAACAGCTTTAAATATTAGGTGAGCCATTTCTACGAAAACGTTGTTAACCCGGATGTAATATAGGCTGATGGAACCATAATGCTCGTAATTTGCGGTCTCAGCCCTTTAATTAGTCTCAAGAAACCGAGAACCTCACGCATATGGGCTCGTGGTGAACATTTGAAAAGGTTGATATTATGGAGTGCAAGTTGCCCGTTTTTGATAAAGAGTCGATTGATAACAAAAGGTTTTAATGTTTTTACGAGCGAAAATTAATAATAATTTGACATAATATGAATTTGCTTAAAAAAAAATTTGCCTGTCAAAATTCGTTGGGGAATTATAATGGCGGCTTTTTTTTAAAAGTGCTGTGCGCATTATAATATCGATAGTTGCGTTGCACAGTAAAAGGCGCGCCTTTTACTACATTTACCTACTACATTTATTGCATTAGATGTCCCTAATCGCGATTAATGACTTCTAATGCAAAGGAAAGTGTACATGCTTGAAACATTTAAATTCCTGTTCTTTCCGTTGCCGAACTAAAAAAAAAAAGTTTATTTCGTTATCAAGGTTAAATCTAGTCAAATTGATTAAACTTGAAAACTAAATACTCTTTACAACCTATTTGAATCACAGTTCCATCTGTCTTCTGTTGGCTCTGTCTACCTCGTTAGAGATAAAGTGTGATTATGTGTATGTATGAATTTAGAAGTAGTCCTACGTCTGCGCAGGCCTTAAAACGTCCATTTTTTCTGATTTATTGACAAAGATGGCGCCTCTGAACAATCATGAAAAGTAATTTTGCATTAACAGAACGCTTTTTATTAGATTCAAAGTTTTTCAATATCATTAAACAAGTCTGTCGCAACAAAAGTCATTATTCTCTCTTTAGCAAGTTTGAATTGCGATAGTTTGAATAAATTCTGTTAGGCGATGTCTGTGTGTATCTGCGATTTATCATCCTTAACTTTTGTATGGTAATTTGTATGATTTTGAATTTAAGATTCTTGAGTTTCAAAGATCAATATATCGAATAATCAAACCATATTGGTTATGACTGAGGGGTAGCCTTTAACTTCATATGCTTATCCCTTGGTTGCCTTTTACTACATCGATAAAAAGGGATGGAGTGGTCCTATTGTTTTTTCTTTTGGAAACCACACGGCCTATTTTAATAAAACATTTTTGTACTCATAAACCTTAACAGTAATTATAATTTATAGAGTCGTAGACAAATATGGCAAGTAGGTATTTAAAAAATATATAAAATTCTATATAAAAGTTAGATATTAACTACCTTTTCACCGGAGCGTAAAACAAAAACCTCAATAAATCTTATCGTGAGAGAAATGTGGTTCAATTCGTCGATAAATGATCATTTCTAGATCTTTTCACAACTTAGCCTTAGCCCGACTATAAAAAGAAACTTGGTAAAAACGATTTTCACTTATTTTTTAGGTTTCACAGGCTTTTAGAATGATAAAAAAGTTAGAAAAAGCTTTTTACGCATTTGCAAAGCGCTTAAATCTACATTAAACATGTTTCACAGATAGAATTTATTTATTTTTTTGAGAACACAATACAAATTGCAGCCAGAAATATACATATAACCACGTCTTAATCTTTTACGGGGTAGACAGAGACTTGAAGAGATTGAATATCCACATTGAGGTGTATGGCTAAATGATGGAGTTGAGATTCAAATTGTGACAGCTAGCAGCGAATCGCCTACAAGAACAATCCCAAGTTTATTACATAAGTACATACGTCACGTCTATATCCCTTGCGGAGTAGACAGAGCAAACAGTCTTAAAAAGACTCATAGACCACGTTTATTAGCCTTTCTTTTTATATTGACACATAATAAATAACATATCTAAGAAGTGATATTAACCGTTGAATGTCGTTCTATGCCATATAAGTGTGATGTTTGGTCGGTACGTTGAACCGCGCTCGCTGCACTGGGAATTCATCAGTAATAGTGTTGGGAATTTATCGACGAAGTTATCGATGTCATTAAAAAGTTTTTATTAGATATTAGTTGGTTAAAGAACTGTTGTCGTGGAGAATGAATCGTCGATGCGTTGAAAGGTATATTTCAAGTAGATAATAAATGCGAAAGTATGTTTATTTGTTTATTAGTTATTTGTTCAAGCATGTTATCAACTGATCCAATCTCCTTAAAATTTGCGTATAATGAAAGGCTGTAGTACAAGGACAAAGGAGACTTTCCATCACGGTCAAAAACTATAGTTCGAATTGCGATAAATCTGTATTCATTTATAGGTGGCGCTAAATTGTGTGTGCCGTGTGGTTCCCGGCACCAATGAAAAAAAGAATAGGACCACTCCATCTCTTTCCCATGGATGTCGTAAAAGGCGACTAAGGGATAGGCTTACAAACTTAGGATTCTTCTTTAGGCGATGGGCTAGCAACCTGTCACTTTTTGAATCTCAATTCTATCAATTAAGCCAAATAGCTGAACGTGGCCATTCAGTCTTTTCAAGACTGTTGGCTCTGTCTACCCCGCATGGGATATAGACGTGACCATATGTATGTATGTATGTGGCGCTAAATTCGCGTGTGTAGGTTGAGCTGATCAAAGGTAAGTAGTTCATTTATAAATTAGCATCGTAGGTCAGTATTGTGCCCTATCGTCCGCGCCTACTGCCTCACTAGGGTCACTTCCCGACCCTTGGATGGAAAGGGCGAACAGCAAGTTATCCGTAACAGCATAATTCCCAGACAGCCAGAGGGAATCATGGTGAAATGCCTGCGATCCCAGGATGCTCTCAAAATGGCAAGAAGGGCGCACGGAGGGGTTTTAGTGGGTAAGCTGGTACATTAGCTGCCAGGAGTCCCAGACTCTCCCGGGTGAAGATCCGGGAGGCTTTCCGTAAAATGGATTTCCCCTCCGATAAAAAAGGGCTAGCTCAATCTGTTTCACCCCTAAAATTTTTTTTTATAATTTAGTCGATATTCTAGAGAATTTCAGTCAGCCCTGCTCTTTGTAGAACGGAAAGTAAATAAACAATTTCATAGCAGAGGATTGGATAAGACGCTTCACTTATACTGTGTCAATGCAGTGCGCGGGAACGTTGTTTCATATAATGCATTTCTGTACATACATACATACATACATAAAATCACGCCTCTTTCCCGGAGGGGTAGGCAGAGACTACCTCTTTCCACTTGCCACGATCTCTGCATACTTCTTTCGCTTCGTCCACATTCATAACTCTCTTCATACAAGCTCGGCGGTTTCGGGTACTTTTGACCTGACCCTTTACCAGGACGTCCTTAATTTGATCAAGATACGTTCGTCTAGGTCTTCCCACTCCGACCTTTCCCTCCACACTCTCCTTGTATATCTGCTTAGTCAACCTGCTTTCATTCATCCTCTCCACATGACCGAACCATCTTAACATACCCTTTTCTATTCCTGTAACTACATCTTCTTTCACATCACAACATTCCCTTATCACGCTGTTCCTTATCCTGTCACTCAATTTCACACCCATCATACTCCTTAACGCTCTCATTTCCACTGCATTTATTCTGCTTTCATGCTTCTTTTGCCATACCCAACTTTCACTCCCATACATTAATGTCGGGACCAACACGCCCCTGTGCACAGCCAGTCGAGCCTTTTTGGATAGTTTCTGACTGCTCATAAAGGCATGCAAAGCTCCATTCACCATGTTCCCCGCGTTCACTCTCCTTTCAATATCACTATCATACTTGCCATCTGATGTAAACTTTGATCCTAGATATACAAACTCTTTCACTTGCTCCACTTTTTCTCCTCCAATCAAAATATTACATGCTGTCATTTCTTTCTCCATTTCAAAAACCAGTGTTTTAGTTTTACTTACGTTCACTTTCATTCCTTTCTCTTTTTTTAAAGCTTCATGCATACAGTTTACCATCTCCTGTAACTCCTCCGCTGATGACGCCAGTATAACCTGATCGTCGGCATAGAGCAGACATTTGACGAGTAACTCATTCATCCTTAATCCACTTTTAGACTCTTTCAAATCTGTCAAACAGCTATCCATAAATAGGTTGAACAGCCACGGTGACGCAACACATCCTTGCCTAACGCCTTTCTCAATCTTAAACCACTCAGTGTGCGCTCCGTTTATCCTGACACAAGCACTCGAATCCTCATATAAGGATTTCAGTGCTCGTATTAAGAGACTGCTCACCCCATGCATAGAAAGTGCTGACCACAATTCATTCCTCTCAACTCTGTCATAGGCCTTTTCCAGATCTACGAATGTGCAATAGACTTTTTGACTCTTGGCCAAAAACTTTTCGGCTATGCACCGCAAGGAAAAGACCTGATCAGTACATCCCATTCCCTTTCGAAATCCCGCTTGAGCATCCCATATTTTGTCATCAGTTCTGTTGTGACGATAATTTTGTCTTACAAGACACAAAATTGTAGTAACACACAGAATCACGTCATTATCGTGACATGGTCACATAAATATGACTATTTTAATGATGCCATTGAGATTCGGTGATAGGATGCAGTTCAGCTCTTTTCTTGAAAAGTATTCCCAAATTCATATGCAATAGATTTTTATTATCAGCGTGGGAAGATAACAGCTGGCGCACTCTAGGTTTTTTATTTGCTTTTAGACCAGCATAAAAGGAATCATTAGTGTAAAATTATACACTGTCCATTGTACTGATGTTTTGAGGTTATGAAATTCTTAGATCTGGTTTCAAAGTTATAAGAAATATAGCAATATATACTTATGTATATATGCATGTAACTGGCTCTGTTTACCTGGTAAGGGCCGTAATTGGGCCGGATTAAAAAAAATAACGGCGTAAATTGATATTCATAATACCTTCTTTTATCGCTTTTCAGCGTAGGATGACGCGAAAGAATAATGTTTCTTGTCTGCTTGAGACACAATCTTGCCTAGTCACGGCGGCGTCTTAAAGAGTGCAGCTTTACCCTTTCGTGTACATGTTTGAACAATCGCGGGTGACTGTTATTATGTTTTTCAATTTATTCCCTTATATTTCTTTACCGCATAGAGATTAGATTATTGTTACCTTGATTTTGTTCAGCCATGTATTTTTAAACCTACGGAAATAGACAAGGAGGTAAATATTACTTTGGGTTGCTTCAGGGTTTGTGGAAATAAAAAATGAAAACATGAGGTTATTTATAACTCTTTTATGAAAGTGGCTGAAATGAAAAAACATTTAGGGATCTGAAAATGAAACGTGATTTATGTATGTTTCTGACTGTAATATTTGCAATTTGTTTTTTATTTACAGAGAGCCATATAATGCAGATTGAGTTATCCCGTATGGAACTTTCTTTGCGTTTTAAAATACACTAATACACTATAATAACCTTCCTCAGAAAATCCTCTTTCCAATATTTCAAACAGGAACAAAATCTTATAATCGTATCTTTATTTTAACTCGGATTTATATAATATCGAGATAAAATAAAGGTACTTTGCGTGCGCATTTAATATCTGTATTATTTATAAATACTTTAATGCAATGTGATGTATAACGTATGAGTTCATGAACTCAGGTACTTTACATTTAATTAATTAAGTGAAAGCACGATTAAGCTCACTGTATCGTATAAAACTTTTAGTTATTTGCAAGCTTCATCGCGCATCCCTATTTAAACGAAATTCATAACTCTATATTAGTTTTACGAGTGCCGTGTGGTTCAAATTCAAATTAAAAAAAATTCACATCACTTAATAATTGTCATTTCTTTTTAGGTTTTACAACATTGGTTGACGTCAAACAAATTACTTAAAACTAGGTTTACTGCCGCTTCCAAAGCGTCAATGCAGAAGAAGCGGTAACAAACTGCACTGTAGCATTTTCTTCAACAACGTCAACTTTACAACTATCCAAACATTGAATAGAAATATGGACGAGAGCATACATTGTTAAGATTAATTGACTTATATGTACCATTTTCTTGTTACTGTGTAAATTTCTATGCAATAAAGATACTATAAACAAACAAAGAAACATGAAATTTAAATAATAAAACATATGTATATCCTTTAAAATTATAGCGTTATATAGACACCCTTGGAGATAGAGGCCTTTATTTATTTAAAACCTTATTGCACAAAACAAATTTGTTTGCCATTCTGACAGAGACAAGTTCACAGAGATCTTTTCCGTGAAACACACGATCCCTAGGTTTAAAGACAATGGTTCAGATCACTAGGAACTCCGGAGGTAGTGTCGCACCCTTTGATATCAATACATATTCATGGCAGGCGAGGACAATCAAAAGGCCTTTTCCCTTTTGTTTCTCGTGCTATCGCCTCGAGTACATACGGGGCGATATTGTGTAAAGCGTAACGAATATGCCAATATATTCAATATTATATTGCAATAAAATCATTTTTTTTCTTTCCTACCCTATTCTATACGACCAATATTTATATACATACATATATACTCGCTGTTTCGCAAATGGATCTAATTGATAAAATTTGAAATGTAGGTGGTTACCACTTCTGGGAAAAAAAAGAAATATTTTTACCCAGATCATTCATACGATCGATTTAAATCGATAAAATAGGATAAGGAAGCCACATACGTTTATTGGAATGGCTTAATGGTAAATTGACGGGTTATTTGATACAAACATATGTATCAAACATACATATAATAGCGTCTCTTTCCCGGACTCCCGGGTAGGCAGAGTATGCATCTTTTCACTTGCAAACAGTCAATCATTTGGCCAATTTAGTACTCGTACATGCCCATACGCGATGCGACGCAAAATAAAAACAAGTTACGCTATTTGTTCGCGATTGTACGGCTCATACTGGTGCCTGGTCGAAATGAACATTGGATGGCGTTAAACAAAATACAAATATAACAAATGGAAGCCGCCCGCGACTTCGTTCGCGTGAAATCATTCCCGCTGGGACTCCGGGATAAAAAGTAGCTCATATGTTATTCTGGGTCAGCTATCTTCATACCAAATTTCATCGTAATCGGTTCAGTAGTTTTTTCGTGAAAAAGTAACAAACATCTATACTGAAATACTCACAAACTTTCGCATTTATAATATTAGTATAGATGTAAAATACCACTTGGTTTCCCGGAGGGGTAATAGAGACTATGCATATCTCTCCACATGCAATTAAGTTGTTAATAGTCTGATAGTTGCCTAATAGTTTGAGCGAATTCCCACCCGTACGTCCCTATCAGCGATACAACGCAAAAAAAGACAAATTGCGCTATTTGTTCGCGATTGTACGGCCGATACTGGTGCCCGGCCGAAATGAACAATGGATGGCGTTAAACAAAACCAATGTATAGATTTATTATAGCAATAGCTAGTATGTTGCTGGTAAAGTGATATTTATACGCGATCCCAGTTAGAATTCATTAGGTTTTGTATTAATTCGTTTGTGCCGTGTGGTTCCCGGCACCTATTAATAAAAATAATAGGACCGCTCCATCTCGTTCCCATAGATGTCGTAAAAGGCGACTAAGGGATAGGGTTATTGACTTTGGGATTCTCCTTTTAGGCGATGGGCTAGCAACCTGTCGCTTTTTGAATCTCAATTCTATCCATAAAGCCAAACAGATGAACGTGGCCTATCAGTCTTTTCAAGACTGTTGGCTCTGTCTACCCCTCAAGGGATATAGACATGACTATATGTATCTATGTATTGTTTCAGTTTACCTTTATGGTTACACTAAATTGAGGCCGCTGCTACGTCGATTAAAATTGAAAAATCTCGTTTATTTACCATTCCCGTGGGAAATTCGGGTCACCCGTTTTATTCTGTATTCTGTTTCTATACTGGGGTAGGCAGAACATCATTCCCCATGCCACGATCCTTACATACTTCTTTCGCTTCACCCACATTCGTAACTCTCAACTTATATAGTAAGTACTTCAAATATGTTTTAAATTCAATATTTCCCACGCAACATCCAGAAAGCTCGACTGGCTGTGCATAGGGGCGTGTTGGTCCCGACATTAATGTGTGGGAGTGAAAGTTGGGTATGGCAAAAGAAGCACGAAAGCAGAATAAATGCAGTGGAAATGAGAGCGTTAAGGAGTATGATGGGTGTGAAATTGAGTGACCGGATAAGGAACAGCGTGATAAGGGAATGTTGTGATGTGAAAGAAGATGTTGTTACAGGAATAGAAAAGGGTATGTTAAGATGGTTCGGTCATGTGGAGAGGATGAATGAAAGCAGGTTGACTAAGCAGATATACAAGGGAATGGTCGGAGTGGGAAGACCTAGATGAACGTATCTTGATCAAATTAAGGAAGTCCTGGTAAAGGGTAAGGCAAAAGTACCCGAAACCGCCAAGCTTGCATGAAGAGAGTTATGAATGTGAATGAAGCGAAGTACATATGTATGTTCCCCACGCCTTCCACGATCCTTGCATACTTCCTTCGCTTCATCCACATTCAAGAACATTCAGTTTAGTTCATTATAAAACTTTTTATAAGTTTTAAATTCGAAGAGCAGTTTCAACTACACATTCGTACGAAAAGACACACAAGTTCTCCAAGTACATATATATGTACACGATCAAGTTTCGTATGTTTGTTTGTTGTGTGACTCGCAACGAGTGTTGACATGGCGCACGTAGTTTTCTGTTTGTATTGAAGTGTTGCCGTGTGGTTCCCGGTATGAATACAAAAAAAAAATAGAACCACTCCATCTCTTTCCCATGGATGTCGTAAAAGGCGCATAAGGGATAGGCTTAGAAACTTGGGATTATTTTTTTGGCATTGGGCTAGCAATTTGACGGCCTCTGTGGCGCAGCGGTAAGTATTACGCTTGTCTGTGACACCGGAGGTCCCGGGTTCGAATACTGGCCAGGGCATGATGAGAAAAGAACTTTTTCTGATTGGCCGGAGTCTTGGATGTTTATCTATATAAGTATTTATTATAAAATATAGTATCGTTGAGTTAGTATCTCGTAACACAAGTCTCGAACTTACTTCGAGGCTAACTCAATCAGGGTAATTTGTCCCGTATATATTTATTTATACATTTATATTTAATTTGCCACTATTTGAATCTCAATTCCATTAGAAAGCCAAACAGCTGGCTTGAATTTGGCCTTTCATTCTTCAAGACTCCGTCTATCCCGCAAGAAATATATATACGTGAGAAGTATATGTATGTAATGTTTCAAGTGTTTTTGATTCCATATCTAATGATTGAAATAAAAAATAAAAGCAAAAGATTATTTAAAACTAGCTGTGCCCGCGACTTCGTCCGCTTGGAATAGTTATTTTGGGCACCATTGAAGTCATCAAGGATGAATAATTTTCCCCGTTTTTTTCACATATTCCATTATTTCTGCGCTCCTTATACTTAGTTGCAGCGTGATGTTACATATATAGCCTATGGCCTTCCTCGATAAATGGTCTATTCCACGCAAAAAGAACTTTTCAAATAGAACCAGTAATTCCTTAGATTAGCGCGTTCAAACAAACAAACTCTTCAGCTTTATAATATTAGTATAGATAAAATGTTTTAGATCTGCAAAAGACATCGTATATCACCGCGCCCTCAGCTGTGTAACGTTAAAAATTTAAATTTAGTGGTGCAACTCAAAATGTTATTACGATTTTACAGTTTTCTTCGCGAGTTCGCATTCTGAAGCGGATGCATAAGTTATGTGCAGTGACAGCTAACGTTAACGGAAAATATCGCGTTTGGGAAAACAACCAAATTGGCTTTTCGGCCGACTAAAAACGTATATGCCGTGTGGTTCCCGGCACCAATACAAAAAAGAATAGGACCACTCCATCTCTTTTTCATGGATGTCGTAAAGGCGACTAAGGGATAGGCTTACAGACTTGGGATTCTTTTTTAAGCGATGGGCTAGCAATCTGTCACTATTTGAATCTTAATTCTATCATTAAGCCAAATAGCTTAATGTGGCCAATCATTTTTTCAAGACTATTGGCTCTGTCTGCGTAAAACGTAAAATATTTTTAATATTGGCATGATAATAACTTATGTAATAACTTAAGCCAGAAGGTTTTATAAGTAGAGACTAAATAGATTAACCGACTTGGAATTACATGGATCTCACAACTTTTTACGCTAGAAAGACATCTGCGAGACTTGGGTTTTTTTGCAGGATGTTTTTGATGGCATTTATACTTACTTGAATTGTCTTTATGATGGAACTGAAATTAAGAAGAGTGATAGCTTGCCAGCATTGCCTAAAAGAAGAATCCATAGTTATAACTTTAAAACAGCGTGGCTTTCAAACTTGTAAACTTTTGATTTATTAAATCCTCATTTTGAACTCATCAACCTTTTCATACGAGCTTGTTGATTTAAGGTTCTCACGACATGACCTTTCAGCAATAAAATTAATATATGAATGAAATTGTTCAGTGAATTACACGTATGTAACCAACATATGTTTGTGTGAAACATACGTCTTTCTGACGCGCCATTTAGCCATACCAGTTTGAGCAAGTTAAATTGGGAGCAGGTGTGGGATTCACAGCCTAACGCGGGGTCAAATCAGAATGTGTTTTTGAAATGTTAGCGACGGCTAACACTTACACAGTAGTACTTTTTATGCTACTGTTAGAATACTAGTTTTTTTTTCGCATGAACTGCGAAAATAGAAATAAAAAAAATTGCAAGTTTGCCTTGTACCTGAAATTGGATGATTCATTATGAAAAGCAATGTGTATTTGGCTTCAAAATTGAATCCCTGGAAGTAACCCGTATGTGTTGTTACAAAACTAAAGTATGGACAAAACAGTCAGCCAGTGGGTTTTAAATGGAGGAGAACCTTTTACGACTAAACTATAGTGATTTTATAATATGTGATTTCTCTTGATTGACGCCTCAAAATAAATAAATAAATATAATAATAATGTGTGTGGAGGGAAAGGTCGAAAAGGTAAGGCCTAGACGTATGTATCTTGATCAAATTAAGGGCGTCCTGGCAAAGGGTCAAGTCAAGAGTATCTGAAACCGAGCTTGCATGAAGAGAGTTAAGTATGCAAAGATCGTGGCAAGTGGAACGATGTAGTCTTTGCCTACCCCTCAGGGAAAGAGGCGTGATTTTATGTATGTATATAATAAACAGCTTTTCACAGGTGATCGCTCGATTATTTTCATGATAGATATATTAATTCGGTGTAAATGGTGTCGCACTAACAGCCATCCTCGCCTCAAGCTTAATGGCTCACATTCATTTCGTATACGTGTATGATATCCGCATGATTTGTAGCTCCGACCGCCGTTGCAAGGACTGCCAACGCGAATTTTAATGTTGCTTTTCAATATCTCGAAATAGGTACAGTCTTCCAGTTTTTTTGATTGCTGTCTCTGTTTACCCTGTAGGGGATTAAGACGTGATTTTATGTATGTAATAGACTGTTGGCCCTGTTTTCCTTATTTTATGTATGTAATATATACATACATACACACATACATAAAATCACGCCTCTTTCCCGGAGGGGTAGGCAGAGACTACCTTTTTGCCACGATCTCTGCATACTTCCTTCGCTTCATCCACATTCATAACTTTACCAGGACGTCCTTAATATATAACATACCTACTTAAAATAAGGAAAACAGGGCCAACAGTCTTAAAAAGACTGATAGACCACGTTCAGCTGTTCAGCTTAATGATGGAATAGAGATTCAAATAGTGACAGGTTGCCAGCCCATCGTCCAAAAGAAGAATCCCAAGTTTATAAGCATTATCCCTTAGTCGCCTTTAACGACATCCATGGGAACGAGATGGAGTGGTCCTATTATTTTTTTATTGGTGCCGGGAACCACACGGCACAAATATAGGTAAATAGGTACAGTCTTCCAGTTTTTTCGATTGCTGTCTCTTTTTTCCCCGTAAGGGATTAAGACGTGATTTTATGTATGTATTTTAGTTCAGTTGCCTGGAGATACATACATCATACTTAAAATAAGGAAAACAGGGCCAACTGTCTTGAAAAGACTGATAGGCCACGTTCAGCTGTTCGGCTTTATGATGGAACTAGCTTTCCGCCCGCGGCTTCGCCCACGTGTAATTCGGTTATATATAGCGCTTTTTAATGATCTCGACAGGGCTTTTTCTTCCACAGGCTGAAATCTTGTTACAACTGGAATTAAATATAGCCTGTGTTACCTAGTCCCGTTGTAACCTAGTCAGGATCTGATGATGGTATTCCAGGGAAATCAAGGGCAAACCTCAAATTTACAGGCAATTACGTTTTTGACAATTTCATAGATCTGTTTAAGTATTTGCGTCTGATAGTCATCATCCCATGTGAATGAGCTGATGATGGAAGGTACAACTCCTCAACGGTTAGGAGTTGAAAGAAAATTCTTACGAAGTTATACGTACATGTGAGGCTATTAGGTTGACCTGATAATAAAAAGTAAATCTCATTAACGTTAAGAATTTAGGTTAAAATGGATGCGGACAAATTTCGTAGCTGTTTGTATGGGTAGTGTTAACACAAAATAGGGATTTAAAGGCGTGATGTTATTAATGTTATGCATGTATGTACATAATTATGTATGTTATTATGTATGTTAAAGAGACGACTGAAAGTTGTCATACAAGTCTTTTTTTTTAAGGATGGGAAATCATCAAATGACCTCTCCCGCTCTGGGTGGAACGGAAGGGAGTGTCAGACTTTTACTGACTAAAACCCACCTCGTTCCTTCAGTTGCCCTTTGCGTTCCGGGGCCACGGTATCTCGTAAGAACTTTCCCGCAGCCCCGGCTCAGTTTATCCCGTTTCCCCCCCTTGGGGGTTGACATTTCAAAAATCCCTTCTTAGTGCTCACTTATGTTACTAATGGAACCTCTGTTCAAAATCTCAGACTCCTATACCGAGCGGTTTCGGCTGTGCGTTAATAAATCAGTCACCCAATCGCACCCCCTAAATCACGATTGGAGGGTAGTTTGAAAAAACTTATAATGTCAAACATATTTACTTGCCTATGTACGTGTTCATGCCAAGTTTCAAGTTTATAAACCCAAGGAATAAGATTTTTCATAGAAACGTTTTTACCCCTTTTCCCCCCCTTGGGGGTTGAATTTCCAAAAATCCTTTCTTAGTGCTCCCCTACATATCCCAAGGAACCTACATTCCAAATTTCAGCTGTCTACGACCAGTAGTTTCGACTGTGCGTTGTCTGTCAGTCAGTCACTCAGTAACGGAAGAGTTTTATATATATAGATTAAGATTCAAATAATGACAGGTTGCAAGCACATCGCCCAAGAAAAATCTATAGTTTGTGAGCCTTTCTTTGCTGTTATGGTGTGTTAAAACATCATGAGTATACTTACACATTCAGGCAACTGGATGTGCAACCATGACCAGCGACTTTGATCATGGATCCTGGATTGAGTGAGGCTTTAACA
This sequence comes from Amyelois transitella, assembly GCF_032362555.1. Taxonomy (NCBI): domain Eukaryota; kingdom Metazoa; phylum Arthropoda; class Insecta; order Lepidoptera; family Pyralidae; genus Amyelois; species Amyelois transitella. Next base: position 7,889,895 of record NC_083524.1, read on the forward strand.
CGAACCGATTCCTATCTGACCTCCGCAACCTTTGCAGTTGAAACTCAGTTAGTTAGTTAGTTATATTAAACCACCCATATCAGCCATTTTATAGTTAAAAAAGGTATTCTTCCGTTGTAATCTCACTGCGCAAACAAAGCGACATTACTCATAAAGCGATTATGATACAAAACAGGCTTAGCATTGTCCAAAGTCGGATCGCAAAAAGGGATGCAGTGAATCAGAGAACAATGACATAGATTTAGGTAGACCTCGTGATAGTGGTCTTGTTTATTTGGCACGCCAAAGCAAGTGTCGTCTTTTGGCGTAGCGCGTAGATATATCTTAGAGGGGCGAACTATATTGAACTAGCTGCTATCGCAAGGCAATTTCCTAAGAAGCCCAATGGGCCTACCTGAGCACCCTGAGTAACCTTGCAAAAAATTTTGCTCTTAAATCACCAGGTTCTCGGTTTATAGATATTTATTGACTCATAAAGAATACAATAATTCACTTATAATGAGTCTAAAACTAATTTATAAATAATTCGTAAAAATATTGACGCAAATAAACAATGTAGTTTTCGAAAAAGTTAAGTAATTTACAAAATTTTGGTGTAGATATAATTTTTAAGTCTTCCTTTAAACAAAGTCAAAGATTTTATGTTTTTTAAGTCCTTAGGTAAGTCATTAAACATTTTTGCTCCTTCATATAATATATCACTCTTTCCATATTTAGTTCTAGGTGTGGGTAATTTTATTTTATTTGTATTTCTTAAATGGTGTTTATATTTAGTTATCGTAAAAGTTATTTTTGTTTGAATTTTCTTTTCAAGAATTTTTTTTACAAGAATGCACATTTTATATTTATATAGTTGATTTAAATTGAAAATTTTGGTTTTTTTATAAAGAGTTACAGTATTCATTAAATAGTTAAAATTAAATAGTGTTTTTATTACCTTATTTTGGGACCTCTGGATCAAATTCATATTTGTCTTATTTGCACTACCCCAAATTTCAATTAGATATTCGAGGTGGGACCTTACTAAAGAATTATATAACATGTACTTAACCTTAAATGGGATGCAAGAACCAACTCTCCGCAAAACGCCACGCAAAGAAACTAGCTTTCCTCTAAGATGTTCGATATGAGGTATCCATGTGAGTTTATCATCAAGATGAAGTCCTAGATACTTTTCTTCGTTAGAGCGATGTAATTCTTCGCTATTTATAGTAAGACACGGGTAATGCGGTATTTTTTTATTTTTTGCAGCAAATATCATGTAGTTAGTCTTTTTTGTATTTATGGTTAATAAATTACATTGGCACCAATCGTGAAATTTGTCGAGGTCTGTTTGTGCTGTATGAATTAGCTCCAAAAAATCAAGTCCGAAATAAAATAAACATGTGTCGTCTGCATATAGAGTTATATCGCCTGTAAGCCCGATTGTAGTGATATTATTAATATATATTAAGAATAAAAGGGGTCCCAAAATAGATCCTTGTGGAATTCCACAAGTAATACTTTGTGGTTTACTCTGGTAGTCCCCTATTTTAACAATTTGATATCTGTCGGTTAGATACGATCGAAAGATTTCATAAGTCATACCTTTGATACCGAGATTTTCTAATTTGTTTAAGAGTAGTGTGTGGCTTATGGTATCAAAGGCTATTTTAAAATCTATAAAAATACCAAGCCAAACTTTTTATGGTCAATGTTTGTTTTGATTTGAGATATCAGGTCAATTGCCGCAGATAGTGTTGAGGATTTACTTCTGAAACCATATTGCTTTAAAGTTATAAAATTCAATTTTGACAGATGATTGTTAAGTCTACGGTATAGTGCTGTTTCAAATATTTTTGATAGAATAGGTAACACTGAAATCGGTCTATTATTGCTGGGGTCAGTTCTTTCACCCGACTTATAGACCGGAGTAACACGCGCTACTTTGAGAGAGTCAGGAAATATGCCAGTTGCTAGACATTTATTGATACAGTCTGTTAGATCTTGTGCGATAGAGTTAATGATTGATTTTAAAGATTTCATGTTAATCCCGTCAATACCAGCACTAGCGTCATTTTTTAAGTTTTTTACTATATCACATACTTCGTTCACGGTGCATGGTTCAAATTCAAACAGTTCAAATTTAGGTTTTGTATTTATATATGTTAAAGTATTGATATTATTGTTATGAAACCTATGAGGAATTTTATTTGCAAGTTGAGTACCTACAGAAGAAAAAAAGTCATTGAACAATTCGCAGATTTCAGTGCCATCTTTTACGCGGGTAGAATTTATTGTAAGAGTAGGTGGACTAGGAGGATCTTTGACTTTGTTTAAGGCAAGCGAATTTAACAAATTCCAAGTCTTTTTTGAATCAGTTATACACATTTTAAACTTATTATAGTAGTATTCATTTTTTGTTATTTGTATTAATTTTGTTACTTCATTCCTCAGTCTATCAAACTCTGCCTTCTTCTTTACATCAGATTTAAGTTGCTTCCATAGTAAATTCCTTCTCTTTGTCTCTTGAATAACGTCTTTTGTGATCCAATCTTCTCTGGGTAAGTTTAATATTTTAACCTTTTCTATCTTATTCTTGTTGATACTTTGTTTTATATGGTTTTCTAAAAGATCATACGAATGATCCTTGTTACAATAGTCTGCATCTTTAATCGAATCCTGGAGTCCTTTATAGTCGATGACCTGATAATTCATTTTTTCTTTGATGTTGTGTTGCTTTTTAAATATTTCTATCACTATCTGCTTATGATCAGACAAAGGTGTATCAATTATTGTTAACCTGTATGGATTTTCAGTTAAACTAGAGGAAACATGATCAATTATAGATTTCGTTTTTATACTATCAGTGTTTACTTCACGAGTAGAGTATTTAATATCGATGCAATTGAGAATTTTGTAGCCTGCTTCCTTTAGTACTCTCTTATAATCGATAGCATCTTTTTTATTGGCTAGCAAGTCTATGTTAAAGTCGCCTATTACTATTCCTCTTTTTCTGCTTTCCAAATGTAATGCAAAAGTATCCAAAAACTGATTTATATATTTTTTGTTTGGTTTATAGATTACACCAAAATTAAAGGCAAACCTATTGACATATATCCATAGATAATTAATTCCGTGCTCGTATAATTCAGTCGTTATTTCGTGTTTTAAGCTGTTATGTACATATATCGATACACCGCCTCCCTCTTTTCCTATTCTTATATTATAGTTATGGGTATAATTATCTAGACAGAATGAATTAGCCTCAATTTCATTTTGGATCCAAGTTTCTGTTAAAGCTATTATATGTACTGTTTCATTCAATGATTTAAGTATTGTTTGTAGTTCTTCAAACCTGCCAGCCTTTCGAATACTTTTAAGATTTGCATATAAAAATTTAAGAGATTTGTCATCCAAAAATACGTTATCATAGGTATACGTAATGTTGTGACTTTTATCAGGTAAGATGATGTTTTGTTTACTTAGTTTTTTGACTGAGACTTGATGATCTTCGGAATCCCTTTAATATATTTAATGATTAAATTTGACTCGCCAGCTTTTTCACGATCTGACAACTCGTTCTTGAGACGTTTAAGATACAATTTTTGACTGGGTGTCTGGTCAGAAAATAGGCGTACATTATCGCTCAACTTGGACCTATTACGTAGTAGTATGCGAACAGGGTCGGGAGTGGTAAAACATAATTTTATAAGCCGGCCGTTCGCATGCCCCTCCGGCTTGTATTTTCCCAAACGTATGAGTTTCACGGGATTCGGGCAATCCTTATAAATAGTTATTAATTTATTCATTGTAATATCCAAGTCATGCTTTTGTCTTGCTAGGCGATCTTTGTTATTTATTTCCGGGATACCCTCAAGTATGACATTTTTTAAACGTTCGCATCTGTCTTGTAATTCAAGAAGTAGGCCCTGGTCACAAGCGACTGGCGATTTTGTAGATTGAGAACATGACTGTTCGTTGTTGTCTATTTGACTATTATAGAAATCACTTTTTTTCATCACCAGTAATTCTTGTTCAAGAATTTCAATTTTTTTATTTGTCTCGCAACTTTCAGTTTTTAATGTAGACACTTCTTCGCTTAAATTAATGTAATTTTGTGACAAAATATTTGTTGTTACTCGGAGGTTCTTAATTTCTTCTTTTATTTCCTGTAAATCCTGCCTAATTTGAGAGGCATTTTCCTTCTGCGACTTCGAGAATTCATTTAAAAAAGACATAAACTCAGCTCGGATTGAATTTAAATCTTGTCTATAATTTGAGTCTTCATCGGGTTGTTTTCTTTTTCTTTGAGTTATGAATAAATCTTCCCGGGATGGGTCCGTATCAGTATGTGACAACGAGCGTAAGTCAGGCTGCGATCCTCCTCCGCTTCCGCTTGTGCCTAAGCCCCGCGGTGAATGATGCACACTCATGCTAACCGTTTATCAGTCAGTCGACGCGTGATTATTCTCTCTAGTGCGCATGCGCAGGCGCTGCTCGCTGCGGCGACGTAGGAGCATGCAAATGTATAGTTATCTTGCTCACCCGAACGGCTGTTGTTGATTCCAGGCTTGTAGTGTAATAAGTGCAGATTATCGAGGCGTGGGAAAAGCAAATGTAATACGCAATTGATAAGTTTCACTTTGACTTTTAGCAATAATTTCAATTTCGAAAAAATAATTATCACAAGTGTGTGCACGTCTACACCGCTTGACTGCGTCTTCCGAAGACTCGGTTCTCACATATACAACTTACAAACGATAGTGTATTAGTTGCACGCAGAGGTGTACCTTATATCTGCATACTGTTTAAGTCACGATCTATGTTTAGAATTTCGGTATGGAAGTGTGGCTTAGTATTGTACTAGCTCAATCAAATTTATATATAAAAAGTGACAAATAAAACTTTTCTCGATATTGTCATCGTAAGAGTCCTATTGACTTCTCAGCACAACAACCAGAGACTGTCGAAGAATCTAGTCACACTTGCTTTTTATAAAAATAGATATGCTGGCGGTATCTAGCAAGATCTATGTCTGTGTCAGAAAACAATGGTTTAGTTTGGGCTTCTTGGACTCTATTCGGATTTCAAAATTCTAATGTTGTTTGTCTGTGTATCTGATACACGTTTTCGCTTAGGCTTTGTTCGTGGGGAAATTCACGAGTAAGCTGTTACTCGAGTCGAGTCGCTTTTGTGGAAAATGTTTATGATATACACACATACTTATGTGTATATAGACACGTCTATATCCCATGCGAGGTAGACAAAGCCAACAGTCTTGAAAAGTCTGAATGGACACGTTCAGCTATTTGGCTTAATGATAGAATTGAGATTCAAATAGTGACATCCATGGGAACGAGATGAAGAGGTCCTATTTTTTTTTGTATTGGTGCCGGTACCACACGGCAGCCGGGAACCACACGGCAGCGAAACGGCACGAAACGAGATAAAATAAAGGTATTATCTATAAGTATTATATTGCCGTGTGGTTCCCGGCACCAATACAAAAAAGAATAGGACCACTCCATCTCTTTCCCATGGATGTCGTAAAAGGCGACTAAGGGATAGGCTTACAAACTTGGGATTCTTTTTTAGGCGATGGGCTAGCAACCTGTCACACTGTCTACCCCGCAAGGGATCTATATCCCTTGCGGGGTAGACAGAGTGACACGTCTATACGTGACCATATGTATGTATTATCTATAAGAAGTATAATGCAATGCGAAAGTCTAAAATCTGTTTATTCTTCAACTTTCCAACATTTTCCGTACAACTTCGCTCTGTTCTTACAAATGGTCAGTCGAAGAATTGAACAACACACAAACTCTTTTTACAAACAATAGCACTACAAGTATGAGAGCAAAATACTGAAAACAATCATGAACAAATATAAGTTTTACGGGCAAGAAGCCATTAGTGGGCGGAGACAATGGAGTGGCTAAGAAAGTTTGTCTATGGACGCTGAGTTTTTAACCCCCACGAGAAAAGAATGCCGTCATACGGTGAGGTACAAAAAGATGCAGTGTGTGGCGATATCTATACGCCAAAGTTACAAAAAAAAAAATAGAATGACGCGACGCTATCAGTCATATTAACAGCGAAAAACCTAAATCGCGCAAGCAAAGATTTCACGGATTGGAACAATATATACAACCTCCGACCAGTGGTGACCCCAACGTCATTTGGAAGTAACCTTCTCCATCATCATCAACTCCAATCCTCAGCATCACTCCTCACTCTGCAAGCAGTCTCACAGCAAGCCAGCAACAAGTGAATCAGAGAACAATAACATAGATTTAGGTGTAGACCTCGCGATAGAGGTCTTCTTTATTTTTCTCGTCAAGAAATTTGCTAAGAAAGTGTGTCTATGGACGTGGGTTTTTAACCCCTAACGATAAAAGTATAAGGTTTTTTAATCTCCAAAAAGGACTGTATCGTATTATTCTTCCAACGATACCATTAATTTATTCAACCCTAAAATTCTACTTAGTATGACAGCATTCTATTGAGATCAGAAAAACAATACCCCTATATCACTAAACTGAACGATAGAAAAATATATACCCGCTTCTCCAAACGACAGGAGTTTCAATAGTAGATATCTGAAAAACCCTCTAAATCAATCGAAATACAAAATATAAATCGCTCACAAAACAATGCAAAAAGATTTTATCTTTCGGCCATCTTGTTAAGGCATCGAGGTTGCATGAAGAGACTTATGAATGCGGATGTAGCGACAGAAGTAAGCAGAGATTGTGGCAAGTTGAAAAATTCAGACTATGCCTACCCCGCAAAAAGTGTGATTTTATTTATATTGGTATGTTTGCATCTTATTGAGGTTAGTCCGGAAAAGAGGACTTTGACGCTAGTGTATACTTTTCTTTTTATAACGAAATTAACTTTCAAATTAAAAAATAATCTTCTCATCGTCTCGCTAACTAAGTTATTGCTCAACACCAGATTCTTATCACACTGCAAAATTGAGATATAACTCCATTACTTCGGCTCCTGGAGGCTCTAAACCCTTTATCGCGCGTATTGATTAACTTACCTACCTAACTTGCCCAAGTTATAGTCATAGATTAATGACAGTACAGAAGAATATCAGTTCTTTAAATACCGCATCACTATAGCTACATATTGATTCAGATATATTGATAAAGTCCCCCTATTTTTTCTTTATGTATATATGCGTCAATCTCAGAAAGATGTGGACGGATTTTGTTCCTGTTTAAAATGTTGGAAAGAGTCCGTCCGTCGTCTGTATCCGCCTTTCAAAACTGTTGGCTCTGTCTGCCCCGGAAGGAATATAGACGTGCTTATATGTTTGTGATTAGCACCTTATCGATTTGACAACAGATATAGATGGTATACATCTGTTCTGTCTTTATTTTACACACGGGTAAGTTAGCGGAGGTAATTACCGGGGAAGAGACGCACAATTCGTAACATAATTACGTCTGTGACAATATTGTACGTAGGTGACAATATAATGCCGGGACTTAGAGTTTTGAAATGTAATATGTTAAGAGAAAGGCGTCGGAAGACGAAGGGGTAATGTTTAATTTGTTCGAGATTCGAGAACATTTTCGGATTATTTGAAATGATAAATGGAATTTATCGTAGAATTTTGATATGACCTTGCCGTGATACATCACAGTATGTGTCACGTTCCAACAAAGCTCAATGTGTTCGTACTATACATCCCAGTGCATAACGTTTTTGTGTTTTACCACTAATTATGACGAAATTTTATCTATAGTGACTTTTCTTGTATTTTCAGGTATAAATTAACTTCTAATATTAATATAACAGTCATTGTTAAATATTCTAAATGAAATGGAATTAATATTGGAAAGAGAAGGTGCCGTGTGGTTCCCGGCATCAATAAAAAAAAATAGGACCACTCCATCTCTTTCCCATGGATGTCGCAGAAGGCGATTAAGGGATAGGCTTATAAACATGGGATTCTTCTTTTAGGCGATGGGCTAGCATCCTGTAAAATTTAAATCCCAATTCAATCATTAAGCCAAAAAGCTGAACGTGGTCGTCGTCTTGAAAAGACTGTTGGAGTTGGAGAGTTTGTTTGTTTGTTTGAACGCGCTTATCTCAGAAACTAATGGTTCGAATTAAAAAATTCTTTTTTCTTTTTGTTGAACAGACCTTTTATCGAGGAAAGCTTTAGGCTGTATAACATCACGCTGCAACTATTAGGAGCAAAGAAAAAATGGAAAATGTGAAAAAAAAATTGGAAAAAATTATTCATCCTTGAGCGCTTCAATGATGCCCAAAATAACTACTCCACGCGGACGAAGTCGCGGGCACAGCTAGTCTACGATATGTACATAAATATGATAATTTTAATATTAATTTTCTGGCCACAATGGCCGAAACCGCCAACAAAAAACCGTTGGAAACTCTAATGGAGTTTGAATAGACGTCGATAATAGGTAATTAATCATTCCCCGATGATTGATCATCGTGAGAAATAAACAACGCTAAGAATACCCTGGCCGTAGATTAAAAACGATACGATGTGAATGGGGAGGGTTTGAAATTTATTTAATGTTTCTAAGTATGGTAGGCCGTGTGGTTCCCAGCACCAATAAAGACGTGTTTAGCTGTATAGTTTAATGATGGAATTTTAATTATAGTAGTGATAAATTTTTAGCTTGTCACCTAAAAAGAAGAATCCGAAGTTTATACAAAGCTTTTAGACATTCGCGACGAACAATCTCTTCAATTATCCTTCTCGCAACCATTTCGAGAAATCCTCTTTTAGTGCACGTTTGGACCACATCATGAACCTATATTTAAAGTTTTAAATCAGTAGACTCAGAGGTTTGGTACATACATACATATAATCACGTGGGTATCATCATCATACATCATCTTGCAGGGTAGACAGAGCCGACGACAGTCTTAAAAAGACTAACAGGTTGCTAGCCTGTCGCCTAAAGGAAGAATCCCAAGCTTAAGCCTATCGCTTATCTTTTTTTTATTGGTACTGGGAACCACACGGCACGGAGGTTTGGCCTAGCTGACAATGATATTGGACTGACTATAACACCAACCTTTTAGTCTTACAAAACAAAAACATCTTAAAAAAATAATTTCACATAAATTCTGTAAATTAAATTCTGTATTCATTGTCAAAAAATAAAGGAAGAAAGTGTTCTGAAGAAATAGAATCTAAAAATACTGAAATGAGCTATAACAAATTCGGTGGTATAGCCTTAAGCCTCTTTCGTTTACTTTTTACAATGTTTTCTATAAAAAGTACCTTTTACTGGATTGGTTTGGAGTGTAAAGCTGGCTGCTCACTGCGCGACATTTTATGAGTCGCGTCGCAACGGATCGTATTGTGTGAGAGCACGAGCCATAGACGTCACTTGTTCTTACCAGCGCGACACGATTCTTAACGGCAAATGAATAAATAAATAAATATATACGGGACAAATTACACTGATTGAGTTAGCCTCGAAGTAAGTTCGAGACTTGTGTTACGAGATACTAACTCAACGATACTATGTTTTATAATAAATACTTATATAGATAAACATCCAAGACCCAGGCCAATCAGGAAAAGTTCTTTTCTCATCACGCCCTGACCGGGATTCGAACCCGGGACCTCCCGTGTCACAGACAAGCGTGCTTACCGCTGCGCCACAGAGGCCGTCTGATGATATGAATGATGAATGTATGAATGAAAATTCATTATTATTGGGATCAGCCCAAGTCGCGTTGAGCCACGACCTGACACGGCGCGTCGCGTACGAGTGCGACTCATTATGCGCCATCGCGCCGTGAGTATCCCAGCTTTAGAATTCGGCTTTGTTAAAAAAAGGTACCAATTTTGTAGGGTTCCTTCGCAAAATGGCTGGAAAGTGTATTGTACTTTCTTGTTGACAATAGTAAGGGAAATTGTTCATTCTATGTTTGTTTGCCGTTTCGGATTTAAGTTGATTCGAATTGGGACCTAAAAAGGTTACGTTTTATTGAAATACCATCGAGTGAACGAGTTTTTTTAGTTAGTAAATCAGGTGTTATAGTTACCAAGCTAAATAGCTACACAATACAATGAGCTTCTTTAAAATCCATTCAGTAGATTAGCGTGTACAAAAACAGCTGCTAAATAACACCCAATATTATTTAAAATCTTTCTCATGGCTTTAGTCCCGGTTGCATCGTCGCATTTTTACAAAATTATAAGACACAGTTATATTTCCTCTTCATTTTGATATTTTTATTTATTTGTTTGCATTAATGATGTACACAAATAAACCCAGACAGACAGTTGTGACGTCATGCCACCGTGATCTCCCCTACGCCCCTTTTCACCGCCCGGGGACCCTACCTACATAGGTGCGCGTGCGCCCCTGATTTCCCCTTTGGTCTTCTTCAGAGCTGACTAATTTAAGTAGCTCGCTATCCTCTAGTGGATTCTTGCTGGATCTCGCGTCTATAGCTAAACCAACGCACTCTTACTTGCGATGATTTACTTAAATTCTCACAGTGAGAAATAATTATTATTCTAATTTCCATGGATCCTACATACAAATGATCACGCCTCTTCCTCAGCGGGGTAGGTGGTGACAACATCTTTCTTCTTTTTCTATATTCATCAATATTTTCACGTAAGCTCGTCGGTCTTGACCTGTTTTTCTCTCAGAACTTTACCTACCGATTTGATCCAAAGACAAGGCTTTCCCGTTCCATCGCTTCCATTATCTATGAATCAAAATATTGAATCCCTATTTTCGATGTGGATAAAAGATATTAAAATAAAATTCCTTATAGAAATTATTAAAAGCTTTCCTCAATATTTATAAAAGGTTACATCACTCCGGACCTCATAATCGAAACTCGATAAGTCTCTAAAATACATGCGAGCTATTCACGGTACCCGAAACCCAGTCTTATTTACCGAAAGGCGGTTTCTTCAAGCCATTGTGTACGTACTTGCCCTGGATAGAAACATTTCCTCAGACCCTTTAGCGTAACCGACCTTATCTGGGTGCACGGTAGTGTCGCAGCCAAGTTTTGGGTAATTTGTTTATGGAAAAACTTTTGTCTTGGTTCGAGCTTTGAAAAACGTTAAGGTGAAATTCATAGATAATGAACTACCTAGATCGATTAAATTCAGCAATAAGTATAGTATTTTACTTTTGTGAAAAACATATCTTTAACATTAAAATAAGTATGTTAGTAAATTGCACAAGTCATGTATAAAACGAAGAATAATACGTTTGGTTTTAAAACATTAAGATTTGAATGAAGAACATATCAAACACAGCTCCTATTTCTTAAGAGAAGAAAGTGTCAAATTATAAAAAAAAATTACCGCAAACAAATATAAGAAAGATAATGTTTTAATTAAGTTATCATGACTCTTCACAATGAATCGTATTCTGTGAACCACGACGCGATACTATTGAAATCTTTGTCGATCAAAATGATTGACGATCTTCATTCAAGACTTTGCGCTTATTTTACATTGAAACGATTTCGATCGGATACTATCTTCACGCTTCAAGTAAACGAATAGCCTATTTTTGATGAGCAATTTATTTCAGCACCAAATGAATTTACACCCTTCCCTTTAAGAATAAGACTTATTTTTCTTTGTTACAGATTTGTGTCTGTACGCTACATGTCGCTGTGATGGTGACAAATTGGGCAAACCCGAGAATGACAAATTTTGTTGCGTGTCCTTGCATCATTAACCAAGATTTAGTTTCTTTGCATTTCTTGACCTAAAAAATGTTTTTCTCGCCGCCCTGTTTATGTTTTAGAACGCAACAGAAATTAATATTTTTACACGTGTTTTAAGATTTTAATGTATATTTTACTTAGGGATTCTTAGATATATTAACATGTAACTTACTGGCCACATAGAATAAAAAAAGTAATTATTTAAGAGACGAAGAAATGCGATTGTCTTATGTTTTTTGTTCACAATGACTTAAGACGCAAAAGAACTAATGCTTTTTTTATGTGTATAGTTTTATTGTTTTAAAATACGAGTAACTGGTATTTAATTTTTATATCTAGGCCTAAATTTACTGGTATATACAATTCGAATGCGTTGGTTTTTCGTGTAGAATCGGTGGCTAACCCGATCACTCTATAGCATTAGTTTGTAAGGACAGGGGTCAGGTTGTAATGTCTTTGTTATCATCTTAGAAAGAGATAGTCTCTGCCTACCCCTCCGAGAAAGAGGCGTGATTTTATGTATGTATGTAGAAGAAAGAAAAGCTTTATTAAAAGATAATTTGATTAAATCAAGGACGTTCTGGTGAAGTTGTATCCTCATTTGTTTGAGGGTTTGCGCCCAGGGTCCACTAGTTATCACCATCCTTTGGCTAAGTGAGATTATTAATCATTAAACCACTCCCCTCTGATATTCGCCACCAAATGCATCAAAATGTAACATAATAATCCCAGAACATACGAGTAGATAGTACCTATAGAATTGATCGTGGCCTTTCAGTCTTTCCAAGGCTTTTGCCTACCCCGCATGGGATATAGACGTGACTATACTTACGTATGCACAATAATACCCAATTCGAGCGTTCGGCCAAAAATACTCGTAACTACAAAACGAAAGATATTGCGAACAGCTTAAGTCGTGGGAGAGCCGAAAAAGCAATCCAAGTTTAGTTTGACGAACTCGAACAAATAGATTTCTATCGCCTTAAGCCCCCACCCTTGAAGTTTTCGACTTCAATATGCGTACACCCCAAACGTGAAGATTGCTGTCGATGTCCGTGGAGATATGATATGTCGAAAACTGTTTTTGTCAAAATCAAAATATACGGGATCTACAAACGTGTGGTTCCCGGCACCAATACAAATTAGAATAGGACCACTCCATCTCTTTCCTATGGATGCCGTAAAAGGCGATTAAGGGATAGGCTTACAAATTTGAGATTCTTTTTTAGGCGATGGGTTAGCAACCTATTTTAATCTCAATTCTAGCATCAAGCCAAATAGCTGAACGTGGCCATTCAGTCTTTTCAAGACTGTTGGCTCTGTCTACCCCGCAAGGGATATAGGCATGACCATATGTACATATGTTTGTATGGGATTTACATTTGCATCTCTTTTCCACGGATGTTGTAAAATGCGACTAAGGGAATAGGCATATATTCTTCTAGAGGAAGCTTCCATGTTGATCTTGCAGCGAAGAACAAACATAGTATGTGTCAACGCACACAGCTCCTTCTCCCCTGCAAATATGGAACTCAATCAAGAACAAAGGCTTACCAACTTCGGATTCTTCTTTGGGGCTAAGCTAGCAACCTGTCACTGTTTGAATCTCAATTCCATCATTTGGCCTTACAGCTGAACGTGGCCTTTCAGTCTTTTTGACACTGATAGCTCTATTATCAGGGAGAAAGTGTATAAACCTGACTCACCCAATCCAGGATCCATGGTCAAAGGCATACCCCGGGCTTCTCTCTAGAGAGGTAAAGATGTGGTTCCCGGCACTATTACAAAAAAGAATAGGACCACTCCATCTCTTTCCCATGGATGTCGTAAAAGGCGACTAAGGGATAGGCTTATAAACTTAGGATTCCTCTTTTAGGCGATGGGCTAGCAACCTGTCACTATTTGAATCTCGGTTCTATCATTAAGCCAAATAGCTGAACGTGGCCATTCAGTCTTTTCAAGACTGTTGGCTCTGTCTACCCCGCAAGGGATATAGACGTGATCATATGTATGTATATATGTAAGGTAAAGATGCTACCGGGACTTAAGACTTATCAGGGATAAAAACGTGATTAAATGTATTTAAGTATCCCCTACAACTTACATCTCAATAAAAATCCTAACATCAATATTTCCTCTATCAAATTATACCGTAGCAATAAATCCGCAGTCTCTTGAGAGCGAAAACATTGCTCAATTATTCCCAAAAGGTCGGCAATTCACTTAAAACAAGCAGTTTTTCCTCACAAAAGAAACGGAAATATCGTCCAAAGATCCAGGGAAGGTCATGATTTATTCCCGGCGCAGAATTTATCTTTCCTTCAAAGGTTCTGTGGTCCGTTAACGTGGTTTTAAGAGGGGATTAAAAAAACCTGAGATAATATTACCATTGGGATTATACATGTCTGAGTTCGTGATCCTTTTTCTTTTATTTCGATATAATTAGTGGTTCCCTGGGGAAAACCAGGGTCTCCTCATTATATAACTGCCAATATACAGGGTGTTTGGTAAAATGCTGTTCATAATAGGGACATAGTATTGACGGCCTCTGTGGCGCAGCGGTAGTACGCTTGTCTGTGACATCGGAGGTCCCGGATTCGAATCCCCGGCCAGGGCATGATGCGAAAAGAACTTTTTCTGATTGGCCGGGGTCTTGGATGTTTATCTATATAAGTATTTATTATAAAATATAGTATCGTTGAGTTAGTATCTCGTAACACAAGTCTCGAACTTACTTCGAAGCTAACTCAATCAGTGTAATTTGTCCCGTGTATATTTATATTTATTTATTTATGAACACACTTAACTTTATAAAAATATAAAACCAACAACTAGCCTTTTACGCCATACATAAGAAAGATATAGAGTGGTCCTATTCTTTTTCTATAACTGCCGGGAACCACACGGTTTCATGGTTAAAATTAACATCAATAGCGTGATCAAACCAGACCTTAGTTCACTAACTAGACTCTGACTAAACTAAAACGTTGCATCACAGACACTAAGCAATTTCAGGTGCAACGGAGTTAGACTGTTTAGCATACCTAGACTGCTAAACGTATGCAGGGATTCCAAAAGTTGTGGCCTACATTGAACGCAGGTGCTAAACAATTTATATAAGTAACTTAGTCAGTTTGAATTAAAATTAATTAAAATGTATTTGCTTTGGTTTTATATTGTCTGCCGTGTGGTTTCCGGCACTTTTGAATAGGACCACTCAATGTCTTTCCCATGGATGTCGTAGAAGGCGATTAAGGGATAAGTTAATAAAGTTGGGATTCCTCGTGAAGGCTATTGGCTAGTAACTTGCCACTATTCGAATCTCAATTCCATCATAAATCCATAAAGCTGAATGTGGCCTATCAGTCTTTTCAATACTGTTGGCTATGTCTACCCCGCAAGGGATAAAGACGTCACTATATGTATGTATCCTTTTTACGGCAAGTCGGTCAATTTCATCTGTTGGTTTATAATGATAGGTCGCAGGTGAGCGAATAGTTTACAAAATTTATGTAGATTTCCCTGAAAAGGGTTGACGGTTGTGGCTGTAGGAAAACTTGAATTAGAATTAGAATTAGAGGTAAAAACATGTCAAGCCATGTTATTTAATGTGTAAATGAATAGGTACTACCCATACATTGACGTAATTTGGTACGGGAACGAACATTATGACACGAGAATTTTACGAGTATATATGCACTACTCACTCCGTCTCTTTCCCATAAATGTCGTAAAAGGCGACTGAGGGAGAGATCTATAACCTTGGGATTCTACTTGCAACCTGTCACCTACCCCAATTCTATTAGTAATTCAAACAGCTGAACGTGGCCTATCATTATTTTCAAGACTGTTCGCTCTACCCCACAAGGGATATAGACAAGATTATATGTAAGTAAGTATGTAAAACCTTTGAAAACTGTGCACTTTTAGTCAAAAGCTCATCCCTATCATAACTCCTAGCCATCGCTTGAGCTTTTAAACTGTCAGGCCGGAGCAAAATAAAATTGTCGGAGCACGAGCGCTCCAACTCTTAACACTATTTAAAAGCTTATGAGCTTATTACGATTCTTATTCGCGAGCATATTTTCAACTTTTTCAAAATTGTAACTGTATGGAATGTAAACCGTGTTTTTTATGCCGAGAACGTTTTGTGAGAAGAGTCTTTTATGAAGTCGTGGTAGGTAACTAAGGCAAAAAAAATTAAAGCGAAGTAACAAATTTATCAACTTATGAAACGAGACAATTTCGGGCGCTTAAGAATAGAATTGCAATCTATAGCTTTACCATGGATGTCGTAAACAGCGACTAGTGGATAGGCTTATAATTTGGGATTCCTCTTGTAGGCGATTGGTCTGATGGATGGCAACCTGTCACTATTTGAATCTCAATTCTAACATTAAGCCATAAAGCTGAGTGTGGCCTTCCAGTCTTTCGAAGACTGTTGTTGACTCTGTCTACCTCGCTAGCGATATAGACGTGATTATATGTATGTCATGAAACAAATGTTGTAGTTTAGAATGTGAGTCTTGCGAGTTTATTGAAGTTTTACAGATTAACCATGTATATTTTGTACGCTAGAAATAAAGGCTATAATACACTTCCAAGCAAAACCGCGGGTGAAATCTAGTACAAAAAATATTATGATTACTGCTTTTTGTTTACGCAATTAAGTCTACAGTAAAATATTTCGTAGCACCTCTGCAACGAAGTTGTAGCGATTTCGTAGCACATCTACGTCTGACATTCTACGAAATGCTACGTAATTATGGACCGATTTTGATTTTCTTTCTCTTTGTAAAGTACATTTTTCGGGTAGTTTAATATAGCTATTTTATACAGATCGATCCAAGATGGCCGTCACATTATAAGATTATATTGTCACCACAATACGGCTATCAAATTCTGTAAAGAGCTTGCCCAAAAATGTCGGATTACATTATTTTGTCACGGCAATACAGCTTATGAGTTACAAGTTAAAAATGCTGGATATGGTAGCAGTATACTATATACTACTTAAATGTACTAAATAGTCTGAGGCGGACACATATAATCACGTCTAAATCCCTTGCGGGGTAGACAAAGCCAACAGTCTGGAAAAGACTGATAGGCCACGTTCAGCTGTTTGGGTTAATGATAGAATTTAGGTTCAAATAGTGACAGGTTGCTAGCCCATCGCCTTAAAGAAGAATCCCAAGTTTATAAGCCTACCCCTTAGTCGCCTTTTACGACATCCATGGGAGAGAGGCGGACATCTTAAATAAAATACCCTCGCCTGGCTCCCTCTTACTATTTTACAGACAGATCTTTTTTAAAAATTCTCAAGCGGCAACCTTGATGGTTCAAGTTTCATAATAAGGCTACGATAAAGTTTAAGCACTCTAAAAATAGACTAAACTCTAAAGTTATTTTATCGCTCTTTAGTCAAAGTCTACGTATGAGGGTAGTGTTACAACTTCCAAGTTTTAAATCTCTTCTAAGCAGCTAAGTTGTTAGTCTGTGTCACTTAATCTCTTGAACTATGTTGGTAATGAAGTTGCCCTTTTCAGTTTGATAAAGAATTTTTAATTTGAAGTCTCGGATTTATTACCTTGGTAGACTAAATCTTAATTATATACATAAAATCAATAACCGTATGCCGTGTGGTTCCCGGCACCAATAAAAAAAAAGAATACGATCAATCCATCTCGTTCCCATGGATGTCGTAAAAGACGATTAAACGATAGGCTTATTTAGTTTGGATTCTTCTTTTAGGCGATGGGCTAGTAACCTGTCACTATTTGAATCTCAATTCTTTCATTAAGCCAAACAGCTGAGCGTAGCCCAATCAGTCTTTCCCCAGATTGTTGGCTCTGTCTACCCCCCAAGGGATATAGACGTGATTATATGTATAAATGTATGTGAATTCAATTTTGCAAATAAATCTAATCTCCTTCAAGTTATTACTTCGTTCATTAAGTGTGTTCAGACATTAATCTAATTTGTGTCCATGCCCGTCCTGATACTATGACTTCATTAAGAGCCAAGCTGTAGAGTATTTGGATAGATATATGGACTTATACATCCTAGGAAGTATATTACCGTGTGGTTTCCGACACTATCTTCGAAGTTATGAACATTAAATTGAATACTAACCGATGCTTTTAGGGATCGATCCAATACGGCTAGGTTTACATGCAAAAGTTGCGGAGATCAGATGGGAGTTGTTTTGTGTAATAACCTGACTCACCCAATCCAGGATTCATGGTCAAAGGCACACCCCGGGCTCCTCTCCAGAGTGGTGATGATGCAACTGGGACTAAAGCCAGGAGGAAGAAGAGTGGCCTATGATTTCAAGCGATTTTCCAGTTTTGCTTTAATTAATTTTTTTCTAAACAAATCTCTTTTTTCTTCTTTTAAACGATTTACTAACAACCTGTCACTATTTTAATCTCAATTCTATCATCAAGCCAAAAAGGGGAACGTGGCCTATCAGTCTTTTCAAGACTGTTGGCTCTGTCTACCCCGCAAGGGGTAAAGAGGTGACTATATGTATGACTATATGACGTATGTATGTATGTACCTACTCTTTTAGGACAAAACGATAATATTTAGACACCTACCTTTAAGACTTACCTACCTCGATTATCTATTATTATCATTATTATAATCTAATGTGTTTCTTAAATTATTTCAATTTAATTCACGAACATGGAATTTTTTTCGATAATTTGATAACCATTTTGTTTGATAACCATAGGTAACCAGTTACGAAACTGGAATTGATTTGTCGTTTTTGTAACCATGTTTCGCACAATATCTAATCACAGAACTGTATTTTCCACCATTCGCTACTCGTCGCACTCAATTTGAGTGCAGTCGGTTCACGCAATAAATAGCAATGAAACAGGCACTGCCTTTGCTTGAAAATCTATGCAAATTGTACATTTGTCGCCTGTTCTCAACGTTATTGCCACTAATACATATAATCACCCTTGCGGGGTAGACAGAGCCAACAGTCTTGTAAAGTCTGATAGGCCACGTTCAGCTATTTGGCTTTAAGATAGCATTGAGATTCTAATAGTGACGGGTTTCCGCCACTTATTGCCACTAATGTTGTTATAACTAACCACTGGTTAAATATTCTGATGTGGATACAAAATATGGTTTTGTCATGATTGGAAAAGAAGAAATAAAGACTATCCTACTAATGCGAAAGTTTCTGAGTATGTCAGGATGTCAGTATGGATGTTTGTTACTATTTCACGCAAAAACTACTGAACCGATTACGATGAAATTTGGTATGAAAGTAGCTAAAGACCCAGAATAACATATAGGCTACTGTTAATTCCGGAGTTCCCGCGGGATTGATTCCACGCGGACGAAGTCGCGGGCGGCCTGTTGTATTTATATATGTACTAGCTTTTTGAGAATTCATCGCCACATAAGAAGCATCTGTGCAAAATACCTGTTAGTAAAAACTAGTAAAGAATACTCGTATGGACGTGATATGAGTGTTTTCTTTTTGGATTTTATACAGACTTTGGAGTATATTTATCGCACATTTTAGTGCGAAAAAATTCCTGACACTCCAGATGTAATTTCCAGCTATTTGTATAAACGCGCAAAATATTTTATATTTTCATTTCATTCACGCCGTTTATTAAAAACGAACCTACCACCTGCTTCCATTGACTGTTGAAGTTAAATTTTGTTGAAAGGAACTCAAAAGCCTGCATTTAGCGCTAAAGAAATTCGTTAATGAAACAAAAACTGGCTAGATGTAAATTGAGTCTGCAGTTTTGGCCGAGTTTAAATTACACTCATTTGGAGTTTAAATCCAGAATTCCTGGTGGAATAAAAACTTAAATGAAAGTCAACGTGTTCAGCATTGTAGCAGGTGAGACATACTCTGTTTGGGTGAAGTTATGAGCTGTGAAAGTATCGGTTATACATACATAAATTAAAATCATGCCTCTTTACCGGAGGATTAGGCAGAGACTACCTCCACTTGTCACGATCTCTGCGTACTTCTTTCGCTTCTTCCACATTCATAACTCTCTTCATGCAAGCTACTCTTATGCAGGGTATTCTTGACCTGACCCTTTACCAGGACGTCCTAAATTTGATCAAGATACGTTCGATCGGTTATTGAAGCAATTTTCGATTTTAATTTAACATTTAGTAAATCAAATCTTGTTGCAATTTTGTAAGTTCCAAGTTTGTTTCTTCGAAAAAGAATACTCACGTCTTCAATTCATGTCTTTATTCCTTGTGGGGTAGACAAAGTCAAAGTCTCAAATAGACTTGGAACCTTTTTTTAGCTAGACGACTTAAGGAAAGTATATACTCAAGGTTGCTAACTCATCGTCTCAAAGAATAATTCAAATTTCTTCATTGATTAATTGTCAGCTTTCTTGATTCTTTATTTAAACTACGTGCATGTCTAATGTAAAAAATTAGTGCCACAGGTAATAAAACTGACTTGATTAGACTTAATAAAACATAAATCATTGATTGACCTTGCGACCATCTCGCGGACGGAACGGAACCAACTTCCACACAGCCATGGAAGTTTCTTTTGCTCGAGTGTACTTATTACCTTGGTCGCTTTTTACGACATCCGTGGGATGAAGTGGTGGTCCTATTCTGAAGTACCAGAAACTACACGGCATTAAATTAGGTATCGATTCCGCTTCACTCTTATAACTTGATACATTGGCACATTCCCTTAGGAGCAAGTTGGGAGTTGGCTCTACAAGGACCAAATACATTATGGTTGCGGTGGCTTCGGTATTACGTGCAATCTATATCAACTTGTGTATTTAGACGACTTTCTATAATACGGACTTACTGCAATCTACTGGGTGCATACATACATATAGTCACGTCTATATTCCTTGCGGGGCAGACAGAGCCAACAGTCTTGAAAAAACTGAATGGCCACGTTCAGCTATTTGGCTTAATGATAGAATTAAGATTCAAATAGTGACAGGTTGCTAGCCCATCGCCTAAAAAAGAATCCCAAGTTTATAAGCCTATCCCTTAGTCGCCTTTTACGACATCCATAGGAAAGAGATGGAGTGGTCCTATTCTTTTTTGTATTGGTGCCGGGAACCACACGTCAAACAAACCATCTACAGGGTGTCTGGCGTTAAATTGCGTTTCATATTTAAGAAAAATAATTAACCGGGAACCCGAATAACTTTATAAAATACAAAATCAACAAAATACTCACAAGTTTTAAAGATAAAAATAGATTTTAGATTTACGGCCTCTGTGGTGCAGCGGTAGTACGCCTGTCTGTGACACCGGAGGTCCCGGGTTCGAATCCCGGCCAAGGCATGATGAGAAAAGAACTTTTTCTGATTGGCCTGGGTCTTGGACGTTTATCTATATAAGTATTTATTATAAAATATAGTATCTCGCAACACAAGTTTCGAACTTACTTCGAGGCTAACTCAATCTGTGTAATTTGTCCCGTATATACATATTTATATAAATAAAAATAATCTAAATAGTGCACAAAGTCTCCGATTTTTTAGTCACCGAGCGCTCGGTACGCGCATATAGCGAGACGGGTCGCGGCTGTCACGATAACGCGGCGGAATATATAGGTTAGGTATATATTCACGTCTATATCAGTTGCGGGGAAGACAGAGTCAATAGTATTGAAAAGACTAAAAGGCCAAGTTCAGCGGTATTGTTTAATGATGGAGATGCAAATATTGACAAGTTGCTATCACTCCATTGCGTACAAGAAAAATGTTATTGAAAGTATGTTTATTATATTATTATTACCACCCCACATAAAGGTTCTCTGCTTAACCCAATGATAGACTGTTACATAATGCTATTAGCATTAAGTCCGCCTATTGTACTCTACAAATTGTAATTTGTTACAATTAAGAATAAATAAATAAAATCCCAAGTTTTTAAACCATCTTAGTCGTCTTATACGACATCCATGGGAAAGATATGGTCCTATTCTTAAGTGCCTAGTACCACACAGCATTCTTCATAACTTTTTCTACAGCCGACACCCAGGGGATTGTCTGAGTCCATTTAATAGAATAGATATATTTTCAGAATAGGGTATAAGGAATCACTTATTGACGTCACATCACTTAAATCTAATTATAACTACCACCGCTTCCACAGCATATGTGTGAGAAGAAGCGGCGGAACAAACTACACTGCATCATTTTCACAGGACGTTAATTTACAAATATAGATCTCTTAAATCTAAATCGTGGACGAATGCACATTGTCTACATTAAAAAACATGAATGAATGTCAAACTAATTAATATAGATAAATTAAGATACATACGGTACAAATTATGTCAACACTATTTCAAACATATTTCGTCAATTTCAACTAGGGGTTAACCTACTCACTAAAACTCTTCCACCACATCTACTTACAAGTTTAAGGGGAACCATGAGACGGTATACCTTGCACAGCACTCCTTTTTGGTCTTTCATGCTAAATTTACATGGAACTACATGCTTTAAAATAAATTGCATGCTTGTACTAATTGGTCGTGTAATTTAAGCCGGTAATCCAATTACGCTTCTTAATTTTGCTTCGCCACATTAATTAAGCCCGGCTTGGCGTCAAATTATTTTCAGCTATACAAATGTCATCTACACTTAATTTGTATAAAGATAAGATTTGTTTGTCAATGTTGGTAACAATCTTCTTATTCTTCCTTGCTTTAGACTCTGTTTGCTTAGTATTTGGTAAATGGTATTTTGTGTGGAACTGTATTTACAAAACAACTAAAACTTCACTTTTCCTGTAATTATATCGAACTGTATTCAATTTACACAAATATATATATAAATAACATTTAACTGTACTTTTTTAAATATTAAAATACAAACACATGGTAAATTATGCTCTAGAATTCGTCTGACGATCGTCACTTTTTTATTTTCGTTCTTTTTCGTAATATCTTTTTTTTTGTGGCCAACAACATAACAACATACATAAGAAGGTTGCATATTTTCCAAACAGTCTCACCACTCTGGAGAGGAGCCCGGGGTATGCCCATGAATCCTGGATTGGGTGAGTCAGATTTTTACACGAAGCGACTACCATCTGATGGTTTCACATCCACTTGCTGGATTGAGCAGGTTTTTCATGATGTTTTTTCCCCTCACTGTAAGAGCATTGGTTAGTATTTAAACTAATATAAACAACTTCGAAAATAGTCATTTGTATATGGTTAAGCTAGGATTTGAATCTTCCTTTAATTTTCATTATTTTTACAGTAAATAAAGAACAAAGATTATTGTTATTTTTATTGCAATAAATTCATTTATAAATTCAGTATTAAATAAAAAACTATAAGATGGAATTTCGCAATGAGTCTTGACTGTGAAATAGTTTGGAATTACTCACTTGGAGAATATAAATCACATCAACAATAGTTACTGTCTAGTTTTTGAGTTTTTAACGACCATAGTTGGCCGACGGCAAGTAAGATACGAACTTCAGGCGATTGTTGTAATAACATCTTTTAATACTGCTGTAAAATTCTAGCTGCTAATTAGTTTTTTATTAAAGTATAAGTTTACTTGGTAACTATTGGTATGCTGGGTATATAGGATATAACCTGGTTCGAGGCTAACTCACACACACACATATGTATATATAAATATACATACATACATATGATCACGTCTATATGCCTAGCGGGGTAGACAGAGCCACCAGTCTTGAAAAGACCAAGGCTGATAGGCCACGCTTAGCTGTTTGGCTAAATGATAGAATTGGGATTCAAATAGTGACAGGTTGCTAGCCCGTCGCCTAAAAGAAGAATCCCAAGTTTATAAGCCTATCCCTTAGTCGCCTTTTACGACATTCATGGTAACGAGATGGAGTGGTCCTTTTCTTGTTTTTTATTGGAGCCGGGAACCACACGGCACACACGATATTACAAACAAACAAACAAACTACACTGCAGCATTTCCACCGGACTATATCACCGGATTTATGTATGTATCAAATCGCTATATGCTCAACAATTAGACAGCACAAACTCAACAAGACTGACCTCTTTAAATTAATTCTTGTTCCGCGCTTCAAATAAAACTAGATTCAAATGAAATATGACGTTGAAGTTTGCCGAGTGAAAGGCGGAATTGTAAGTTTGTTTGTTACGCTCGAAGTCGGGAATTTTACAAAAGGCCGAGTTCAAATGATGGAGATGTTAAATTAATGTTTTAAAAATGAATAAAAAGGTATTATTTAGATGTGAAAGTCAATCATAGTAATGTTTGGGTTTATTTTATAGACTTAGAAGCTGATGTAACTTCTGAAAGTCTAATATTTCATACATACACATGGTCACGTCTAAATCCCTTGCGGGGTAGACAGAGGCAACAGTTTTGAAAAGATTGAATGGCCACGTTCAGCTATTTGGCTTAATGATAGAATTGGGATTCAAATAGTGACAGGTTGCTAGCCCATCGCCTAAAAAAGAATCTCAAGTTTGTAAGCCTATCCCTAAGTCGCCTTGTACGACATCCATGGAAAGAGATGGAGTGGTTCTATTCTCTTTTGTATTGGTGCCGGGAACCACATGGCACTAAATTTTTATTCATATAAAATTAACAAAATCATTTTTACAGAATCATAACACGAAAAATAATAAGATTCTTAAACTAACAGTGCTGAGTTGAAATGCTATGTCATCACATCTTCTGTAAGTTGGCGAAATCTCCGAAACTACCGCCAAAGTTAATTAGTGCCAAGCTTCAAGTCAGATATTTTAATTAGTTTCAAAAACATTAATTTTAGGAACAAATTAGTTTTAGTAATGATATGCAAGTTGTTTGTTTAAAACGTTTGTCTTATATTAAAGGAGGAATATATTTAAATGCTTACGCTTATGTTCAATCATTCATATTTTTTAATGTAGACAACGTGCATTTGTTTTAAATTTTTACGATTTAGATTTATGAGATCTATATTTGTAAATTGACATCCGGTGAAAATGCTGCACTGTAGTTTGATCCGCCGCTTCTTCTACACATGCGCTTTGGAGCGGTAGTAGTTATAATTAGATTTAAGTGATGTGACGTCAATGAGTGATACCTTGTATCCAATTTTGAAAATAAATCTATTCTTTGAAAGTCTGAAACGCATCACACAGGTTCAAATCCTACCTCAGCTATGTATCAATGATTCGTTTCTGAATTATATATATTAGTTTAAGTGCCAACCGATGATCTTACGGTGAGGGAAAACATCGTAAGTAAACCTGCACATTTATGCAACTGAATGTGCATGGATAAGTATTTGTAAGTTACTCCTAAGCACTTAAACTTTTGAAACAAATACTTTATTATGTATTTATCAACTTTTAAAACCATTGTTATCATTATATCCATCTAATACTTATATATAAACTTCATATTCTTTCTCTAGGCGATAGGTAAGCAAAAGCAGCGTGTTACTATTTCTAAAATTCAAATCCAGCTGAACTTTTCCTTCTAGGAACATGACCGTTAACCCTATTTTCCCAGTAAGGGAACCAAAAAGTTAAAACATTTTTCTCAATATCCTAAACAAACTGGCTTTATTAAAGCCCTAAAAAAAGTCAGTAAACATAAACCTTTTTATTTCCGAAATTAATGACGGAACACGTGTAATTTTTCCTCAAACGTGATTTTGGAACAAACATTTCTGTCGCACAAAGCCCTTAAATAAAATTCAAATTTCATCGTATCGCTTTGTGTGTGTGTCTCGTCATATTGGTTTCTGGAATATTCCCGGTTTTGTGCACGTTCCCATCACACAGCCCCATTTCATGCTCGAAACGTATTTGAATTGTTGTACAGAGACGTTTTAAAATCGCTGAGTCAATTTAGAGTTTAAAATCATTGAGTTATTCTGTGTGAAAGAACAGACGTTGGGATGTAATAATTAAATTTTAATTCTAAATTTGAAAAGTTTATAATAGAAGTAATTAAAAAAAAATCAAATCCCGGACATAAAGGCGTTAAGAGTTATGAATGTGGATGAAGCTAAAGAAGTATGCAGGAATCGTGGCAAGTGGGAAGATGTAGTTTCTCACCACCCCTCCGGAAAATAGGTGTGATTTTTATCTATGTATTTATTAAGATTTTGTGTTAAACATATACTAGGTATTTTTGAAACAAACACCTTAACTATTTACTAGCGTGGCATGAGTAAGTAAGAAAAAAAAATAATTTCAATTCTCTGGCCGTACCTTTGATAATTCATAATATGTCTAGGACGTTAGTTCATTGGAATTGTTGGCTCTGTCCAATCCGTGAGGGATAAAAGGAATGACGTGAGTATTTATGTATTTATAGATGATCCACAATTCAAATTCTTAATCTTTATTGCAGCATATCATTCTTACATTAGTCGAATTACAGTCACCACTAATAAATAGTTACAATATGAACCTTGAGTATTGCAGTTTTAAAATAATCTTGTTAATCAACTCGTGTAAAGCGCAAAAAATATGTTCTAACATTAATAATAATAAGCCAGTGAATCGTTGTGTGTATAAGAAAATGTCGTTTCTATTCAACACAGATATTAACTCTAGGCGAAAATGAAACTATATATAAGCGTTTCTATGCAATACAGATATGAACTCAAGGCAAGAAGTAAAGCTAGATTTTTATATGATAGACCACGTATGTTTGATACTGCCGAATGTAAAATATTGAGCAAGTGTTGCCATAGCTTTCACGTTTTGCTTAACGGTCGTTTCAAAGGTAAGTACCTATTCATATTTTACATTTCTGTTCTTTTTTGTTTAGTAAATGTTCCGTTTGTTTCTCGGCACTGGTAGAATAGGACCATTCCATTATTTTACTCAGGTGTCGTAAAAGGCGACTTAGGGTCTGGCCAGAATTGCGGGGTTGACAGAGCCAACAGTCCTGAAAAATTTGAAAGGCCACGTTTAGCAGTATGGCTGAATGATAGAATTGAGATTCAAACAGTGACAGGTTAAAAGAAGAATCCCATGTTTATAAGGGCCTATCCCTTAGTCGCCTTTTACGACATCCATGGGAACGAGATGGAGTGGTCCTATACTTTTTTTTTAATTCGTGCCGGCAAACGTAAACGGCAAATCTTTTTTCTTAATAATATTACTATGGATGAAAATGATAAGTTATCCTCTATATTAAAACCTCAGCCGTTACTATACTGTAAAACAACACACTTTGAAGAACGTCATAGATTCAATTCCATAGTAAATAAATAAATTATATTACAAATATAAGACGAAACATTTCGCAATAAAATTTCAAGATGGCGGCATTACATTTCTTGCGCCACTAAGACCCCGTCTCTTCCGATCCATTTCCGAGACAAACGAGCGACGCCGCGGGACAAACAACTCATTAGCTCAGCTTTTATAGTTTATATTTCAAACGTACAATTTTTACAAGTCGTCGTGTTTGCCGTGTGGTTCCCGGCACCAATACAAAAAAGAATAGGACCATCCATTTCTTTCCCGTGGATGTAGTAAAATGCGACTAAGGGATAGGCTTATAAACTTGGGATTCTTCTTTTAGGCGATGGGCTAGCAACCTGTCACTATTTGAATCTCAATTCTATCATTAAGCCAAATAGCTGAATGTGGCCATTCAGTCTTTTCGAGACTGTTGGCTCTGTCTACCTCGCAAGGGATATAGACGTGACCATATGTATGTATGTTTGTAATTTTTACAAGGTTTTTACTACTTTATTATTTTTTATGCTTTGATACGTACCACTTTTTGTGTAAAAGATAATGTAATTTTCTTTGATAATTAAATACATACATACAGTCACGTCTATATCTCCTGCGGGGCAGACGGAGCCAACGTCTTGAAAATATTGAAAGGCCACGTTAAGCTTTTTGGTTTGATGATAGAATCGAGATTCAAAATAGTGACAGGTTGCTCATCGCTTAAAAGAAAAATCCCAAGTTTATAAGCCTATTCTTAGACGGCTTTTATGACATCCATGGGAAAGAGATGGAGTGATTCTTTTTCTATTGTTGATGGTAAATGGACTTGTCGTTTCTACGAAATTAAATCGGCATATTTGTCTCTCAATGGTACCCATAATCACTTATTACTTCCTTGTCTTGACATACGTACGCTAACGAATAACATTTGATTCAAAACAACAGATACAGAAAACATTTCACGAAAGCAAACTAAAATGGCGGATGCACTGTTTGCGAAGCGAGCCTGCAAATTGTTGCACTATTAAATAATAAACGCTGCACAATTTTTCCACAAGCAATACTGGAATCTGTTGAGAGACTGTCTCATTAAATTTTTACAGAAAAAAACTTGGATAGCTAACATATTTATACGTACATCCTACTAATATTATAAATGCGAAAGTTTGTATGTCAGGATGTCAGTATGGATGTTTGTTACTCTTTTAAGCAATAACTACTGAACTGATTACGATGAAATTTGGTATGTAGGTAGCTGAAGACCCAGCATATCATATAGGTTATCTATCCCGGAGTTCCCGCGGGAATGATTGGGTTCCCATGCGGACGAAGTCGCGGGTGGACTTTAGTACGTACAAATATATACATATACTATTAAAGATCAATAGTTTTTCGTTGCCATGCTACATGGGGCTGGAACAAGGCGAGAATCTGTATGTATGTATGTATATACATACATATAGTCACGTTTATATCCCACGCAGGGTAAACAGAGCAAAAAGTCTTTTTAACATTGACAGGCCACGCACAGCCGCTTGGCATAATGACAGAATAGAGATTCAAATAGTGACAGGTTGCTAGCCCATCGCTCGAAAAAAAGAATCCCAAGTTCATAAGAGTTATCCCTTAGTCGCCTTTTACGACATCCATGAAAAAGAGATCCTTTTGTTTTTATTATATTAGTGCTGGAAACCACATGATACGTGTATGTATGTATGAAAAACATTTCAAATGATACATACATATAAACTGTTAAGTTTTTTAACCTCATAATCAGAGTTGAGAATAACACCCCAAGGACTCACTTTCAATTCAAGTCTCGTCGCAATATAGTTAATTGAAGGGAGGAGCAACAAGTGAGTGAATTAAATCACCTGAATAGCGTGAAAGTCGGTTTTAAGTACTGTACTTTAAAAGGGAAGAAAGTGATAGCTTGTTGTCCGAGGGTGTAAACATCTTGAGGATTTATTGAATGTCTGTTTGTATTGTAACGACGTTGAGCATCAAAAGTCGAAGGGTTAAGGTGTCCGAATAAAAAACGTGATGAAACGGTTCAAATCCTGTTTATTTTTAACTAAGAGGACAATGCACTTGCCGTGTGGTTCCCGGCACGAATAGAAAAAAGAATAGGACCACTCCATCTCTTTCCCATGGATGACGTAAAAGGCGACTATGGGGTAGGCTTATAAACTTGGGATTCTTCTTTTAGGCGATGGGCTAGCAACCTGTCACTATTTGAATCTCAATTCCATCTTAAAGCCAAACAGTTGAACATGGCCTATTATTATTTTCATCTCTGTTAGCTCCGTATACAAGGGATATGGATGTGACTATATGTACATATGTATCGTTAAGATTTTTTCACATCGCAGACGTAAATTCTTGTAGAATTCAATTTTCCTTTCGATCAACTTTTTTTTTCATATTTTTCTTAAAATATGAAACACCCGCTGTACAGTCATCCAAATAAGTACAATCATTCCCATAAATAGCTTGTGCTCTTTTTCTCCACCGCGACCCGCATACTTAGCGGCGGAATTGGAAAATACAAAGATATAGGTAGTTGTACGCTTTGATGATACTGGAAATGGTACGAATTAGATGGATTTTACGTGACAGACTCGAATAAAAATCATCAATCAATATTGTTTAGTAAACTTTTGTGTTACTTAGATAATGATTGTCTAGCAGATTTTGCATAGCTGAAATAACTGGGCTAAAAAACTGGAATTTCACATTTACTTAGAATGTGTAGGGGAAAAATTACCATGGACGTTTTACGTACATACAAACATACATAAAATCACGCCTTCATAACTCTCTTCATGCAAGCTCGGCGGTTTCTGGTACTCTTAACCTGACTCTTTGCCAGGACGTCCATAATTTGATCAAGATACGTTCGTCTAGGCCTTCTCACTCCGACCTTTCCCTCACACTCTCCTTGTATATCTGCTTAGTCAACCTGCTTTCATTCATCCTTTCCACATGACCAAATCATCTTAACATACCCTTTTCTATTCCTGTTACTACATCTTCTTTTACATAACAACGTTTTACGTAGGAACGCATAACTTGTTATTTTATTATTACAGTACGGAACGGAAGCTCGGGTTACATAAGTACATATAGTCGAAAAAAAGGGCATATCCAGCAATATATATAGCCTTGGTACATACTAACGCAAAAGATCGAACGAGTTGGTTAGAAGCAAAAATCTATTTATCAAAGTATCGGCCTGCATCTTCAGACCATTTCTCAAATAAGATTAATTACTCCGATACGACAAAATGGGCCTCCATTTTTATGGCCCAGGCTTGTACTGAACAGGCTGTTGGAAGCTGAAATAGGTTCTAGCATGGAACGAAGTCTAGGCTTTTCTTTTGATAAATTTAACGTTATTTTTATTTCGTGGTTATTTGATGAAATTTAGCAGTAGGTAATTAAGTAAATAATAGAGTATACATACATATCTAATTTCGACTTTATCCCTTAAGGGGTGGACGGAGCCTACAGATTCCCAAAAACTGAATGACCTGAAATAATGTTCAGCTAAATGATAAAATTTTGATTCTAATAGTGACAAGGCCATTGTCTAAAATAAGAATCCCAAGTAAGAAATATCCCTTGCGGGGTAAACAAAGCCAACAATCTTGAAAAAACTAAATTACCACATTCAGCTGTAGGTATTGCCTTTATGATGGAATTGAGATTCAAATAGTGACAGGTTGCCAGACGCCTACAAGAAAACTCCCAAGTGTAATAACCCTTAGTCGACTTTTACGACATCATTGGGAAAAATAATGATTTTCATCTTTCATCATCATCCAGTCAACTATAAACAAATTAAAGTAAATACAAACGAACGGAGGACACTCCACTTAACTCCATCAGTATGGAGACAAAATTTAATTACTTCGTATTGAATTCCTAGGTTTAAAAACCACGTGACAAAATAAAATTAAGAATAAAACAGACTTTAATCTAATCCCTGCTCTTTACTTAACCACTAACTCAATTGGTGTTAATAAAAAAGCGAATCGGTCCAACTAAAAGGATTTCTCTAATGAAGATAAACCAAGTAAACTGTATGTAGTTGCAGTTAGTACGCCAAGAAGAAATAATGTTGGTAACACATTTATTTTACTTTCATTTTCATTAATTTATTAACTTAAAATTTATTATACAAAATACAAATGTATAGATGCCGTGCGGTTCCCGGCACCAATAAAACCACTCCGTCGTGGTCCCATGAATGTTGTAGAAGGCTACTAAGGGATAGGCTTATAAACTTGGGATTCTTCTTTTAGGCGATGGGCTAGCAATCTCCCACTATTTGAATCTCAATTCCATCTTAAGCCGACCAGCTAAAAGGAGACTTTCAGTCTTTTAAAAACTGTCACATCAGTGAAGTCATATAGTGATACCTTGTATCCAATTTTGAAAATACATCTATTCTATTCTATAAGTTTAAATTAAACTCAATTAGGAGATAACAGCTTCTATGTCTATACAGTTAACAGTGCAATGCTGTAGCGGTGTAATGGCGGGCGGAAGTGGCGGACCGCGTTTCCGGGCCGTATTGTGTGCAAAGTTGGACTATTCGAGATTACGGCAAGAGATATAATATTAGGAAAATCTTGGGATAGGTTTTGGAAGAGTCAGTTAGTGTGTCGACTATGTGCCTTACGAATGTGAAATCACGCCTCTTTCCCGGAGGGTACTCCTTCTACGGGTACTCTTGACCTGACCCTTTACTATAATAATGAATAAAAAAAAATTAATTTGAATTTTGTAGGTGCACTCAAATAATGCCTATTCACTCTTACGTTAAAAATCCCAAATTTTTTTCTTAATGTTAAATTGTATGTTCCATAATTAACTTGGGGACATAGAGTCCGCTTTCAGACTTCTCCCGTCTACTCATAGATTGTCCTTTTCATTATTAAAAAGTTGTCAACCCCCACTCTTGGCAATATTCAGCAGCTCAGATACCTTATCGAGCGGCGACGACGTTACTTTTTATTGTAATGCTCGCTTGTAGGCAACGGTAGCATTCCGGTGACGCAAGGCGAGAATTTCGTTCTGAAACGCTCAAACGAAGAAAATCTAACTTCCAATCATAGTAAAGCATATCTTATAATCGTAATTAGCGGCATGTCTGACTTAGTTTTGTATTCTGACTGATATTTGACGGGCGGGTCAGTCTATATCCTTGCGGGTAGACAGAGCCAACAGTTTTGAAAAGAGTGAAAGGCCACGTTTAGCTGCTTGTCTAAATGATAGAATTAAAATAATAACAGGTGCCATGTGGTTCCCGGCACCAATACAAAAAATAATAGGACCACACCATCTCTTTCGCATGGATGTCGTAAAAGGCGACTAAGAGGTAGGCTTACAAACTTGGAATTCTTTTTAAGGCGATGGGTTAGCAACCTGTCACTATTGGAATCTCAATTCTACATTAAGCCAAATAGCTGAAAGTGGCCATTCAGTCTTTTCAAGGCTGTTGGCTCTGCCAACTTCGCAAGGGATATAGATTTGACCACATGTATGTATGTACCGTATTAACTTTAACAGTTTTCTGTGCAAACAGATATATGAATATTCACACATAATTTATAAAACACATTTTAGCTGAAAACATCGACAGTCTTCTATAAAATATTCATTTCAGAAAACATCATCACAATATCTCCGACCGAGCGATAAAATAAAATGCTTTGTCGTACAGCGTTCAACAGCGCGCCCGTCTGGGTTGTTCACCCGTGTGTTTCCACGAACAACATTGCAATAACCTCCTCCATATTAAGATGTAACGACCAGACATGACTGTTAAGTGATTTGAATATAATATTCGTTTACGTTTAAAATACCGCATAACGTGAGTGCTATTACAAAAGTGTCATTTAAAAATGTTAATTTCCAAAACGGTTTTAGAAAATACATACATACTTATGGTCACGTCTACATCCCTTGTGGGGTTGACAGAGCCAACAGTCTTGAAAAGACTGATAGGCCACGCTCAGCTATTTGGCTTAATGATAGAATTGAGATTCAAATAGTGACAGGTTGCTAGCCCATCGCCTATAAAAGAATCTCAAGTTTATAAGCCTATTCCTTAGTCGCCTTTTACGACATCCATGGGAAAGAGGTGGAGTGGTCCTATTCTTTTTTGTACTGGTGCCGGGAACCACACGGCACCAGTACAAAAAAGAAAATTTTCGAAAGAAACCTTTAGAATTATTCTTTCAGGTTTCTTCTGATTTGTATTAATCACGATTACATCTTCACTTATCCGGAGACAAGCCTGGAAGGTCAAATTTGACCAGGTATTAACACAAAGCGACTCCCGTCTTACCCCCGCAACCTTTGTAGGGGAACCGTACCAATATTGGATCATGGGTTTATCATATTTTCGTAAAATACGACTATGGGATAGGCTAATAAACTTTGGATTCTACTTTAAGGCGATTGGCTAGTCACTATTTGAATAGCAATTTCATTTTTGAGAAATGAAGATGAACGGGCCTTTCCTTCTTTGCGATATTGTCTAACCCGTAAGGGATAAAGATGGGTGTGTATGTATAGGTTTAGAATATAAGTCTATACATTAACGATAACGATAAACATCAACGTTATAATGATTTTATCATAATATCTAATATTATATTAAATCATGGTGTAGGCATCATTTCGAATGTCTTGAAAAAGGGAGATGTTAAGAGTACCCGTAATCGTCGAATCGGGAGAGGTCTGTAAGGATCGTAGCAAGTGGAAGTACATAGTGTCTGCCTACCCCAATGGGAGACAGGTGTGATGGTGTGTATGTATGTATGTATGTACGGTGTAGGCAGACTAATTTTTTTTTACGGGTCAAATTACACTGATTGAGTTAGCCTCGAAGTAAGTAAGACTTGTGTTACGAGATACTACCTCAACGATACTATATTTTATAATAAATACTTATATAGATAAACATCCGAGACCCAGTCCAATTAGAAAAAGTTCGTTTCTCATCATGCCGGGCCGGGATTCGAACCCGGGCCTCCGGTGTCACAGACAAGCGTATTTACCGCTGCGCCGCAGAGGCCACCCATCAAATTTCTTTCTACTTTCCGTCCAACCAATGTAATTAGCTAAATATAGGAATCGCAAGGCTACAAGTGAATCCGGGTAGGGTGTCCAATCCCTGTCTTCCACCGGACAATACCAATTGTCCGTAGTACAACGCGCCCTTTGTGACGCTCGGCGTAATTGATTTATCGCTAGCTAGTGCAGACGTGCATGCCTCCCCCTTTGTCGGCTTGTGCACGCTGAATCTAAGAATAACTAGGCTTTACTAGGGTGACTTGTTGATAGAAAGTTCTAAAAAAATGGGAAAAATTTCTATGAACTTGTGACGTTTAGTTAAAACGTCTCAGGTAAGAGTGATGAGAGATAATTCGAAAAATCATAGAATAACGACAACCTTTATAAAGACTAGTTTTACATTTTTAAAAGGTTATGGTCTTAGTTATGGACACGAGATTCAGCAATTAGCCGTCTAAGGATAGCGAGCTACTTAACGTGGTGTGGTGAGCGATGAAGTTGACTAAAGATCCGGGGCGTGCGCGCGCGCCACATTGGGCTGTTACAACCTTTGCAGGGGAATTCTACCTACTATTGGATCATAATAGTGTGCCGCAGTAAATTGTAGGAGTCTAGTAAAAGTCGACTAAAGGATAGGGATTGGGATTCTTGATGGATGTATTAGGATTAGGACATTAAACTGAACGTGCCTGTCTATTGTTTCAAGACTATTGGCTCTATCTACCCCGAAAGTGATACAGACGTGGTGATTAGAAAATTAAGACTTAAACGTTCTTTCATCATCAGTCATCGTTATTATAGCCTCTAAAAGCCTGTTCACTAAAATGGTTATATATGTAAGTAATGCATTCAAAGCTATTTAAATA
Organism: Amyelois transitella; assembly: GCF_032362555.1. Lineage (NCBI taxonomy): Eukaryota > Metazoa > Arthropoda > Insecta > Lepidoptera > Pyralidae > Amyelois > Amyelois transitella. Next base: position 7,924,752 of record NC_083524.1, read on the forward strand.
AACATGCTCCTCACAGTACCGTAATAATTATATTTACTGGCTGACCGTAGTGGACGCTTCATGAAAACTAAATGGAGGACCGCGCGACTCCGACGCCGATGACAAATGTACTAGAAGTGTCAAAAATTAATTGAGATCTCATATGCGAGAGTTGGCATGACCAATATAAGAATCTCGAATCTCGGCCTGGGCATGATGAGAACTTTTTCTGATTGGCCTGGGTCTTAGATGTTTATCTATATAAGTATTTATAAGTATCTCGAAACACAAGTCTCGAACTTACTTCGAGGCTAACTAACTAATATGTGTAATTTTTCCTGTATATATTTATTTATTCCCATCATGCAAATTTACTTATTAAATGAAAAAAATAAATCCGTGAAATCTTTGTTTGTGCGATTTAGCATACGCGGTGTGATTGGCTTGTTGGCGTGTGACATTTGAGATGTCGCTTTATACTCTTCGCTGCTATTGGTTGAGCGCGTCGTATTCACTGTGATTGGCTGATATGGTGTGTGACTTGTAGCGTAAAGGTGTCGCCACAGATCGTTTGTAAACTTACACTTAGTGACACATCTAGTAAATTAAAACTCTTATTCTTGGACGTAGCATTGTGTGGACGACATGACCATACAGCATGTAATTTTGAGACGAATGCGGCATTGCCATGCGAAATGTTGAGTTTTGTTCTCTTGTAAATAATTATTTAATACTGTGGTGTACTAATGTACTAATGCCGTGTGGTTCCCGGCACCAATACAAAAAAGAATAGGACCACTCCATCTCTTTCCCATGGATGTCGTAAAAGGCGACTAAGGGATAGGCTTATTAAAATTGCGATCCTTTTTTTTAGGCAATGGGTTAGCAACCTGTCACTATTTGGATCTCAATTCCATCATTAAGCCGAGCAGCTGAATGTGGCCATTCAGTCTTTACGGGACTATTGGCTCTGTCTACCCCGTAAGGGATATGGACGTGACCATATGTATGTATGTATTTAAATAATTATTTAATACTGTGGTGTACTAAATAGTAACTATTATTAGAGCGTCAGCGGTCGAGCGGTTAAGTGACTGAATTTAAAAGCGTGATATACTGGAAGACACATGTTCATATCCTATCACGGCCTTGAACCAATGACTCTTTTCTTTGTTGGCTTCTACCTGGCTTTAGTCCCGGTCACATCCTTAATACTGGACAGGAGCCTGGAATAAGTCCTTGACCATGGATCCTGGATCGGATTCATACACATAGCGACTCACGTCTGACCTCCGTAACCTTTGCAGGAACATAACCCGTGTTGGTGGATCATATGCTTACCTTGTATCCAATTTTAATAATAAAACTATTCTATTCTATTCTTAAGTGCCCGTAACCACACGGTTCTAGTGAACGTACATACATATAAGTATATTGTCTAAATCGTTATACTTTTTCAACATATTATATCCTGTTTGTTGTTCCTACATACATACATATGGTCACGTCTATATCCCTTGTGGGGTAGACAGAGGCAACAGTCTTGAAAAGACTGATGGGCCACGCTCAGTTATTTGGTTCAATGATAGAATTGAGATTCAAATAGTGACAGGTAGCTAGCCCATCGCCTTATAAAAGGATCCCAAGTTTGTAAGCCTATCCCTTAGCCTTTTACGACATCCATAGGAAAGTGATGGGTTGGTCCTATTCTTTTTTGTACCGGTGCCGGGAACCACACGGCACCAATACAAAAAAGTTGTTGTTCCTCTCGAAAGAAAACCTTGAATTGCGATTGTTGTTATCTAAATGAATTTTTATTTAAGACTAACAATAAAAAAAACGGAATCCCCTTTATTTGAGATCAATGGCAAAGGGCTGAAGGGTTCAAAATGGCAGTATTATTACGTGTGAAGCGAGTCGGTGCACACGATTTAACTTACTTAAGCCCTGTGCATAAAATATAGAGAAGAAGGAAATATAAACATACATATGTGTCCTTGGCTTTATATAAGTTCATACATACATACCTACGTACATATCGAGGGCCTCTGTGGCGTAGCGGTAGTACGCTTGTTTGTGACACCGGAGGGCCTGGGTGCGAATCCCGGTCAGGGCATGATGAGAAAATAACTTTTTCTGATTGGCCTGCGTCTTGGAAGTTTATCTATATAAGTATTTATTATAAAATATAGTATCGTTGAGTTAGTATCTCGTAATACAAGTCTCGAACTTACTTCGAGGCTAATTCAATCTGTGTGATTTGTTCCGTATATATTTATTTATTATATTATCACGTCTGTATCCCTACGGGGTAGACAAAGCCAGCAGTCTCATAAAGACTGAAACGCCACGCTCGGCTGTATTGATTAATAATGGAATTTAAATTGAAATAGTGATAGGTTGCTAACCCATCTCCTATGTAATAGAAAGATGACAAGTTTATTAGCGTATACCTTAAAAAATAAAATAAAAATAGAAACAAAATAAAAACAGACAGAAAATTACAAAAATAAGGCCATTATAATTACTTATTATTTTACTAACAAAAACACAATTTAAATTATTTAATAAACATTTAGAAACAATTTTATCATCTACTTACCGTATTTCACCTTTAATATAGAGTTTCCTTTGATGCTCTTACGGTGAGGAAATCTGCACATTCAGGCAATTGATGTGTAACCATAGATCCAATATGGGTAAGGTTACCCTGCAAAGGTTACCGAGGTCAGATGGGAGTCGCTTCGTGTAAAAACCTGACTCACCCAATCCAGGGTCCATTGTCAAAAGCTTACCCCGGGCTCCCCTCCAGAGTAATGAGGATGCAACCGAGAGTATAGCCAAGAAGAAGAAGAATTCATTTAACATACATACATACATAAAATCACGCCTCTTTCCCGGAGGGGTAGGCAGAGACTACCTCTTTCCACTTGCCACGATCTCTGCATATTTCCTTCGCTTCATCCACATTCATAACTCATTTAACTAATTCAATAATGGCGTCTCTTCTCTGTACTTACATTATTTTGCTTTTAAACCCTGGATTTACCAGTTGATTGACCCGCCCGTCCAATATCAGTCAGTTACTAAACTCAGTCAGATAGAATGGGAAGCAATGCTGCTACAATTAAATAAATATGTAGCGGGAGCGATGATTCGGCTCGACCGCCACCGAAAGGAAAATCTTCCGCCAGGCTAGGTGTGACGCCTGGGGAACCGCAGCTCCGACGATGTTGTGTCGGAGGTTGTATATATAGCTCCAATCCGTGAAATCTTTGAAATCGCGATTTGGATTCTTCGCTGCTATTGGCTGACCGCGTCAATTTCTTCGCGATGATTGACAATTGTCGTGTGATTGGATGTTGTCACGAGTGGCGTAGAGTCTCGTCTACATCCCTAGTGGGTTAGACAGAGCCAACAGTCTCGAATAGACTGATAGACCACGTTCAGCTGTATAGCTTAATGATAGAATTGAGGTATTAATAGTGACAGGTTGCTAGCCTATTGCCTACAGGAAAAATCCCTTTGTCGCCTTTTATAACTTTTGGAAAGCCTCATTAACTTTAAACAATTTTGGTTCTTATGTATCCAATATTATATATGTAAATATAAATATATAGGTATGTTACAAATTACACAGATTGATGTTAACCTCAAAGTAAGTTCGAGACTTTTGTTACGAGATACTAACTCAACGATACTACATTTTATAATAAATACTTTTATAGATAAACAGGCCAATCAGAAAACGCTCTTTTCTCATCACGCCCTGGCCGGGATTTGAACCCGGGACCTCCGGTGTCACAGACAAGCGTACTACCGCTGCGCCACACAGGCCGTCACTTACAATTAGGTGAGATGGAAGACAAATGCCTACTAATATTATAAATGCCAAAGTTTGTATGTCAGGATGTCAGTACGGATGTTTGTTACTCTTTCACGCAATGACTACTGCACCGATTACGATGAAATTTGGTATGCAGGTAGCTGAAGACCCAGAATAACATTAAGGCTACTTTTTATCCCGGATTTCTCGCGGTATTGATAGGGTTTCCATGCGGACGAAGTCACGGGCGGCCTCTAGTATAATATAGATTAAAAAAATACGGTTAGATACGGTTTTATATAGTTTATTTTATCTAACACGACGTCCAAAGGCATTTGTAACAATTTGTTTGCGAAATCGCCATCCTAATGGACGTTAGTCCGTTGCGTCCTATCCGAAAACGTTTTTTATGTGAATGTTTTTGCCGATGGTACGGTATTAATCGGGAAATATAGTCGCGCTAAACGAAATAAGGAATAAGGGGATGTAATTTTAACGCCTGGCAACACATTATTGATGTTATATTTTATATATGTATATAACCTGACTGTTAGCTGAAGCTCTCAAATGGATGACATACATATTTATATATGTATATAATCACGTCGTTATCCCTTACGATGTAGACAGAGTAAGTGCCGTGTGGTTCTCGGCAACAATAAAAAAAAAGGTTATGACCACTCCTTCTCTTTTCTATGCATGTCGTAAACGCCGATTAAGGGATACGCTTATAAACTTGGGATGCTTCTTTTAGGCGATGGGCTAGCAACCTGTCACTAAATAATCAATTACTTCATTATACTCTGTACAGCTACACGCATGTCCGTTCAGTCTTTTCAAGACTGTTAGCTCTGTCTACCTACATGCATACATAATCACGTCAATATCCCTTGCGCGGTAGACAGAGCCAACAGTCTTGAAAAGACTGAATGGCTACGTTCAGCTGTTTGGCTTAATGATAGAATTGAGATTCAAATAGTGACAGGTTGCTAGCCCATCGCCTAAAACAAGAAAAGAAAACCAACAAGATAACCACGGCGAGATATTCGTCAGAAAATTTCAACTGAAATTTCTCGAAATGAGAAATATGAATGGAAGGTAGACAGAACAAACAATAAAAAAGGCAACTGTTCTACTCTTCCTAATTTCAACTCCGAGGAACCTGTTGGTCGCTTAATTGAAAAAAAAGGCGACGTCTCTCGATAAATATGTCACGGGACGAGGGCTGTGTCTTTTTACCTGAAAATCCCAAGGGATTATATAAGTCTTGGAGTTTGAGTGGACGCGCTACTGACAGTGGTATTATCTTGAATCAAACCATTGTTATGTGCCGTGCTGTGCTTGGCACTTTAGAATAGGATAACTCCATATCTATTTATGTCATAAAAGGCGACTAAGGAAATGCTAATAAGGGATGGTTGTTGTAGGCGATAGGCTAGTAACCTCTTGTCTGACCTTATGTATACCTTGTCAACCTTACCCAAAATATAGGAAATATACTGAAATCATGAAACTATGTGCGCTGAAATAAAAGATCAAGATTACTCTGTCAAGACCTTTTTTATTATTTTCTTATTTTATATTACATATTGATGCCGTGTGGTTCCCGGCACCACTACAAAAAAGAATAGGATCACTCCATCTCTTTCCCATGGATGTCGTAAAAGGCGACTAAGGGATAGGCTTACAAACTTGGGTTTTTTTTAAAGCGATGGGTTAGCAACCTGTCACTATTTGAATCTTAATTCTATCATTAAGCCAAATAGCTGAACGTGGCCATTCCCCATTCTCTACCCCGCAAGGGATTTAGACGTGACCATATTTATGTATGTATGTTTATATTACATGTGGAACTTTACGGTGAGGGAAAATATCGAAAGGAAACCTGCACATTCACATTTATGGGTTGCAGACGTGTGCGTTTGAAATAAAGCAAAAGCGATTAAAATTTAAAGTATCAAGTCTGCTCAACCCTCGAATTATTGTGAAAGTAAGTAGCGTGATGACATTTTCGACGGCTGCAGTGATAAATGGGTTCCACTGTTGTTTTTCTGGATTCAGACCAGTGAATTTAGTACTTACAGAAATGTGCGATTCGTATTTCATGTTTTATAGACTATTCGTTCTATGATTTATTCTTCAATTGATTCCTTATAATATTATAGGTCGCGTGCCGCTCTGTCGGCGTAAAACGAATAATTACCGCGGGAATTTCGGGAATTTGCCGTGTACCGGCACCATTACAAAAAAGAATAGGACCTCTCCATCTCTTGCCCATGGATGTCGTAAAAGGCGACTAAGGGGTAGGCTTATAAACTTGGGATTCTTCTTTTAGGCGATGGGCTAGCAACCTGTCACTATTTCAATCTCAATCCTATCTTAAAGCCAAATAGCTGAATGTGGCCTATCAGTCTTTACAAGACTGTATGCTCTGTCTACCCCGTAAGGAATATAGACGTCATTATATGTATATATTTCGGGAAATCCTCATGCATATATCATTTCATTGTTAGCTACACGTTAGCATTAATAAAAGTATTGGTTTTCCTTATCCTACTAATATTATAAATGCGAAAGTTTGTGTGTATGTCAGTATGGATGTTTGTTACTCTTTCACGCAAAAACTACCGAACCGATTACGATGAAATTTGGTATGTAGGTAGCTGAAGACCCAGAATAACATATTGTCTACTGTTTTTATCCCGGAGTTCCCGCGGGATTGATAGGGTTTCCATGCGGACGAAGTCGCGGGCGGCCTCTAGTTATTTCAATAAATTCCCTCGAGGGCTATCCATTAGAAATCGCATTAATTCCAAAACATCCATATGCAGAAAGCTTAATAAAAAGTGCAGAAAGCAACCGAGAGACATTCGTATATATACCGACTCCATACATATTATAATAGAGACCCTAATAATGACGGCCTCTGTGGCGCAGCGGTAGTACGCTTGTCTGTGACACCGGAGGTCCCGGGTTCGAATCCCGGCCAGGGCATGATGAGAAAAGAACCATTTCTGATTGGTCTGGGTCTTGGATGTTTATCTATATAAGTATTTATTATGAAATATAGTATCGTTGAGTTAGTATCTCGTAACACAAGTCTCAAACTTACTTCGAGGCTAACTCAATCTGTGTAATTTGTCCCGTATATATTTATTTATTTATTTAATAAGGGTACCTTTGACAAGCCACCTCCAGGGAAATCCATCTATATTAATTTGCTCGGTTACTTTGTTACGTTGGCGATTTGTAATACTTTTCGTCTCACTAAACTTAATAGAATGGAAAAGAATGGAATAGAATGAAATAGAATGGAATAGAGTGGAATAGAGTGGAATAGAGTGGAAAAGAGTGGAATAGAGTGGAATAGAGTGGAATAGAGTGGAATAGAGTGGAATAGAGTGGAATAGAGTGGAATAGAGTGGAAAAGAGTGGAATAGAGTGGAATAGAGTGGAATAGAGTGGAATAGAGTGGAATAGAGTGGAATAGAGTGGAATAGAGTGGAATAGAGTGGAATAGAGTGGAATAGAATGGAAAAGAATGGAATAGAATGGAAAAGAATGGAATAGGATAGAATAGAATCGATTTATTTTCAAAATTGGGTATAAGGTACCACTTATTGACGTCACATCACTTAAATCTAATTATAACTATAGTAGTAAATTGTAAATGTCAGTTTAGGGAAAATATTACAAATAATTCTTATTTTGTTTTAAGTAATTGGCTATTCATGAATCTTAATTCTTACACTAAGTCATCCAGTTAAACGAGAGCTTGGAGTCTTCTATCGGCTCTGTCTACCCCATGAGGGATAAAGTTCAAATTCAAAATTAAAATGTTTTCATTATTATGGCATATTTCCTTTTATTTCTTAATAATTGTCACATCTTTTGGGTTCACAACATTGGTTAACGTGAAATAAATTACTTAAAACTAAATTTAGCGCCAGTGCAGAATAAGCGGTAACAAACTGCACTGCAGCATTTTCAATTCATTATGTCAACACTAGAATTATCCAAACTTAGAATTTGAATAGAAATGTGGACGAGACAATACATTCTTATTATTAATTGAAATTTAAATAACAAATAAAAGTTCATAATATAATTTTCAAGTATGTATTACTAGTTAATCATCATTGAGCCATCCAGTTAAACGGTGCCTTCAATACATTTGAAGGCACCGTTTAACTGGATATAGGCTCTGTCAACCCCGTTAGGGATAAAAACATGTAGTATGTTACCAGATAAGCATCAGGGGCGAGTTATACGGCCGACGGCGACAGATTACCGAGTTTTATAACCAATTTACATGATCCCTTTGAATATATTTACGTTTAGGCCCAATATCGCCGTTTACGACTCCCTCACGTCGAAATCGGGCCATAAATTGTACTGGTCAACTGCTAAATAATAATTTCGATTATGTTAATATTCATTTTCTATCAAATAGAACACTATATAGTATATATCCGTGTGGTTCCCGACACCAATAAAAAAAAGGCAATAAGACCACTCCATCTCTCTTCCATGGATGTCGTAAAGGGCGACTAAGGGATAAGCTTACAAAATTGGGGTTCATTTTTTAGGCGATAGGCTAGCAACCTGTCACTATTTGAATCTCAATTATATTATTTAGCCAAATAGCTGAACGTGGCCTATCAGTCTTTTCAAGATTCTGTCTACTCCACAAGGGATATAGACGTATACATATGGTCATATGTATGTATGTAGAACACTATATAACATTACACACTAGATTCCATAGAAAAGGAAAAACATAGTGTGTGCCAGCCTCTTCCCGTGCAAATTGTTAAATCCGATCAAGGGAAAGGCTAATCTTGAGATTCTTCTTTAAGCCGATGATTTGGCAGACTATTACTATTTGAATTACTCTGCTCCCAGGCCAGCGATGCAACATGGATAAAATAATTCTTCTTTAAACCTCTATGTATCTCCATATAATAATTACATACATACATTAAAGTCACATTTATATCCGTTGCGGGGTAGACAGAGTCAACAGTCTCGAAAAGACTGAAAGATCACGTTAAGCTGTACGGTTAAATGATGGAATTGAGACTCAAATAGCGACAGGTTGCTAGCCTATCGTTTACAAAAAGAATCCCATATTTATAAGTTTTCCTTTGTCGTCTTGTACGAAATCCCTGGGAAAGATATAGAGTGGCTCTGCTCTAATGTGTCGGGAACCGGCGCAAACAATCCCACGTTAAAGTCCATTAAGTCCAGTCAGTTAATAATGGAATTCCTTGAGCCGCTATTAACATGTTGGCGTAGATTGAATCAGACCAGGTACGGAGTTAATTTCCCGGGAGTGCGCGCGTCCAATCAGGGAATGACGTGTGTAACGTTACGTTATGTTACATTATGCCGAGTGAGATTGATTGAAACATGCATATGTCACGCCTTTTTTTATGCGGGGTTAAATAAAACAGTAGTCAGAATCAAAAACTTAAAGGTCATGTTTATCTTAATGGTGCAACACGTGTGAACCTGAATCTGTTCTTGTCTTTTGAAGATATAGCTAACAAGCCGATCGTCTAAATCAAGAATCGTAAAAACTTTTTCCATGATTGCCTTCTACAATCTGCCGTTAAAGATTATTCTTTACTGCAAACAGAATTCAAACGGATTGCTAAAATACTTTTTCTTAATTACTTTAAATATTTAAATAATTAAGTTATGTAATTTTTCCCAAAAATTCTATGTCATTTTAAATTACAAGTCAGTTAATAATGGAATACACATGGAATCTTGAGCAGCTATTTACATGTTGGCGTAGATTGAATCAGACCAGGTACGGAGTTAATTTCCCGGGAGTGCGCGCGTCCAATCAGGGAATGACGTGTGTAACGTTACATGTTACATTATGCCGGATTGATTGAACCGGTCGGAAATCTCAAAAAAGTACAATAAATTACTACACATACCTACCTACGTAACCTAATCGAAACCGCCGAGCTTGCATGAAGAGAGTTATGAATGTGGATGAAGCGAAGGAAGTATGCAGAGATTGTAGCAAGTGGAAAGAGGTAGTCTCTGCCTACCCCTCCGGGAAAGAGGCGTGATTTTATGTATGTACCTATGTATGTATACATATATCTACGTATCGTAATACCCATCTTACAGATCTATGTATGATAAATCAAATAAAGAATGTCCACTTCATTAGAATTATCAGTCCCGCGCATGGCACGCGCTTAGCCGTTTTTGTAGCGCGAAACTATCGCCGTTTCGCTTTTTGTTATCACGTGAAACGGGACAGCGATAGTTTTTGTCATGTGCCATGCTACGCAGGCAGGTGAAATATTTTTTTTAAATTTTTTTTTATAGAGGTAAATTTATTTAAAGACAGCATTGATTGACTATATTTCCTTTTTACACAGATATTGAAAGAGCATGTTACGTACGTTTCTTTTTATTTCGGACGTTTTGAATCAAGTAACAGTGATCCGCGGTCATCGATATTTCGCTTGGTGACCACGGATCATTAATTGGATAAAATAAAGGCACGTTATGTGCGCGTTCAATACCTGTATTATTTATAAATTATAGATTTATTTATTTATTCTTTATTGTTAGATTTACAATTTGTAAAGAACAATACGCTGTTAGTCGAAGCCGTGTGGTACCCGGCACCAGTACAAAAAAATATCGGACCACTCCATCTCTTTCCCATGGATGTCGTAAAAGGCGACTAAGGGATAGCCTTACAAACTTGGGATTCTTTTTTAGGGCGATGGGTTAGCAACTGTCACTATTTAAATCTCAATTCTATCATTAAGCCAAATAGCTGACCGTAGCCATTCAGTCTTTTCAAGACTGTTAGCTTTGTCTACCCCGCAAGGGGTAATAGACGTGACCATATGTATGTATGTATGTATGTTAGTCGAAAAAATTTTGGATAAGTACGCCACAGACAATATCATTTTGATTTCAGCAATAATTCTCTAATACGTTTACAACGTCAACATTTATGTAAACACCTACCCAGATTCTCCTTAAAAACAAGCAATAAAACTTTTTTGGGTAAGTTGAATTTCGAAGGGCGCGAAAAAAGGGTTTTACGAGCTATCCCTCTGGGCTTGTTCGTATTGTCGTCGAAACTATGTTTAATATTAATTTGTTAGTTGCCTGTGTTAATAGAAAACTTAATAATCAGGAAATATTTTTGACGGCCTCTGTGGCGCAGAGGTAGTGCGCTTATCTGTGACACCGGGTTCGAATCCCGGCCAGGGCATGATGGGAAATGAACTTTCTCCGATTGACCGATTTCGAACTTACTTCGAGGCTAACTCAATCTGTGTAATTTGGCCCGTAGATATTTATATTTATTTAATATTCTAAAGATTTATGAGATATTACTTTTCAAATTTATAGACTTTCAATACCTATTTCTTTTATTATACATGAGAGTATTATAAGTGGTGTATGATGTATTTTTCATCATCATCTTCTTACAAGAAAATGATTTAAGCCACCTGTTTCAGAAAATCTCAAAACAAATACAATAAAAAACAAATGCGCAAAAAAGATTTAACAAACAAACAAACAAACAAGTAGAGTCCTGTTTTGCAATCTGAGAAAACCACCTGTTACTCAGAAAATCTCAAAAAAATACAATAACTAACATAACTAATACTAATATAACTATCACAATAATAAAATGTGCAAAAAGAGTAAACAAACAAACAAGTAGAGCCCTGTATTGCAATCAGAGATAAAAAATAATATAAATAACTAACTATATATATATATACCTTTCCAGGTTTGAATATCACTCCGGTCAACTTACAAATACTTGTACCTTGATGACCTTTCTATACAGAAAGGTCATCGTTTAGTGAACGCCGGTGGTGAAATTGGTAAGATGTCCGCTTAAAATGCATGATGAGCAGAAAGCCACAAGTTCAAATCCCACCTCGGCCATGTACTATGACTATTTGACTATTACATAACTATTTACGAAGTTATGTACATAACTTACTATACTAACCGATGCTCTTACGGTGAGGAAAAACATAGCGAGGAAACCTGCACATTCAGGCAACTGGATGTGAAACCATGATTGATCCAATACGGGTTAGGTTCCCCTTAAAAGGTTGCGGAGGTCCGACGGTAGACGCTTCGTGTTAAAACCTGAATCTCCCCATCTAGGGGTCATGGTCAAAGGTACACCCGGGCTCCTCACCAGAGTGGTGAGATTACATCTGGGACTAAAACCAGAAGGAAAAATTCACTATACTTTTCCCTTAACCTAACTTTCAAACAAATTTTCGACAACATTAGTCTTGTGGCTTAGCTATAAGAGCGTAATTAAATATGACAGAAAGACAGCCTTCTGAATAATTATAATATTTTTCATACCTATATCGAAAAAATAAATAATCCAGGTAACCATAAAACATTGAAGAACGAAACAAAAAATTAATAATAAATACACCGATAAAGGCGTTACCGGCAAATTAATAAAATAAGTTTCCCGCAAACTATTTATATGGCGCAATTTCGTTCTATTCAGGGGTGCTCAACCGTCGTCTCGCAGTTCTGGCGCACAATGGCCCGTAATAAATATACATCAGTCCAATCGGGTTAAAGAAAGTTGGTACTGCTTTTTGCGGTCGCTATCGCCCGATGAATGATTGCTCGGAAAAAATGTTGATAACCCCTGCTTTTCGTGTTTGAAAATCGAATGAAAAAAGAGATTTTTTTCTTAATTTTAATAATTTTTTTTATATCAATTACATGATTTTTATTCAATGAGCCAACAGTATTGTAGAGACTGACAGGCCACGTTCAGCTGTTTAGCTTTATGATAGAAAATAATATTCAAGTAGTGACAGGTTGCTAGCTCATGGCCTTAACGAAGAATCCCAAAGTTATAAACCTATCCCTTAATCGCCTTTTACAACATTCGTGGGAGAGAGATGGAGTGTTTCTGTTTTTTTAGTAGGAACCACACAACACTTAAATCGCATAGTCTACTTTATAATAAGCCACCACAAAAACAACTAAATGTTGTCGTCAAAAAGTCATGAACTTCAGTAATTAAACTGTTCCTTTGCGAAAAACCTTAAAGCTTTTGAGAACTCGGAGTTTTTCGACGACAAGGAAAATCACTTAACGATAAAACGCAAGTTCAAGACCATTCTGCCTACGTAATGCTTTTTGACTGATTTTGAAATTAACCTCTCTATTTTACGTACACTGACCGACCACTCATGAATGAGACTACGTTACAATTATATTAATTTGAAAAGTATGCATTGGATTCAATTTTATGTATGAGAGAATTAGAATAGAGATCATTATTAATTGGTTCAATGAGCACTAAATGAAAAAATGCGAAAAAAAAAAAGAAATAATCGTTTTAAATATTTTGGTCCTTCAACTTTATCAAAATTCCAAAGAAATCCGATGTCAATTTAAACTTTCAAAATTCTTTTAATTTTATTTTTTCCCTTTTTATTATATACATACATTTTTTTGTAAAGTATGTATTTTTCAGTATGCATGGGCACTTTATTTCACCACCAACTTAAAGATTTTTCTATTTGGTCAGCTTGTCTGGTAGAGAATGCTAAACGGCATATAGTCCGCCATTTGTTCATTTGTTTTTGTGCTATAAAGTTTTAAATAAATACATACATATAATCATGTCGATATCCCATGTAGACAGGCGGGGGCAGGCGGGGAAGACAGAGCCAAGTCTTTAAAAGACTGATAAGTATGCCACGTTCTGCTGTTTGGTTTAATGATAGAATTGAGATTCAAATAGTGACAGCTTGCTAGCTTGTCGCCGAAAAGAATCCCAAGTGTATAAGCAGTCGCCTTTTACGACATCCATGGGAAAGAGATGGAGTGGTCCCATTCTTTTTCCTATTGGTGCCGGGAACCACACGACACTCATAAAATCAATTTTCTGTTTATCATATCGATGATTTAAAACCCACTCTTTTTAAAAATAATGACATTCTATAAACAGCATTAACTTGCTTTTTTAAAGAAATGACCACTTTTGTTCAGATTAATATTATGAGTCGCATCGAGCAATGAATGCGTGCACCTGATACGGGCGCGTTTTTTGTCAGCGTCTAGCGACTACCTGCTTCGCTGAGGATTTTGGATCTGTTCTGTGTTCTGTGGTGCTTTGCTCTGTACTGTTAGGTCTTTATAATACTATCGTTGCGGTTAAAAATTTAATTTACAAGTGGTCTCAATAGAGTTTTAACATGTAAAAGTAACTACTATGTATTTAAAAAAAATAATGGTAGGTATATTACATTTTAGAAAAAATATTTTTTATATGAAATTGAAATTCATTTATTGATTAAATCATTATTACATATTTATAATTGATAAAATAAATAATAAGAAAAATGTTTAACTCGGAAAATAAAAATTTGAATAAAGTAAACAATTTATAATCCAATAATAAATACACAAAAATTATTCCGATTAATTTTTGTCAAAAGGGAGTCACAACTGTCTCCTGTCTACATGTTGCAACGGCTTTAGATACTGAAGTTGGTTTAACTTCTAAATCCATCTCACTGGATTTGCAATAGACTTGCTTGCCAGTACAGCACATATATTAAGGGAAATAAAGCGCTTACAATGCTGGATATCTCCGACAGCATTGTAAGCACTAGCGAGCCAATTCCCCGTCTTATAAAGCTGTACTGCACAAGTGCGCATGGGCGGACTTAGAGCGGCTCCGCCTCGGATACTGAGACCGCTTTGTTAGGAAGACACGGACTCCCGCTGACCAAGCTCCGAAATTTTCTTATATAGTCAGCGAGCGAGGGAATTTTAGAAGCGCGTTTTGGAACTCGGCCTCCCATTGGTTGATTGGAGCGGTGGTGGCGCGCAGCTGTGTTTGAGTTTGAAATTCGAATGTTAGGGTGATAACTATCGCAGCGTGTCGTATCGGTGTTAGGTAAAAAATGTATTCGGCAAAGCGGTGCCTAATTATTACTACTACACTAGTGTAGAAAGTTTAAATGTAGTCAGATTTGAAATTTATTTAAATAATAAAATAACACCTTGACTGAGATTCAAGGTCGGGAAGTATGATTAAAATAAAAACAAATATTAACTAATAATTTTATTGTCTCCAACTATCTAACAATAATTATATTTGTCTTTAAACTAATAAATAAATATACCTATATGGGACAAAAACACACAGATTGAGTTAGTCATAGTAATTTCGAAATTTGTATTAACTAACTCAACGATACTACATTTTATAATTGGTTTCTGTATTGTTTAGCAAAAAAAAAAAAAAAAACTTAGTAACTAACTTTGAGTTTTTTGCCATCTCTTCCTGATGAATCTTAATTCTATCATTAAGCCTAACAGTTGAACGTACCCGTCAGTCTATCAAGACTGTTGACTCTGTCTACCTTGCAAGGGATATAGTGATTACAAGAATGAATGAATTTGAGTTTTTTTTTAAACGATTCTAAAGTGAAGTACCTTAACACTTTTTTTTTTCATTTGATTCGTCACAAGAACAAATATCTGAACTCAACGGCCGATGCACAGAGCAAAAAATGACCCTCGTTTTATGCTCTGTGGGTTCCAAACCCACCCCGCGCGGTGTAAGATAAATACACCCGTCCGCGCCCCTACTGTCAAATGCTCTTACAAAAATCAATAAAATTCCATTGTATTAGGCATGATCTACTTTCTGTCGATTGAAGAATAAAAAATAACGTAGAAATTAATCATCAATAATTAAATAAAGTTAAGATTGTTATTATAAATATTCAGGTTTATTATTTACTTCAATTTCTGCACGTAATTGTAAAACTATTGAAAAAAAAATTAATGCTTATACTTTTTCTTTCAGTTTATCTTTATGTATGTAATTAAAAAAAAAATATGGACAGGATTTTAAGGTAATGTTCTAGATATTTTTAAAAATAATTTAATTTCCTTTTCTTACAGTAATTTTTTATATACCTAACCGTAATAGTCATAGTACCAAATAATTAATAAATAATAAACCTTATTATTTTCCTTATAACCTTACACTATTAAAAAAATAACAGTACGAACAACAAAAAAAGTGTAGTCAGAAAGTTATTACCTTATTATTTATTACCCTACAGCAATATAATTCAAAATCCAAACTTCGCAACACCCTGTGGTAGCACCCCTGCCGCCGTCGTTCGCGAACGACGAATCAGCGATCGAGTTCCAAAACGCGATATCAAAATTTTTTCGCTCGCTGACTATATAAGAAAATTTCGCTACCCTTAAGTGGGGAGTCCGTGTGTTTACAATGAAGCGGTCTTACCAACCGAGGCGGAGCCGTGCCCAAGTCCGCCCCAAGTCACCTTGTCAGAATAGTTTATCGGACGGAGAATGTGCGCCGCCACTTACAATGCAAATATCATTGTAAGTATCATTCCTGAATGATTGCTGTACTGACAGGAGAGTGCATGTAAATTCATTAAGACGAATTTAGCGTCTTCGTAATAGACGCAAAATCGACACACTCAGAAATTCCCCGCTATTGTAAAGACGATTTGACTCCCTTTTTGTCCAACTAGTTTTTAAGCCGTGTGGTTCCCGGCATTTAAGAATGGGATAACTCCATTTCTTTGTAATGGATGTCGTAAAAGGCGAATAAGGTAAGGCTAAAAATGTTAAATTCATTAAGACGAATTCAGCGTCTTCGTAATAGACGCAAAATCGACACACTCAGAATTTCCCCGCTATTGTAAAGACGATTTGACTCCCTTCTTGTCCAACTAGTTTTTAAGCCGTGTAGTTCCCGGCATTTAAGAATGGGATCACTCCATTTCTTTTTAATGGATGTCGTAAAAGGCGAACAAAGTTGGGATTTTTCTGGTATAGGTTAGCAACCTGTCACTATTTGAATCTCAATTCTATCATAAAGCCAAACAAATGAACGTGGCCTATCAGTATTTTCAAGACTGGCGGCTCTGCCTTCCCCACAAGGGTTATAGACTTGATTATATGTATGTATTGATATATTGCAATGAAACTTGTAATAATCAAAACTTTTGGTAACATCTTTTAAGCACTCTCCATTTTTGATCGTCTTTTTTTGGATAGTAAAATAAATAAAATACACAACTGACTAACTACGCTTCTGACTACATTACTAGAATATTCTCTAAAGTTTAGCTAAGGTTTGCCTTATAAAGCTAACATCTTGAATTCAATATGCCGCCATTTTTCTTTCGTAAATCCCCAGGACTCCTACGCTCTTTAAAACTTTACTATAAATGAATCCCTGCTAAACTTCTAAAAATAAATCATGGAATTTAGTTCAGAGAAACGATAGGTCTTTAAATTATCATAAAAGAAGAGTCATATCATCTTTTTCATTGGCTTAGTAGATGGCGCTAAAAACTAAATATTTTTTATGACATATATACATATTATCACGTCTTTATCCCTTGCGTGGTAGACAAAGCCAACAGTCTCGAAAAGATTGAGCTCGTTTATCTGTCTGGTTTAGTGATAGAATTGAGATTCAAATAGAGACAGGTTGTTCGCTCACCAAATAAAAGAGGAATTCCAAGTTTCCAGTCAACCAAAATATGAAGGAAAAGATTTTTAGCCGTTCCCTTGACAGACTTTTACAACGGGAAGATTGACACACATTGTTTTTTTTTCTACAGACCGGCATTAGAATAGAATAGATTTATTTTCAAATTGGTCACAAGGTATTACTTATTGACGTCACATCACTAAAATCTAATTATAACTACTACCGCTTCCAAAGTGCATGTGTAAAAGAAGCGGTGGAACAAACTACACTGCAGCATTTTCACCGGACGTCAATTTACAAATCAACATCAATCAACATTCTCTTAAATCTAAATGCACATTGTCTACATTAAAAAAAACATGAATGAACGTAGAACTAAAATTAAAATGATAACATTGATGCTAATGTATTATGGTGTAACCATACCTTTATCTATAAGTCCAGAAAGTCTTGTAAATGTTGTAAAAAAAAATATCTGTTGTAACATCCCCGGGTTTCCCGTATGAATGAACGTGGCCATTCACGCTTATCATGTTCGAATAACAGCCGTGAATGGCTGGCATTAATGGCCACGCTTTCCTACCAGAGGTTTATAGGACCTTTTTGTCGTATTTTTTTTTGGAAGGCGTTACGATGCGATAATATTCTTTAGGTTTTGGGTTTTTTAGAATTTTCGTATCTACGTTTTTATTGAAAATGTTTGTTAGATTATGCCTGCTTAATTCGTTAAGTCTCGGTTGTTTCCTGATTCCCGTGGGAATTTTAGAAATATTACATCACTTCATTACATTACATCACTGCCCAAATAAATACGTGCCATTTTATTTTTACTACGCTTTTATTAGCTTGGGTTGTATGTATGTATGTATGTATGTAACGGAATCTTTGAGCTTAATTTTCACTGATTTCTAAACGTCTGATCAACTTGGAACTTTGCACACGTATCAAGGACCGATGACAATGCAATATTTTGATAAGAGTTTCTCATTATCCTTATTAAAACTGCCAGGATTAATAAATTCATTTTTAGATCCTTCGTATGAGAGTAAGAGAGACAGAGATAGCACCAGTGCCAGTAATCTCCATACAAGAAACCAAGAAGTTCTGACGTATAATGAGTCAAAAAGAGATGTAATATATTTCCATATAATGTTACTATTAACCTGAGGCTTCTTTATTTCATCGCATTGCTCCATTTAGAATTACCATTAGAAACCATAGTAGAAATTAGTAGAATATTTTAAAACAATAAAAAATAAATAAGTAATAAAACAAAAGTAATAAATGAAAATTGAACAACTAAATTTACAAAAATACAAGAATAAAGTTACTACCTACAGAACTTTGCGATATTTAATACGTATTTAACATATTAATGCAATTCTTGAATTAACATTAGGTATCTTTTGCCTATTTATAATAGCAACACTGTAATACTCGTTTGGAAAATGAGTGACAGTTTTTTATGTCAAATAAGTTTTGCAGTAAGTTTTGATTGAATACGATTCGAACACCTGTAAACTTTCTTTCTGTTGTTTTTTACCGGTGCCTGTGTATTTACCTATTTGCACTTTGTTTTGTGCTGATAACTTGTCGTTATTTGGAGTTTGGAATCTTCCGTTGAGTCGAGCTTTGTTCTTCCGGATATTCGTGTGATTTTATCATCTGAGATTGGACTCTGACTGTGTTTACTGTGTTGTGCAGATATTTTGAGATAGGACTCCTGTAAAAAGTACCTTATTATTTGAGATAGGAGTCCCAAGTTTGTGTTTGTTTTTGTGAAAGACAGATTTTACAACAAAAGTGCCACGATGTCTTCAGATAAACTTTGTTGCGTTCCTGGTTGTAAAGGCAGTGGAGGTATGTTTGAAATATTTTTGTTCCTGTATCAATCTGCCTCTTAATCTTGTGGTTTGATTCCTGGCAAGGCCACAATCGAAAATTATTACGTTTGCTGGATAGTCAAAAATATTATTAACAGTGATTTATCACTATAAAATTCTTTTCAATTGGGTTTAACAATCATCATACATACATATAATCACGTCTATATCCCTTGCGGGGTAGACAGAGCCAACAGTCTTGTAAAGACTGATAGGCCACGTTCAGCTATTTGGCTTTAAGATAGAATTGAGATTCAAATAGTGACAGGTTGCAAGCCCATCGCCTTAAAAAGAATCATGATGATGAGAATATTATGAGATTTAATCCAATCAGGCCTCATATAACTGTAAGAAAGTTAGTTGTGAAAACCTCCGGCGATGGGCGCATGGTTGCGAAAGTCTTTTCTAGTAAGATAGTTATACCAGAAGTGTTAACTTCCAAAAAATAATTGTATAAAAAAACTAAAAAACTACCCGTTTTATTGCAAATCGAACTAAAAAATAGAAAATAAATAATAGTTTAAAAAAAACTAAAAAACTACGCTTTTATTGCTAATCAAACTAAAAAATAGAAAATAAAAATTAATGACAAAGGAATTCAGTAGTAGCAAGTCGAACAATCAGTTATAGTCAGTTGTAGTAGTAATTACCTCGGATTAAAATTATAACAAAATTAAATTTATAAACAAAACAATTTAAATCAGAGTAAAAAGCGTGGGGTGCATTTTACTTCATTTTCATAACTCTCTTGTCATAAATATATGCTAATAGAATGATTTTAATATTTACTACATCAGGCACCCCACGCTTTTTACTCTGATTTAAATTGTTTTGTTTATAAATTTAATTTTGTTATAATTTTAATCCGAGGTAATTACTACTACAACTGACTATAACTGATTGTTCGACTTGCTACTACTGAATTCCTTTGTCATTAATTTTTATTTTCTATTTTTTAGTTTGATTAGCAATAAAAGCGTAGTTTTTTAGTTTTTTTTAAACTATTATTTACAGTTTAAAAAGCTATATTACATTATACTTTTACAGATTCTAAAATAAATAAAGTATACCCTATATATGTTGGCCAGGCATAAGAGATATACAGCAAAAAAGTTTCATTCAAATCCGTTCATTAGTTTCGGAGATTAGCGTGTACAAAAAAACATACAAAAATCCTTTTTTTTCACAGTCATACTCCGGGCTCCTCTCCAGAGTGGTGAGGATGCAATCAGGACTTTAGCCAGGAGGAAGAAGACTTATATATAAATGCTAAAGACTGTCTGTCAGGCTTTCACAACAAAGACTGATAATAATATTAAACCGGCCTTCTCAGTATGAGGCCGGAGAAAACGGGTACTAAATTAGTTTTACGCGGGCGGAGCTGCGGACAAAAGCTAGTGAAGCTAACATAGTCATTAACATAGTCTACTACGTACTAACGTAGTAATGTACGTACTAACGTTAGTACGTAGTAGGCTATGTAAGCTCCACTCCCATTTAAATGTACCTATAAAATGTCAGTTGTTTGTGCCGTGTGGTTCCCGGCACCAATGAAAAAAGAAAAGGACCACTCCATCTCGTTCCCATGGATGTTGTAAAAGGCGACTAAGGGATAGGCTTATAAATTTGGGATTCTTCTTTTAGGCGACGAGCTAGCGACCTGTCTCTATTTGAATCTCAATTCTATCATTGAGCCAAACATCTGAACGTGGCCTATCAGTCTTTTCTAAAACAGTTGGTCCTGTCTACCCCGCAAAGGATATAGACGTGATTATATGTATTTATGTTTTGAATAGAATTTATTTATACATAATAGTGTTGTACCCGGATCGGCTACTTAGTATGCGTTCCAGGTAACGCAGATTCTCTCTTAGTATGAGAACAGCACATTCATTATTTTATACAAATTGTAATGTCACCGGCTGATTTTATCCTTCATTATTTTTGTGGCTTTGTTTTGTTCGTCCCGAATTTCTGTTGGGAATTAGGTAGGTTTATAAATATTTTTTATGCCATACAGGCTTTTCAAGAGACGATCCCTTCCACGATCTTACATTGATATAGCGTTGAATATGGATAAGTGCCGTGTGGTTTCCGGCACAAGTAAAAAAATTTTTTTTAGAACAGTATTACTCAGTCTCATTCCCATGGATGTCGTAAAAGGCGAGTAAGAGATAGGCTTATAAATTTGAGATTCTTCTTTTAGGCGATGGGCTGGTAACCTTTTACTATTTGAGTCTCAACTCTATCATTAAACCAAACAGCTGAACGTGGCCTATCAGTCTTTTTAAGACTGTTGGCTCTGATTACCACGCAAGGGATAAAGACGTGATTATATGTAAGTATGTACGTACATACTTACATATAATCACGTCTTTACATACATACATACGTATGTATGTATGTATACCCTATCCATAGACATGATTTAGCTAGGCCCAAAAAACGTAAACTAACGGGTTACTGTACTAATCATCAAAAAACCCTACATTTTCGTTAAGGCAGACACCGGGACAACAACTAGTGGCTGTAAACTTTTAACGAGTGTCCGATTCACCGTATTTTTCTGGAAATCGGCCGATACGTCGCAATCGCAGAAATTGGTCACAAATAAGAAAAGTAAACGCCGATAAAAGGAGGAAATAGACGGCTTCTGAAAGTATTGCGACGGAAATAAACTAGGATTCCTGTGACCGTATTTTTCAGTTTAAAAATGGCTCTTTTTGACGTTAACGGAAACATTACTTCGGTCGATTTTGTTACAGTTTTTTAAGTGCGACTTGTGCTTTAGCAAGACTTTAACGATAAAATTACCTGTCAAATCTCTTTCTTGCTGTTTAATTTAAGAGTGGAGTTAAGTGGAGCATTCTATGTTCTCTTTGATTATGATATGATTTATAGATCAGATTACGTTTGACCTGATAGAATGTCTCCGACTTAATTTACTTTGAAGTTCATCTTGACTGGTTGATATTCTTACATAACTTTTGTTGTGATTATAGATAATATAATTATACTTAAGTTTTGTTGACGTCAATAAGCGATACCTTTCCTATTTTGAAAACAAATCTATTTCTTATTCTAAATGTTTGTGAAAGGCTAATAAACTTGAGATTCTTCTTTAAGACGATGGGTTAGCAACCTGTCACTACGAGTATTTGAATCTCAATTCTATCATTAAGCCAAACAGCTGAATGTGGCCTTTAAGTCTTTTCGATCCTGTAAGATCTATGTATTCCGTAAAGGAATTGTAGCGGGAGCGATGATTCGGCTCGACCGCCACCAAAGGGAAGATCTTCCGCCAGGCTAGGTGTGACGCCTGGGGAACCGCGGCTCCGACGATGTTGTGTCGGAGGTTGTATTTATGTTCCAATCAATGAAATCTTTGAAATCGCGATTAAGAACTTTCGCAGCTATTGGCTGAGCGCGTCAATTTCTTCGCGATGATTGACAGTTGTTGTGTGATTGGATGTTGTGTCGAGTGCCGTAGAGATGTCGCCACAGAATAAAAACTTGATTATACATGTATTTTCTTAAGCCAGCTTTATACCGCTGAAAAAAGCCACTAGTAATTTATTTCTATAAAATTTTTCAAATCCAAATTATGATGGAGACTCCTAAAAGGTATACTTTCCACTTTTTCATCTGAATGTATCAAAGCTGTGGACTAAAGCTTTGACGTTCTTGGGTAGCACTCGGAAATAAGTGGCTTTTCAGAGTCAAATGCGAATTTTATTTCGAGGAAAACTGGTCTTTTTCGTGGTCTAGTTCAGGAGCTTCGTAGGTCATCATTGGTACTTGTCGCGACATCACTAAAATGTAATACAACAACTGTCAATCATAGCGAAGAAAAGGACGCGCTCAGCCAATAGCAGCGATGAATCTAAATCGCGATTACAATGGTTTCTTGGTGACCCCGACGTGATTAGAAACAACCTTAACGATTTACATTCTTCACTGCTGAACGCGTCATTTTCTTCGCTATGATTGACAGTTGTTGTGTTATATTTTAGTGATGTCGCTAGTTACTTTAAAAGTATGAAGCGTGCAGACAAAACTGGTGTGTCCTACTATGCACTGTGTTATTATCAGTTATCGCTTCGGCGTAAACATCGTGAGGAAATTCTGCACAAATGGACGTGTCATCAAATTTGGCGAAGTTCAGACGTGTAAATGTCTGACTTGACCAATACAGGAATATGATCAAAGGCGAATCTCGGGCTCCTCTCTAGGGAATTGAGTTTGTCAACAGGACTTACATCAGGTGGAAGATGAATATCATCTGTTTTTTCGTGCTTACGCAAAGGGCGCGAAATTTGAATTGTTCATTTAATTATTTCTAGTTATCAGCTTAATTGCCGTGTAGTTGCCGGGTGCCGTGTGGTTCCCGGCACTAATACCAAAAAAGAATAGGACCACTCCATCTCTTTCCCATGGATGTCGTAAAAGGCGACTAAGGGATAGGCTTACAAACTTGGGATTCTTATTTTTAGGCGATGGGCCAGCAACCTGTCACTATTTGAATCTCAATTCTATCATTAAGCCAAATAGCTGAACGTGGCCATTCAGTCTTTTCAAGACTGTTGGCTCTGTCTACCCCGTAAGGGATATGGACGTGACCATATGTATGTATGTATCAGCTTAATTGGTCAATTCATATTTCTCGCATTTGTTTTAGTTATATCTACCTTGGGTTGGCAGCCTGAATTCCGCACACGACCACAATTCAGGAATGATCTCTCTTTATATCAGATAGGTAAAAACATGTCTGACTTTTGCGACCCTGTTACCTTCTATCAATATATCATCTATTTATCAAAAAGTCATTGACTAACCTAATATTTACATTTTAATATACTCTCAGATTGTCAAATAACACTGCAAAGATAAGTTGCACTCTTTTTATTCTCATAGAATTTAAAGCAACGATTTTAGTCAAAAATCTTATAAATACATCTATTTTATAACAAGCATAGATAGAAATGTACGGTAAAATACAAAATTATTACAAATTAAGCCGTTAGTGTATAAAATTAAGACAACGTTTTTGATACCAATTAACTACGCAGTTATTTTGGGCCGTGGGTATTATTGTTATAAGATGTACTCATTATTTGTTTTAGGGGTATTATCAAATTTTGTTTAGTCTATTAATTAAACCTCTGAGTCCATTTTCATACTTTTCATGTAATATTGTGCTAATTAAATTTGTATCCATTTGATCTTCGATTCAGGTTTAGACTTTAAAAGCTAGTATTTCAAGTTGGATTAATGCTTTTGTATTTAATATAATTATAAAATGACTGCGAAGCATATTGTCTATCAACAAATTTTGGGTTTCGTATACAATCAGTCCTAAATTCAGCTAAAATACTAACACAATCAAACATCAATAAAAATTATTCAAAAAGAATGAGTATTTACAATCTAAAAACTTCAAATTGATATGTAGGTAAGTAATTAATAACTGATAATAAGTATCAATTCAATATTTATTTTAAAAACAGTTGCTCAGATAATCAAACTACATCCCTTGTGAGATTTACATCTGACCCAAGCAGAAGTATTGCATTTTATCATCTCTGTAAAGTAATTGCAAGTAACGTGCGTTCAGAGTGTATGTATATAATTGAATCAATTTAATTCTTTATCACACAGACGTTCTAAAACTCTTTAAGAGCGCATCACAGCGAGTGGGATTGAGGCAGCGCCCTTAATTTTTTAAGTACATTATTATAATGTTACAAAAAGAAAAATACAAAATTAATATAAGACGAACAAGATAGGATATTTAGGGTATTTTATTAGGTTATGTTTATTTTTTACATCTTGTTTTGACTTTCAATTTTAATTTTCAATCTTACAACATCTGTATGATAAGGAACTTATCAATGTTGATATAAATGCATTTTCCGTTTTACAAAGTCACGCACTTATAATCTATTTTAAAGAGCTGTAAATTCAGTTGAAAAAGTAGACAATGGCATAGTTAAATTTGTGTCCGTTTCATCTTTCTTATTATCTACATTGGCACCAGGAAGAGACCACGTGGAACTACCTGCTGCAGTTATTCTAGGTCCCATATTATCATACGCTGATTTTAAAAAACATGTTCGACTCCGCCTTGGCAATGTAGCACCACCGCCAAGTAAGTCTGGGTATTCATTATTGTGGCCAGAAACTTGAACTGATATGAAAATATTGCCGTAAGGCGCTGGTAGCGCAAATTCTGCAGGTGGAGGTGGGAAAGAACCAGGAGGACCTTCTATTGTTATTTGAACCGGTTCTAAACATCTCTGAGTGTCTTCACTATCCATAGACATTGATCTGTCCAACATTTCAAAGCCGTAAGAGGATGAACCCAAATCGGCACTAGTTCGGTCACAACTTGCCGCTATTGAAGTATCTAGTAATTTCTTCTCTTGATCTGTGAAGCTTCTGCTCGGTGGTACTCTTCGGTGTTGCGTTTTCCAACAGACACACGCTGCAATAAAGCCTAATCCTGTCAAAGCTAACAAAGATCCAGCTATCATAATAAACGAGGAATAGTCTGGAGGTACACGAGCTGTAGCTGTCCGTGCTTTAGGTAAAAATAACGTTAAATATGCCGAAGACTCACCTACACGACTTTTGGCACTACATTTCCACTCACCGGATAATTCACTAGTCACGTTTGATATGGTCACGTTAATCCACTGAGCACTTTTGTTTATATAATCGTCTCTATATTCATCAAAATGGTCCAATTGATACCTATAAATAAGAATATCACTGTGTCTGCTGGTACTGTTATGAATTTCAATATGATGAAAGGACCAGTTCACAATCGGTTTTGGATCACCTCTAACAAAACAACCGAACGAAATGTCTGCACCAGCTTCCGTTCTTATAACTGTTGGACTCGTATATGCTGACGGTGGACAAACCATGTCATTTCCCTTCAGACTTCTCCATGAAATCTGCGCTTTGTTTTCGGGACCTTCGCAATATACTTCTTCATTCCCAAGGTTGCTATTTAAAAACCATTCGTGGAACTCTCTTAGCCTACAATCACAGTACCATGGATTGTCTGAAAGTGTTAAAGTCTTTAGAAGTGGTAAATTAAAAGTGTTTCGATGGAGATACGAAATTGAATTCTGCCGGACATGTATAGTTTCCAATGCCTGTAAATGTACGAAGGCAAATGGGTGAATAGTCTGGAGTTTACATCTAACTAATTCTAGTTTCTTCAAATGTTGAAGTGGGGGGAATTGCTCAGCTACTAATGTCATCAAAGGGTTATCATTCAAGACTAGTAGCCTGAGACGGTCGTTGCCTCTGAAAGTGTCAGGGGAAAGTTGAAACAGTTCGTTTTGGGATAGGTCCAACTCGACAAGTATCCGAAGTTCCCTGAATGCGTCCGGATGCAGCGAGCGGAGGTTGCTCGAACTCAAATTCAGCCGTTGCAAGTGCAATAATTCTATGCTCGCAAAGGCGTCTTGTCCTAAACTCTTTAACTGATTTCCGTGCAAGTCTAGAACTTGGATCTCGGTCGCCAAATGAGGAAGTTGTTTCAGTCCCGCCGAGACGCACGAAGCCGTTTTCTTGCCAGACGACCATTTGCAATTGCACTCCGCTATATTCGCGCAGTTAAGCCAATCGCTTCCAGTGTAATTTATGAAGAGTATCATAAGCCAGCACCCATTGCGGAGTGCTCGCATGCCCATTTCATATCTTGATTTTCTCGTGCGAATACCTGTAACAAAGCAATTTTATCGATCAGTATGGATGTAAATGTTTTAGAAGAGCAATTAATGCGAGTTACATAAGTTAGTTTGTATCTATGTTGCCTATCTCCGTACGTGTTTAATGAAGATCAGGCACGAGATATGGAGTTGTTTAATTACAAAGGGTGTGTAAGGTTGTCTTGACTGAGACAGTATTTGTATTAACGTCTTCAAACTCGCTAGCGGTTTGTGGTAGGAAGTGGATCTTTACGATCTTCAGTTTAATGTGTTCGAGACAAGGGGAAATTAATATTGTTAAAGTTATAATCTGTGAACGGTTACGTATACAATGTATTAGAGTTAGTATAGTTAAAAAAATGTTATTAAGGGTAACATAGTGTTTATTAGAAAGTGTTGTAAGTATAACTTCATTCCAGTTAACTCCTAATTGAAACTGGAATGATCAAGGAAAGTTTTACCACACTACGGACACATGATATATGGCAGTAATTTCCACGCACACATACTCACAATAATACGAATGCGACTACATACGGTGCCGTGTGGTTCCCGGCACAAATACAAAAAATCCACTCTATCTCTTTTCCAAGGATAAAAGGCGTTCGCAAAAGGCGACTAAGGTATATGCTTATAAACTTGGAAAACTTTTTTTAGGCGATGTGCTAGCAAGCTGTCACTTTGCAGCAACAAGAATTCAATCTCATTTCTATCATTAAGCCAAACAGCTAAACGTGGCCTATCAGTCTTTTTAAGCCTGTCTCTGTCTACCCCGCAAGGGATACAGGCGTATGTATCTAAATAAACGTTAAGGCTTCTATTATGATTATATGGTCAGCCAATCAGTATTTCCCAAATATTATTGGTCCTAAAATAATTTTTCGATTAATGAATAATTTTAATACTGAATGAGTTATGGCAAATTTGGTGCCTCGTGGAATTTAGATGAACAAAGCACAAAGAGAGTGTTTTTATGATCACAATGTGAAAATCCTCGTGGGAATACGTGGGAAATAGCTTATTTTTACCATTTTCAGTACAAATTTGAGTGAAGCAAGTGACCACTCCATGTGTTAGCACTTCATTTTCTGTGTTGAAACTGGGACGGAATATCTAGCGAACTTTAACTATACTGGCCACATCCCAGTTATCTAGACTTTACGACTTCTATCGAATTAATTGGATCACGATATAAGTTGAGCGAGTTTGTATCGGTAACTCACAGTAATATTAAACTTTAACGTTGTAACTAGGTGTCTTACTAAAAGAGAAAGATTAAATTATAGAAAATTGAAGCCCTCTATGGCGCAGCGGTAGTACGCTTGTCTGGTCTGTGACATCGGAGATCCCGGGTTCGAATCCCGGCCAGGGCATGATGAGAAAATAACTTTTTCTGATCGGCCTGGGTCTTGGATGTTTATCTATATGCCTATTTATTATAAAATATAGTATCGTTGGGTTAGTATCTCGTAACACAAGTCTCGAACTTACTTCGAGGCTAACTCAATCAGTGTAATTTGTCCCGTACTTATATATTTATTTATTTGAATTATAGAAAATTAGCTAGTAGTAGTAACATATTAACGGTTAGTTAGTATATCAACGGCTTGTATAGATTCTATAATATATACAAGCCGTTGATTACAATAATGATGTTCATACCTCAAAAAAAAAGTGTAAAGTTTCAGAACGCAGTAGGATTCAAACCTGTGAATTTTGAAAAGGGCACATTAAGTCCTACTAGTCTACTAAGTACTACTCCTACTAGTACTAGTCCGTGTGGTTCCCGGCACCAATACAAAAAAGAATAGGACCACTCCATTTCTCTCCCACGAATATCGTTAAAGGCGACTAAGGGCTTACAAACTTGGGATTCTTTTTTAGGCGATGGGCTAGCAACCTGTCACTATTTGAATCTCAATTCTATCATTTAGCCAAATAGCTGAACGTGGCCATTCAGTTTTTCAAGATTATTGGCTTTGTCTACCCTGCAAGGGATATAGACGTGACCATATGTATGTAAGTCCTACAATTTAACTGCCCGCCCACCAAGGCCTATTACGTCATGTCGTCAACCAGTAATATCGTTTATGACGTGCCAACATGGCGGCTGGGCAGCGGTAATTCAAAGCTAATGATATTAGGCCGCTGATGGCGGGTACAGCGCTAGTTTGTTTCCCATTGCTCCACTGCTTCGTCCCCAAAATGAGATAATTAAGTTTTTTCTTTCTTTAATGCCGATGATTTTTAAGCCAGTTAACCATAAAGGGGAATAAACAGGGGGTTTACCATAATGCCTTGTAGCAGTATTGATTCAATATTACTTTTGAAATTTGTACCATGACTATTAGAAAACAATATAATAAATAAATAAATATATGCGGGATTTTATATTATACAGATAGAGTTAGCCTCAAGGTAAGTTCGAGACTTGTGGTACGAGATACTAATCCAACGATGCTATATTTTATAATAAATACTTATTATATAGATCAACATCCAAGACCCAAGCCAATCAAAAAAATTTTTTGATATAAAAATATTAATATTACTTTAAGCATACATTTCTTAGCAATTTTGATGACGTCACAACGAAACGTTCATTCAATTTCGAACCATGAGCCGTTATTTGACAAGTAGTTATATTTTTACGTTAATTTATGCGATCTTGAAAAAGTTGGTCAGATCCTGCGTATCACTGAGAAGAAAATACTACGCTGGACGCTCGAAGTTTTAACGTTAGTCTTCATGTCAGTGACATAGCTGACAAAATGCAAGAGAGCTAGAAATCTCTACGTCATCGTTTTTTGCAATCGTACAGCAAGAGTACAGACGGAGAAGGAGTAAAAGGAAGTCCTGTGAGTAGGAATAGTAAGTACACAATAGAGACCTGCAAGGAGAATTAGACGAATGACGGAAAGAGAAACGTTCTTTAAGATAGGAAGGAAAGGCGGGATTAAAAAAAGTATTCAATAGTGCCGTGTGGTTCCCGGCACCAATACAAAAAAGAAAAGGACCACTCCATCTCGTTCTCATGGATATCGTAAAGGTCGACTAAGGAATAGGCTTACAAACTTGGGATTCTTCTTTTAGGCGATGGGCTAGCATCCTGTCGCTATTTGAATCTCGATTCTATCATCAAGCCAAACAGCTGAACGTGGTCTATCAGTCTTTTCAAGGCTGTTGGCTCTGTATTCACCGCAAGGGATTCAGACGTGATTATGTATGTCTGTATAATTCCAGTGTAATATTAACTAGTGGCGTTAATTAGACCAGTAATATCAATATATCGGTAAACTAACATCTGCTAGGCTGATTGATGTAATTAACTATTGTGGGCTGTGTGAACTACCAATGTATTATTATTATATATTTTATCTACCTACATACAACCATACTTCGTTGTTATCTGTTTTTATATAAAAGTCTAAAAAACTAATTCACTGACCACGAAATCTCAAAAAGTACTGAGCCAATAAAGATGAAATTTGGCAGGAATGGATTCACGTCTACTGAAAATGGGTTTTGGATATTCCCATGGGAACGAGAGATTGTTTGTTATTAACATATTTGTTTTTGTTTCTACCGAATTAACTCAAAAACTTAACATTTACATTACGGCAAAATGAATACTGATTCCTTGTATTATTATTATATGCTATTTATTTATAAGTGTTGTAAATATTGTTGTGAAATAATTTAAGAAATATATTTAGAACCTCCCCCTTTTCTGATGTCGGTTTAAAAGGGGCCCAAACTTATCTAAAAAATCTAGAAATGGCACCATGTCGCCACACTGAGCAACGTGTAACGAAATAACTCCGGCCTAATTCCGAAGATCGGTTCAAATACCGGGAATTCCGCAGATCCGCCGATGCGGAGTCAGGTACGCTTTTCACCACTTTTTTCATTAAAACCCTACGGCCAACAAAAAGTTGGTGGCGATCCGATTCCGATATCAGCGGATTTTTAACCGTGGCAGTGGTAAAATGTCGAAAATAAGAAACCATAAATTAAATCAATCAATTTGGCTAGACGTCGCAAAAGATGATATGCGTGCTAATGAGCCAGGACGCCGAAAACCGGACCAAATGAGAGATGAGAGAGATAGAAGTGAGAATCAGATATTACTTCAAATATTTCTACAACAAACTAAAACAAAAGTCCAAATTTTACCGTGCCAAGTCAAGTTAACTTTAATCTGAAACGACATGAGCCCCATAAATCGAGTCCGTACTATTCGATTTCTGCTTTCGTCGATGAAACAGAAGAATCGAGTGCTCGAATTCTTATCACGAATATAGTCGAGGAGCCAATGGTCCGTGCTCTAACCATATTAATGTTCGCTGCAGTGGAATCATCCCCGAAAGAGATGGCCTATTTCAATTATATACCGGCGTCTCGCTCTTGGCATCTTTCCAAGGTACGGTTGATTTAATTTAGCATTTACTAACCGGCCTTAAAACGTGTAATGAAATTTTACATTGAGTGAAGGTTTCGAATCGCTCCTGGACTCAGTTTAATTATATTTCGCGTGAAGGTAAATTCATTGAGTTAAAATTTCGTTGTCGAAATACTGAACGTTGGAACTACGTCTTCATTTTTTGTTATTTGACTTTGAAAAATATAAAGGTGAGTTCAGATTGTGACATGATAAACACTATCAATTGAAGCGGAAGGTTAGAGGTTAGAGAATTAATGGTTACCCCCCTGAAATTATATTTTTTTGTCAAAATTAATAAAAATATAATGGGATATTAAATAATTGTACTATACAATATTTTTCTTCATTAAAACAATACTAAAACGTTTATGTTATCCGCACAATCAAATAAGAGAAAATATATAAAAACATGTTATCTAATAATAAGCTCTCAAACTTTAAGCCCCATATCTTTGGAACCCATTCGGGTAGACTAGTCGGCTTACATCTAGCGGAGACTAAGTTACCGCTAGACCCATATATCTTCATTGTATGAGCACATATTATCGTTATCATGTCTTTATAGAAAACGGGACCGATAGAGTGTGAAAGAGATAAAAGTTGTATCAAGATAACCTGACAAGTGCAAATCATAGAATTAAAAATTATTTAGACAATGCCTTAGGAATAAGTAATTCCTAAGGCATTGTCTAAAATATTTTACCCAAATACCCAAATAAAACGTAGATAATAATATAATTTCATTAAGTCATACTGAGCTGAACGTGGCCTTTCAGTCTTTTCAAGACTGTCGGCTCTGTCTACCCCGCAAAAGAATATGGACGTGACTATATTTTTATGTAGATAATAAAATAGGTACCAACTGATATTCTTAGGTCAGGGGTTCAGTGGAAATAATTTTGATTAATTTTGTTATTTTGGGAACGTCACCAGAATTGCGGACAGACGGAGAGACAGGTGTAGTACAGTGCTTACTAGATGATTACTCGATCGAAAGACTGAAAGTATAGGGCAAAGTTAAAGGCCGAAAAAGGACCTTTATCGATCCACTGGACAGGCCTTATTTAAAACGCTACGGATTTAACCATGAATGTGTATTCGCAATGCCTACGACCGGCAAAAATGGAAGGGAAATCGTCTAGATAGCTGTTCTCAGGAAATGTCTAAATAAACATCTCTTCGCTTAAACCCTGCGCAGGCACAGACTACTCTGAAAGTGTGTCCAGCATCCTGACTAAGGGCCCCACATATTTGGTGTCTTTCGAACGTCGCACACTATGGCAAAAACCGAAAACGGCGCAAACAATTCAAAAAAATTAAATCGAATTTCAAGGTACCCCATATCAATATTGAAGAACTTCGAACCTCACCCAGTTCTTAACTATCGATAAGCAAACTAAAGAAAAAAAAAGAAGAAAGACGTACAAAGTCAGTTAATATAAGCTAACTAGCTTTTGCCCGCGGCTTCGCCCGCGCAAATGTATTTTAGATTATAAGGATATGCCATAAAATTTCACCCATTTTTTAATCCCGTATCGTGCGGGACTGTTTTAAGTTAATATTTGATTTAAATTCATAATGGCTTCTCCCGTCTTGTCCCGTCTCTTCTCGTTCTGTTCCGTCCCGTCTCAAACTGCTGTGTCTCGTCCTGCCCCGTCCAGTCCTATCCTGTCCCATCCCATCCTATTTAGTGCCATCCTGCTTTCCGCAACTGATACGATTTTTTTACTAACCAATATTTAAGACTTCTCGCACTTCGACGCCCATCAGAAAACGAAGTTTCATACAAACTTCCAACCCTCATTTTTCGCCCTTAAGATGCAGTTTTCAAAATCCAATGTTTTAATGATTATTTCATACTAACCAAAATTTAATTCTAAAATTTCATGTGCCCAACGTTAAAATTGTCGAAATTTCATACAAATTTACAACCCCTATTTCACCGCGATAGGAATGCAATTTTTTAAATCTTATTACTGTATTCGAATTTTTTACGTCTGTCAGTTCGTTTGTCCGCTCACCCATCCTCCTGTCACCAGGCGTGTCTCATGATAGCTAGACAGGTGACATTTTCACAGATCATAAATTTCGGTTGACGTTAAAATAAAAATACTAAAACTACCATACACATAAACATACCAAATTTCATCAAAATCGGTCTAGATAGGCTGTAAAAGCGGAACGATGATTCACCCCCCTTTAACTGTTTTGGAGGTTATTTTTTGAAAAAAAAAGTAGCCTATGTTTGAACGCTTATCTTAATCTATATGCATTTCAAATTTCATTAAAATCGGTTCAGCGGTTCAGGCGTGAAAGCCGAACGATGATTTTCATACAAACTTTCACCCCACCCATTTGACTTTTTTGGAGGTCGATTTTAGAAAAAAAGTAGCCTATGTTTGAACGCGTATCTTAATCTATATGCATTTCAAATTTCATTAAAATCGGTTCAGCGGTTCAGGCGTGAAAGCCGAACGATGATTTTCATACAAACTTTCACCCCCCATTTGACTTTTTTGGAGGTCGATTTTCGAAAAAAAGTAGCCTATGTTTGAACGCGATTCTTAAACTATATACATATTAAATTTCATCAAAATCAGTCCAGCGGTTCAGGTGTGAAAGCGGAACGATGATTTGGAATACTTTGGGGGTCGATTTTTGAAAAAAAAAATAGCCTATGTTTGAACGCGGGTCTTAAACTATATAAATACCAAATGTCATCAAAATCGGTTCAGCGGGTCAGGCGTGAAAGCGGAACGATGATTTTCATACAAACTTTCACCCCCCCATTTCAGTATTTTGGGGGTCGATTTTTGAAAAAAAAACGTAGCCTATGTTTGAACGCGGGTTTTAAACTAAATACATACCAAATTTCATCAAAATTGGTTCAGTGGTTCAGGCGTGAAAGCGGAACGATGATTTTCATACAAACTTTCAATCCCCCATTTGACTATTTAGGGGGTCGATTTTTCAAAAAAAACGTAGCCTTTACTTGAACGCGGGTCTTTAACTATATAAATACCAAATTTCATCAAAATCGGTTCAGCGGGTCAGGCGTGAAAGCGGAACGATGATTTTCATACAAACTTTCAACCCCCCATTTGACTATTATGGGGGTCAATTTTTGAAAAAAAAAGTAGCCTATGTTTGAACGCGTATCTTAGTCTATATGCATTTCAAATTTCATTAAAATCGGTTCAGCGGTTCAGGCGTGAAAGCCGAACGATGATTTTCATACAAACTTTCACCCCCCCATTTGACTATTTTGGAGGTCGATTTTCCAAAAAAAGTAGCCTATGTTTGAACGCGATTCTTAAACTATATACATATTAAATTTCATCAAAATCAGTCCAGCGGTTCAGGTGTGAAAGCGGAACGATGATTTGGAATACTTTGGGGGTCGATTTTTGAAAAAAAAAATAGCCTATGTTTGAACGCGGGTCTTAAACTATATAAATACCAAATGTCATCAAAATCGGTTCAGCGGGTCAGGCGTGAAAGCGGAACGATGATTTTCATACAAACTTTCACCCCCCCATTTGAGTATTTTGGGGGTCGATTTTTGAAAAAAAAAACGTAGCCTATGTTTGAACGCGGGTTTTAAACTAAATACATACCAAATTTCATCAAAATTGGTTCAGTGGTTCAGGCGTGAAAGCGGAACGATGATTTTCATACAAACTTTCAATCCCCCATTTGACTATTTAGGGGGTCGATTTTTCAAAAAAAACGTAGCCTTTACTTGAACGCGGGTCTTTAACTATATAAATACCAAATTTCATCAAAATCGGTTCAGCGGGTCAGGCGTGAAAGCGGAACGATGATTTTCATACAAACTTTCAACCCCCCATTTGACTATTATGGGGGTCAATTTTTGAAAAAAAAAGTAGCCTATGTTTGAACGCGTATCTTAGTCTATATGCATTTCAAATTTCATTAAAATCGGTTCAGCGGTTCAGGCGTGAAAGCCGAACGATGATTTTCATACAAACTTTCACCCCCCCATTTGACTATTTTGGAGGTCGATTTTCCAAAAAAAGTAGCCTATGTTTGAACGCGATTCTTAAACTATATACATATTAAATTTCATCAAAATCAGTCCAGCGGTTCAGGTGTGAAAGCGGAACGATGATTTGGAATACTTTGGGGGTCGATTTTTGAAAAAAAAAATAGCCTATGTTTGAACGCGGGTCTTAAACTATATAAATACCAAATGTCATCAAAATCGGTTCAGCGGGTCAGGCGTGAAAGCGGAACGATGATTTTCATACAAACTTTCACCCCCCCATTTGAGTATTTTGGGGGTCGATTTTTGAAAAAAAAACGTAGCCTATGTTTGAACGCGGGTTTTAAACTAAATACATACCAAATTTCATCAAAATTGGTTCAGTGGTTCAGGCGTGAAAGCGGAACGATGATTTTCATACAAACTTTCAATCCCCCATTTGACTATTTAGGGGGTCGATTTTTCAAAAAAAACGTAGCCTTTACTTGAACGCGGGTCTTTAACTATATAAATACCAAATTTCATCAAAATCGGTTCAGCGGGTCAGGCGTGAAAGCGGAACGATGATTTTCATACAAACTTTCAACCCCCCATTTGACTATTATGGGGGTCAATTTTTGAAAAAAAAAGTAGCCTATGTTTGAACGCGTATCTTAGTCTATATGCATTTCAAATTTCATTAAAATCGGTTCAGCGGTTCAGGCGTGAAAGCCGAACGATGATTTTCATACAAACTTTCACCCCCCCATTTGACTATTTTGGAGGTCGATTTTCCAAAAAAAGTAGCCTATGTTTGAACGCGATTCTTAAACTATATACATATTAAATTTCATCAAAATCAGTCCAGCGGTTCAGGTGTGAAAGCGGAACGATGATTTGGAATACTTTGGGGGTCGATTTTTGAAAAAAAAAATAGCCTATGTTTGAACGCGGGTCTTAAACTATATAAATACCAAATGTCATCAAAATCGGTTCAGCGGGTCAGGCGTGAAAGCGGAACGATGATTTTCATACAAACTTTCACCCCCCCATTTGAGTATTTTGGGGGTCGATTTTTGAAAAAAAAACGTAGCCTATGTTTGAACGCGGGTTTTAAACTAAATACATACCAAATTTCATCAAAATTGGTTCAGTGGTTCAGGCGTGAAAGCGGAACGATGATTTTCATACAAACTTTCAATCCCCCATTTGACTATTTAGGGGGTCGATTTTTCAAAAAAAACGTAGCCTTTACTTGAACGCGGGTCTTTAACTATATAAATACCAAATTTCATCAAAATCGGTTCAGCGGGTCAGGCGTGAAAGCGGAACGATGATTTTCATACAAACTTTCAACCCCCCATTTGACTATTATGGGGGTCAATTTTTGAAAAAAAAAGTAGCCTATGTTTGAACGCGTATCTTAGTCTATATGCATTTCAAATTTCATTAAAATCGGTTCAGCGGTTCAGGCGTGAAAGCCGAACGATGATTTTCATACAAACTTTCACCCCCCCATTTGACTATTTTGGAGGTCGATTTTCCAAAAAAAGTAGCCTATGTTTGAACGCGATTCTTAAACTATATACATATTAAATTTCATCAAAATCAGTCCAGCGGTTCAGGTGTGAAAGCGGAACGATGATTTGGAATACTTTGGGGGTCGATTTTTGAAAAAAAAAATAGCCTATGTTTGAACGCGGGTCTTAAACTATATAAATACCAAATGTCATCAAAATCGGTTCAGCGGGTCAGGCGTGAAAGCGGAACGATGATTTTCATACAAACTTTCATCCCCCCATTTGAGTATTTTGGGGGTCGATTTTTGAAAAAAAAACGTAGCCTATGTTTGAACGCGGGTTTTAAACTATATACATACCAAATTTCATCATAATCGGTTCAGCGGGTCAGGCGTGAAAGCGGAACGATGATTTTCATACAAACTTTCATCCCCCCATTTGAGTATTTTGGGGGTCGATTTTTGAAAAAAAACGTAGCCTATGTTTGAACGCGGGTTTTAAACTATATACATACCAAATTTCATCAAAATTGGTTCAGCGGTTCAGGCGTGAAAGCGGAACGATGATTTTCATACAAACTTTCATCCCCCCATTTGAGTATTTTGGGGGTCGAATTTTGAAAAAAAACGTAGCCTATGTTTGAACGCGGGTTTTAAACTATATACATACCAAATATCATCAAAATTGGTTCAGCGGTTCAGGCGTGAAAGCGGAACGATGATTTTCATACAAACTTTCAATCCCCCATTTGACTATTTAGGGGGTCGATTTTTGAAAAAAAAAGTAGCCTATGTTTGAACGCGGGTCTTTAACTATATACATACCAAATTTTATTATAATCGGTTCAGCGGTTCAAGCGTGAAAGCGGAACGATGATTTTCATACAAACTTTCAACCCCCCATTTGACAATTTTGGGGGTCGATTTTTGAAAAAAAAAGTAGCCTATGTTTGAACGCGGGTTTTAAACTATATACATACCAAATTTCATCAAAATCGGTTCAGTGGTTCGGCCGTGAAAGAGGAACAGACAGACAGACAGACAGACAGACTTTCGCATTTATAATATTAGTACGGCCAAATAGTACGGCCAAATATCATCAAAATTGGTTCAGCCGTTCAGGCGTGAAAGCGGAACGATGATTTTCATACAAACTTTCAATCCCCCATTTGACTATTTAGGGGGTCGATTTTTGAAAAAAAAAGTAGCCTATGTTTGAACGCGGGTCTTTAACTATATACATACCAAATTTTATTATAATCGGTTCAGCGGTTCAAGCGTGAAAGCGGAACGATGATTTTCATACAAACTTTCAACCCCCCATTTGACAATTTTGGGGGTCGATTTTTGAAAAAAAAAGTAGCCTATGTTTGAACGCGGGTTTTAAACTATATACATACCAAATTTCATCAAAATCGGTTCAGTGGTTCGGCCGTGAAAGAGGAACAGACAGACAGACAGACAGACAGACAGACAGACTTTCGCATTTATAATATTATATATATATATATATATATAGTACGGCCAAATATCATCAAAATTGGTTCAGCCGTTCAGGCGTGAAAGCGGAACGATGATTTTCATACAAACTTTCAATCCCCCATTTGACTATTTAGGGGGTCGATTTTTGAAAAAAAAAGTAGCCTATGTTTGAACGCGGGTCTTTAACTATATACATACCAAATTTTATTATAATCGGTTCAGCGGTTCAAGCGTGAAAGCGGAACGATGATTTTCATACAAACTTTCAACCCCCCATTTGACAATTTTGGGGGTCGATTTTTGAAAAAAAAAGTAGCCTATGTTTGAACGCGGGTTTTAAACTATATACATACCAAATTTCATCAAAATCGGTTCAGTGGTTCGGCCGTGAAAGAGGAACAGACAGACAGACAGACAGACAGACAGACAGACTTTCGCATTTATAATATTAGTACGGATACGGATTTTATCATTTCTTGATGTATTATTACGTTTTATGTATTGGATTTTTGTGTTGTTTGAATATACATAAGTAAACATACACTAACAAGTTTAGTACATATACCATGCTCTAAATTCGTTAATTGATTTGTTAGCACAAATTAGGGTCTCCTGCCTCAGTGTGCGTCGTCACCTTGCTAACGCCTACGCGACCTGCGCACGCATGATGAACATTATCGCTAAGTCGACGCCTAGTCAACGCTCTGACCACCTGAAAGACGCCAAGCATGATAGGGCTGTAAGAAGATTATATAGCAGGTTCGCTTATATTTATTCTTCTTCTTAGTCTAGAACTGGCCGTAAATTATCAGAAAATATTTGACGTTATTCCTGTTTCCTCCCTGTGTGGAGCGTAAGGTACATCTTCGCCGTAAGAGTCGACAATCTTTTCATTTTTGGCCATAGACAAACATTGAATTCTTGTGAATTTGTATTGTTATAATGTATATAGGTAACGCGAAAAATCCTAAACAAGGGTGACAAGATATAGGTATTATCTTCTTAACCGTCCGATAAGAATGCGTGATTTTTATGTATTTAGTTTTGTTTGTAGTTAATAAAATCAAGAACTGTTGAAGCAATCTCAATATTTCGTACATACACTAGCATTCCGACAAAACAGTTTGTAATTTTTTATTCTGAATACACAATACTCCTTTTGTGAGCGGGGCAAATGGCTCTTTCGAGATTCAACACGCTACCGGAGTAGTAAAATATACAATATTCTACAATTTACCGAACAGAACAAACCAGTGCGCAAGATAATAGATAAGACATACAAGAAGGCAATATATTGCGACGGCGCTGACCTCTAGAGCATTGTATGTGTTCACTTGCGAGATATTTCGCCTTGCAGAATATAAGGGTGAGTTCCTGAAATATTTCTGTGTAGAGAAAAACAAAAATAAGGGTCAGATCACATTGAGATTTGATGAGCAGCAACCACACACATTTTGATAGAAATAAGTCAAAATCAAATTATTCATTGCAAATGCAGGTAACACAGGGATTTTAAACATGTATAAATATTATCGCTACATTGTACCTTTCGGCATGCAATACTGAAATACAAAATAAATAAAAAAAAATATTTAAATTTGAAATGATAGATAATAAGTCGAATAAGTGCACATTCCATTTAAATTCAATTATACAATTCATATGTATATACGTAAATACAGTAAAACCTGTTTAAGACAGAGACTCAACCAAAAACGCGTCTTAAGCGGAAAAGCTTATTATGCAAGATATTGGGAAATAAAAGACGGACCTACTACATACGTATGTTTATTAGGTTCTAGAGGCCGCCCGCGACTTCGTCCGCGTGGAATCCTGCGGGAACTCTGGGATAAAAAGTAGCCTATATTTTATTCAGGGTCTTCAGCTACCTACATACTAAATTTCATAGAAATCCGTTCAGTAGTTTTTTGCGTGAAAGAGTAACAAACATCCATACTGACATCCTGTCATACTCACAAACTTTCGCATTTATAATATTAGTATAGATTGAATTGTACATTTAAAAATTATGTATTTTATATGAAATGCCGTGTATCTTTCACGTGATTTAAAATAATCACTTATTTCAGTTTGACGAAAAGATTTTAAGACATTAGCAACTACAAAATTATCAACGTAATTTAACTTTTATAGTGCGTCTTCGCTTTGATTTAAAGAAGTTACATAGCGTCTTAAATATTAACTACTGATAATGCCCAGGTGGCAAAATCGGAGTTGACTCATCTTCTTGATCATTATCACTTTCAAACTCTTCTTGTGTGTTATTTACATCTATACTTATATTATAAAGCTGAAGTGTTTGTTTGTTTGAACGCGCTAATCTCAGGAACTATTGGTTCGAATTGACTCATTTTGCCTTGAATAGACCATTTATCGAGGAAGGCTTTAGGCTATATAACATCACGCTGCAACTAATGAAATAAAGAAATAATAGAAAATGTGAAAAAAAAACGGGGAAATTTATTTATCCTTGAGGGCTTCAATGATGCTACAAATAACTATTCTACACGGACGAAGTCGCGGGCGCAGCTAGTTCCCAATAAGATCTTCAATTGATTGATTTTCGTATGATGCCACATTATCGTCTTTGGCGGTTAGGGCGTATTTAACGGGTTGATGAATCGTATTAAGCGCTGAAGAATGTATGAAAACATGTCTCATGTTGCAGGGACTGATGCAAAATGGTGTATTATGCTAGAAATCGTATTAAGCTGGTTCAACTGTATATCACGGCTTTATCCTATTCGGGTTAGATAAAAAAGTTGACACGCAAACTGAATTTTCATCACGTCTATATCCCTTGCGGGGTAGACAAAGCCAACAGTCTTGTAAAAACTGATAGGTCACGTTCAGCTGTTTGGCTTAATGATAGAATTGAGATTCAAATAGTGAAAGTTTGTTAGCGTACAAGAGGAATCCTTAGTTTATAAGCGTATCCTTTAGTCGCCTTTTACGACGTCAATGGGAAAGACATGCTGTGGTTCTGTTCTAAAGTACCGAACACCACACGGAACTTTTTTTATGACTTTACGGGATTTCTAACGTCACCAAAACAGGTCTAGGTATCTTACCATATTCAGATTTCTTCCATCAATGGACCAGTCCATACCAGAGGTCATCAAAAATTGCCAATTCGTAAGAAATAACACTCATCTCTCCATCGGGGTTGATGTTATGACCCAATCGGAGCACTTTGACATTTGAATGCGGGCTCCTTAAATAAATAAAGGTTGAATTCTGACGGTATCAGATGTCAAAGATAATGAGATTACTCTCCCCGTCTTGATTTGACGATCCTTTTCGTTTTCAGACTAAATTGAATTCGAAAAAGTACATGAAATTGACGGCTGATTTGCAATTGCGATAATACTTAATATCATCTTTTAAGCGAATGAAATGATTAATGTGATTTTATTTAAATTTTATAATTTGAGTAAAGGACTTCATCTCTTTCCCACGGGTATCGTAAATGGCGATTAAGGGAATAGGCTAATAAATTTGGGATTTCAGATAAAAACCTTTCAGGCGATGAGCTAGTAATAATGAGTGAGCTAGTGACAGGACATACAAAAAGCATCCCAAGTTAATCCGCCTACCCCTTAGTCTCCTTTTACAACATCCATAGGAAAGAGATGGAGTGGTCCTTTTATTTAATGCCAGGAACCACACGGCAACAAAACTAACTATTCTATATTAACATTTTAAGGAAAATCTGTTATAAGCACATAACAAAACTTAACAAAGCCTATTTAAAAGCAACCCCGGTCAATGACCTTTACTTGGCTTCTTGCCTACTAGGAAGCGCAAGAGTGCTTTTTTTTTAATTTACAACGGTCAAGATGTAGGAATTAGCAATTTGGCCCGGTACTAAATGTTAGAAGTTTTATTGTAAACGGCCGGAGTTGTGTAGCGAGGCGGCTGGCTTTCATAAATAGGGGTGTGGGTTCAAATCTCGAGGGGAGATTTCTATTTTGTTACTTTTTAGGTATTTGAACTGTATTATGTGATTTTTCGTTGAAAAAATTTATAAATATATAGTGAACACATGCTTCTTTTTTCAGATTGTAAAAGTCAATCAAATTAATATGAAATTTGAGATTTTTTTTACACGGTCCTATCTGAATCTCAAAATGAGACTATTAGCTTTCTTATATTAAACTAGCGAGCCGGCCCGGCTTTGCACGGCATAGCATAGCATTTTTATAAACCTTGCTCAGAAAAGTCTCTTTCTGCCATTTTACTAAGGAACAAAATCCGTTCATAACTTTCCGAGATTAGCCCATACATACAGACAGAAAAAATAGGATGATTTTATACTATGTATGTAGTGATAATGATGTCCGCAAAATATAGTTTAGCATTTTGGTTACGTTAAGTATTAAGTGAATTAAAAAGAATAGGTACTAGTTATGAAATATCGTAAAAGGCGACTAAGAGATAGGCTTTTAAATTTGGGATTCTTCTTTTAGGCGATTGGCTAGCAACCTGGCACTATTCGAATCTCAATTTTTTCTTAAATCCAAATAGCCGGACGTGGCCTATCAGTCTTTTCAAGACTGTTGGCTCTGTCTACCCCGCAATGGATATAGACGTGATTATATGTATGTATGTAAAATTGAACACTTAATTTTTAAAGTAGGGTACATAGGTACATGCATATATTACGTTTATATCCCTTGCGGGATAGACAGAGGCACCAGACTGAATAATATATGCCTATCAATCAGTCGCCTTTTACGACATCCACGGGGAAAGAGATGGAGTGGTCCTATTCTTTTTTCTATTGGTGTCGGGAACCACACGGCACTAAGTTTGCGTGTACAAAATACTGTATGAAACCCATGCAATTCGAGCTAATGGCCTATTTGGCAGCGTTCTGCACTTAGTCATGTGATTTCGTGCCTAAGTCACTAAATTTTGAACACTAAGCTAAATTTCTGCATCGAATACATTATTAGCCACTTGACTAAATGTGGTTGGCGCGAAAATTAATTCAGTGAAGAGAAAATTTCGCGGTGAAATGTGTGGCTCGGAATAATTTGATGAAATTTCGTTTAAGATCCGAGAGGTGCATAGGGGCGTGTTGGTCCCGACATTAATGTATGGGAGTGAAAGTTGGGTATGGCAAAAGAAGCACGAAAGCAGAATAAATGCAGTGGAAATGAGAGCGTTAAGGAGTATGATGGGTGTGAAATTGAGTGACCGGATAAGGAACAGCGTGATAAAGGAATGTTGTGATGTGAAAGAAGATGTAGTTACAGGAATAGAAAAGGGTATGTTAAGATGGTTTGGTCGTGTGGAGAGGATGAATGAAAGCAGGTTGACTAAGCAGATATACAAGGAGAGTTTGGAGGAAAAGGTCGGAGTGGGAAGTTCTAGACGAACGTATGAAGTGAGTTATGAATGTGGATGTAGCGAAGGATGTGTGCAGGGATCGTGGCAAGTAGAAAGAGGTAGTCTCTGCCTACCCCTCCGAGGGTTTGAGTATCCGAGAGGTATATACATACATACGAGTATATATCTTTA
The DNA here is from genome assembly GCF_032362555.1 of Amyelois transitella. Taxonomy (NCBI): domain Eukaryota; kingdom Metazoa; phylum Arthropoda; class Insecta; order Lepidoptera; family Pyralidae; genus Amyelois; species Amyelois transitella. Next base: position 7,968,696 of record NC_083524.1, read on the forward strand.
TTATTTATTATTATGGGACACTTCAACATCACTTAATAATTGTCATATCTTTTGGTTTCACAACATTTGTTTTGTTTATGCTGCAGTGCAGTTTGTTCCGCAGCTTCTTCTACACATGCGCTTTGGAAGCGGTAGTAGTTATAATTAGATTTAAGTGATGTGACGATGTGATATGACAAAAAAATTCTTCGCTTCTTCTGCACTGACGCCTTGGAAGTGGCAGTAAACTTAGTTTTAAGTAATTTATTTGACGTCAACCAATGTTGTTAAACCATACGTTTTAACAATTATTAAGCGATATGAAGTTATCCTATAGGTAATAATGAAAAAAAAATTTGAATTTTGAATTGAATTATTACATCCTTTCCCGCCCAATTCACCCTTTGGCTGGAATCCTTATTTGATCAAAACTCGTCCAATAGCTTTTATCCGAGACTTCGTAAGTTAACGGTTAAATTGGGCACAAATTTAAGCAGACGCGACCTTAGGAAAACGTAAATAACAACAAGGGGAACCCCCCAGTTACGATTTGTTAAACGTCTAATATCTAGATATCGGAGAATTTTGAAGCGTTAAATTAGATTTATGTGCCGTGTGGTTCCCAGAACCATTAAAAAAAGAATAGGACCACTCCTTCTCTTTTCTATGGATTTCATAAAATAAGGGATAGGTTATAAACTTGGGATTCTTCTTTTAGGCGATGGGCTAGCAACCTATCACTATTTGAATCTCAATTCTATCATCAAGCCAAAAAGCTGAATGTGGCCTATTAGTCTATTCAAGACTGTAGCCTCTGTCTACCCAGCAAGAGATATAGACGTGACCACATGTATGTATGTTAATTAGATTTACTAAAATTACAATAGTCCTCAATTCAATCATTAAGCCATCCATCTCAACGTGGCCTTTCAGTCTTCTCGAGACTGTTGGCTCTGTCTACCCCGTAATTGAGTTTCATTCTATTAGTTGCCCACCTTGCCGCCCGGGCTTTGCAGGGGTAGCATTTATACATATTAACCTTCCTCTTGATTAGTCTATCTACGAGTATTAAAAAAACTGGATCAAATCAGTTATGTCGTTTGAAAAGGTCTGAACATAAAAAATAATATTCATTTCAAACACATATATAGAAATATTCAATGGTTGATTGTTTGTTTATGAAGTTCTCATTTAGAGTATAAACATTCAATGAGCTTTCAATTCTATGACATCAATAAACAAAGATGTTTCTATACACGTCAATATTTGTGTGAGATAGGCAGGGGTTTCACATTTAATACCTATGTAACATAACAACGTTATACATATGTACATACATGTATATAATAACGTCTATATCTCTTGCGGGGTAGGCAGAGCCAAGAGATAGAAAGGCCGCATTTAGGTGTATGGCTCAATGATGGAATCGTGCTTCAAATAGAGACAGGTCGCTAGCCTACAGGAAGAATCTCAAGTTTATTTCTCTTTCCCTTAGTCGCCTATTCTAAAGTGCTGGGAACCCACACAGTGCACAACTTTTCTTAACAGTATAAATTTAATTCAAAAAATTATGTTTAATTTCAAACTCTGTAATATACGGGATATTTGTTTTTTTTTTAATTAAAAATAATTTAGTTTAGTTTTTCAAAACGAAAACATTAATAACCTCATATTTTAATTTGTTATTAAATAGTAATGGTTTTTTTTTCTCGCGCAATAAAAAATTACATTCTTCTTAATACTTATAAAAAATAAACATAGTACTTACAATTGGCAGTGAAAAGTTACGGCATTACTATTACCTACATAAAAATAGCAAAAATATAATTTGATTTGGAAATTAAGACCAAAATAATCTGATAAAGTATTTTAAAAAGCTAACACTTAAAAAATGTTAATCATGACAGTAACTTTTTAAGTATATACTTAATTAATTTTGTTTGTAAGGCACAAAACATTTCTTTACATAGGGGTAGGCAGGTTCTAAATAATTCCACTTGTCAGAATGTCTTCATTCATATTTCGCTTCATTCACATTCATCAACAAAATATTAGTTACCAAAAACCATTAAAAAAAAATGACAGACGAAATTATTATAATAAAAATAAAAAGCTTTATATAAATAGATACAGTATAAAAATATATAACTTATATTCACACATCACCTTAGAGCATTACAAGATTATAAAGCATTAGAAAATAATATATATAAATATTTATCTCTACTATTGTAATACACACATTACACGACGACATTATAGTATAAATACATTTTATAACAAAAACATGAATTTAATACCAAAATATAAAGCTTTATAACGATAACACTTACAGCGTTGCCAATACACACCACAAAACCGAATACCATATCAACGTATTAATAATATAAATATAAAATAAAACATACAGCTTTATAATTATAATACTTACAATACAATTATAGAATCACAGTCACGACACAACACAACACAACGCGCGACTGTCCGCGGCGCCTCCGCGCGGCATTCTGGACCTGCGACAGCCGACAATAAGGAGGTGCCGGCCCTTAAAATTTCAAGTGTATTTCATTTCATTGCTTGCTGTATTTCAGGTTTTTTGTTTTGGTAAGCGTCGGTGTTCTAATGAGTTTTTTTAGACTTTTGGTGTTAACGCTGTTATATTATTGCAATGTGAGATTTGACGGATGTAGGTCGAAGAACGGTTGAGGTGACGTCTGAAAAACTTGACGGATTGTAAGACGGCTATTATATGATATGCCGTGTAATTCTCGGCACCAATAAAAAAAAGAATAGGACCACACAATCTCGTTCCCATGGATGTCGTAAAAGGCGACTAAGGGATATGCTTATAAACTTGGGATTCATCGTTTAGGCGATGTGCTAGCACCCTGTCACTAATCACAATTCTATCGGTCTTTTCAAGACTGTTGGCTCTGTCTACCCCAATAAGGGATATAGTCGTGACTATATGTATCACTCTTTCGCTAAAACCTACTGAACGTATTTTCTTAAAACCATGCAGTTTTATTGAAATAAAGAAGCTAAAGTTACTGCTAAGGTATTTTCATTTTACAAAAGATTAATAAATGCTATCATCTCCACGGGTATCAAGAGAGAACCAATACAATCACCACAGAACTGAAAATATTTAATAAAGTATAATAAATTTACCTTTTCCTTTATTCTTTGTTAACGATTTCACTTCCAATTACCGAGTATTGTCAGTTATGGATGCTTCTTTATGCAATAAATAAACAAAATAATGTAATGAACTTGTGAAAAAAAAAACAAGTGTGCCGTGTGGTTACCGGTATCAATATAAAAAAGACTACTCCATCTCTTTCCTACGGATGTCGTACAAGGCGACTACGTTTAAAAACCTGGGATTCTTCTTTAAGGCGATGGGCTAGCAAACTGTCACTAGTTGAATCTCAATTCTATCAATAAACCTATGAACGTGGCTTATCAGTCTCTCAAGACTGCTGGCTCTGTAAACGACGTTAAGGTTATAGACATGAGCATATGAATGAATGAATGAAAAATTTTTATAAGAATTTGGTAAGCGCTGATTAAACATAAAAACAACGTAAAGAATGTCGAGCCGCAGTGTGACCTCTTTGAAGAATTTCATATATTACAACTTAGTGCGGCCCCGCTTTTAAACTGCGCAGCATCTTACCTGCTTTGGTGTGTTCAAGCCTTAAGCGATTCCACGTTCAATTACCGAGCATTGTCGGCTGTATGGACGCTTCTTTATGCGATAAAATATACAGAGATTAATGTAATAAATTTGCGGAAAAAAATTTCAAGGAACAGCTTTTAATAAAAATTTGATTAGCGTTGTTTAAGTACAGTAAAGTATAAAATGGATAATGGATGTCGTTAAAGGACTAAGGGATAGGCTTACAAACTTGGGATTCTTCTTTTAGGTGATAAGCTAATAAATTGTCACTACGTGAACCTCACTTTCATCATTAAGTCATCCTGAGTGTGGTCACTTTGAGATTCTTTTTATTAAACATGAGAAATATATAATAAAAATAGTAAAAAAATCTAATAAAAAGATCTCCATCTCAACTGTCGGTAAGTGACGATGAAGTCGAAGATATTGCATGCCTATCCAATAGATATCTATTTATTCTACTTTCGAATGTTCGTGGACAGTACTTGTCTAGGAAAATGTAGGCTCTGTCCTCCCTGGTAATTGTGTATCAAAAGCGAGAATGAACTATTCCAGACGGCTTCTTAAGGTAAACTTTCTTTTAATAGCTCTTTCATGTCGCATTGTTTAACAAACAATTCTCTAATTTATTTACACATGCTTTCTTTCCCAAGAACTTAAAAAGATTAACGTTACTCTTTGAGTTAACGATGTTTCGTTTATCCGAGTTAATTTGAAATTTCATAGAAACAGTCTAGTTGTATTTGAAACATTTAAATAATGAGTTTTTGTAGTAATAAAATTGAGTAAAGTAATAGAAAATGAAATTTTTTTAAATTTTCCTTTGTAATCGTGTGGTTTCTGTCAATTTGCATGTAATAGGACATTTCATTTCTTCCTCGTGAATCTCGTAAAAGGTTAAAAAAGAATTAGCACATACAGTGTAGTAACGAAGAAAACATTATGTGTTCCAGTGTAGTTGATCAAGGGAATGCTTACAGAGAAACCTGCTGAAAATAACTAATGTACATATAACTTCGAAAATAGTCATTGGATTCCAACCGACTTTACCGATTCAACAACCGTCGCTATGTAACGATAACAAATTATTTACTTTGAAATATTTGGGAACGTCGCCGTGTCGTGTGGTTCCCGGCACCAATACAAAAGAGAATAGGACTACTTAATCTCTTTCCCATGGATGTCGTAAAAGGCGACTAAGGGATAGGCTTACAAACTTGGGATTCTTTTTTAGGCGATGGGTTAGCAACCTGTCACTATTTGAATCTCAATTCTATCATTAAGCCAAATAGCTGAACGTGGCCATTCAGTCTTTTCAAGACTGTTGGCTCTGTCTACCCCGCAAGGGATATAGACGTGACCATATGTATGTATTTGGGAACATGTGAATTATGTTTCCTCCAAACCGGAACGAATCTTAAAAAGCGTAAAATGGGATGAGGAAGCTAACTTCCTTTTCCTTATTTCGGTCACGGACATTTTGTACGTAAAATAACAATAACTTTGCACAAAACCCAAGCTACAAGTGTTTTGGGGGCTTAAATGTAAGTCTAGTACGTGTTACACACATGCGCCGACATCTGAATATCAGAATAGTGCAGTAGTGTTGGGACACTATCGATAAATGAATATAATTAAGTTATCTTAATGTAAACTTCTTCTTCCTCCTGGCTTTAGTCCCGGTTGCATTCTCACCACTCTGGAGAGGAGCCCGGGGTATGCCTTTGACCTTGAATCCTGGATTGGGTGAGTCTAATATCTCAATAATATATATACATACATACAATATTAATCCATTAAGAATTCTTCATATGACTGAAATCCGAGGACGCCGAAAACCGGCCCAAGTGGAGAGAGAAAGTTATGAAATGAGGAAATGAACATAAATGAAGAATTGGAATGAAGAGAGTTATGAATGTGGATGAGGCGAAGGAAGTATGCAGAGATCGTGGCAAGTGGAAAGAGGTGGTCTCTGCCTACCCCTCCGGGAAAGAGGCGTGATTTTATGTATGTATGTATGTATGTTGTAAGGTTTATTTGAAAGAATATTGCGTGTCACAGAAGCCATACCACATGGATTAATTCCGAATGAGTCGGTTGCCACACGAATAGCTGACAGGGTTCAGATTCATCGCAAGTACATTTATATAGAGGAAACTGTATGTGCCTGAGTTACATACCTTACATACATATAACCACGTCTTTATCCCTTACGGGACAGACAGAAACAGTAATTTAAAAAAAATTGAACGACTAGCCCTGAAATTCAAATAAATCTATTCTTAGTACAGCTATAAGCGACATGATAAAGCTATATACACGCTATTCTATGACAGTTTATCTTTTACGTCATGCGGAAATGACAGAGCCAACTGTCTTGAAAATACCGTAAGACCACCTTCATCTGTATCGCTATATAGTGGCATTGAGATTTAATTAGTGACAGGACAAGAAGAATCCCAAGTTTACTAGCCTTTCCCTACATCGCCTTTTACGATACCAATAAGGTATTTGAGATACATATTAAAATGGGTACAAAAGCACGTGCAATCACAAAAAAAATATTGGAATGTGTATACGTTCTTAAAAGTTAAATAGTCAATTTAATCTAATCCTCTTTAAAATTTCTACGCAATGACTTCTGAAACTTAACGAGTAAGTCATCGGCTGTAATTTGAATATATTTCTGCGGAGTTCCGATAAAGCCTCTTTCTTAATTAACTTCCTTAATGACGTAAGTTTCGGAGTCCGCTCCGTTACACGGTATTTATGCTTTTTTCTTTTGTTTTCAATTTATACGTTCCGTTTTTGTTCTTTGTTAATATAGTTCAAAGATTAAATAAATAATAAACACATATATATATACGGGACAAATTACACAGATTGAGTTAGCCTCGTCGTTAGTCCGTAACTTGTGTTACGAGATACTAACTCAACCATACTATATTTTATAATAAATACATATATACACATCCAAGACCCAGGCCAATCAGAGAAAGTTCGTTTCTCATCATTCCCCGGCCGGGATTCGAACCCGGGACCTCCGTTGTCACAGACAAGCGTACTACCGCTGCGCCACGGAGGCCGTCAAATACAAGGCACCCCTTTAATATTCATGTAATTCAAGCTTAAATAGAAATACACTATACGTGAAAATTTCAACTTTGTAGCTATCACGGTTCATGAGATATAGACTTGTGACTGACAGACGGACAGCTAAGTCTCAGCAATATTGTCCTACTTTTACCTTTTATATAAGGACATATACATACATACATATGTTCACGTCTATATCCCTTGCGGGGTAGACAGAGCCAACAGTCTTGAAAGGACTGAATGGCCACGTTCAGCTATTTGGCCTAATGATAGAATAAAGATTCAAATAGTGACAGGTTGCTAGCCCTTCGCCTAAAAAAGAATCCCAAGTTTGCAAGCCTATCCCTTAGTCGCCTTTTACGACATCCATGGGAAGAGATGAAGTGATCCTATTCTTTTTTGTATTGGTGCTGGGAACCACACGGCACAATTATATAAGGAACAAAAAAGAACCCACAAAACGCCACGTCGGCTCGGTCTTAAGCCGTGAATAAATTAAATAAGGTCTGAGTTAGCGAACATGTCCCGTTATAATCCTACTAATTATGCACGCCTTTCACAACCTTGCGGACGTGGCAATTTTTTGACACACTTAAAATGGTTGGATATTTTTAAATCGAGTCAAACAAAGCTGTGACAGAGTCGACAGTTTGACATGACCGTAAGGCCACGTTCAGTTGAATGGTTTAACATACATACATACATATGGTCACGTCTGTATCCCTTGCGGGGTAGACAGAGCCAATAGTCTTGAAAAGACTGAATGGCCACGATCAGCTATTTGGCTTAATGATAAAATTGAGATTCAAATAGTGACAGGTTGCCAGCCCATCGCCTAAAAAAGAATCCCAAGTCTGTAAGCCTATCCCTTAGTCGGCATTTACGACATCCATGGGAAAGATATGAACTGGACCTATTCTAAGTGCCGTAAGTGCCGGGTACCACACGGCACAAAAATGTATGAGTCAGGAAAGACCTTAATTACGTAAGAAAAGGTATTATTTCATCAAATACACGTTGGAATTGAGACCAACACTTTTCTTTCGTTTTATAGGGTAATAAACTTCCTATTAACAAACATGCAACCCTTTATGGTGGGCCATGAAATGTGCGATATTAAAAAATGTCTGGCAGCATTTATTTCTGGTATCAAGGCCCATATATGAGTTAATGTTTCTTACAAAACTTATGCTAGCATTAAAACACTTGTTATGTTTATCATTTTATTGCCAAGTGAATATGTTTTTGCCTCTAATGGAACAATACATACATATTTCTGATTTGCCTGGTCTTTGGATGTTTATTTGTGCACTTTGAATTATTTTTTTTATTAAATTTTGATCACGATCAAAATGGCGTACCCTTCTTAAAAGAGTTTTTGATGTACCGTAAGGTGTCATTCCCAGAGGTGTATAGAGAGACTTTATACTTACCACGATCCCTGCATACTTCCTCCGCTTCATCCACATTCATTACTTTCTTCATGCGAACTCGTCGTACATACACACGTACATATGGTCACGTCTATATCCCTTGCGGGGTAAACAGAGCCAACAGTCTTGAAAAGCCTGAATGGCCATGTTCAGCTATTTAGCTTAAGATAGAATTGAGATTCAAACAGTGACAGATTGCTAACCCATCGCCTAAAAAAGAATCCCAAGTTTATAAGACTATCCCTTAGTCGCCTTTTACGACATCCATGGGAAATAGATGGAGTGGTCCTATTCTTGTTTGTATTGCTGCCGGGAACCACACGGCACTCTCGTCGTTTTTAAAGTTATTATCGTACATTTCGTAGCCCAACAATAACTAGCTATAGTTGAGTAAAAATAGCATAACGAGCAATCAAAATGTTTACAATTGCCTCTTAAGTTTGTTACAACAAGTTCACATTGTACTGAAAAGCGACTTTATAGAACTAACACATAAAGCCAAATATATGTATCTGTTATAAAATTTTTGAAAGGGTCCTTTATTTTTCTTTGTAAGAAAGAGATGGAGTGGTCCTATTCTTTTTTCTACTTGTGGAAACAACAGGGCACATATCTATCTATATTTATTAGTACCTAGAGGCCGCCCGCGACTTCGTCCGCATGGAAACCCTATCAATCTCGCGGGAACTCTGGGATAAAAAGTAGACTATGTGTTATTCTGGGTCTTTAGCTACCGATTTCATCGTAATCAGTTCAGTATTATTTGCGTGAAAGAGTAACAAACATCCATACTGACATCCTGACATACTCTTCACATTTATAATACTAGCCGTATTTGGGTCCAATAGATATTTATAAGATGTATTTGTCAGAGTTTGCTCAAAATGGAGAAATAAACCATCCACGCGAAGACCGACATCCGCGCGGACGGAGTCGCGGGCGGAAGCTAGTTTGTAATATTAGTAGGATTGGGAATACACAAAGTATAGATAGGCAGGTCCATCGATCCACCACATCGTTGTGTGTGTGTGTTTTGTGTGTGTTAACTCAAAAACTTGTGTAAACGGAAACTTGGACCGCAAAACGAAATGCCACTTTATTTAATGAAATACCACGTTCCACAACCGTTGTAATCCTGAACAAATTGGCCTTGGTCAGTGTTACAAACGATGCTGTAACAGTCGACTAGAGACTTAAGTACCTACTTTTGTGAGTATATTGCTGCAAATAACATTAAACACTTGAAAGTATAAAGTGGTTGTATGCTTTTTGTTACACCCCATGGATGTCGTAAAAGGCGACTAAGCGATAGACTTATAAACTTGGGATTGCTCTTTTAGGCGGTGGGATAGCATCCTGTCACTATTTGAATCTCAATTCTATCATTAAGCTAAACAGCTGAACGTGGCCTATCAGTCTTTTCAAGACTGTAGGTTCTATCGTCCCCGCAATATGTGATGATAATGTATGTAGGTATGTAATAATGATTTTCATGTAGAAAAATAACGATCTTCTTCATCGCATAAACATGATGTCCTAATTTATAAATTCCTTCAACGTTTTCCACTTAACTTATTATCTTGCCTTAATTGAATCTTGAGCAAAAGCCATAAGAATTTAAAGCCCCACCTCGTTAACTGAGTTTTAATATTTCATCTCTTAACATCACCTATTCAAAAGATTTACGAGAAAATAACGAGAAACGGGTAAATATTTTCCGTATTAAATATTCTACAAAGAAAACGTACATCTATGCATAGGTATACCTAAATAAAAACACGCCTCTTACCTTAAGGGGTAGGCGGTAACTACACCTATTCATTTGCCACGATCCCTGTATACTTGTTTTGCTTTATTCACACTTTTGCTTCATTGCCACATTCACAACTCTTTTCAAATGATAAAGATGTGATTATATCTATTACATAATCATTTTATATTTAGTTATTTAAGTAGGCTTATAAACTTGGGATTCTTTTTTTATGCGATGGGCTAGCAACCTGTCACTATTTGAATCTCAATTCTATCTTAAAGCCAAATAGCTGAACGTGGCCTATCAGGTTTTCTAGACTATTGGCTCTGTCTACCCCGCAAGGGATATAGACGTGATTGTATGTATGTATAATCATTTTATCCATTAAAATACTAATCATAGAAAACAAATCACTCCGAATTCTCCTAATGTATCCGTATGATAAATTGTTCGTAAATATTATAAGAAAATGTATATAATACTAGTATATTTTCTCATAATATTTGTGTTAGTAGTGAAAAACTAACTTATCTGAAGAAATAAATACAACAAACACGACTTGACAAATGATGAACGCCTCTAATAGTACTAGAGCCACTTTGTCTAAGTCACCATCTTGAGTTTTATACGGTAATGTTGAAAGTTGTACAAGTATTTTTATTTTGTCGTGAACTTGTTGAATTTTATGGTTTAATGAGCTTTCGCACGCGGCTTCGTTCGCGTGAAAAGTACCCGATGTTCTTTTTCGGACTTTAAACTCTGTTTATGCCAAATTTCGTCATATAAATATAATGCCGTGTGGTTTCCGGCACCATTAGAAAAGAAGGAATAGGACCACACCATCTCTCTCCCATGGATGTCGTAAAAGGCGATTAAGGGATAGACTTATAAACTTGGGATTCTTCTTTTAGGCGACAGACTAGCAACCTGTCACTATTTGAATCTCAATTCTATCATTAAGCCAAACAGCTCGTGGCCTATCAGTCCTTTTAAGACTGTTGGCTCTGTCTACCCCACAAGGGATATGGACGTGATAACTTACTTTCGTATTGATTTATAGGAATTGTGTCATGAGAAACCAACTCAATGATACAATATTCTATAATAAATACTTATATTAATAAACATCCAAGAACAAGATCAATCAGAAAAGGTTTGTTTTCCACCACGCCCTGGGTCGATACCGGTAATTTAAAAAAAAATGGATTAAAAAAAACGTGAGAATTAAACCAAAAAACTAATTGTAAAACTTTTGATATAATAAATGACAATCATAAAAAAGCAGACGAATTGAGAACACCTTTTTACTGTCGGTGGCAAATGAGTGCCATAACTCGAAGACAGAAAAATCTTAGGAAATAAAAGGGAAATTTTTGTAATTACTACATAAAACCTTTTTAAATGTAACGAAGCCAATTCTAATAGAATTCCAATCCTATGAAACAGCAATAGCGGGGATGAAAGGGACCAATCATTCACCTAGTTGAAAACAATTGGCTAAGTAAAACTTTTCGAACCGGTGTTAATTATTTAATTTTTTCAAAAGAAAAAAACGGTTGTTGATCATTGATTTTCTGCGTGATGCAAGGATAGTAAGTTCATATATTTTAAAGTTATTGTTTTTATATTATAATCGTAAATGTACAATACATTTTTCTTATATACTGTTTGTGCCTTTGTAATATATTTTTTTTAAATGTTGATAAGGTACATGTTGGAGATATTGAGAGAGACTAAATATAAGTCATTATGCCTTATCTATTGGCCTCCACGGCAATCTGGGTAACTGTGTCTTCTTACAGTTCGACTAGGGACTAATTAGAAGAAAATATATAAAATCATTCTAAAAAAATCATTCATTTCCTCATCTTATCACTTCATAGATAATCTTAATATTAAACTGACTTCTTACCTAATGAGATATTGAAAATGAATAAAAAAATAAAGCTTAAAAAAATTGAACTTAGCCAATTGGTCCTGTCGTTTTATTGTCAGATTTGGCAGTTCATGTTTTACGCTGAATTTCATTGTTATTGCTTTGAGAAAGGTTTTATGGTCAAGTAGTAGATTTTATCTTCTCAGGGTCACGAGGGTCGGGTGAGAGCATTAATGCAATTATCTGACTTTCTCACTCCAAGGACGTGCTTGACTTAAGGCTTGTGGCGACATCTCTGACGTCACACGCACTCAGCCAATCAGATCGAAGAGTATGACGTCCTCAGCCAATAGCAGCGAAGAGTCTGATCTTAATAGTTTCAACGCATTTTAGCCTCCGACTCAACATCGTCAGAGCTTTTTTTCCCCTAAAATCTAGCCTGGTGGAAGATTTTCCTTTTGGTAGCAGACGAGCCTGAAACATCACTCCCTCTTCAGGTGGACTCCAGACTTCTCCATGAGGACGTTACCTGGATTTACGCCAAGAGGAAGAAGAAGATTGATAAATTCCAGTCCGACCTCCACAACCTTGGAAACCTTATCTGCTTGTTATATGTATTTGACGGCCTCTGTAACGCAGCGGTTGTACGATTTGTTTGTGACATTGGTAGGTGCCGGGTTCGAATCCCTGCCAGGACATGATGAGAAACGAACTTTCTGTCATTGGATGTTACTTATTATATAAGTATTTACGAGTATCATAAAATATAGTATCGCGCTTATTATATGGGGCAGATTACACGTTTAACGAGTTAGTAACTTGTAAAACGTGTATCTATCATACATTCTAAAGGTTTTTAATTTTAGAATTTATTTTAATTTATTTATTATTATATAATTTATTTATTTATATTTAATTTATTATTCTACTAGCGACCCACCATGTCTTTGACGGAACTAAATACATAGTCTATATATAACACCCACAGATAATGTACAGAATTTTCATGGACGTTTCAGTATTTTAGAATATTGGTTCTTTAAATACAAACAAAGTTACAAACTTTACCTCTCTATAATATTAATAAATAATATGTTCCATACCTATTTTTCTCTGTAATAAACAAAAGTCTCTCAAAGCAAGTAGCACAGTACTTCGGAACTTCAGAAAACGCTGTGTTTAATTATAATCTCTCTCGCGTTGAAATAAGAGCTAAATTTAATCAGATCTCGTATGCTGTTGACAGCATGTGATGACAAAGGCACATCTTCAGTTGGAGATCAGGTCTTGAGATTAATTTCCTTTGCGCTGCGAATGAAGAATTTAAGTAAAATTCATTTTATCGCTTCAGTAATAAGATGCCTTTTTAATTTTTTATATAGGAAAAGTTGCACATATTAGTGCAAGATTTTACGCTGGCGAAGAATAAACTTAGTGTGAGCCAGCTTCTTCCCACGGAGATTATAAAAATTAGTCAAGGGAAAGGCCAACAAACTTGGGATTCTTCTACCAGGCAATGGGTTGGCGGTCTGTCACTATTTGGACAGCCAACCCATTCAAGACAAGGCGTCGTTCAGCTTATGGCTTACAGTCTTTTCAAGACTGGCCAAGTTTACCTCGTAAGCGATTAAGACGTGGTATGTATAATTCTGTAAAAGTAGATCTGGAAATTTTAAATTTGCAAAAGAAGTGATTATTATTTATAAATTGTAATTTTTGTAAAGAATAGGACCACTCCGACGACTAAGTGATAGGCTTATAAACTTGGGATTCTTCATTTAGGCGATGGGCTAGCAACCTGTCCCTATTTGAATCTCAATTCTATCATCAAGCCAAACGTTGGCTCTGTCAAACCCGAGAGGGATATAGACGTGATTAAATGTATGTATTGTATTTTTTTTATTATTATTCTGATCTAAACATCGATTGATTAATGAAAATAATTCTAACCTGAATGGTAATCAAACCAATAAAACTGTCACCTAAATGTACCTACGATCGATCAACGCCAGGACATCCGAATTTGGGTGGATAAAACTTTTTCAATCATAACTGCTGAATCAAGAGACATAGATGTAGGTAGACCCTGCGAGTGTTCTTTAGCTCATTTTTATTGAAATATTCCACTTTATAAGTTAAGGAACAATTTTCACCCAAAAGCATTTTATATTTCACGTCTTTAGCCGTTACGGGGTAGACAGACTCAGTAGTCTCGAAAAGTCTCGAAAGCTGCATGTGTTGATGGTGGAATTGAGATTCAAATAGTGACAGGATGCTAGTGCACAAAAAGAAGAAAGCCAATAAGCCTTCCCTTGATTGAATTTTACATAGTGCGCGGAAAGAAGCAGCTATACACACTAAGTACGATTATCCATCACAATCAGATCAGCGCGAAAGCTGAAAATTATATAAATTAAACCACATATTTTACAGGTGACTATACTTTAATTAATAATTAATAAAAAATGTCCAATCAAATGGACCCAATTATTAAAACGATTTCTGTTTTTGTAATCGATTTCAGTTGTGATCAATCATCTGATAAAATAATAATTAGGGTGATCGATGAAGATGAAGCGAATGAAATATGTAGAATAGAAATATGTATTTTCTGTCTAATCTTTCGTAAAAGAGTAATTTTCAGTTGTGTAATACTTGAGATGTTTCGTTGACAGTTAACATGACTAGTTCCCCTACGGATTAAATCTCGGGTTAAATGTGCTGTATCTATTTAGATCTATGTCTGTGGCTGAACCCGAAACAACAGCGGTACCTATCTTCATTTAAGTTGATGTTTTGTTTTTATCCAATCAGCGGTGTTATTATGTTTTGGGGATTTACTGCCTAGGTGGATTAGTGGCGGGGTTGTTCACCATCTCTTTCTATCTCTGAGGTTAACCTGAAAAGGGAAGAGAGGGGAGATAAGACGTTTGACCTGACAATGAATGTAGGTAAGTTCAAACACCACGAAGTTAGTAACACGTTGTGTTTTAGCTAACTTCATAAACGTACTTTTTATAAGATAGATTGTTCGTTTCGATTGTTTTTATTTTGTCTTTTTATCGTGAAAATGGACAAAGACAGTTTTTCATTTAGCTAGGGCATAGGGCTAGCAACCTGTCACTATTTGAATCTCAATTCTATTATTAAGCCAAATAGCTGAAGGTGGCCATTCAGTCTTTTCAAGACTGTTGGCTCTGTCTACCCCGTAACGGATATAGACGTGACCATATGTATGTATGATAGTTTTTCACGTCACTAAATCGGCATACCATGCTACAGGGGCTGAAAAAGTTTCATATATACATACAATAACATCTTTAACTTCTACGGGGTGTACAGAGCTAATCTCCATAAGAAGAAAAGCAGCTGGCAAACACTATGATTTATTCTTTGCTACCAAACCAGCATGAAACCTTTTATTATATGAATGTGCGTCTATTCCCTTAGTCGCCTTTAACGATATTTATGGAAAAGACATGAAGTGAGTCGGTATTCTACAGTACCGGGAACCACATACATACATATAATCACGTCTATATCACTTGCGGGGTAAACAGAGCCAACAGTTTTGAAAAGACTGACAGGCCACGTTCAGTGATTTGGCTGAACACAGGGAAGTTTCATGAAAATTGAAAATTAAGTTAACTTTTAAAGTGCCGTGTGGTTCCCGGCATCAATGAAAAAAATAATAGGACCACTCCATCTCTTTCCCATAGATGTCATAAAAGGCGACTAAGGGATAGGCTTACAAAATTGGGATTCTTCTTTAGGCGATGGGCTAGCAACCTGTCACTATTTGAATCTCAATTCTATCATAAAGCTAAATAGCTGAACATGGCCATTCAGTCTTTTCAAGACTGTTGGCTCTGTCTACCCCGCAAGGGATTTAGACGTGACCGTATGTATGTATGTGTATGTTTAAATTTAACTTTAAATTAAGTTAACACGCAACTTGACGCCTACACGGCCAGGTGTGGGGCTTTTTGGGCTTTTAACGTCTATTAAGATGGAAGCCCATTTTGCCATACCTTTAGTAACGCGACGCTTAAAACGAAATTATGCAATAGAGTAAGGATGCTGGCTAAAAAGCTGTATCGCTCTCGGTTAGGTGAATTTTCTAGAGAGCTCGCTTAAATTAAGGCTCTGCCTACCTTGTTAGGAATAAACGTAAAAGTGGGTGAGTTGGTTTTTTTATCTAACTTGGTTTAGTTTAATGTAGACAATGTGCATTCGTCGACGATTTTGATTTAAGAGATCTATCTATATTTGAAAATTGACGTCCGGTGAAAATGCTGCAGTGTAGTTTGTTCCGCCGCTTCTTCTACACATGCGCTTTGGAAGCGATGGTAGTTTTAATAAGATTTGAGTGATGTGGCGTCAATAAGTGATACCTTGTATCCAATTTTTTGAAAATGAAACTATTCTATTCTATTATCATATTTTCGTCTTTATCCCTTGCGGGATAGACAGAGCCAAGATCAAGGTCAAGACTAAATGTCTCTACTATATCTGTGAACCAAAATAAAATTAATATCATTGTTATTTTAGCACATAATATCGGTAATTTTCATTCATAAAGTTCGCATTTCTTTTACTTATTGAAGAAAAACAATGTTCAATGAATCTAATCATTGTTTCCGAGTTTTCCAATCAAACTTAGTTTGATTGTATTTTAACGCCCATCAAAAAAGAAGGTTATGAGTTTAGTTTAACTTGCAACTACGATGAAGAAATAAAAAAAAATATAAGTAATATACAACTGAATTTATTCAATGCAGTTACAGATTACATAAAATATTGAACCATTAAAAATATATATACTACATACATACATACACATGGTCACGTCTATATTCCTTGCGGGGTAAACAGAGCCAACAGTCTTGAAAAGACTGAAAGGCCACGTTTAGCTATTTGGTTTTATGATAGAATTGAGATTCAAATAGTAGGTACATGTTGCTAGCCCATCGCTTAAAAAGAGAATCCCAAGTTTGTAAGCCTATTACATATTAGTCGCCTTTTACGACATCCATGGGAAAGAGATGGAGTGGTCCTATTCTTTTTTGTATTAGTACCGGGAACCACACGGCACAATATATATGTGTAAATTATATATATGTAAAGAAAATATGAATCATTAATTAAAGTAAAAAACTGTAATTCTTGATTGTATTGCCATTGCTAGAAGGATTTTTATCTATACGTTCCTTAAAAACAAAAAAAATACATTAAAAAAAAATTGAATCCAGACAATACATAAAAGAATTGACTGAAATTGGTTTCGCAAACGTCGAGATCTAACTTCACGGCTGGTAGGCCACAATCATTAACCCTTCTCAAGTTCATGAGAATGATTCCTATAATGTACTGTACCTGGGCGACTGAGCGGCGTTTCGTGTTTTTTGTTGCCGCAAAAAACGTACATATTTTCCTTTTCTAGCAAAAAAAACAAAACAATCTTTGTAATTGGGAATCGAACGTTGACCACTGAACCAACAGCTCCTCGCAGACGATGTCGAAAATATGCTGTCGATTTTTATGAAAAAAAATATATTTTGGTTTAAATATCGTGTAAGAGCTTGACTTATCCATTTCAAGATCATGGTCAAAAGTCGTACCCTGGTATACCTTCCAGAGTTGTAATATTAATGTAACTAGACTTATATCAGTGGGGTTAGCTAGGTTGGTGGTATACATATGGTCACGTCTACATCCCTTGTGGGGTATACAGAGCCAACAGTCTCTTCATGCAAGCTCGGCGGTTTCGGGTACTCTTGACCTGATCCTTTACCAGGACGTCCTTAATTTGATCAAGATACCTTCGTCTAGGTCTTCCCACTCCGACCTTTCCCTCCACACTCTTCATGTATATCTACTTAGTCTACCTGCTTTCACTCATCCTCTCCAAATGACCAAACCATCTTAAGATACCCTTTTCTATTCCTGTAATTACATCTTCTTTCACGTCTTCTTTCACGTCTTCTTTCAAATCTTCTTTCACATAGACACAAACAGTCATAGAAAATATATCATTTATCAAGTGGTTTCAAATTATAACATCGCACCTATAGTCCGCTATCCGATCTCCTCTGTCCAACTATACTACTAGTAGCTATGTCTACTCTCTAAAGCTGTCAGTCTCTTCGTTTTAAGACAAGGACGGCAATACTGAAAAATATAACCACTTTAGTTCTGTTTATTGCACCATGAAAACTTGCTAGAAACATTTTAGTTTAAGTATTGCTCAACACATGTTTAACATCAAATTGAAAGATACATTATTTTAAAAGCACACAGGGAGCTTTCACGACACTGAAAGCTTTATGTTTGTAAATGTTTTGTTCACTTAAGGTAGAATTGTATTATACATGCATGTGTACATATGGTCACGTCTATAACCCTTGTGGGGTAGACAGAGGCAACGGTCTTGAAAAGACTGATACGAGTAGGCCACGCTCAGCTATTTGGCTTAATGATAGAATTGAGATTCAAATAGTGACAGCCCATCGCCTAAAAAGAATGCCAAGTTTGTAAGCCTATCCCTTAGTCACCTTTTACGTCATTCATGGGAAAGAGATGGAGTGGTCCTATTCTTTTTTGTACTGGTGCCGGGAACCACACGGCAATTGTGTTATTTATTCGTCTATTAGTTTTAAGGGCTGATACTGCATATTGTGGGTGTGTCAGTGGTCGAATAGGTAAGGTGCCCGGTTCAAATCCCACCTCGGCCATTTAATATTTTCAAAGTTATTTACATTAGTTTGAATACTAACCGATTCTCTTACGGTGAGGGAAAATATCGTGAGGAAACCTGCAAATTACTACTGGATGTGTAACCATGGGCCCAATACGGGTTAGGTTAACCTTCCAAGGTTGCAGAGGTCAGATGGGAGTCGCTTCGTGTAAAAACTTACATACATACATACATAAAATCACGCCTCTTTCCCGGAGGGGTAGGCAGAGACTACCTCTTTCCACTTGCCACAATCTCTGAATACTTCCTACGCTTCATCCACATTCATTACTCTCTTCATGCAAGCTCGATGCGGTTTCGGGTACTTTTGACCTGACCATTTACCAGGACGTCCTTAATTTAGGTAGGTCTAGGTCTTCCCACTCCGACCTTTCCCTCCACACTCTCCTGTAACAACTTGACTAACCCAATCCAGGATTCATGGTCAAAGACATACCCCGAACTCCTCTCCAGAGTGGTAGCAACCTGTCACTATTTGAATCTCAATTCCATCATGAAGCCACGCAGCTGAACGTGGCCTTTCAGTCTTTTCGAGACTTTTTGCTCTGTCTAACCCGCAAGGATATAGACGTGAGTATATTAATGTATGTAAACCAAGTACAACTTTCTCACAATTCAAATTACGCTTCTCAATTTAATAACAGGCGTTTTCATTTCCTTCGCTTCAAACACATAGAGTGACGCTTTAATTTCCTTATGAAAGGAATATAAATATATAGCTATGAAGTGCCGTGTGGTTTTAATTGGTACCAGGAACCGGCAGCAATAAAAATGAATAGGTACATTCCATCTCCTTGTCATGGATATCGTAAAAGGCGACTAAGGGATAAGCTTATAACTTGGGTTTCCTCTTGGGCTAGCAAGTCACAATTTGAATCTCAATTCCATCATGAAGCCATGCAGCTAAACGTGACCTTTAAGTCTTTCCAAAACTATTGGCTCTGCCTATCCCGCAAGGGATATGGACCTGATTTCTAGATCAAATAGGGACTAAATGGGAGGTAAATAATATGGGCTAATCTAGGAAAGTTGTGAAAGGATTTTCTTCCTGTTTGAAATGTTGGAAAGAGGATTCCCTGAGGAAGGTGTATATCTATAAATGCTATCCGTGCAAAGCCGGGGCGGGTCGCTAGTATATTATACATACATACATATCGTCACGACCCTTACGGAGTAGACAGAGACAACAGTCTTGAAAAGACTGAATGGCCACGTTCAGCTATTTGGTTTAATGATAGAATTGAGATTCAAATAGTGACAGGTTGCTAGCCCATCGCCTAAAAAGGAATCCCAAGTTTATAAGCCTATCCCTTAGTCGCCTTATACGACATCCATAGGAAAGAGATGGAGCAGTCCTATTCTTTTTTGTATTGGTACCTACCGAGAACCACACGACAATTATATATCTATCTATCAACATTTCCCTCATATAAGACATTCGCAATATGGTATGCCTATCCTCCTTATAAGTTAAGATGTTGTTCCTAACTCGAATACTAGAACTTTGCGGTTGACTACAGGCAATAAAGGCCTCGGAGACACGTAAACCCTTAACTTGACATAATGGCCATCTCAGGGGTTCATTGGCACCGGCTGTAAATTATAAGAGAACAGATGTGACGTCACTTAAAATATGTTCGTTTTTTAAATTAATACAAAAAGGGGAACAAGGTTTCGATTTTAAATTTCGAACGTAAGCAGAGTTTGATTGATATATTTTTTTATTATGACTTTATTGCCAATATTAAATTACACATACACGTAACCCGTACCAAATTACACCTTTCTCCCACATAAAACCGCGGACAGACAGACACGGCGTAATATATTTACTACGTAACGGGTTCTTCGTTTACTACGTAACCGTAAAAAACGAAAAGAAAATATTTTTGTCAGGTGAAAAGTCCCCGAACCCGACAAGGCTGGAAAATGAAGTCTCTACTTACCCCTCCGGGAATGAGGCGTGATTTTATATTCACTTTCACGAGTATAACAACATTTGTATGTTATTTGAATAAATAATTTGACATCACCTTCATAAACAGAGATTAATTACGATTTTACAATGACTCTTATCATTTTTTAGATCTTTCCCTAGTTCTTAAGCCTTCCAAGTTAAAAAGACTCTGTCATCAATAATAGCTTAGTTCCTTGGAACTGAACTGAGTAGTATACGTATATATCTGTCAACTTGCTATTGTATGACAATGCTGCGTCAGCGGAACGTGCTTTACTGACTTTGCTGAAATCTCTCTCAGCCATCGACAAGAAACTCTTGAATGCATGATTTTTAAAAAGTTAGCACCATAGACTTTATACTACCGAACAAAACAAAAAAAAAAATAGCTACATACATTTCTTCTTTTTAAATCTTGATAGTGGTACTGAAATAGGTTTTGTACCAGTTCTAAGTGGCAACTTCTATTATGGTACATACATATATATAGTCACGTCTATATCCCTTGCGGGGCAGATAGAGCCAACACTCTGGAAAAGACTAATGGCCACGTTCAGCTATTTTTCTTGATGATATAATTGAGATTCGAATAGTGACAGGTTGCTAGCCTATCGCCTAAAAAAGAATCCCAAGTTTGTGAGCCTATCCCCTAGTTGCCTTTTACGACATCCATGGGAAAGAAATGGAGTGGTCCTATTCTTTTTTGTATTGGTGCCGGGTACCACAATGCTCTATTATGGTACCCGTGTATAAGCCTGGTTGCTTTCATACTGGCAGATGCTATACTTCATGCATACATACATATAGTCACGTCTTCATCCCTTGCGGGGTAGATAGAGCCTTGAACATACTGATTTGTTCAATAAAGACCGCTGCTTTTGTTTTTTGTACCTAAAATCTATATTTACGCGGTAGATATGAGAAAAATCTAGTCTGTAATATATTTACTTGCAAAATGAAGGGCCGATCTTCGGAATCAATAACATAAAGATATATATATACACGCGTACCGAATTGTTTGTCAATCTGTTTGTTCATCGTAACTCAGCCGTCATATGGGCGTGATTGGACCCACGTAAATCGATCACATGTCCGTCCACGGCCGGCCGAATGTTCAGGCGTTCGTCGGTTATTATTAGTGCGGAATCACGTGTTGTGTGTGCCGTGTGGTTCCCGGCACCAATGCAAAAAAAGAATAGGACCACTTCATATCTTTCCCATGGATGTCGTAAAAGGCTACTAAGGGATAGGCTTATGAAATTGCGATCCTTTTTTTTTGGGTGATGGGCTAGCAACCTGTCACTATTTGGATCTCAATACCATCATCAAGCCGAGCAGATGAACGTGGCCATTCAGTCTTTTCGGGACTATTGGCTCTGTCTACCCCGTAAGGGATATAGACGTGACTATATGTATGTGTGTATGTATGAGTCACGTGTTCTTATTTCATGTTAAAAGCGTTGAGGTTGGGGATCTTGAGCTTCAGGATAATAATGAAAGGTAAAGGTGTAGGGATTTTTATCATCAAAACAAGAAAATTAGGTTTTCAGACTAACAGATCAGTCTGTGGCGACATCTCTACGCCACTTGTCACAACATCCAATCAAACAACTACTGTCAATCATCGCGAAGAAATTGACGCGCTCAACCAATAGCAGCGAAGAATCTAAATCGCGATTTCAAAGATTTCACGGATTGGAGCATAAATACAACCTCCGACTCAACATCCTCGAAGCCGCGGTTCCCCAGGCATAACACCTAGCCCGGCGGAAGATCTTCCCTTTGGTGGCGGTCGAGCCGAATCATCGCTCTCGCCACAAGGCTAACAGGAAGGTTGGAAGAGCCGTTGGATGTCACCACCACTCGGTGGTGAAATAGTCACAGATGCACCCTGGATTCTTCACTCATCACTTTATGAAAGTGTGGAGAAAATGATAATAATAAATCGTTTATTCTCTCTTCAGAACTAACCAGCCATGCCCTGTGTTTCCCGGCACCAATAGAAAAAGAAGTAGATGAAAAAGATGTAGTGGTCCTACCACTACATCCTATGGATGTCGTAAAAGGCGACTAAGGGTTAGACTTATAAACTTGGGATTCAATTTTAAGCGATGGGCTACGTATATGTATAAGTCATTATACTCGTATGTATTTTTGCATGCAAAAAGAATGCCGGATGTGATTTTTTTTTTGTAAAATAAAATAAATATTATCACGTCATAAAATTCTTCAAAAATAATAAAGTTCGGTAGTGACATTCGTATGAAACAAAATATCGAAAGTACATAAATACAGTATTTTATATTTCGGTTAGCAAATGGTAACGTTATTGTTTACAAGAAGTGTCCCAAATTTATTAGCCTTTCCCTTAGTCGCATCTGACGATGGGAAATACCATTTGAAAAAAATAATTCAAAATAACTATGCCGTCAGTTAATAAAAAAAACAAATGGAACAACTTTATTAAGACGTCATAATAACTATTAACGTTAAGGGAGCTGCCAAACAAATATGGTTCATGACTCAAAAAAAAAAAGTATTTTTTTTTTTATTTTGAATCATCGCGACAGTTGAACTACCGCTGTTTCACTTTTTATTATGACCTGAAACGGGACAGCTATATTTTTCGCGCGATAAGAATTTCACCATTCGAAGTTTAAAAAAATCCTTAGCAGTTATATTACGAACAAAATGAATTTAACATCGACACTTATCGTTTCATCAATGACAAGTTTAATATCCGTCATAACAATAATTATTTCACGGAGCTTTATACATACATAAAATCACGCCTCTTTCCCGGAGGGGTAGGCAGAGACTACCTCTTTCCACTTGCCACGATCTCTCCATACTTCCTTCGCTTCAATCACATTCATAACTCTCTTTATGCAAGCTCGGCGGCGGTTTCGGGTACTCTTGACCTGACCCTTTATCAGGACGTCCTTAATTTGATCAAGATACGTTCGTCTAAGTCTTCCCACTCCGACCTTTCCCTCCACACTCTCCTGCTTAGTCAATCTGCTTTCATTCATCCTCTCCACATGATCAAACCATCTTAACAGCTTTAGCTTCATACGTATATGTAATTTCATACCGAATGTTGAAAAAATAAAAATACAAGGTGAAAAACGGAATTGAATCGTGCACCTGTGAGTGCGGAACACCAATTAAAATGAGCCAATCAATGGCTGTAGTCTCTCAAAAACAATTTGAAGGATACGCGATTTTATTCGAGAGGAAATTTCACCTTTTTTACAGAGTTCGTAGTGATAATACAAATCTGAAAAGGCCATGTATTCTACTAATATTATAAATGCGAAAGTTTTTAAGTATGTTAAGATGTCAGTATGGATGTTTGTTACTCTTTCACGAAAATACTACTGAACCGATTACGATGAAATTTGGTATGTAGGTAGCCCATAATATACATGTAGGCTACTTCTTATCTCGGAATTTCCACTGGATTGATTGTTATGTTATGATAAAGGTTATAAGCGGACGAAGTCGCGGGCAGCCTCTAGTATGGTATAATACTGGCGTTCGTCCACGGTTCCGCTTAAATTACGAATAATTCCGTTAATTGTCATTTCCCTTTGAATTTCGAGAGTTAAAGGCATAAAATTCAAACATGTATTATATATATTTCGATTTAGTTAGCCTTAAAGAAAGTTCGTTGCTTATTTTATAGGATACTTAGTCATCGATATTATTATACTCGTAAGGTCTAATTCAAACTAAGACGTACGCAGAGATCATGGCCAGTTGAAAGATGTAGTATCTGTCTACCCCTCCAGGAAAGAGGCATAATATAGGTACGTACCTATGTATAACGTTAAGCACACAACTTTCCTCTTTTCGGTTGTGGGCTAAAACAATTCATAAAGTTAAAACAAAATGGCAGCAGGGGAGCTTACCTCATCCATATTTAATGTAATTTTCTTCCTATACACAATTAATAAAAGGAACGTGTAGGTTGTAAAAGCTTAATATCACCGTTTCATTTCAAAAACTAGTTGGTGTCCGCGAATTTGATCGTAAATTTACGTACATACATACATAATATTCGTATTAAAATCATTAGTTTTATTCACATTTTTTTATGTAGACAATGCGCATTCATGCACGATTTAGATTTAAGAGATCTACATATATTTGTAAATTGATGTCCGGTGAAAATGCTGCAGTGTAGTTTGCTTGGCCGCTTCTTCTACGCATGCGCTTTGGAAGTGGTACTTAATAGATTTAATTAGATTGAAGTCATGTGACGTCATTAAGTATTAAATTTTTAAAATTAAACTATTATATTCTATTGATATATCCACGTCTTTATCCCTTGCGAGATAGACGGAGCCGAGATTAAGGTTCCGGGAACCACCTTTAAAAAAAGGTTTCAGCTTTACAATATAAGTATAGATAAGATATTGGAGTTAAACTAATAAGTTTAATTTTATGTACACAGATAGATTTATAGGTAAAAACTAATGAAAAATTAAGGCAGGCTTTTCTCTGTCTGACCATGATATGTTATATTGTGTCGCGTTGCGTTGTGTTGTGTTGTGTTACGTTGGGATAGGTAGTAGGGTCACCGAAACGGCCCTGGGTTGAAGGCGCGCTTGTGCTAGGCGCGCCCTCCCCTAGCGGGTAGAATTGAAGGCCGACGGGTCACCCCGCTGGCCGCTCCGTGGAGAGCGGCCGAGCCGAGGCCGCCGTGGAAGCGGCCGCCGCGTCAGGAATATGAGCGAGGGCAGCTCACACTCCTGGCAATGAAGCGGTAGGCGATGGCACCGTGTGGTTTTAGTGGGTTCAAGCCCCACATAACCCGTCCGGCTTCCCGTAGCCGGCCGGGTAGATGAAGGTCTTTCAACACGTAAAAAAAAAAAAAAGGTAGTAGGATCACACGCATCCTTTTGCAATTATGTCAAAGACTGTTAATTAAATTAAAGGAACACAAAATCATGAAGCTAGCCATAAATACAGCTTAGCGTGGCCATTTTTGTCTTTTCGAGACTGTTGGCTCTGTCTACCCTGCAATGTATATGCCGTGACTACATGTATGTATTTATGTATAGATACACTTAATATTGTATTAACTTTGAATGAGAATATCGAAATCACATATTATTATGTATTAAAACATTTAGTTCGCAATACTTCGAGGAAGCGTTTATCGAGCGTGTCATGATTTAATTCAATCGCACTGCAGTTAAGGCATTTCTCTCACATTTAAAATATTTTTTTTAGTTTCTCTTCGTGTGTGTAGGTGGCAACACTGGTGTCAGATTTGCAGGCCGCCAAAGGCACCTGACATACAATACGATACAAATACTCTGAGGTCTGATAATAATAATTATATATATTTTTTTTATTTTTAATTAAAGTAGGATTATAATGCTTTTATATGTACTATCATCAAAATTGTTCGCAGCATGCTTCGTCAAACTACTACTATCTTATTGTTACAAACATACATACATAGCAGAGATCAGATGTTTCTTTGAACAAATCGGAGACGTTCTAGCAAAAGGTCAGGTCAAAAGTACCAGAAACCGCCGAGCTTGCATGAAGAGAGTTATGAATGTGGATGAAGCGAAGGAAGTATACAGAGATTGTGGCAAGTGGAAAGAGGCAGTTTCTGCCTACCCCTCCGGGAAAGAGGCGTGATTTTATGTATGTGTAATAAGCCTTATGTATGCAGGCCTCAAATAATTCAACCTATGCCCAATATTTCACGTGGCATTGACGTAAATCGAATGGAAAAGTATTAATCAGTCGTAATGCTATGTTGAATGGCCAATGAAAAATTAATCGGATTTACAACGGTATTCCGATTTTCATTTAATCCAGTTATGCGAATAACCGTTTATAGGAAGCTTCTATGTTGGTCTGGTAACTAAAAAATATATATAGGGTGTACTGCATCTTAGCCCGTGTTTGCAAAAGTCAATCAAAGAAAGGTTTATAAACTGGGGATATGGGGTTACCGGCACCTAGAAAAAGGGGCTACTCCATCTCTTTTCTACGGATGTCGTAAAAGGCGAGTTAGGTATATGCTCATAAATTTGGGGTTCTTTTTTTAGGCAAAAGGCTAGAAACCTGTCACTATTTCAATCTAAATTCTATCATTAAACCGAACAGATGAACGTGGCCTTTCTGTCTTTTCAAGACTTTTGGCTCTGTCTACCCCGCAAGGGATATAGACGTGAGTATATGTTTGTATTATTCTTTTAGGCGTTGCGCAAGCAACCTGTCACTATTTGAATCTCAGTTCCATAATTTATCTTTATAAGAAATTACAATTTGGCAGTTTTTATGAAGACGTGTTACATACATACATACATAATGTTTGTTGTTCCCGTTTCTAGGGCAGCCGCATACTTCCTTGCTCTGTGCAATGCGCAAAACAAACCCTTTGCAATGAAATGCTAACTCTTAATTGAATTTTCACAACTTTGGTAACCAACCCTAGTTACGAAAGTTCAATATCAATTTCAATGTATCCCGGAAATGTATCCGAACAGATTTATACCAACAACCCTGACAATGTTGGTTATGTGTTTGACCGGATGAAACACAAAGACAGTAGGAGACGTTAGGTGGAGACAAGATGTATTACATATGTACATACATACATAAAAATCACTTCTCTTTCCCGGAGGGGTAGGCAGAGACTACCTCTTTCCACTTGCCACGATCTCTGCATACTTCCTTTGCTTCATCCACATTCATAACTCTCTTCATGCAAGCTCAAATACCAGATGTATTTGACATTGAAATATTGACAAAATGATCATAATTTGACAGAGCCTATATACGCTGCTTATTCAAAATATATATAGGTACATAATTCCGACGCCTTCAAAGGTACATAGAATATGTCTTAACAGAAACTGTACTTGAATGCTTAAGACCTATGTATATTGTAACCATATTCAAGGCATAAATGATAAACAAATGAATAAATAAATAAAGCATAGACTAGAGCCTATTTTCACTTACCTTGGATCGAATCTTGGTCATTTTGGTGAAAGTCAGGTCATGGTCAAACCAACGCATCATTTGGACGCTCTCGCCCACAGTAGGGCTAGAATGTACATACATACATACATACATATGGTCACGTCTATATCCCTTGCGGGGTAGACAGAGCCAACAGTCTTGAAAAGACTGAATGGCCACGTTCAGCTATTTGGCTTAATGATAGAATTGAGATTCAACTAGTGACAGGTTGCTAGCCCATCGCCTAAAAAAGAATCCCAACTTTGTAAGCCTAAGGCTAGAATGTCCTGGATTCATTCCCGGTACTTACTTCACGTTTTAACACGAAGCAACTCCCGTCTGACTTTTCCTTTATAGGGGAACCTAACCCATATTATTCATTCATTCATATAATCACGTCTATATCCCTTGCGGGATAGACTGAGCCAGCAGTATTGAAATACTGATAGGCCACTTTTAGCTGTTAGGTTACATTAAAGAATTAAGATTCAAATAGTGGCAGAAGAATCCCAAGTTTGTAAGCCTATCTCTTAGTCGCATTTTACGACATCCATGGAAAATAGATGGAGTGGTCTTATTTTTTATATAGGTGCCGGAAACCACAAAGCCACCATCTACCGCATATCAGGTCATAGTAAAAGCTGCATTAGATATGAACAAAATATAGATTCCATCGATGCAAAACATATTTATTTATCCCATAAATTATCGGTAACCACACGGCACACAGAATGAATCTCCGCCTCACATGCTAATGAACAAATACCTAACAAAAAAAAACATCGCAATCTTTACGCGTTCACTAGAAAATATAGCTTATTGCCCCCGCCTTCGTGCTATGAGGGTGAAATTAAAAACTTCGGATATGCCGGCGACTCGGTTTTTTCATATTCTCACCACAGGATAGGATCGTGTAACCACTGACACTTTGAACGAGATTCATTTTTGTATACCTATCGAAAAAAAAAATTAAAAAAAAAAACCGACCGTTTTTATTTCATTCCAAACTTACATCCCGTACTATACTTTTAAAATTTATTTTTATTCGTTTTGATTTTCTTAGCGAAAGGCTATTTATTATAATTGGTAATCTACTTTTAGACGGTCTAGCAACCTTATTTGAATCTCAGCACTATACAGCTGAATGTGGTCTTTCAGTCTTGGCAAGACTGTTGGCTCTGTCTTCTCCGTAAGGGTAAAGACGTGTTTATAATCATGCATGTCATTTAGTATATTAAAACATATCGTAAATTTTACAAACAAATGAGTTTTCTTCATTTTTTGGAAAATATAGTTATTTTATTTCATAATTTTTTCATAAAATAGTAGAATCAGTAATAAAAGTTCAAAGACTCAGTGATGGAAGGAAGCAAATGCCTTAGCATTGTCTTGGGCAATCTAAAACGCAAGAAAATCTCAGATTTTCCTACAGAAAATAAAATGTAAAGTTTGTCTGTAACATTCTCATAGTTGGATTATGCAGAGCTCGTTTTTTTTTTTCTTAAAAATAGTTTCAAATGCAAAGATTTCTTTTCGCATCCTGACTTGAAAGGAGTTAAAATAAGAATCTTAGGTTTATAAAGTTCATATTCGCTTGAACATGAGCTTGAAATAATGATTTATGTCATTTTACACGAATACTAGCTGTGTCCGCGTGCCCGCGTGCCCGAATACTTATTTTATAATTAATACTTATATAGATAAACATCCAAGCCCCAGGCCGATCAGAAAAAGTTCTTTTCTCATCATGCCCTGACCGGGATTCGAACCCAGGTAGCACAGACAAGCGTACTACCGCTGCGCCACAAAAGCGGTCATAATAACTACATACTCAACCCGTCGTATTATAGTTAAGTATGAATCTGTGGTTCAACCAAACAGTTACGCATTTTGAACTAGATTATTATTTCCTTAACTCTCATTGTGTCATGTCAAACAGTGACAGTAAAGGGTTATGAAGTGCATTAGCTTAATTGATTCGCCGTATCTTGCCGTTCGTCTGTCAAAAGTATTTTCAATTAATTAGGATACATTTTTAACTGCCTCTAATGTATTTCAATTTTATTTGTACACTATTTCTAAATAATACAATTATTAGAACGCGCCAGCGGCCACATGAACATCAGTGGTTGATGAATCACATGAAAATGCGTGATATGCAGATAGACAGAGGTTCGAATCCCACATCGGCCATGTACTAATGATTATTTTCGAAGCTATGTACATTAGTTTGAATACGAACTGATACTCTTACGGTGAGGGAAAACATCGTGAGGAAACCTACACATTTGACAACATTACATCAAGCATAACAGTTGAACATGGCCTATTAGTCTTTTGAAAGACTGCTGACCCTGTCTACCTCCCAAGGGATATAGACGAGTATATATGAACGAATGAAATGTATGTATGTATGTACGATAAAACACATAGTGGCCTTGTTCCACTTCACTCCAAACCGCGTGCCTTGGAGCACATGTGCACGTCTAATTTGGAACAAAAACAATGAGCGGAACATACAATTCACGAAAACAGTAAACATATTTCCGCCGGCTGGACGCTTGCCAAGCCATATTGATTTTGGTATGAGAGTGACAAGCTTTCTATTTAAGATATACTTGTTATTTTCATGTATAAATTACTTATTTATTATCAAAGTGCCGTGTGGTTCCCGACGCCAATTAAAAAAAAAAAGAATAGAACCACTCCATCTCGTTTCCATGGATGTTGTGTTAGGCGACTTAGGGATAGGTTTATAAAATTGGGAGTCCTCTTTTTAGGCGATGGGCTAACAACCTGTCACTATTTGAATGAATTTCTATCATTAAGCCAAATAGCTGAACGTGGCCAATCCGTCTTGTCAAGACTGTTGGCTCTGTCTACCCCACAAGGGATATAGACTTGACCATATGTATGTATGTATTAAAACATAAGTGAGCAAAAAGTTATCTTCCCTTTATCGTTTAAACTTTATTCTATACTAAGTCAACAGCACAAACCAATATTTGAACAACATATATCCCATCGGTCAGGTCAGGTCAAGCGGTAATTCTTTCAATCAATTTAGCTCGGCAAATATTGTTTCTCACACGTTCCGCTTTTCAATCAACATCACGTCAAGATTGACCAGTATTTGTTACCGTACAAACAGATACGGTTTGCGCACACGATTTTTATATAGGGAGTTCGGATAACCATCGTGAAATAAATAAAAGAGAATTCTTCTTCGAGAATTTTGATTGACGACTTGTATTTTATTTATATATTTACGTACTTCGAGGAAAATAAGAATAAAACTTTCAGTTCAAGAAATTCAGTACAAGGCACTGCTTATTACTATGGGGGCGGTTGGTTCATTTCAGGTCATGATGGGAAAATAAATTTTCTAAGCCCAGTTCGTAGCTTTTATATCTGTTCAAGTATTTATTATCTATACTAATATTATAAAGCTGAAGAGTTTGTTTGTTTGTACGCGCTAATCTCAAGAACTACTGGTTTGAATTGAAAAATTATTTCTGCGTTGTAAAGACCATTTATCGAGGAAGGTTTTAGGCTATATAACATCACGCTGAAACTATTAGGAGCAAAGAAATTATAGAAAATGTGACAAAAAAAAACGGGTAAATTATTCATCCTTGAGGGCTTCAATGATGCCCAAAATAACTATTCCACACGTAGGTATATAGTCGCGGGCACAGCTAGTAAAATATACATAGCTTCGTCGATTTAGTATCTCGTAACACAAATCATTTTATATCTTAATGTTGCCAGTATGAAAATAAATTTTACATATATATAAGTAAGTATATCAAAAAAAAAATACTAGGGGTAGCACTCCATACATGTAATTGAGGGATGGAAAGCTATGTTTATATACTTGTACACACAGACACACATTAATTATAATGCTACACACACATTATGCTACATCAAAGGCGGTCATTAGATATTGGATTTATGGTTGTGTTGACATTAGGTATTACCTACCTACTACTCGTAAATAGAACGATATGATATGAGGGATTGCAATAAATTAAATTCATCGAGTTTCAATTACATACCTAGATTATTATAAATTTTTTGTACGTTAAATAAATAATACCTAACGGTTACCGTTCCCGCGATAATTTTGGGAAATTATCTGGATGCTCATATTTTTTATATACTTAATAAAAAATAAAGTAAAAAAAGATGGTTACAAACTAAAATTTTATTTACAAATTGTACAGTCTCTGTATAGCATCAACATGCGGGAGTGTGCCCAGAAGGCTGGCCAGATAATTTTCAGCCTTCGGTCACGTGATAGACTGCTATGCTAATTGTGTGCTGACTTCCCACTCCAAAATCTATTAATAAAGTATTTTCTTCCCCTTGGCTTTAGTCGCGGTTGTATCCTCACCATTTTGGAGAGGAACCTGAGGTATGCCTCTGACCATGGATCCTGGATTGGGTGAGTCAGGTTTTAACACGAAGCGACTCCCCTCTGACCTCGGTAGGGGAACTTAACCCGTATTGTTCGATCATGGTTACACATCCAGTTGCCTGAATGCCAGCAGGTTTCCTTACGATGTTTTCCCTCACCGTAAGAGCATCGGTTAGTATTCAAGCTTATGTAAATAACTTCGAAAATAGTCACTAATACATGGCCGGGGTGGGATTCGAAACAGTGCCTTTTTGAAGAATGTAATCTTATCAAAACCTTATATAATTGCTAAAAATTTAATTAAATTGCCAGTTTAAGAGTCTATTCATATTAAAAGAAAGTCTTGAAAGATAGGGCACGTTCAGCTGTTAGAATCTATACTAACATTATAAAGCTGAAGAGTTTGTTTGTTTGTTTGGACGCGCTAATCTCAGGAACTACTGGTTCGAATTGAAAAATTCTTTTTGCGTTGAAACACGTCTCATAACATTCTTCACGCGAGCTCGGAATATACGAGTACAAGAGAGATTGAAATAATACATACATACATACATACATATGGTCACGTCTATATCCCTAGCGGGGTAGACAGAGCCAACAGTCTTGAAAAGACTGAAAGGCCACGTTCAGCTATTTGGCTTAATGATAGAATTGAGATTCAAATAGTGACAGGTTGCTAGCCTATCGCCTAAAAAAGAATCCCAAGTTTGTAAGCCTATCCCTTAGTCGCCTTTTACGACATCCATGGGAAAGAGATGGAGTGGTCCTATTCTTTTTTTTTATTGGTGCCGGGAACCACACGGCACCATGAACATACCTACCTTGATCAAATCAGAGAGATCCTGACGATAGGCTGGTCAAGAGTATTCGAAGCCAACCAACGCTACAGTTTAAAAAAAAAGATTAATACTATAATAACATTGTAATGTTAAGATATTTTGCCAAGATTCATACAAAAGGTCTCATGATGTCATTTGCTCTTGTACATTATAGTGACTTGGTCACACTATTACACCAAAGCGTATTATAATAAGAACTTCAATGATAATTTAAGCTAAACCGGTGAGCTGTCGACGAGCGAAGAAAAGCGAAAGAAATATAGAAATAAGAAATATTATTAAGGACAAAAAATACATTTAACAAAAAATATGGAGGAATACTGGTGAGTTCTGTGTTGCCCGAAATAAAAGATCTATATCATATCCCTCTGATGGTAGTCATAAAAGGTGACTAAGGGATAGGCTTATAAACTTGAGATTCCTTTTATAGGCGATGGGCTATCAACCTGTCACTATTTGAATTTCGATTCAATTACAGAGCCATGCAGCTGAGCGTGGCTTTTCAGTTTTATAAGGCTTTTGGGCTCCGCCTAGACCGCATGGAATATAGACGTGGCTCTATGTAAGTACCAATGTTTTGAGATTAACAATCAGACGCAATTTCTCCGCAGTAGAAATGCCAAATAAATTGATGCAATTCAATCCTGACCTGTGGAACAGCAAAGTGGTCATCAATATTTAAGTTATTATGAAACTTAATTTTTAAACACAAAAACAATTCAACACACCTATTATTTGATCGTATCGGTGTAAATAAGGACAAAACCCGACCTCCATGTATGCCATAAAAGTGTCCACACGCGATTACAGGCGCACTGATGACGTCATTACGGGGTAGACACCAGCGGGCAATTTACCTTTTGTATTCGGAGATTACAAATTCAAGAGGAAAAACTCGGGTTGGACCATTGAGTCTCTATTCCGTATAGAGTAGACATTTGACTTACTTGAATAACATTTACAAGTAGCATAAGATGTCGCATATATTCCTTTTTCTGTCCTAGATAGAGGGAAAGGTCGGAATGGGAAGGCCTAGACGAACGTATCTTGATCACATTTAGGACGTCCTGGCAAAATGTCAGGTCAAGAGTACCCGAAACCGCCGAGCCGCCAACTCTTCATGCAAGCTCGGCGTTATGAATGTGGATGAAGCGAAGGAAGTATGCAGAGATCGTTGCAAGTGGAAAGATGTAGTCTCAGCCTACCCCTTCGGGAAAGAGGCGTGATTTTATGTATGTATGATTTATTTACTAATTTATGTACACAGAAAACATCGAGACTGACAATCACAAGAAACAAAATCACAAAGATTCTGTTTATTTCAAAAGAAATCTCTTCCAGCAGACCCGAGATAGGAGACATGATTATTTCGTTTTCAATTAACTCATAATTTATTACTGTTAATGATTATTTTAACTTTGTGCCAAATTTCATTATAGTCAAATTATTATATATATAGTATAATATAATTAAATTATAAGTTTATCAGCAAAATAAATAACTTTCAAACAGAAAAAAAATATCAACAGTTTATTTTTTAAATGTGCTTGGTGTATGATAAATACCTCTATGGTTTGAACCCATTGTACCAGTTTTGTGAGAATTGAAAATTGATAGTAGCTTTGTATGACCAGTTTTGCAGCAAAGCGACTCCTATCTGACCTCCGCAAATTTTGCAGGCTAACCCGTTTTATTATAAAGTCTTCCTATTTTCTCTGTTTTTATATATGCGTTAATCTCGGAAAGATGTGAACG
Source organism: Amyelois transitella (assembly GCF_032362555.1). Classification (NCBI taxonomy): domain Eukaryota; kingdom Metazoa; phylum Arthropoda; class Insecta; order Lepidoptera; family Pyralidae; genus Amyelois; species Amyelois transitella. Next base: position 8,003,242 of record NC_083524.1, read on the forward strand.
GATTTTATCCTGTTTAAAATGTTGCAAAGATGGTTTTCTTTTTGTTTTTATCTATCAATGCTTAAAGTACGAAGCCGGAGCGCTAGTATAATAGAAATACATGTTATGCCATGCATGTTATACTCTATGACAAACACAATATGCACGTGCCGTTCCCTGAAAAAAAAAAAACGTTGTACTAACAGGAATGAAATGCAATAACTGGCGGCACATTGCGTTCCCCACTTTTGGAGCAAACTTGAAACGTGCGAACCAATTTCATTTTAAACGTCCGAATCCTGACTTCATTCGTATACTTACATGCATAGATGTATGCATGTAAGTATATGAATGAAGTCAGGATTAAAAGTATCTACTAATATTATAAAGCTGAAGAGTTTGTTTGTATGTTTGTTTGAACGCGCTAATCTCAGGAACTACTGATTCTAATTGAAAAATTGTTTTTGTGTTGACTAGACCATTTATCGAGGAAGGTTTCAGGCTATATTACATCATGCTGCAACTCTTAGGAGCGAAGAAATAATGGAAAATGTGAAAAAAAACGGGGGGAATTATTCATCCTTGAGAGCTTCAATGATGCCCAAAATAACTATTCCACGCGGACGAAGTCGCGGGCACAGCTAGTACATATATAAAATCGCGCCTTTCCGAAGGGGCAGGCAGAGACTACATCTTTCCGCATGTCATGTTAAATAAATAAATATATACAGGAAAAACCTAGTTCCTTTATTGTTTGCCGGTTGACTGGTAGAGATCCCTTTATGGGATAAGTCCGCCATTGCAAGTGACTAGTTTCTTTTATAACTATGTACTTACTATTTTCTTGTTACTGTGTAAATTTTTATGCAATAAAGATATTACAAACAAACAAACAAACCGCATAGATTGAATAAGCCACAAAGTAAGTTCGGGACTTGTAATATTAATTATTCCTCCTGCCGATACCACACGGCATAAAATTACTCGTACGATAACATTTCAGCAGATTATGAATTCAAGCGTTTTGTAACGGTTTTTGCACGAGAACCATTAAGTAACTGCTGGTTTGAAAAACGATATTAATTTTCAATATCCGCTTTAGAAAAAGTTAAGTAGGTCTATGGATAAGTGGAATTTATCGGCGATTCATTCGTTTATGTACAGTCGACAGCAGAAAAACCTAAACGAACTTGTTTTTAACTAATCTAAAAATTAATCAGGGTCAGGTTTCATTTGTTTGGTTTGGTTTTTGTTTTTTTTTTTGGTTCATAGTGTCGTATGGTTCCCGGCGCCAAATTTCCCATGGATGTCGTTAAATGCAACTAAGGGATAAGCTTACAAACTTGGGATTCTCTTTAAGGCGATGGGCTAGCAACCTGTCACTATTTGAATCTCCATTCTATCATTAAGCCAAATAGCTGCACGTGGCCATTCAGTTATTTCAAGACTGTTGGCTCTGTCTTCCCCGCAAGGGATATAGACGTGATTATATGTATGTATGTGATAGTGAAATTATGATATTAAAAATTACCGCCTACCAGAGGAATCCCAAGCTTTCAAGATTATCCCTTAGTTGCGTTTTACAACATCCTTTTACAAGATATGGAGTGGTTCTTTTCTACAGTGCCAGGAACCACACAGTTTTCCTTTGTACAAAGTTGAATTGTGTAGCTAAAACATATGTTAAGTGAATTGTAAAAATTTAACGATTTTGCAAAGAAATATGACTTCCTTTCTGCAAATTCAGCTCAAAACAAAACGTCGAAAGTCGTGTATAGAGCACAAAATTTCGTAGACAAATAAATTTTTTTGATTTGTGAAAAAAGTACTGGAAAAGAGGTAAAAGTTAAGGCTCGACCGCCACCAAAGGGAAGATCTTCCGCCAGGCTAGGTGTGATGCCTGGGGAACCGCGACTCCGACGATGTCGAGTCGGAGGCTGTATTAATGCTTTGCATTGCGTTGCTTTGTGTTGCGTTGCGTTGCGCTGCGTTGCGTTGCGTAGCGTTGTGTTGTGTTGTGTTGCGCTGTGTTGCGTTGCGTTGCGTTGGATTGTGTTGTTTTGTATTGTATGTGTGTTTGTTACTCTCTCACACAAAATCTCCATGAAGGATTTTGTTGAAATTAAATATACGGGTAAAACATTACCTGGAATAAGGTATTGGGGACTTTTTATCTCAAATTTTCCATGGAAGAGAAGCTTTGGCTCGCAGCTAGTGATATCTAATAACACATCTATTGGTCTATATGTTATGTGTTCAACGGAATAGCTGTAGTACATTCGTCTACAACGTATGCAAAGTGTATTGAATTCGAATAGTTTCGTTTTATCGTTCAGTTGCATTGTCGAGTCCTTTGTGACGTCATAAGCTTATTTCATTTTGAATAATACGTGCATGAGAGCAAGTTGTCACGTCTTTATTGCTTCTTTGCTTCGCCCGTGTGTATTAAGCCCCATCCATAGATGTATCATAAGACGAGCGACATATATACATACATACATAAAATCACGCCTCTTTCCAGGAGGGGTAGGCAGAGACTACCTCTTTCCACTTGCCACGATCTCTGCACACTTCTTTCGCTTCATCCACATTCATAACTCTCCTCATGCAAGCTCGGCGGTTTCGGGTACTCTTGACCTGACCCATTACCAGGACGTCCTTAATTTGATCAAGATACGTTCGTCTGTATTTTTGAGCGACGTCGAGCGACGAATTTAATTTTTTGGCTTGATGATAGAATTGAGATTAAAATAGTGACAGGTTGCTATAACATCGCCAAACAGAAAAATCCTAAGTTAATAAGAATAGGAACACTACATCTCGTTCCAATGAATGTAGTAAAAGGCGATAGGCTTACAAACTTGGGATTCTTTTTTTAGCGATGTGCTAGCAACCTGTCACTATTTGAATCTCAATTCTATAATAAAGCCAAATAGCTGAACGTGGCCTATCAGTCTTTTTAGGACTGTTGGCTCTGTCTACCGCGCAAGGGATATAGACGTGATAGTAAAAATTAACGAATGATATTTTTTATAGGTGGTGATGATTTCGTCGCTTCTTTGTCAGATGGCGTTAAAGAATAGGACCTCCAAATCTCGTTCCCATGGATGTCCTAAAAGGCGACTAAGGGATAGGCTTACAAACTCGGGATTCTGTTCTTAGACGATGGGCTAGCAGCCTGTCACTATTTGGATCTCAATCCTATCATTAAGCCAAATAGCTGAGCGTGGCCTATCAGTCTTTTCAAGACTGTTGGCTCTGTCTACCCCACAAGGGATATAAACGTGAACATATGTATGTATGTTTGTATTGTCCCCACATGGCCGTGGGCAAAGGTTTTTCAGGGATTATACAATTTATAAATTACGAGTTCAATTTTTATTATAATTAGTAGTTTGAATACTGCTTTTAACGTAAGGTGCATCAGTAATATCAGACGGCCTCTGTGGCGCAGCGGTAGTGCGCTTGTCTGTGACACCGGAGGTCCCGGGTTGAATCACGACCAGGAAATGATGAGAAAAGAACTTTTTCTGATTGGCCCGGGTCTTGGATGTTTATCTATATAAGTATTTATTATAAAATATTTCTATATTTTACCTATCGTTGAATTAGTATCTCGTAACACAAGTCTCTAACTTACTTCGAGGCTAACTCAATCTGTGTAATTTGTCCGGTACATATTTATATTTATTTATAAATATTAAATTTTTCTCCCCGACAACAATTGATGCATTTTTGCAACCAATTGTTATATTCTTAAGTGCCGAAAACCACACGGCTTTGCCACAATATTAGTTTAAAACGATCATCAGTCCTTACGAATCTGTATTTGCAGGCAGAACGTAAATATATTCAAGCCGCAAACAGAATCCCCGCTAGTGTTTTCAGGAAATGAGATCGGCGCACGTGGATATTATTACAAAGGCCAGTATCGTGGAATGACAATTTGATATGTAAACTGTAGTGGTACCATGGATTTCAATATGTTGTATACTAACTGATGCCCGCGACTTCGTTTCCCATAAAAATTCACTGGGAATTTCAATACATAAAAACTGACTGACTGTTTTGTTACCTTTGAAGGGTGGGAGGAGAATTTTTTTGTATACCAATTTTTAAGTTGATCCAAGTATAATACATATTATGAGGAAACCGCATTTAATTAGCAATAGTACATACATACATACATAAAATCACGCCTCTTTCCCGGAGGGGTAGGCAAAGACTATCTCTTTCCACTTGGCACGATCTCTGCATACTTCCTTCGCTTTAGTATTATTCGTTTCATTAGCAATAGTTTACGCGTGTATCGAGTACAAATATACAGACGGGCAGAATTTCTAAAAATCATTGTTTTGCCTTCTGTTGCTCTTATATAGATTCCCTAATTATATATCTTTCAAGAATGGATTACATTGTATTGTAATTCAGTTCAAACTATTATAATTGTCACTGGCAAATAATCTGGCCTTTTACGACATCCATAGGTAAACAAATAATAAATATATATATACGGGACAAATTACACAGATTGAGTTAGCCTCGAAGTAACTTTGAGACTTGTGTTACGAGATACTAACTCAACGATACTATATTTTATAAGAAATACTTATTTAGATAAACATCAAAGACCCAGGCCAATCAGAGAAAGTTTGTTTCTCATCATGCCCTGGCCGGGATTCGAACCCGGGACCTCATGTGACTCAGACAAGCTCACTACCGCTGCGCCGCAAGAAGCCTGATAAAGCGACGATTCTAAACTGCCGGCCGGGAACCACACGACACAATAAGCTATTTTATATCTAGAATTTTCCACAAAATCATAGTCAGGAAAACGTACAGTAAAATCTTTTTTTTTTATATAAAATAGGCAGTTCACAAATGGAATAGTTTACATGCAGTTGATCTATCGCATTGGGTTCAGCCAGTCGTGCTGTGAAACCAATTTCCCGGCTGATGACGACTGAATGGACACACGAAAATGGAATTTTATTGATATACTAGTCATTGCCCCCAGGATTCTGCTTGAAATGCAAATACAAATACTTTATTTGCTATAAATGCGGTACAATTAAAGGTGTTACAAAGCATATACATGTCGCGCATTTAACCAGTCATGGCATGCAAAAATACAGAAAATTTAAATTAAATGAAAATTAAAATTGAAATGTTCGGTAAAAGTCTATCAATCATCGTCATGCAGACAGGTTCGATTGGAAGAGAAAGGAAAAAGGCATAAAATCCACCTGATGTACATTTTACGTGCATAAAGTTTAAATAAATAAAATATCTGTATATAAATTTGATCATAAATAATAATATAATAACGTCTTTATCGCTCACGAGGTAGACAGAGACAATATTTTGTGACTATTCGTAAGCTGCGTTCGGCTGAATAGGTCTTTTAGTTGGAGAGCTAGTGAACCCTCCGAGTAACGGTGTTCCAGAGCCCAAGAGAACCAAAGTCTCAGACCAGTCGTCGGGGCCTCGCGTTACGTGAGGAACTCGAACATCACAATCATCACTACAAATTTCTAGCCTTACAGGAACACCGTTACTCGGAGGGTTCACTAGCTCTTAGACTATTTAACCTGTTTGTGTGTTTATCTCATTCATATTTTATAAAAAAAACTTTCACTGACTGACAGACAATATACAGCCGATACTACCTGGCGTAAGCGAGTTGAAATTTGGCATGTAGTTTCTCTAGGGAATGTAGGTGAGTATTAAAAGAGGATATGGAAATTCCCCTGGGAACGGGAATTATCGGAAATTTTATTTCCGTGCCGTGTGGTTCCCGGCACCAGTACAAAAAAGGAAAGGACATGGATGTCGTAAAAGGCGACTAAGGGACAGGCTTACAGACTTGGGAATCTTTTTTAGGCGATGGGCTAGCAACCTGTCACTATTTGAATCTCAATTCTATCATTAAGCCAAATAGCTGAGCGTGGCTTATCAGTCTTTTCAAGACTGTTAGCTCTGTATACCCCACAGGGGATATAGACGTGACCATATGTATGTATGTATGTTTTATTTAACGCGGTCAGAGCCGCGGGTACTGCGGGTAGTCATCTAGTAGCACTGTAAAGTCTAATTCCTCCTGGCTTATAGTTCCCAATGCATCCTCACCACTCTGGAGAGGAGCCCGGGGTATGCCTTTGACCTGGATGGATTCTGGACTGGGTGAGTCAGGTTTTCACACGAAGCGAACCACTCTCATCTGACCTCAGCAACGTTTGCTGGTAAACCTAACCCGTATTGCATCGATCATGGTTACACATCCAGTTGTCTGAATGTGCAGGTTTCCTCTTGATGTTTTCCCACACCGTAAGAGCATCGGTTAGTATTCAAACTAATGTAATAACTTCGTAAATAGTTACTGTTACATGACCGAGATGGAATTCGAACCTGTTCCTGTTGCCTTCCATTACGCATTTTAACCCCTTGCCGACTCGAATACCGTCCTAATAGTATCTATACATATAAAAGCGTAGTTATGTTTTGTTTGCAACCTTTTGAGAAAATGCCTGAGCACATCAATTTTGTATCACCTGCGCTGTCGACGCCATTATTCATAGCAAAGTGACCATTTATTACGGGATATTGTGGCGCTGAAAATTTTAATTATATTTCAGTATAAGACTTTTGCAAGTCTTTGCACTCTTGAAGATTAATAGAATATACGAGAATTTTGAGAGCGTCGAACCGACTTATATGAGTTAGATTTCCATTCCCTGTCACTTCGTATAAAAAACCTGACTCACCCAATCTAGGATCCATGGTAGAGGCCGAACCCTGGACTCCACTCTGGGGTGGCGAGGATGTAACTGAACCCAACGTAAGAGGAATAATGCTAAGCCGATGATTGTAGGTAATTTCTAGACTTGTGTCAATTTCGTTCCAGTAATTTTGGAGATAATTATAGTACCAGATAGTACTGTACTATACAAATATATAATCGAGTCTTGCGGGTTAGACAGAGCCAACAGTCTTGAAAAGACTGAAAAGCCACGTTTAGCTGTATGGTCCAATGATGGCATTGAGACTTTTTTATTTTGATTTTTAATCGAGAGAGGGAATTGAAAAACTGCACAAATATAATCATAGACACAATAGCTACCAAATAAACGTTGCACATTAATATTTGCGTTAAATGTGACCGCTAAATAACATGGCGTCCAGTTATCCGAAATCAGGAAATTGTGACGCGTGACGCGCAGGACAATGACGAATTATTACCGGTGTCCGCTTCGTAACAGCAGTGAAATCAGTATTACTGATATAGGCCACTAAGTCGAGCAAAATGTAAACGGCACTTCCTTTAGAATTCTCATAAAAATTTGTAGAAATATATGCTTAGTTAATAAACTCCTATGCATGCAACATTTTCTTAAAATATTAATGATAAAAATGTATTTAAAACAAATAATTAAAAACAAGCTTTTCTTAAAATTAAAAACCAAACCCATATTTTATTTACAATTTAATATGACGACATAAAACAAGTCACGAGAATAATTTGGATGCGCGTTAATATGACAGTCAGTCAATGAAATTACTTTCTATTTTAAATGTTTTAATTTTCCTTATGGATTTTAATAATTTTATAAGTTTGTTACATTACCGGTCACTATAAATGACCAACAAGATTTGACACAGACAAATAATGAAAGTTCAGTTGGTGACACAAAAAGGGCAGAAGCAGGAAATTGTGTGACGTGACGAAAGGAACAACAAATATGTTTGGTGTAAGTGATCTTGGCAGGATTGTTGGTGGGAAGTATATTATTATTTACTAGCTGTGCCCGCGACTTCGTCCGCGTGAAATTGTTATTTTGGGCATCATTAAAGCCCTCAAGGATGAATACTTTTCCCCGTTTTCTTCGCATTTTCCATTATTTCTTCGCTTCTAATAGTTGCAGCGTGATGTTTTATAGCCTATAGCCTTCTTCGATAAATGGTCTATTCAACACAAAAATAATTTTTCAATTCGAACCAGTAGTTCCTTAGCGCGTTCAAATAAACAAACAAACTCTTCAGCTTTATAATATTAGTTTAGATATATCCTAACGTAAAGAAATGTAACAAATTAATTTACAAACTTTCAAATGCAGCTTTGTTAAACGAACGCCGACTAAGGTATATTTTTGACGTGACAACGTCTTATAATTCGATTGAGCCGACTGCATGCACGAAAAAACATGACTCATGCGGCGTTACCTCGCTCTGAGGCGTTCCATGTAAGGCTTGAAGTGCAAGCGAGAGCGCGGAACGAGCGACAAAGAGGCACAATCGGCCTTCGCGTTCGGCAGCATTTACCTCCTTCTCTATATACATACAAATCTATTAAACAAATGAAATTAAAATTTTCTTTTCAAAAATGCTACCATTCCATCAGTATTTTCTTAAGACGTTGTCACGTTCAACTATCTTCAGTAAACCGACTTTACAGACAACCGATTTTTTTAAATTATAATATCATGATAAAATCACCAAAATATCAGCAACAGCTTTGTTTGCGTGTAAATTGAAGACATGCATATATACATAAAATCACGCCGTTCTCCAGGGGTAGGCAGACACTACATCTTTCCACTTGTCACGACCTCTGCATACTTCCTTCGCTTCATCCACATTCATAAATCTCTTCATGTATTATACAAAATAGACAATAGAAATAGCTTCAAAGAGACTAATCATCAGTAAATCACTTAAAACCCAACAAAATATTGCAAGAAAACTAATTTATCATCAAAATTGACGCATCACGACTTGAAAATTAAAATGTGCCCGTTGAATAAGGCAGTAAAATGCACGATCGGCAATTCTTCGAAATAAAGCCGGAACCGGCAGTATTGGCACCTTGACAAGCCCGCTTTGTCAGGGGGTAAAAAATGACTGCAGTGATGCTTTGTCGCTTAGAAATACTTGGCTGCTGAATTTCGGGGGGTTAAACACAATTATAGGCACGCCTTGGTACGAGTTTTGATTAGTACAACTTACCTACGAAGTGAACTTGTTTAGTCTACAGGATATATGTAAATATATGTGCCGTGTGGTTCCCGGCACCATTACAGTGCCGTGCGGATCCCTATTAGCCAATTAGTCTTTTCAAACTGGTGGCTCTGTCTACCCCGCTAGGGATATAGACGTGATCATTATGTATGTACATATGCAAATTGACGTCCGATGAAAATGCTGCAGTGTAGTTTGTTCCGCCGCTTCTTCTACACATGCGCTTTGTAAGCGGTAGTAGTTATACCTAATTTGATTTAAGTGATGTGACGTCAAGAAGTGATACCTTGTATCTAATTTGGAAAATAATAGTTTAAAAAAAACTAAAAAACTACGCTTTTATTGCTAATCAAACTAAAAAATAGAAAATAAAAATTAATGACAAAGGAATTATAAAACAGTAGTAGCAAGTCGAACAATCAGTTATAGTCAATTACCTCCGATTAAAATTATAACAAAATTTAATTTATAAACAAAACAATTTAAATCTGAGTAAAAAGCGTGGGGTGCTTGATGTAGTAAATATTAAAATCATTCTATTAGCATATATTTATGACAAGAGAGATATGAAAATGAAGTAAAATGCACCCCACGCTTTTTACTCCGATTTAAATTGTTTTGTTTATAAATTTAATTTTGTTATAATTTTAATCGGAGGTAATTGACTATAACTGATTGTTCGACTTGCTACTACTGTTTTATAATTCCTTTGTCATTAATTTTTATTTTCTATTTTTTAGTTTGATTAGCAATAAAAGCGTAGTTTTTTAGTTTTTTTTAAACTATTATTTATTTTCTATTTTTTAGTTCAATTTGCAATAAAACGCATAGTTTTTTAGTTTTTTTATACAATTATTTTTTGGAAGTTAACACTTCTAGTATAACTATCATACTAGAAAAGACTTTTGCAACCATGCGCCCATCGCCGGAGGTTTTCACAATTAACTTTCTTAAAGTTATATGTGGCCTGATTGGATTAAATCTCATAATATTCTCATAATGATGATTCTTTTTTAGGCGATGGGCTTGCAACCTGTCACTATTTGAATCTCAATTCTATCTTAAAGCCAAATAGCTGAACGTGGCCTATCAGTCTTTACAAGACTGCTGGCTCTGTCTACCCCGCAAGGGATATAGACGTGATTATATGTATGTATGATGACTGTTAAACCCAGTTGAAAAGAATTTTATAGTGATAAATCACTGTTAATAATATTTTTGACTATCCAGCAAACATAATTATTTTCGATTGTGGCCTTGCCAGGAATCAAACCACAAGATTAAGAGGCAGATTGATACAGGAACAAAAATATTTCAAACATACCTCCACTGCCTTTACAACCAGGAACGCAACAATGTTTATCTGAAGACATCGTGGCACTTTCGTTGTAAAACTGTCTTTCACAAAAACAAACACAAACTTGGGACTCCTATCTCAAATAATCAGGTACTTTTTACAGGAGTCCTATCTAAAAAATATCTGCACAACACAGTGAACACAGTCAGAGTCCAATCTCAGATGATAAAATCACACGAATATCCGGAAGAACAAAGCTCGACTCAACGGAAGATTCCAAACTACAAATAACGACAAGTTATCAGCACAAAACAAAGTGCAAATAGGTAAATACACAGGCACCGGTATAAAAAAAACAGAAAGAAAGTTTACAGGTTTTCTAATCGAATTCAAAACAAAACTTACTGCAAAACTTGTTTGACATAAAAAACTGTCACTCATGTCTTAAACGAGTATTACAGTGTTGCTATTATAAATAGGCAAAAGATACCTAATGTTAATTCAAGAATTGCATTAATATGTTAAATACGTATTAAATATCGCAAAGTTCTGTAGGTAGTAACTTTATTCTTGTATTGTTGTAAATTTAGTTGTTCAATTTTCATTTATTACTTTTGTTTTATTACTTATATATTTTTTATTGTTTTAAAATATTCTACTAATTCTACTATTGTTTCTAATGGTAATTCTAAATGGAGCGATGCGATGAAATAAAAAAGCCTCAGGTTAATAGTAACATTATATGGAAATATATTACATCTCTTTTTGGACTCCTTATACGTCAGAACTTCTTGGTTTCTTGTATGGAGATTACTGGCACTGGTGCTATCTCTGTCTCTCTTACTCTCATACGAAGGATCTAAAAATGAATTTATTAATCCTGGCAGTTTTAATAAGGATAATGAGAAACTCTTATCAAAATATTGCATTGTCATCGGTCCTTGATACGTGTGCAAAGTTTCAAGTTGATCAGACGTTTAGAAATCAGTGAAAATTAAGCTCAAAGATTCCGTTACATACATACATACATACATACATACATACATACAACCCAAGCTAATAAAAGCGTAGTAATAAATCAATTCTATTCTATTCTATAAGTCGATCTAGAGAAACAGACTTAAATAAGAAATTAATAAGAAAGAGCGACTGACATAATCCATCAACGCAATGATATTGCTGAAAGTTGGTGGTATAAATATTGTTTACATACATACATATAGTCACGTCTATATACCTTGCGGGGTAGACAGAGCAAACGGTCAGTCCAAAAGTCTGACAGGCCATGCACAACTATCTGACTTCATTATAGAATTTTGTCAAATTGAAGTTTGCCAGCCCGTCACTTAAAAGAACAATCCCAGGTTAATAAACCTATCCCTTAGTCGCCTCTTATGTCATCCACGGGAAAGAAAAGGGGTGTGGTTCTATTCTTTTTTTGTATTGGTGCCGGGAACCACACGGCACCAGCGGTGATTCTGCTTGTATGTTTATCACATACATATAGTCACATCTATATCCCTTGCGGGGTAGACAGGGCTAGCAGTCCTGAAGAGACTGACGAGCCACATTCAGCTGTTTGGCTTTATGATTTAATTGAGAATCAAATAGTTACATATTGCTTACCCATTGCCTAAAATAAGAATCCCAAGTTTTAAAGCCTTTTCCTTAGTCACCTTTTACAACATCCACGGGAAATGAGATGGAGTGGTCCTATTCTTTTTTTTATTGGTGCCGGGAACCACACGGCACCAGCGTTGATTCTGCTTGTGTGTTCATCGTTCACGTTCAAATTCACGGACAATCTAGTAAATATCAAACGCGAGAAAAGTTTGGAAACTGAGCTAGCGCAGTAAGTTAGATTCCGAGGCATGTTATTCGTGCTTTTGGCCTTGCGCCACTGTGTATTGATTGCCACTTCGAAAATCTACACTCGGAAAAGTTGCGACACGGAAATTTTTATATGGGAAAAATAACTTGAATTTTTCTTACATCGTTCGTTGTATACATAGGTAGGTATGTACATACATATGGTCACGTCTTAGATAGTAGGTAGTATGCATACATACATATGGTCACGTCTATGTCCCTCGCGGGGTAGTCAGAGCCAACAGTCTTGAAAAGACTGAATGGCCACGTTCAGCTATTTGGCTTAATGATAGAATTGAGATTCAAATAGTGACAGGTTGCTAGCCTGTTGCCTAAAAGAAGAATCCCAAGTTTGTAAGCCTATCCCTTAATTGCCTTTTACGACATCCATGGAAAAGAGATGGAGTGGTCCTATTCTTTTTTGTATTGGTGTCGGGAACCACACGGCACACGGTTAAGTCAAGTTTTTACACAAAAACTCCCTCACTTAACTTGGGATTCTTCTTATAGATAGGCTAGCAACCTCTCACTATTTGAATCTCAATTCTATCATTAAGCCTAAAAACTTAACGTGGCCTGTCAGTCATTCAAGACAACTGGCTCTGTTTACCCCGAAAGGGATATAGACGTGATTATATGTATGAATGATCAGAAAATACAGGTTTGCACTTGCCACGATACTTGGATACTTCTTACGCTTCATCAAGTGCAAGTTTCAACGTATTTTTGTAACTGGATGGTCCTTATTAATATACTAAGCTATTTAAACGAATGCTTTCTCCAAACACTTAGTTTTTAAGTAATTTATTTGTCAACCAATGTTGTTAAACCATACGTTTTGACAATTATTAAGCGATATATAGTATCCTATAGTAATGAATAAAAATTTTGATTTTTTTTTTTTAATTTTGAAACAAACTCCCAAAGAAACATACTAGAACATTCCTTTTTACCAAATACATTATCTAACTTGCAGTCAAAGAGAAAAACTCGCTGTAACACGAAGGCTTCCTACAATCTACAAACAAGTGTCGTGGAAATAAGCTCCGGGTCATTGTGCTTTTGTGCTTTGTCTGTCTGTTCGTTTTGTACGAAGCTGACTTTTGTATAAGCTTGTCTCTTAAAGTTCACGAGTTTTGTTTCAACCACAACGCCGTTAACGTAAGCAGGTTAGTATACATATATACATACATATGATCACGTCTGTATCCCTAGCGGGGTAGGCGTAACGTAAGCAGGTTAGTACACATATATACATGCATATGATCACGTCTATATCCCTAGCGGGTTAGACGGAGCCACCAGCCTTGAACTGATAGGCCACGCTCAGCTGTTTGGCTTAATGATAGAATTGAGATTAAAATAGTGACATATTGCTAGCATGTCGCCTAAAAGAGGAATCTCAAGTTTATAAGCCTATCCCTTAGTCGCCTTTTACGACATCCCTGGTAAAGAGATGGAGTGGTCTTATTCTTTTTGTAATGGTGCCGGGAACCACACGGCACCAAAACTGGTTATAGGTAAAATATTAATGATACCCAATTAATAATCTGTCCCTATCAAATTCTCAATTCCATCATGAAGCCAGCTAAATCTGGCCTTAGAAACTGTTGACTCTGTCTACCTCAAAAGCAACAAAGACGTGATGTATGTATAAACAATAAACCCTAATTCGCAACGGAACCATCAACATAATATCATAAATGTTCACACGTTAATTAATCAAAGCAGCTTTGAAACATTGCCTTTAGTGCGAAATACATGATTTATGTTGAATTAGTTGCTATCAGCATACAAATGATGTCAGAATTAGATAGGTGTGAACATCGACTAAAGGAGAAATAATGAGGCCTCTGTTGCTGAATAATATGAATAAAATTTTCTTTGGCACGTAATTATTATCAATACAATTTATTATACTTAAGACTACCACGTATACGTAAGTATAATAAATAATAAGTCCCGGCAAACGTTGTTTTGCCATATAAATAACTTTTAAGTAATTTCTAGTTAAAAAATGTTAAGGGTGGGCAACATTTATCACTATCTATTTTTCATACCCCTTGTATGATAAATAAATGTTGGCCGATTCTCAGACCTATTCAATGTGCTCACAAAATTTCATGAGAATCGGTCAAGCCGTTTCGGAGGTGTACGGTAACGAACATTGTGACATTAGAATTTTATAAATAAGATTTATAAGTCAAACGAGAGGATGCTCGCGACTCCTTTTGCGTATTGCGGGAAATCCTGTCGATTCTCGCGGGAATTTTCCATATTATTTCAAAACTGCGATGCCCAACAGGGTTCATATTGTACTTTTTTATAAGCAGTTGCTGCAATTCAACTGTTGTACTTTATGATATGCAATAAAGATTTTGAATTGAATTTCGGAAGAACTTCTCTTAGGCATCCCTAGACTACATTAAGGCTTGTACATTTTTCAAGTCTCCAAATTTTCCAAATTTCAAGTCTCTAAACCTACAGGTTTGGGCTCTGTTTTGTCTGGCAGTCACTCAGTAACAGTAGAGTTTATATATATACATACATACATATGGTCACGTCTATATCCCTTGTGGGGTAGACAGAGACAACACTCTTGAAAAGACTGACACCACACACACATATATATATACGATTTCAGTAAATCTCGTCCAACAACCTTCAGGACATTGCATAAGAAAGAATAACAAGTGAGTTTCTATATTAACTTACTATTCAGTAAAAAGTCAAGCCAACAGTGCTTAACCCTGCATGAAAAGATTGATAGAAGTGAACGAAGAAAACGAACTATGCATGGATCGTAGTTTCACAACCAGTTTCTTGAAAGTGCAAGTTCTTCGTGATATTTTTCTAAATCCTCTAAGGTCACGTGTATTTCATTCTTTCTTCTTTCTCCAGGTGTCTCTGCAGAAGAGCCCAGGGTGCACCAGGGTTTTACAAGAAACGAATCCCATCTGACCTCCGCAACCTTTGCAGGGGGAACCTTACCCGTACTGAATCATGATTCCACATCTATTTGCCTGGTCAAGAAGGTCAGGAACTGTTTACGGTTCCCGCAAAATATTCTATTGGGAATATTTTTAATACTTTAAAATGCTGCCAGTAAAATATCAAACGTACCTACAAAGCGTACATCAAGTACTCTCGGGCGTACATATTTTCTGCATTTACAGCGTCGATGGATAAATGGTTAAAGTGCTCGAATATAATAACATGGTACACAGGTTAAAATCCCAACGCGGTCATGTACCAATGACTTTATTCTGAGTATTATATTAGTTTCATTGCTAACTGCTAAGGCAATAGAAAACATTGTGACAAAACCCGCACATTCAGGTAACTGGAACTGTAACCATGATCCAATAGAGGTATCCTCGCGTTCTTTCCTCAAATACCAAAACGACACAACAACATCAGTATCTAATAATTACAATCTGTGGTTCCAACGCGACACAGAATCCGTGACATAAAATCTCTGTAACATTAAACCCGACTGTACGACCATCAATTATTACTCAGTCAACATATTAAAACGCCATTTTGAATTTCAATTCACGCACGGCTTGCTATGAAGAAATATCGGTAATGAGACGATATCAATTCACCATATGACATAGTTTATTATTACTCGTATATACATAATTGGAAGTCTATTAAGAGGTTCTGAATTCTTTTACTATTTGTATGAATGTGGAACACAAACAAATTTTTAATTTAATAATAGTATATTAATTAAAATAATACACTGGGAATCACCTGGGATTACCCAGGTGACTAAAGTGGAATAAACCAATTAATGATAGTTTATTTGTCTAAAATATTGGCGAATTGGCTAAACGTGGTCTACTGGTCTTTTCGAGACAGTTCGTTCACGAGTTCGAGGCCACGTTCAGCTGTAGGTTTAATGATGACTACCCCGCAAGGGATATAGATGTAACTTTATGCATGTTAGAGAGGGAGAGTGGTCCTATTCCAAAGTGTCGGGACCACACGGCACGGATATTCTGTATCAAACACAAATTCTGATTTAAACACCAAATACTTGCACTTAATCGACTCGTTTCATCTATACTTACATTATAAAGTTGAAAAGTTTGTTTGTTTGAACGCGCTAATCTCAGGAACTACTACTAGGAAGGAAAACTACTACTAATTATTCACCCTTGAGGAATGATGCCCAAACGACTGGTTATAGGAATAGTTATTCCACGCAGACGGAGTCGCGGGCAACAGCTAGTAATAAATAATGGGCGAGCTTCAAATAATTTAGCCGGCGTTCTATCAACAATCAGATTACAGGGCGTACGTCATTGCAATAAATTATGCATTGCGTTGTCCCGTGTAATTACCGGACTGCTTTGTGGTAACTGACTGCATTATGATGTAGGCTGACGGCGGGAGCCTCTAATGAATTGTATTGTCATTTCTATTATCAGTTTTAACACCATTATACATGACTAGAGGCCGCCCGCGACTTCGTCCGCATGGAAACCCTATCAATCCCGCGGGAACTCTGGGATAAAAAGTAGCCTATGTGTTATTCTGGGTCTTCAGCTACCTACATACCAAATTTCATGGTAATCGGTTCAGTAGTTTTTGCGTGAAAGAGTAACAAACATCCATACATCCATACAAACTTTCGCCTTTATAATAGTAGTAGGATTTAGAATACTTTATGACGTCGTGACGATGCGGTATTTTCTGCTTTCTTCTCTTTAATTCCAACATCTAGCTATCGAGGTGAACATTGCCTTCAAGTTTTTCTCAAACTCTGTTAAGTGTAAGAGCTAAAGAAGTATATAATGTGTGGGGACATCTCAAACGTCACACGACATCAACCAATCACGGCGAAGATTGATACGCGCTCAGCCAATAGCAGCGGAAAACGCGTTATTATAGATTTTACGGGAGCATTAATACAACTTCTGACTCAACATTGTTGGAGCTGCGGTTCCCAGGCATAACACGTAGCCTGACGGAAGATAAATAAATAAATATATACGAGACAAATTACACTGATTGAGTTAGCCTCGAAGTAAGTTCGGGACTTGTGTTACGAGATACTAACTCAACGATACTATATTTTATAATAAATACTTATATAGATAAACATCCAAGACCTAGGCCAATCAGAAAAAGTTCTTTCTCATCATGCCTTGACCGGGATTCGAACCCGGGACTTTCGGTGTCACAGACAAGCGTACTACCACTGCGCCACAGAGGCCGTCCAAATTCAATCTTCCTTTGTGGCGGTCGACCCTGTACTATCACTTCCTTCACTCATTTCCTTCACTCATTTCCTTCACTCACTTCCTTCACTCACGAAGCTTCCACTACAAATGTATTACGCAAGCAAAGCCGAGGACAAAAGTAAGTTCATCCACAAAATTCGTAATTAGACCCGAAATTGCCCGTAAAGATTTTATCTCGGCATCATAACATGAACTGGTCGGTGTCATTATATCGAAAATATTTCGTAAGGGCTAACGTTGAAAATGTACTTCTGTAGGTTTTTATGTCTAAGTTATGTGTTAGGGGTGTTTCATGTGGCAACGGGTGAAAGAGGTAAGCGTTTTTTTCTTGGAAAAATGTGTATTTGTTTGTTTGTAATATCTTTATTGCATAGAAATTTACATAGTAACAAGAAAATAGTACATAGTTATAAAAGAAACAAATCACTTGCAATGGCGGACTTACCCTATGAAGGGATCTCTTCCAGTCAACCGGCATGTTATTGCGCAATTTTTATACGTCTATTTTTGCCGTCTTGCAACGTAGTAAGCAAACTATTGTATTGCACGTTATTTTAATGATCACGATCACCTTTTGGGGTAAGTTCCACGTCTTAACCTCTCTGGAAAGGAGTCTAGTGTTCGCCAATGACCATAATATTGGATTACGTAAGTCAGATTTTTATACGAAGCTACTCCCGTCTCTTAACATTTTGAAAAATAGTATTTTATTGTCATGTGTTGGCAACACTGATTTTGCTTTTTGACGTTTGAGTTAGCCGCGTTTTTTGGTGTCATTAAAAAATAGGGAATTCGAGCTACAAGAAGTATCAAGACGTATTATTGTAATTTATTAAAGAAGAACTGAGAAAGAAATTCTGATTGTATAATTTAGTAAGTTACCACATCTGACCTGACGTCTGTTGAAGCTCCTATTCATCCTCTTTTGTGCTGCATTGACGCAATGCACACGCCCGATTGTGTTTTTTTTTATCACTTTTCGATTTTAGAATTATATTCAAATATTATTCAAAAACAGCTCCGTATTTTTTTATTTTAAAAATCCTTAAAATAATAGACACTTCATGACAACGTCTGAATATAATCTCTATTGGATCATGGTTACAGTTCCAGTTACCTGAATGTGCCGGTTTTGTGACAATGTTTACTATCGCCTTAAGAGTTAGCAATGAAACTAATATAATACATACATAAAAATCACGCCTCTTTCCCGGAGGGGTAGGCAGAGACTACCTCTTGCCACAATCTCTGCATACTTCCTTCGCTCCATCCACATTCATAACTCTCTTCATGCGAGCTCGGCGGTTTCAGATACGTTCGTCTAGGTCTTCCCACTCCGACCTTTCCCTCCACACTCTCCTTGTATATCTGCTGTCAACTAATATAATACTCAGAATAAAGTCATTGATGACATGACCGCGGTGGGATTTTAACCTTTGCACCATGCTTTTTTATTCGAGCACTTTAACCATTCATCCATCGACGCTGTAAATGCAGAAAATTTGTACGCCAGAGAGTACTCGATCTACGCTTTATATTTTACTTGCAGCATTTTAAAGTATTAAAAATATTACCAATAGCATATTTTGCGGGAACCGCAAACAGTTCCTGACCTTCTTGACCTCATTACCAGTGAAACATAACCCGGCTTGGTTATGGTCGATACCCAATTAATATGTTATGCGACATCATCGTATCTTAATGTCATCTAGTCAATAAGCAAGCTTTATTATTTTCTGAGATTATCCTACCCAAGGCGGAATTTTCCTCAATTTTCCTATTACTTGGGTCAATATTGTGCACAAGATTTATTGTTCCGTAGATTTTTAGGCTGGAGTATCGATTGTTGGATAAGTGAATTTTTTTAGTTAAATTTACCTAAATCAAAACGGTTTCAATTTAGAGTTTACCCTAACCCTAAGTCCACGAGTTCGCATGGAAATTTTCATGAATGTAAATGAAGTAGAGACTCGTAACAAGTGAAAAGTTGATGTAGTCATTGGCTATACTTTTTTATATTCCTAATTGAACGCTTAAATACTCGATTGGGTTAATTGGAAGAGATTTCGATTGAAATAAGTATCACCTTTGTACTAAAATTACTCTATTAAATGCTCCATGTATATAATTTTGTGTACATAAATAAATAAAATAAAATAATAGGAATGTAAAGTTAACATGGGTGGAATAAATCTTTGCAATAAATATTTGAACGAAAACTCTTTAACAGAACTCACTTTTATCTAGTGCCGTGTGGTTCCCTGTACTTGACTAAGAACCCATCCCTTACCATTGAATGTTATTGTCCACATTCTTTTCCAGAAAACCCTTTCTCATCGGTGGTAAGAGAGAGTCTCTTGAACACAGCCAGAACTTGTATGGAGAAGA
The DNA here is from genome assembly GCF_032362555.1 of Amyelois transitella. Taxonomy (NCBI): domain Eukaryota; kingdom Metazoa; phylum Arthropoda; class Insecta; order Lepidoptera; family Pyralidae; genus Amyelois; species Amyelois transitella. The sequence continues at coordinate 8,023,045 of NC_083524.1, forward strand.
CGAACGCTTTGGAGTCAGACCTTGAATACCTGAGGAATGACCCGCCTTACCCTGAGAAGACTGCGTGTATCATCAAATGCCTGTTGGAGAAGGTATATTCCACTTATGTTATAAAAAAATATCCTCTAGAAAATTCTGGAAGTCGACGCAACCACATAATGGAACACCTTACAGCTTATAAGTTCTCATGTCATAAGTAGTATATATAATCCCGCCTTGATGCCTAACGGAGATGTTAATCAGGCTCCCGTGCCGTGTGGTTCCCGGCCCAATAGAAAAAATATAGGACCGCTCTATATCTTTTCCAAGATGTTATAAAAGTCGACTAAGACATAGGCTTATATACTTGGCATTCCTCTTTTAGGCGAATTTCAATTCTATCAATGCGGCCAAACAGCTGAACGTGGCCTTTTACATCTTTTGAAGACTGGTGGCTCTGTCTACCCCGTAGGATTTTAAGATGTTATGTTTTATGTAAGGCTGAACATAAAATTTAATAACATGTTTCAGATTGGTATTGTGAAGAATAACAAGTATTCTAAACAAGGCTTCGTCACCGCCGTAACACCATTGGTGTTTAAAAATAAAAAGAAGATGGAACATATGAAGACGGTGTCCGAAAATTGCGACAAGGAGGTAAGTATATACATACATACATACATACATACATAAAATCACGCCTCTTTCCCGGAGGGGTAGGCAGAGACTACCTCTTTCCACTTGCCACGATCTCTGCATACTTCTTTCGCTTCGTCCACATTCATAACTCTCGTAACATTCATATTCGTAAGTATATAACTGACCAATATAGCGAAGCAAGTGAGGTCTACCAATCAACTTGCGTTGAAAATACATTTTTTTTTTGTATGTAAATACGTATGTTTGTAACTCGATAACTTTTAAACCGACGACGGTCTGATTTTGATGAAATTTAAAATTTACTTTGGATTTGTCAATTGAATTTTTAAGTTCGTGGAACATACAAATCGTTTAATTAGTTTATGAGATATTCACAATGTTGTAAAAAAAAGTGTTCTTGAGGTTTTTATACCTATTCCCAATTCTTTTGGTATCCACTTTTAAGGGTTCCGCAGCTACATGTTCTGTCCGTCCGTATGTTACAGCATTTGGCTTCAATATTAACATTGGAAAAAATCTTCTCTAACGTTTAAACTTGTCAAAATTTGCGAAAAACATCAAATGTAAATTTATTTGAATATAATTGATAAAAAGAACACACTTCCAAAGCGTCAGTTCAGAAGAAGCGGTGACAAAGTGCACTGCAGCATTTTCTACAACAACGTCAACAAGACAATTATCCAAACTCAGAACAGAAATGTGGACGAGAGAATACGCCTACCAGCCAGCGTGTTGCATACAATCCATTACAGAAATAGCATACATAGGTACATACATAATGATCATGTCTATATCGCTTGCGGGGTACACAGAGCCAACAGTCTTGAAAAGACTGAATGGCCACGTTCAGCTGTTTGGCTTAACGATATAATTGAGATTCAACTAGTGACAGGTTGCTACCCCATCGCCTAAAAAAGTATCCCAACTTTGTAAGCCTATCCCTTAGTCGCTTTTTACGACATCCATGAGAAAGAGATGGAGTGGTCCTATTCTTTTTTATTGTATTGGTGCCGGGAACCACACGGCTCTGCCAGAAATAGGACAGATACAGAAATAGGTTTTAAAAAAATCTTTGGTATAAATCTTAATTGACGTCAAATATTTTATCCTCTATCTTCTAACCGAATAATTTCAGCTCGTTTTAAAATGAATAAATCCGAAGTTCAGTTCACGGATGGGGTACTGTGGTTCCGTACGTTACGGACCATATATCGTCTAAATGTAGGTCAATAGCCTTACGGTTGAGTGCTTGCGTCTCATATGAGCGTAAAATTAAAATTAGTTTTTATAAAATGTTGCATAATGCGATCCAATTTTAACTTTTTAATTTTTGATGCAGAGTTAGTAAGCAAAGATTAAAATCATTCTTTTGCGAATTTGCTGAAGATTTTCTTTTAGTGAAAAGTTCTGATAGATTGATTAAAATAGATACAAAATTCTTAAATTAAAACTTACAATATTCTTTTAATAATGAACAATTCTTAATTTCACGTTCGTGAAAATATGACTACTTTCCTGTATATTTTCCTTATTCATATTTTTACTTATACGCCCTTTACAATTACGGTGTATTAATGTATAAAAATGGGAATTTACACGAACAAAGCGTTTTTTTATTTTTGACGTTTTGCTTTGTCAACTTACAACACGGATTCGAATCCTACCTGTTGGATAGTTGTTCCTTTCTGCGCATCACGCATTATAACCAGGCACATTAGCGATTCGACCAACGCTCTTAGCTCTAGCAAGTAAGCACTAATGCCCATGTCTATATTGATATTATAAAGCTGAAGAGTTTGTTTGTCTGAACGTGCTAATCTCAGGAACTACTGGTTCGAATTGAAAAATTCTTTTTGCGTTGAATAGACCATTTATCGAGGCTTTAGGCTATATAACATCAAGCTGCAACTAAAGGAACGAAGAAAAAATGGAAAAAGTGAAAAAAAAGAGGAAAATTATTCATCCTTGAGGGCTTCAATGATGTCCGAAACAACGAATCCACATGGACGAAGTCGCGGGCACAGCTAGTAATATTATAAAGCTGAAGAGTTTGTTTGTTTGTTTGAACGCGCTAATCCCAGGAACTACTAGTTCGAATTGAAAAATTCTTTTTGCGTTGAATAGACCATTTATCGAGGAAGGCTTTAGGCTATATAACATCACGCTGCAACTATAAGGAGCGAAGAAATAATGTTAAAGTAAAAAAAAAGACGGGGAAAATTATTCATTCTTGATGACTTCAATGATGTCCAAAACAACGAATCCACACGGACGAAGTCGCGGGCACAGCTAGTAATAGATATAATGATACGGTACATTAAGCTAGGTTGTCAATAACATGAGACCAACGTCAGCAGATTAGTCTGATGACGTAAACATAATGCGCCGATTAAGTAGTTTAGGCGTAATAGCGGTGCGATCATTGATTGGAAATCCAATTCAATTTAGACCAATTATTTGGACGATGAGAGTGTGAATGGGATTGTTGGCATAATTTGTACAGTGTGTACATATGTATTATACTTTATCTTTATCTTAATCTTTATTTATTTGACGAAATATTCGTATTGATTTAATTAGTTCTACATTCATTCATGTTTTATTAATGTTGACAATGTGCATACGTCCACGATTAAGATTTAAGAGAGCTATATTATGTAATGCCGTGTGGTTCCTGGCATCAATACAAAAAAGGATAGGACCACTCCATCTCTTTCCCATGGATGTCGTAAAAGCCGACTAAGGGGTAGGCTTATAAACTTGGGATTATTCTTATAGGCGATGGGCTAGCAACCTGTCATTATTTGAATCTCAATCCTATCTTAAAGCCAAATAACTGAACGTGACCTATCAGTCTTTACAAGACTGTAGGCTCTGTCTACCCCGCAAGGGATATAGACGTGATTATATGTATGTATGTATATTATGTAAATTGACTTGCTGTAAGTATGTAAAGACCGGTGAAAATGCTGCAGTGTAGTTTGTTCCGCCGCTTCTTCAGTTATAATTAGATTTAAGTGATGTGACGTCAATAAATGATACCAATTTTGAAAATAAATCTATTCTATTCTTATTTTTTCCTTCATTTACATAAATATATAAGTAAATAAAATATACCTATAAAATAGGGTCTTTCTCCCTATGGGGTAGGCAGATTTTACCTGTCACGATACTTTCATAGCATACCTACTTCTTTGGCTTTATTTACATTTACAAATTTTTTCTAAAATCTTTACCAGAACAAGATATTTTACTTTTATTTCTAGAATTTCACAGGAGCAATGACCCCGGGCAAAATTCCAGTGATAAAATACAAAATTATTAAAATTAACATCTAATATTGTCTCTGAAGAACATAGTACCTACCTACATTTTTAAATTAATTTTTAACGTTAGCGTTAAATTTGTCCCTCGTCTTTTCGTTATAATGTTCACTATTTTCCATTTTAAATACGTCCGTTCAAAAACGTCTAGTTCACTTGTAATTTTATACGAAACGTTGTAACGTTCAGTTTTAATTAAATATTGGATTAAAGGGACTTTTAATAACTAAAGTAACGACAGAGGATTTAAACTTGGAAACGAAATTTTGATATTTAATCAGGGATATTTAAAATATTTTTCCACGTTAAAAAGCGACTGTTATTGTACTGTGCCATGTGGTTCCCGGCACCAGTACAAAAAAGAATAGGACCACTCCATTTCTTTCCTATGGATGTCGTAAAAGGCGACTAAGGGATAGGCTTACAAACTTAGGATTCTTTTTTTAGGCGATGGGCTATCAACCTGTCACTATTTGGATTTCAATTCTATCATTAAGCCTGTTGGCTCTGTCTACCCCACAAGGGATATAGACGACGTGACCATATGTATGTATGTGTATGTTATACTGCAAAAATGCAATTATTAAAAAACAGCGCGTGAATATCCGGTAATTTGCATTTGCGTGAAATTTTGGGAAAATTGTCTCTTAATATACACGTAAAGGACGTATTAAGAACCTACCAGCTGGATATCAAATCTATTACCTAGCGGTTCGGATACACAATCATCAGATATTCAGATTTCTCATAAAAATAAAAGATTTATTTTGTTTATAATTGTTAGTACAAACATACATACATATAATTGCGTCTAAATCCCTTGCGGGGTCGACAGAGCCAATAGTCTTGAAAAGACTGAATGGCCACGTTCAGCTATTTGGCTTTATGATAGAATTGAGATTCAAATAGTGACAGTGCTAACCCTACGCCTCAAGATAAATCCCAAGTTTATAAGCCTATCCCATAGTCGCCTTTTACGACATCCATTGGAAAGAAATGGAGTCGTCCTATTCTTTTTTCCATTGGAGCCGGGAACCACACGGCACCAATTATTAATATTAATAAGTACTTTTTTTTCCAGGTAAAACACAGCGGCACTGCGGACTGTGAACTCGCAAACGAGATCGTTACGTGCGTCTATAAATATGCGCCGGAGTTGCATATGAAGGCATGAAGTTATCATGAATAAACTCAACTTTATAATTAGCTCTGCTGTTTTTCTACCTACATAACATTAACAGCCTTTGAATAGGTAACATAATTTGACATAACATACAATCACGTCTTTATCCCTTGCGAGGTAAGCAGAGCCAACAGTCATCAAAATAATGGTATGCGAATGTGTAGTGGTTGTGTTATTTACCTTTGAACAGATTCGATTCGATCGAGGGATATAGACATGACTATACGTATGTATGGATTGTACTTTACATACATATAATCACGTCTATATCCCTTGGGGTGTAGACAGAGCCAACAGTCTTAAAAAGACTGACAGGCCACGTTCAGTTGTTTGGCTTAATGATAGAATTGAGATTCAAATAGTGACAGGTTGCTAGCTGTCACCTAAAATAAGAATCCCAAGTTTTTAAAGCATATCCCTTCATCGCCTTTTACGACACCCACGTACGGGACGGTCACGGGAAAGAGATGGAGTGGTTCTATTATTTTTTCTATTGGTGCCGGGGACCACACGGTATTTATTTTGGAGTGCTTAAATAATTATTGCATTTCCTTGGTGTGAGGTGTATTTCTATCGTAAATCTAAGTTCTTGAGAAATGTCGCTACCGACGATAACATTTTCAATTACCACACAGGTGGCTGAGACTTCGCGTTCACATCGCAATTAAAAGCGCTCAGGAATTTTCACGGAAAATAAAATATTGTTTTTTTTTGTTGTCTCTGTGATTCTAAGATGGCGGTGTTTTTAACCGCTTTCAATAGGAAATGGTGGTTCTAAGTTTAATATGTATGTATGGTTGTCTGCGATAATCTTGAGTTTCGATAAACCGATTTTGATGCAGTTTTCAGGAAAATGTTTGTTACACTTACGAAAAGGGTTTTTTAAATAGTTTAACCGACTTCATAAAAGGAAGATATCGATTTTAGGCAGTTTTCATAAATTAACTTGACTTTTAATCCCAAAATATAAATAAAGTAAGCAGGTACTTGAACGATATTTTCTAAATTGGAAACTTGCTTTTGAAAAAAAAAACAATTTAGTGAAATAATTATCCACTGTAAAAAATATGGCATTTATTTGAAAGCACATAATAATGATGACAAGGTCATACACATACACATATCATAATATAAACATAATATTATTTGGCATAACATTTTAGGCATATTTCTTTAAGCATACCTACTATTAGCATAACCTAACCTAACCTAACCTAAGAAGTACTCGCCTTATAGCGCATTACACTACATCTGCTCCGCGCAAAAAATAAATTAGCCTAAACTATATTCATGCCTATTGAAATAGTATGCCAAAACCAATTATGACAATAAATAGTATGCGTAACTCGTTATGCCAAATTAAAATAGGACAAAAAAAATTAGTCGAATGAAAGGTATCCCGTCATAATATCCCTTACCAAGTTACATTGCTGAAATTCATGTACTTATCAATAATTAAGAAAAAAAAAGAGACCACTACATTACTCTTCTACAGATATCGTAAAAGGCGACCAAGGGATAGGCTTGAGATTCTTCTTTTAGGCGATGAGCACTTTTCAGTCTTTCAATACTGTTGGCTCCGTCTACATCGGAAGGGATATAGACATTATGATTATATATGTACATATATGTACGTGTATGTAACTTGGTTGACAAACAGCTTGACACCAACTTGCTTTGAAAATTTTTGAGGATTAGCTCATTAAAGTCATTTTGTTTGAATATATCGTCCTTTTTAATTTTGCGAATATACTACTTCCATTGACAAATTTACAATAAATATCGCAAATAAAACAGTAACGTATGAATCGTTTCAAACATAACCTTAGTTTGAAGCAGGAATCACAAGTTCTATACAAAGAACCAAGCGCGATTCATCTCATTCGCTCGTCCATAGATCTATTTTCTTAGGTAAATAAAGAAATAGATTATACAACCACATTTTTCTGATGTGCCAACAGATATGCCTTGCCACCACTATGCCTTTTACGACATCCACGGGAATGAGATGGAGTGGTCCTATTCTTTTTTCTATTGATGCCGGGAACCACACGACATAGATACATACATAAAATCACGCCTCTTTCCCGGAGGGGTTAGGCAGAGACTACCTCTTTCCACTTGCCACGATCTCTGCATATTTCCTTTGCTTCATCCACATTCATAACTCTCTTCATTAGTAGTACTTCATGCAAGCTCGGCGGTCTCGGGTACTTTTGACCTGACCCTTTACCACGACATAGATATTACTATTAATTATTACAATTAATTGGCCACTCCATCTCGTTCCCATGGATGTCGTAAAAGGCTACTAAAATAAATAAATAAACTTAAGGATAGGCTTATAAACTTGGGATTCTTCTTTAACGCGATGGGCTAGCAACCTGTCACTATTTGAATCTCAATTCTATCATCAAGCCAAACAGCTGAACGTGGCCTATCAGTCTTTTCAAGACTGCTGGCTCGCTACCCCGCAAGGGATATAGACGTGATTATATATGCGTAAGTATGAAATGTCCTGGTAAAGGGTCAGGTCAAAAGTACCGGAAACCGCCGAGCTTGCATGAAGAGAGTTATGAATGTGGATGAAGCGAAGGAAATATGCAGAGATCGTGGCAAGTGGAAAGAGGTAGTCTCTGCCTACCACTCCGGGAAAGAGGCGTGATTTTATGTATGTATGTATGAAGTCTATCGAGATGTTGGTCTGTGCGTCACTCCACTAACAGCCAGCAATTTACCGAATGACACACGTACCAAGAAATTGTCATTGGGGACGTTTCGTATTCTGCTTTGTTAAGATTTTTGGATACATACATACATACATACTCGTGTACTTTGCTTTTATTGAATTTGGGATTCCGTGCAACGTGAAGATATTGGTGGAGAGCACGCTCCACTATGAAGATTTATTGAATTTTCTCGCGTTATTTATAAAAAAAATATCACAACTTTGTAGTGAGTATTTGGTACCGTGTGGTTCACGGTACCAATAGAAACAAATGAATAGGACCACTTTCCCGTCGATGTCGTAAAAGGTGACTAAAGAATAGCCTTATAAACTTTGAATTTTTTTATTAGGTAATGGGCAAGCAATCTGTTACTATTTGAATCTCAATTCTATTAGGCCAAACAGCTGGACGTGGCGTTTCGAGACTGTTGTCTCTGCCTACCCCGCAAGGGACATAGACGTGATTATATGTATGAATGCTAGCCCATCGCCGACAAGAGGAATCCCAAGTTTATAAGCCTGTGATATCCTCTTGTAGGATAAATGATAACCCTTTGTCACCTTTCTCGACATCCATGGGAAAGATATGTAGTGGTGTTATTTTAAAGTACCGGAAACCACACGGCATAAGTAAGTATCCCTTGCACTAATACACAATACTAGAAAAATTCACGGAACCCCGCTCAGAATCTAATCTCACTTATCGTTTATCTACAAGTCTATGGTCCATAACAGTTGGTATAAAACAGTCATCGTTTTTTCATCGCGAGACGTTATGTTTTTCAGAAACCAGATTCTTATGTTTTATTAAGATGATCCTTCTTCATAAATACTTAACATCTGACGGCAAATATGAATCTCGAACGTATTAAAATAGCGTGTCGTAAGAAATACGAGTTTACGAACGGCTTTCGGTAAATTAAGACTAGGCACGTAATATATTATTACCAAATCTTTCACATCATGTAAGATGCACACTTTCAGTACATAATTGCTATTACCAAAAGCGAAATGAGGAATTCAGTTAAATTATTATCTTAATAGAGATATAGGAAAGAAAGAGTGGAAAGAGGTAGTCTCTGCCTACCCCTCCGGGAAAGAGGCGTGATTTTATGTATGTATGTATGTATGTGTATAGAGATATATTTTGTATTGACCATTATTATATTAATTACTAACTACCAAGGTATGTCTTTTGCCAATTTTCCTAAAAAAATAAGTAAGACAAGAAATAAGGCAAGAAAAAAAATCGTAACAAACAGCTCAATCGTAAATGCAGTAATTAACATAATAAAAAAAAAATTATTTACGTCTACTGAATTGTCCTAGAATGCCTCTGTGGCGTTTGGTAATGCGATTGTCTGTGACACCGGAGGTCCCGGGTTCGAATCCCGACCAGAGCATAATGAGATATGTACTTTTTCTGATTGGTCTTAGTCTTGGATATTTATATATATATAGGTAGCCATTATAAAATAAATTATCGTTGAGTGCTAACAAGGCTAACTCAATTTGTGCAATTTATCCCAAAAAAAAAAAATAATAATCTTAAAACGATATTAAATGCGACAATAGCATTACATATATAAAAAAAAATCTACGTGAACAAAAACAAACTCCCAATACCGGCTATTAAGCCTTCTTCAGGTGGAGCCGTTGCCAACAATTTAAGAAAACAATGTCACGAACAGAATTAACAATAAAAACAGACATGGCACACTAAAAACACCAATATAAAGATATCTGTAATAACCAAGACGGCATTTGCCATCCCAAAATAAAAGGATGCCTAGCCGCATTGCGTAAGTCCGTGATTTGGGTACAATCGTAGAGCCTGCAAATGAACGAGATTACAGAAGTGAAACTTGAAGGGCGTCGGAGACGAGGTGTTTGGTTAAAATGAGTGATGCGCAGAAAGGCACAGGTTCAAATCCCATCTCGCCATGCACTAATGACTATTTTCAAAGTTGTGTACATTTGTTTGAATACTCAATCGTATTTTCATTGTTTATTTCATTACCATCAAAGTAGTTATATTTATATGTATGTCCTTATGATTGTACCAAGTTTAAGTTAATTTTGAATAAAATAAATCTTATAATAATATATTATTGTTTTGGACAGGATTGTGTCATAGGAGCCGAATCAGGATACGGTTCAATAAAATTAAAGATTGTGTAATATTTTTTCACATAACAATTTGATTATGTATAACGCGGTCTCATAATGGGTATAATTAGCAGAGGTGTAGAAGAATAAGAAGTATGGAACCGCGTAATATCTTTGGCAATATCTGCAAGTCGAACCTTTAGACTAAAACAGAGATGTATGTATCGGTAAAGCTATACCAAGTAACATACATACATGCATAAAATCACGCCTCTTTCCTACAGGGGTAGGCAGAGACTACCTCTTTCCACGTGCCACGATCTCTGCATACTTCCTTCGCTTCATCCACAATATACCAAGTAAATTTAACATTATGGTTTTTACTAAGTTTTGAGTGTACTAGGAATGGGACGCGCAAATGCTAGAGATCATCATAATAAAAAAAAACAGAGTACTTCCAAGTGAACTTTCATTATAATTTTTGCTCCATTTGCAAAACGTACGTATTGATTTAAATTGTTTACAGTGTGTAAAAAAAAAATTAAATAATTCATTCACTTAAATTGAGTTTACAATTGTTGAAATGGTATCGAAGTCTAGTTTTAAATATACTTGTGCAGTACCATTAATAAAACAGAAAATGTCTACATAAATAAGAGGTCAGCATTGACGTCTCATCTCTGCCCTCCATATTTTGTAATACAACATACAACATATATTGTTTCCTCAATTGCCTGTTTTAATGTATTCCACGATTTGCTGAAGCTGTCTTCTAGTTTGTACAGTGTTTACAACAATAATATTATGTAAGACTGTTAGTTAAGTCACTATGTTCACCATAGCTTCTTCTTTTTCACAGTGAAGTTTAATCAGGGGAAAGATTTATATACTTGGGATTCTTTTTTTAGGTCTTCTTAGGCTGGCAACTTGTCACTATTTGAATCTCAATGCCATCATGAAGACATGCAACTAAACGTGGATTTTCAGTAAAGAATTAAGACGTGATTGAAAGTACGTTCACCTGTTCAAAAGAAAAGGGGGTTCGATCCCACAGCTGCTACCTAATTACTGCAAATGAAAGGCATAATGGACAAAAACTGACTTACTAATTTTATGACAGGTTATATGTACCTACATACATACATATAATCACATCCATATCCCTTGCGGGGCAGACAGAGCCAACAGTCTTGAAAAGACTGATAGGCCACGTTTAGCTGTTTGGCTTAATGATAGAATTTAGATTCAAATAGTGACAGATTGCTAGCCTGTCGCCTAAAAGAAGAATCCCAAGTTTATAAGCCTATCCCTTAGTCGCCTTTTACGACATCCATGGGAAAGAGATGGAGTGGTCCTATTCTTTCTTTTCTAATGGTGCCGGAGACCACACGGCACGTGTATGTAATATACCAATATGGCAAAATTATAGATCCATGCATCCCGTATGCGGTAGAAATGTATTTATTCAACGAAGTATGTATAAATTTGAATCCTTTGAAATCCAACATCATTTTATTTAGACATTTAAACTCTACAAACAGGTAGATGCTCAGTGTGAGTGGCTTTTACTGAATCTTTCAACATAGAAGTAAAACACGTAGAAAGACAGTTGAAATTAAAAAAATGTCGGTCGGAGAAAAATGGTATGCGTAAGTTAACTAATAAATGTTTAGACTTTAATGAGACCTTCACTGCCTAGTCAGAGCTGCGACTACATCAGCCTTTGCTGTATAAGTAAAACAGTTTCGGTTTACAATAGCACATTGTAAAAAGATTTACAACGTGCTATTGTAAGTAAATCTTGTTTTTTATCATTAAATAATTAAATTTTTATATTTTATTATAATTTATTTACAAAAATGCAAGAGCAATAATCAAGCAAGAGAATAAACTTACCCTCTGAATAGACGATGGAGGTCATACGAGAGCTACTTTGACTAAAAACATGAATCGTGGTCACAAGCGAATCGCTGCCTCCTGACCTGTAAAAGGGCACATACATACATACGTAGTCACGTCTCTATCCCTTGCGGGGTAGACAGAGCTAACAGTCTTGAAAAGACTGAAACACCACATTCAGCTGTACCTATGGCTTAAACATCAAGAAATACATAGGATGATACTCCTTCTACATTTTAACATCCAGTTTTAGTTCTATACCTTTTAAATGTACGGCATGTTGCACTTGAGTGTACTCGTCAGATTTAGTTCAGATCCAGAATTGTACACAAAATAAATGCAGTATATTATTCGAGTTCACCTGTACTTTTCATAGTATTTCAAATTTATTCTACTTGAATTCTAAATTTGCATAAATACTCGTAGTAATATTAGTTGTTGAGCAAATATTTAATAAAAATTAAATTAGTTAAAATGGCAGAGAATTAAAATTAAAAAGTAAGATTTTTTTAAATCATGAATTCATTTGTTTTTTTTTGTCAAACAGCTGAACGTGGCATCTTATTCATTTTGTGACTTTTAACTCTGCTATCTATTTTTAGACAGGTAAGTTATAACTGAGCAACTAAGGGATAGGCTTATAAACTTGAGATTCTTCTTTTACTTTAGGCGATGGGCTAGCTACTTGTGACTATTTGAATCTCAATTCTATCATCAAGCCAAACAGCTGGACGTGGCCATTTAGTATTTTCAAGACTGTTGGCTCTGTCTACCTCGCAAGGGATATAGACGTGATTATATGTATGTATATATAAGTACTTATAAAGCTGTGAAACACTAAAAGCTGTCTGTGTGTGAAAGCTGTGAAGTGTGGAAAACTAACGCGTTCACTCTCTCTTTGCAGAAATCCCAACGTCAAACTTTAAAGGACAGCAAAAAACAGTAGCAACAATTCAAAATACAACTTTAAAACAAATTGTCTAATATTTTTAAAGTTCTAAAAGCCACAAGTCACAAAACATTAGGGGCCCATTGCACGAAACTGCAAGAAACTTTTCCACGTCTTTTCATAGAAACTATTCTTTCAGAGTAACTATTAGTATGTAGAGCGCTCACGAGATTGCGCATTTATTAACTACAAAATATGCGGTTGAATTGAGAACCTCCTTTTTATGAAGTCGGTTAAAAACTCTGACAATGAAAGATGATATTAAAAGTGCGGGAAGTGTGGTTTGAAAGCGAACAATTTTTAATACTATATGTATAATGAGGAACAATAATAATTTAGGATATAATTAATGAGAGTGCGCAAGAATAACAGTGCTGTAAACAGGTAGGCACATGTTCAAATCCTTAGATATATTTGTTATAAGTATTTGTTTGATATAAACGAGGGCTAGAAAAACAAATGACATATCTTGATTTTCTGACTAGCTCCCCATTATTCTAGGTACCCATATATCAATTATAATTAATGGACAGGTATATTTATAACAGTAAGCTTACCAATAATCGGCACATTCAGGCAAATGGATCAACCATGATTTAATACGGGTCTGGTTATTGTACCGTGCCGTGTGGTTCACGTCACTAATAAAACACAAGAATAGGACTACTTCATCACTTTCCCGTTATTAAGCCGATCGTGGCCTATTAGATCGAGACTGTTGGCTTTGTCTATCCCGCAAGGGATATAGACGTGGAAATATATACATATATATATGATATCTCGAGATAGCACGCGCTCTACTGCTATTTAAAATACGCTTCCTAACCTCTAAGACCATTCGCATTTCCCTTCTCTTTCTAATCTATCACTCCGTTTCGTTCTAACATAGTAAAACTACAATAGGCAGTGTAACAGTGAAGTGCTACTAAAGTATCATAGAAGACTTTTACGAGCCACTTCGACCCTCGAAGTCTGAGGGTATATTATTAAAGTTCTGAATCATTATTGTAAATAATATAGGGACGACAACAGTTGTCACTTCCGTAAGACCGTACAATGTATTAATTTATGTACGAGTTCCGAGCATGGGCGGTTTTGTTGGGGTCCCAAATAGGGAACGACTATGCCACAGGTTATTCTTTATTTGCTTGTTAAATCAGATACCTTTTTGGAAATTGTAACAGTTAAGGTTACTAAAAATTACATGTTATTTGTAACCTTAAAATTGTGTAAAATACTTCACCCAGAGAGAAAAGATTAGCAGTGTGGTTCCCGGCACACATTAGCAAAGAATAGGACCATTCCAACTCTTTCCCATGGATGTCATAAAAGGCGACTAAGGGATAGGCGTAAAAACTTGGGATTTTTCTTTTAGGTGACAGGCTAGCTACCTGTCACTATTCGAATCTCAATTCTATCATTTAGCTAAACAGCTGAACGTGGCCTATGAGTCTTTTCAAGACTGTTGGCTCTGTCTACCCCGCAACGGATATATATGTATGTAAAACATTAGCAGGTGGCGTTGAGTTAACTTATAGATTAACCTGTAAGCCAAAAATGTTTGCCGCCTTGTGTCAAAAATCACTTAAATTTTTATCGTCATTCATTTTCCATTGCATACATATGTATCTAACAAAACCGCACGGCTAAAATATAACATGTTCACAATAAATGTGAGTCCTGAATGTGAAATATAAAACAAGAGCATGGAAATCCCAGACGCAGCGACACGCGGATACTGACGAAACAAAATGGAAATGCGGTGAGTTATGAATATTTTTTATGATAAAACACCTACCTACGCCTTGCAATATGTTGGGGAACTATGTCGTTTTAGATACATATATATATATATATATATATATATATATATATATATATATATATATATATATATATATATATATATAGTCTGTGGCACATATACAATTTCCGATTCGACATAGTCAGAGCAGATATTTATGCTCCAATCTGTGAAATCTTTGTTTGCGCGATTTAGACTTTTAGTTGCTATTGGCTGAGCGCGTCAATTTCTTGGCTGTAATTGACAGATGGTGTGTGACATTAGTGCGGCCGCCACAAGTCTATATCCTTTGCAGGGTAGACAGAGCCAACAGTCTTAAAAATACTGAAAAGTCACGTTCAGCTGTGACCTTATGATGGGATGGAGATTTTAGATACGGTTTGATCTATTTAAATTATTCATTCACATAACCACGTCTATATCCCTTACGAGGTATACAGAGCCAGCAATCTTGAAAGACTGACAGGTCACCTTCAGCTGTTAGGCTTAATAATAGAATTGAGATTCAAATAGTGACAGTTTGCTAGCCCAAGTTTATAAGTCTATCGCTTAGTCGCATTTTACGACATCCATGGGAAAGAAATGTAGTGTTCCTATGCTTTTTTTTATTGGTCCCGGGAACCACACGGCATATATATATTAAGATAGGTAGATAAGAAAGGTATATAGATATGTTTTATCCTGGAATAACCGAAATAATTCTAATAAGTCCTCCAATTGTCACTATTTGAATCTCAATTCTATCATTAAGCCAAATAGCTGAACGTGGCCATTCAGTCTTTTCAAGGATGTTGGCTCTGTCTACCCCGCAAGGGACATAGACATGACCATATGTATGTATGTAAGTCTTCCATCAGTTTTAGGCACGAATAAAAATGCGTCAAATTCATGAGGGTTCGTGTCATATCCACCGGGATGTCGTACGCCGCTCATCAAGTTGAGTGGAGATATTGACATTCACATATTACCTCTACTTTAAAGATACCCTTATATAATACATACATTTTACATACATATTATATGTATATCCTGTCTTTGTCCCTTGAAATTGAAATAGATTAGTTTTCAAAGTAGGATACAAGGTATCGATTATTGATGTCAACATACACACAGGTAGACAGAGCCCGCTGTCTTGAAAAGACTTATACGCCACGTTCAGCTGTTTGGCTAATGATAAAATTGAGATTCAAATAGTGACAGGTTAATCGCCTAAAAAAAGAATCCCAAGCTTATAAGCCTATCCCTAAGTCGTCTTATACGACATCCATGGGCACGATATGGATTGATTCTATTCTTTTTTTTTTATTGGTGCCGGGAACCACACGGCAACGTCGTCGTTACTTAAATAAACAATATTGACGTGAACATAACTTAAATATTACTTATTATAAATCTAGGTGCTACTGCTTCCAAGAGCAGGTGAATAAGGATCAGCATAATTAATCTTACTACCGTGGACGAATGCACATTTTCTACATAAAAAAAAAATTGTTTTATGATTATGATTTCAATACAAATCTTCTTCCTTCTGACTTTAGTTCCGGTTGCTCTCTGGAGAAGAGATCGGGGGGTATGCCTTTGACCATGAATCCAAGATCCTAAAATGATTTCAATACAAATATTTGACATAGTAATCAAATTAAATAGAGGAAGAATATTATTTCGGGGGTACTGCAATAGATATAATACTACTATCTGCTATTAATCAGGAGTTAAATTTAAAAAGTATGAAAGTCAACTCGTCAAGTACTCGTAAATATATCGTTATAGTAATTAATAATTTTCAAATTTCAGAACGCATAGCAATATTTTGTATTATTATCCTAGAGGGATATTTCACACTTCAAATGTTTCACGCTAAAATTGCAGAATGCTCAGGGATTTTAAAACTTGAAAAAATATCTAATTGTCTTCACTTTCTTATTTTAGACATTTTATTCATTTAACCCAGAGACATATTAAATAGTAATTTCTTTACACATTTCAAACGTGTCACGCTGAAATTGCAGAATGCTAAGACATTTTAAAACTTGAAAAAGAAAAACAAAAAACAAAAAATATTTCAAATTGTCTGTGTACTATTCTAATTTAGACATTTATTTTTATTGAACCCAGTGAGATATTAAATAGTAATTTATTTACACATTTCAAACGTTTCACGCTGAAATTGCAGAATGCTCAGGCATTTAGAATCTTCCGGGTGCCGGTTTTATTACCCGCGTCTAAAACCTCAGTGGACGGTTAGACAGTTATGTTTTAGGAATTTAATATAATTTCCACTCGGAAGGGAAACTGCGTTTAATTTAAGAATGGGATTTGTAATGTGAACCCTGTTATTTATTCAAAACTAGTTTTTCCGCTGGGCTATCATTTTGGAGGAATTTTGAGATATCGCACCTAGATAAATAGATAGATAAAACTCTTTATTGTACCATAAGAGTAAAACGTACAAAACAGATAGAGATGGTACAAAGGCGGACTTATCGCTAATGCAATCTCTTCCAGTCAACCTTTGGGTGGAAGGAAACCAATCAGGAGATTGACGTCGGCGCAGAGCAAGATAAATAAATGTTTAATCATAATATGTAACGTGTCTTTTCTCAGACAATTACTTTTAAAAATAGGCAATGTTCATTTTTACACTTATTGAGCGTTGAAGTAGTCCAAATGCGTAACCCGAGGCGTGCGCACACGCATTTACGGGGGTGCGAAGAGGGGGTCTCTGCACGACGTCACATGTATAGTGACAGGTTGATAGCCCATTACCTAAGGCATTCTTTACGTCAACACGTCCGATGAAAATGCTGCAGTGTAGTTTGTTCCGCCGCTTCTTCTTCACATGCGCTTTGGAAGCGGTAGTTGTTATAAATAGATTTAAGTGATGTGACGTCAATACGTGATACCTTTTATACAATTTTAAAAATAAATCTATTCTATTATTGTATTGTTAATTTTGTCGTTAGCTTTGTTCTCTTTAAAAAGCCATGTGTATAGAGTCATCTGTCAAACTGACATTTTATTTTTTTTACTACGGAAGCATGGATCGCCTTAAGACTTGCGATAGTATCTCCTTTTGCACTAACAAATGAAAAAGGAGTCACTTCTAAAACATATGTATCTCTGTAAAGTTTTACTAAAATCACAGAGTCAAAGGGCAGCTGTTTGCATATCAATATATTTAAATTTAATTTAATCACATAATTATTCTAAATGCCTGCATTGTTTCACGTAATACTTATATAAATTGTTTATTTCATAAATTATCATGAAATTATTCATGAAATAAATTAAATTTTAATTGCGCTTGTATTTCATTTTCATATTATGAAGAAAAACTTTTGGAAGCCTTTGAAATCAGTATATTTGGAGTTCTAGTTAGACTCGACCGTTTGGAAAAAAAGGCGTTATGTTGCTGGGCCACGTGACAATTTTGCCTTACTAAATTGAGATTTTTTTTCAACGAACTATGAGTAAATTAGTAATTTTTCAGTGAAATCTCGCCTCTTTACCGGAGGGAAGAATAAAACAAGAATCCCAAGTTTATCAGCTTATCCCTTAGTCGCCTTTTACGACATCCATAGGAAAGAGATGGAGTGGTTCTATTCTTTTATTTATTGGTGCCGGGAACCACACACACATCTACCGCAGAATAAATATATTATTATCTTCTACGACATTGCAACGAAGAAAATGGGTTATTTGTCAGCCATCCCAAGTTTATCAGCTTATCCCTTAGTCGCCTTTTACGACAACCATAGGAAGGAGATAGAGTGGTCCTATTTTTTTTATATATTGGTGCCGGGAACCACACACACATCTACCGCAAAATAAATATATTATCTTCTACGACATTGCAACGAAGAAAATGGGTTATTTGCCAGCCAACTGGACCGTAGTATTAGGTCTCTAGACTGTCAAAACATTTTGTTTGTAGGTATCTCTTTGACCTGTTTCCCGAATGACTTTCAAATTTATGTCGTTTTAAACACAAAAAAACAAAATTTCAGAAGTATCACTTAAATATATTATTTTATGTTTATTTTGATCGATACTTTATGATATGATAATAAAGATTTGAATTGAATTGATACTGAAATGAGAAAGAGGATTTTTTATTAAATATACAATAAAATATTTACCTGTATTTCCGCAATAAAGCGTCAGGAATTTATATTTGCTGTTTCGAAATTTATGCTTATATACTTATTTATGAAATTCAAAAAGAATGTCGCTAGCAATATTTTTATTTTCTTTGACTTTGTTTTATTAAACCATCAGCTGAATTTATTTCATTTTGCTATTTGTTTTCATGGAAATTAATTAATTTAAAAAAAATATTGTTCAATAAAAAGACGTATCGCGTTTGTTAACCGTTATTTCAGTACCTTAGGAACTGGACTTTATATATTTATGACGACGGCAATCCTGAACACTTTTTATTTTACAATTTAACCCAGTTCGCGAGGTGAGAGCGGATCGAATAGGTGCTTTATGAAATGGAATAGGAGTAACAGGGATTGGGTGATTCATTCGAATTTGATCTATAAATTTAATAATCCCTTAATTTATTTATTTGAATTATTCCGTAATAGCAAGAAACTTGGCAAGAATGGAAAGTTTAAAATACCTATTCAGATACTTTACCATGTAAATTAGATCGTTATTTTGACGACTTCTGTGACGCAGCTCGTTACGGATACATTCGTTTGATAACTAACCGAAACTTTAACCAATATAGGTTAGGTTCCTGGCAATGTTAGCGGTGGTCAAATGGGAGTTGCATCGTATTAAAACCTAGATTAATTTAAAATGGATCGTTGACAAACGCGCCCCTTGGGCTTCTCTTCATAAAGGTGAGAACGCAATCAGAAAGGTGCCGTGTGGTTCCCGGCACCAATAAAACGAAAAGAATAGGACCATTCCGTCTCATTCCCATGGATGTCGTGCGACTAAGGGATAGGCTTTTAACTTGGGATTCTTCTTTTAGGCGATGGGCTAGCAACCTGTCACTATTTGAATCTCAATTCTATCATTAAGCCAAGCAGCTGAACGTGGCTTATTAGTCTTTTGAAGACTTTTGGCTCTGTCTACCCCGCAGGGGATATAGACGTGATTATATGTATGTATGTATGTACTCAACCAGAACTTACACTATAAATGTTTAACATAAACCATTTTTCAACAAAATGTATTTTCTTTTCAAAGAATAAACAGAATATGTACTTATATTAAACTAAACTATGGGTTAACTACCTCATTCTACTACAAAATGTATTTCACTATTATGCAAACCCATTACACGCCAAATATTTCTGTCGCCAGCACCCGACAATAACCCAAGAGACAAAAGCGAGCAAATTATGCACCCAAATATACTTACATCATCTTTAATAATTAGCTTTTAAAGTTTAATTATACCCTTTCAGGTAGAAATGCTGCGGCTAATAGATATTTAAGATCTTTATGGACTTTGGTCCCGACGCTCTGAATCCTGAAATTTATCCCCACATTATTTCATACATACATACATACATAAACTCACGCTTCTTTCCCGGAGGGGTAGGCAGAGACTACCTCTTTCCACTTGCCACGATCCCTGCATACTTCCTTTGCTTCATCCACATTCATAACTCTCTTCATGCAAGCTCGGCGGTTTCGGGCACTTTTGACCTGACCCTTCACCAGGACGTCCTTAATTTGATCAAGATATGTTCGTCTAGGTCTTCCCACCCCGACCTTTCCCTCCACACTCTCCTTGTATATCTGCTTAGTCAACCTGTTTTCATTCATCCTCTCCACATGACCGAACCATCTCAACATACCCTTTTCTATTCCTGTAACTACATCTTCTTTCACATCACAACATTCCCTTATCACGCTGTTCCTTATCCGGTCACTCAATTTCACACCCAACATACTCCTTAACGCTCTCATTTCCACTGCATTTATTCTGCTTTCGTGCTTCTTTTGCCATACCCAACTTTCACTCCCATACATTATTGTCGGGACCAACACGCCCCTGTGCACAGCCAGTCGAGCCTTTTTGGATAGTTTCTGACTGCTCATAAAGGCATGCAAAGCTCCATTCACCATGTTCCCCGCGTTCACTCTCCTTTCAATATCACTATCACACTTGCCATCTGATGTATACTTTGATCCTAGATATACAAACTCTTTCACTTGCTCAACTTTTTCTCCTCCAATCAAAATATTACATGCTGTCATTTCTTTCTCCATTTCAAAAACCAGTGTTTTAGTTTTACTTACGTTCACTTTCATTCCTTTCTCTTTTAAAGCTTCATGCATACAGTTTACCATCTCCTGTAACTCCTCCGCTGATGACGCCAGTATAACCTGATCGTCGGCATAGAGCAGACATTTGACGAGTAATTCATTCATCCTTAATCCACTTTCAGACTCTTTCAAATCTGTCAAACAACTATCCATAAATAGGTTGAACAGCCACGGTGACGCAACACATCCCTGCCTAACACCTTTCTCAATCTTAAACCACTCAGTGTGCGCTCCGTTTATCCTGACACAAGCACTCGAATCCTCATATAAGGATTTCAGTGCTCGTATCAAGAGACTGCTCACCCCATGCATAGAAAGTGCTCTCAACTCTGTCATAGGCCTTTTCCAAATCCACGAATGTGCAATAGACTTTTTGACTCTTGGCCAAAAACTTTTCGGCTATGCACCGCAAAGAAAAGACCTGATCAGTACATCCCATTCCCTTTCGAAATCCCGCTTGAGCATCCCATATTTTGTCATCAGTTTCATTCCTGACTCTATTAATCAATACCTTAGCATACAATTTGCCGACGACGCTAAGCAGGCTTATACCACGATAATTTTTGCAGTCCAGTTGTGACCCTTTTCCTTTGTAAAGTGGCACAATAACAGCCTTACACCAATCTTTTGGTACTCGGCCGCTTCTCCAACACAAATTGAAAAGGCAGTACAACTGTCATTATTTCATCCCTAAGGTAAAAACGGGAGAGCACAATAAAATAAACTCCGAGTTTCACATGATCGGTTTATTTCCTTTTACATTAGTTGCTTTCAAAGAAAACGTTGAAGCTATATCGTCTGACACTAAAGTGGAGTGTATACATAGCTTTTTACATCGTTAAAGTTACAAAGAGAAAACAAGACAAAAGGATCAGTCTTATGTTTGGGAAGTTTGTATAATAAACAATATTTACAAAAGTTGGGAAGACAAAGACATACATGAAAAAGGCATAAAGGAACATCTAAGAAATAAAGAAGGTAAATCTAATGCATTATTTCAAAGAGGAATGCGTATTTAGATTACAATGTCCCCTAACAATGGACATTTTCAACATTGAAGTCATTCAGAGATCGACTTCATTGTTAGAATCCCATTCTAACGTGGAACGCATTCCATTATTCCCTTGGAATAAAGCCTGCATCCTCACTTCAATACCACAACGTATTAACAAGTACCATAAACGCTTTATCGTACAATTTAAATTTAATATTGATAACAACCTTACGTATATGGGTCAAACACAAAAACGAAAGAAAAATGGTTCAGATTTCATGAAGACCTCATTTTCCACTTTTAAAAGTACCAATTATTTTATTATTATACTTTACCTTTTAAATAAACAGGATTTTAATGTTTCTTTTACTTTATATTAAAATAAGTTATTTCTTTGGCCTAACCAATATCAAAATGTCTTCTCCTGTAGACTGTTCGGATACCTAGCTGCTCACTTTAAAAGATGTTAAAAAATATTTCCCAAAAGCAAATAAATTAGTCATCATTATTGTCACAGTGTAGGAAGAATACAGCTATCCAAATATGAACGGTCATTAATTTATCATTTTACAAACAATAATTAAGACACATAAACATACTGTTCCAATATTTGCAGTCTTCTCCTGTAGACACATAAAAATCCAAAATTTTTAAGTATTTTGAACGCATCCTTTGAGTTAAATTTGTTGTGTTGGCATTACTGCGTTAGCTGTCATTCATTCGTCCATAACACTGAGTAATGGCGTCTCTTTTAGTGAAAAATAATAATTTAATAGGATACACAAGATTTTGGTCGACTTTTGAAGATCTTTTCTGTATTTTGCATAAATTGGTAAGTACTTACTTAATAAATATTTAAACCGTGAAGTTTTATGTCCATTATATATAGGTTTAATAAATTGATCATGCTTTCGTGCTAACCTCACAACATTGTCCGCCATCTTATTGTTTTTAATTATTATCTTCCCTGTAGACATCTTTTCTGTGTATGCGCATGTCTACAGGAAATACATTTGTCTACAGAAGAGATGCGAAATTTCTTTTTTTTTTATTTTCCTTGTATTAAAAAGACTTTTTAGAGATAATAAACTTTTTTTATATTCTTTCGTTATAATAGTCACTCAATGTTCGTTAATCAGGTCGATTCTCTAAAAAGATAAAAGATTTAATACTTACTAGGAACTTTTACATGGTATATTTTTGTTTTTGACTTACCAACTTGATAAATATTATAAATTATTTTAAATTTCTAGTGGTCCGCCTGTGCTGCTTATTAATAGTTGCATAATTATGCACTTTTCCTGTTTCTTTTATAATATTTTTGTGTCATGCGAGTGATACAGGATAACAATTATGCTGTCTACAGAAAAGATGAAATAAGCTTCACTGTTGAGCTAAATAGACTTAGGTTTATTTATCTTTATACATAAAAGGCTTCGCTGAGTGACTGACAGATAATGCATATACATAACTACTAAACCTGGGAAGCTTAAATTCTACATAATTATGCTTTCTTTACAAGTTTAGAGATGGGAGGTAATAATCATTTGCAGACGCTAGTCATAACTCACATGCATGGAACTAGAAGTTGAAAAAGCATCCTTGAAACTATGTCAATTTAGCTAAGGCATGACAGTTTGTTGCGTTATTGTTACAGTCATCATGCCACGTACCGGCAGAAGTAGGATTCAGCTTTCGGATGAAGAGAAAAAAAAGCGTAGGCGTGAACAAAAGAAGCTTAGTATTCGACGTGCACGCGCCAAAATGGACGAAGCAGCATTAGAAGAAAGAAGAAGGCAGGACAGAGAAAGATATTACCGTAAAAAGGAACAGGGTAAAATAAAAACTATTAAAGACTACACGCCTAGGGAACAACGAAATATTAGAAAAATATGGAGAGAAAAAGCTAAATTAAAACGTCAGAAGATAAAAAATGCCAAAAATGCTTTGAATTTTATTGAACAGAATACTCCACCATCTAGTCCCTCCTTTTCACGTATGAATGTTGGTAACGCGACTTTGAAGCGCAACGCACGAAAATTACGGAATGAAAATAGAAGTCTCAAACAAAGAATACTTTTCTTGGAATCTAAAATGGCAAAATATCGTATGAGAGCTTTAAGATCTAGCAAAAGAAATGAAAACAGGAATAAAAATTCAGGAAAGAAATTAAAGAAAGTAAAAGAAACGAAGAAAGCTGTTGAAGAATTTTTGCTTCAAGATGGAAATAGCACACTCACTTCAGGAAAGAAAGATACAATAACAAGAAAGAAGATCAAGAAGCAGATTAGATTTTTAAACGATTCGCTCATTAACTTACATAAGTCTTTTGTCAACAAGTTAGGAATTAATATTTCGTATGAAACATTCCGTAGATACCGCCCATTTTGGGTGCTGTTCCCTAAAGTTAACTCTAGGAACACCTGTTTATGTGTGATTCATGCAAATAATGATTTTATGATTCAATCTTTACATACTGCTAAAATAATTCCATATAAATCTATAACAGAAGTGCTGAAGCATTTATGCTGTAACAATTCTCTTAACTTGGCTTGTTTGGATAATCGATGTTCTGGTTGCAAGGATAAATTTTTAGAATGTGACATTTCTAATGCTAACGACACATTATCATATGAAAGATGGATTACAAAAAGTTTTCCAGTAGTTATCAAAAATGTAACAAAACAATGTCGTAAAACGATTAAAGAAAGAGTGCAAACCACCAAAAAAGGTTTGTTTGAAAAATTTATTTCAAATTTGCCAATTTTGAAAAAACACGTAGGTACTATGATCTATCAGATCAAAGCAATACAATGCGTGCAGAAAAATATGTCTCCAGTCGATGGTTTATTGCACATCGATTTTTCGGAAAATTATAACTGTAAATATGGGCAGGAGGTTCAGTCAGCTCACTTTGGGGGATCTAAAGCCCAAATTTCACTACATACAAGCGTGTATTACAATACTAACTTAGAGCCTCCCAATAATTACATAAATAGTACATCTTTCTGTACTGCCTCCGAGAACCTGCGCCATGACCCCGTTGCTATTAGCATTCACTTAATGAGTTTAATAGAGAGAATTAAGGAACTTTCTCCAAATCTTCAAACACTTCATATTTTAAGCGATGGCCCCCTTACTCAATATCGCAATAAGTCGATGTTTTTTTTAGTCGCCTCTTTATTAAGTAAGGAATTTTCTGTTTCATCTATCATTTGGCATTTTAGTGAACGGGGTCATGGAAAAGGTGCACCCGACGGTGTCGGTGGATGCATCAAGCGCATTTGTGACAGTCACGTTGCAAGAGGTAAAGACGTGTCTAATTTAGATGATTTAATGGCATGCTTATCCGTCAATTGCAAAGGAATAGAGGTATTCAAAATAGATGAGTCGAAGTTTTCCGAAATCGATCTTTTATTGAAAAGGAGCGCTACTCGTCCTTTCAAAGGGACGCTTCAAATTCATCAGATTACATGGCATTCAGAAAATCCAAATGTCATCCATGCCAGACGATTAAGTTGTTTGGAATGCGCAGCCTATGAAAAATGCTCTCATTATGAAATAGGACAAATTGAAATAGATTTCAAAGTTACAAATAGTCCTATTGAATCAATAATATCTGGCCATACTTTTGATAACGAGCCTGCATCACCTCAGGCGGGACCTTCCAATCAACCAAATTCATTGTTTGAACAAAATTTACCTGAAAGCCCTAGGACTAGCTCTGCCTCAACAAAACCAATATCGCCTGGTTTTTCTGATAAACTGACCCCAGATAATCCTATAGAAGATGTTTTATTACAAAATTATAGGCCTAATAAAGGCGTACGTCGCACTCGTCTAATTTTAAACGATTCTGATTCTTCCGATGAAGCTGTCCCTAAAAAACGCCGAATGCCTTGTTGGTTCGATGATTCTGAGGACGAAAACATTTTTTAGACTATATTTCTAAATTTATTTCATTTGGAAATGTTTTTTTGCTATTTTTTCTGAAAATATACTGATGTTGTTATATTAAAAAAAATACTACAGAAGTGACATCTTATCTGTAGGCAGATAGTGATTATTGTTTTGTTTTTTAATTATTCCCTTTTATAATTAGACTTTAGGGAAATAAATATTCATTTGAGATCATGATTCAGTATTGAAACTTTGATAACAAATTTATCATAATTTGATAGCATAAATTAAGATTATGTTATTTTCTGTAGGCGTTTGGATCTCTTCTGTTGAATTTCTACAGGAAAGTTGTCCATTCTGTGGACGGTTTTTGTTATTTTTTTTTTAAGTAAAGTTATTAAGTTTTTTTTAATTTTCTTGTTTCTGATGTTATTTACGTTTATATTAACCCGGGTTTTCAAAATTCTGGGTTAAAATTTTAGTTATTTGATTATTAAAGTGAAGATAATGTTATTTTCTGTAGAAAATTGGATCTCTTCTGTATCCATAAAAAAAATTAAAATGTGATTTTCTGAGAGATTATGAAAGACTGATCTACGTTAACATGATTAAGAATAACTAGATACTATGTTATAATAAATGGCTGATTTTCAAAACAATTTATTATGTTTTATTTTTTAGACCTCACGAGTCACCGATTTTGTGTTTGACCCATATCTCACAGGATGTCACACATCGTCCGCACTTTTCTTATCCATTTAAACTATTTACATTTAAATTAATAATCACTTCGAAATTGTCATAATTGTAATAAAATTGGGGAAAGTCTAATTGACTCGACTCTAAATCACTAGGTACCAGGTCACCTCAGAGCTGAGGCATCCAGTACCAGTGGCCTAGGCTAAAGGGAGACGAACTCTGGTGGGGGAGGTGGTAAGTTTAAAACTGGGGTTTCTGACTGTTCAGGGTTATCCGAATTTGCTCCAGGAAGTGACCATGTTGAACTCCCAGTCGCAGTAACTCTCGGACCCATATTATCATATGCTGGTGCTGTACAGCACGTTCTACTTCTTCTTGGTAACGTTGCTCCACCGCTTAACAGATCAGGATACTTCCCCGGTTCTCCTCTACCTGCTACTTGTACCGATATGAATATATTCCCATAAGGAACGGGCACTGCGAACTCTGCTGGTGGAGGAGGAAATGCGCCAGGCGTACCTTCTATAGTTATATGTACAGGCTCAAAACCACACCCTCTTGGTTGATTATCGTCCATTGATCGATCAGTTAATTCGAAATCACACGGTGATGCCATATCTCCAATAGATCGATCACAACTAACAACTACCGATGCATCGATTAGTCTCTTTTCTTGGTCAGTAAAACTCCTGCTTGGTGGTACTGAACGTTTTCTCAAATGCCAACAGGCCACTGCAGCTATAAACCCCAGACTAGCTAATACACCCAACGCGCCGAAGACAACTCCTAAAAGTTGGGGAATACCAGGCGCAGTACGAGCTGTAGCTGTTTGCGATCTTGGTAACACTAAACTTATTATCGCTCTGGATTCTCCTGCAGGGCTTTTAG
This sequence comes from Amyelois transitella, assembly GCF_032362555.1. NCBI lineage: Eukaryota > Metazoa > Arthropoda > Insecta > Lepidoptera > Pyralidae > Amyelois > Amyelois transitella. The sequence continues at coordinate 8,050,454 of NC_083524.1, forward strand.
CCACACAGGTCCATTCACCAGCAGCATTTGATGTGACATTATGAAGAGTTATATTCACCCATCTTACACTTCCAGGTACTCTATCTTCTGAACTATCATCATCCAAGGTAGTTTCTGTTTCTTCCATATCAATATCTACTGTATTGTTATGAACATTTACTCCATCGAATAACCATGTTACTGTTGGCTTTGGAACTCCATGCACCCAACATCCAAAAGAAGTAGCTAAGCCGACTTCTGCCCTAACTACTAATGTGCTAGAACGCACTTCAGGAGAGCAAGCCATGCTTTCACTAGGGACGTTTCTCCACTTATTACCGGCTTGAGTAGAAGGCTCTACGCACAATAATTCTTCTGTTCCCAATTTACTATCTAAGAACCATTCTTTGAATTCCCTGAGACGACAGTCGCATCTCCAAGGGTTTCCAGATAATGACACCGTCTTCAAAGACGGCAAAGAAAATGTAATCAAACGCAGGAATGTTAACTGATTTCTACGTAAATCAATCGTCTCTAATGATTTCAGATTGCGTAATGAATTGGTATGCATAGATCTTAGTCTACAACCATCTAATAATAGTATTCGTAAGTGTGGTAGCGGTGGGAACTGGTCAGCCACAAGCGTGGTTAGAGGGTTGTTACTTAGTACAACTAATCGCAGTCTTTCGTTGCCTCTGAAAAGGTCTCTCGGCAGATTTGAGAGGTCGTTGTCTCCCAAATCCACCTCTATTAAAATCCTTAATTCTAGAAATGCGTCAGCGTGTATCGATCTCAATTTAGTCGCCCGTAGATTTAACTTTTGTAAATTGAGGAGTCCGATGTTTGCGAAGATCTGCTGAGGTAAGTTTCTGAGCGGGTTGTCGTGCAAATCGAGGACTTGTATGTCTGGGGAGAGTGACGGTGGACGGCGGAGGTCACCGGAGGCGCAGGTGGCTGTTTTCTTGCCGGAAGACCATTTGCAGTGGCATGTGTCAATGTGTGCGCAGTCCAGCCAATCGCTTGAGGTCCTGGCGGCACACGAAGTGAAAATCACTATCCAGTACCACCCGGCCACGCGCATACTCATCTCATTTCGGCTTTGTGTTTACAGCGGCTGACTGCCTGAAACAACAGAGAAGTGTTTATAGTAGCTAAACAGCACTAACGAACAATGAGTCTGGGCATCGTCAAGCTAATTTATCTTCTACCCCATGGTAATACGTTATATTTTTGCGTGTTTAACACCTTCGTTTGACGGAAAGTACAATTTAACGTAAATATTTTTTTAAGCGCATATTTCAAAAGGTTTTCTATCGAATCAGGTTGAATTTCTATTGGGAATTGCCGAAATATTAATGCTTTGATTAAATGCTTATACACCCTCGTAGGGATCGGTTCGAGAACAACTTTCTTAATTGAGAAACGGATCGTTTATTTTGTGGAGTCTCGGAAATAAAACGGTGTGATCTTATACTTGATATCTTTGGAGCGAGAGTTCAATTTTCATTCAATTTAAGTTGTATTTCTAGGAGAACATTTGAAATATTTTAAACGAAAAATAACAATGCATGAATCTTTTGTAACCAGGCGATTATATGCTTACTATTAAACTGTTGCAAAAATGTGATAATACTTTGCGTTGTCGTTATGTAGATTTTATGTTTATTGTTTAAATTACTTTATACTCATAATATCATACATACATACATATGGTCACGTCTATATCCCTTGCGGGATAGACAGAGCCAACAGTCTTGAAAAGACTGAATGGCCCCGATCAGCTATTTGGCCTAATGATAGAATTGAGATTCAAATAGTGACAGGTTGCTAGCCCATCGCCTAAAAGAAGAATCCCAAGTTTGTAAGCCTATCCCTTAGTCGCCTTTTACGGCATCCATGGGAAAGAGATGGAGTGGTCCTATTCTTTTTTGTATTTGTGCCGGGAACCACACTCATAAATCATAATATCATCAATATATTATGTTAAAAATGTGTATATTGTTTCTTTTTACAGTAAAAACTACTGAATGTATATCGATGGAGTGACGTAAGTTATAGAATCATCAGAGTCCATACTTATACTATAAATGCGAAAGTTAGTTTGTTTGTTACTTTTCACGCGATATCTTCTGAATCAATCTTATTGAAATTTCTCTTTATATCTAATCAAGAGTCTGCAGAAAGTTATTTAAGTTGGGTCGCCGACAATCGAACCAAGTAGAGAGAAAAGTCGGAAGGCGGACCCTGGGACCCACTTATGTGGGGGGTGCAACCAGAACATGCATAGGGTACCTTTCATCGTGGTAAAAAGTAATAGTTCCCGAAAAATCTGTATTCTTTTGTAGACGGCGCTTAATTCACGCGGGCAAAGCTGCAAACAAAGCTAGTTGTTGAATGATTATAAATTTATAAAGTGGTTCATAGGTGTATCTATAAACATTTCGTTACCAACTGTCTTTGTAAACGTACATATTTCCTTTTTCCGCCACTAGGTGCGCTACTTTCCTTGTCTCTGCCCTCTGTTTTTTTGTAAAAGTGTAATGCAACAAGTGAATAAATAAAACATTGGTTAATAAGAAATCTACGAGTTTAATTGAAAATATTGCCAATCCACAATACTAGTCATACTTTACACGAGCGAAGGTAAGCACTAATATATTATTAAAGAGAAGAAATGACTGTGTTTTTTCGGATTTTGATAAATAAATACATATTGGCATTGACAAAAATGTGTCAAGATAGATAGATAAAACTCTTTATTGCACCATAAGAGTAAAACATGGGAAAAAGTAGAAAGAAACGTAGAAAGTGGGAAAAGGTAACGACAAAGAAGAAGAAGAGTAAAACATACAAAACAGATAGAGATGGTACAAAGGCGGACTTATAGCTAATGCAATCTCTTCCAGTCAACCTTTGGGTGGAAAAAAACCAAACAGGAGATTGGCGTTGGCGTATAGCAAGATAAATAAATGCACACAGAGTATATAAAGACTAAAGATAAACTATATTTCTGTTAATTTTACATAAGCAAAGCGGCAAACGAAAGCTAGTTAATTATATAACTGACGACAATGTATGAGGACAGTGTAACAATGTACTAGCTCTGTTGTTCAAGCACTCGACTAATAAACTAAGATTATGGCTGTGAGCAAAATCAACGTTTCACTTAATGAATTCTACTCGTACTAAACTACGTTATCTGCTACCTTGTTCTAGTGTTTCACCTCAAAATGACGTCCGCTCGTGAATATTAACTTATAAATATACGACATGTTTTTATTATTCTTTTATTCATCATAATTTTATAATTGCATATTATTTTAAAATTGCGATGCCCTATCTATCTTATTGTACCTATTTATAAGCAGTACCTACCTAACTGTTATTCAACTGATGTAATATGATAATGCAATAAAGATTTTGAATTGAATAGCAAAACTTCTTTAAATGACGTACATACATATATATATATAACGTAGTCAGATCTATATCCCTTGTGGGGTAGACAGAGCTATCAGTCTTAAAGAGACTGATAGACTACGTTTATCTGTTTGGCTCAATAACAGAATTGAGAAACAAATAGTGACAAGTTGCAAGCCCATCACCTAAAAAAAGAATCCCAATTTAATAATAAGCCTATCCCTTTGTCGCCTTTACCACATCCACGGGAACAAAATATAGTGGTCCTTTTATTTTTTTTATTTGTGCCGGGAACCACACGGCAAATTATAGTCGTAACTTCTATGCAATAGGTGTAGTTACCGTAATAATAATTAGTATTGAAAGTCTGTAATACTTTTTTCGATATTGACCCTTGTCACACTATAAGTAACTGTTTTTAATTAGTGAAAAATTACTCAAAAATACCTAACTTATAAGTTTTCTGATTACGATCTCGAAAGTATCACGACAGTTTTAAGTCATTCATAATTGTTTTTGTCAAAAGCAATTTCAATCGACAAATTGATTGATTATACTTTTACAAAGCGCTGAAGTCACAAACATTTTCCTACAAAACAATTTGTTCGAGGCACTTGAAGTAATTTGGTGGTGATGTCTTTGTTGAAAGAAGAATTCTGAGACGGATTCGTTTTGTGTTTAGTCCATTCGATGTCTATATAAAAGATATATTTGATTGTAAGCTAATGGTGAAGGTAAACGATTAGATTCCATAAGTTAACTTTATAATGTACGATTTTTTTAAGTTCTTGTGGTTGTTGAATGCGAGATGCGATTTAGGAAAGTTACACTTTCACCTTCATACTGCTACTGTGTTCATATACATAGATAAATATAACCACGCTTTATCCCTTACAGGGTAGACAGAGCCAACCGTCTTAAAAAGATTGAAAGGCCAAGATCAGCTGTATGGTATAAAGATGGAATTAGAATAGAATAGATTTATTTTCAAAATTGGATACAAGGTATCACTTATTGATGTCACAATTAAGATTAAGATTCAAATAGTGACAGGTTGCTTGTACTAGGTGTTGCCTGCGACTACGTCCTATTTAAAATAATTATTCCAATGTCTAAGCTATATTACCGTAAAGTTTCTTGAAAGTTCGTTCAGTAGTTTTTGCTTGAGTCTCAAATATAACACACTTACAAATTTTCACATTTATAATATTAATAAGATTTGTACAATACTGACGCAACAATGACGGCCTCTGTGGCGCAGGGGTAGTACGCTTGTCTGTGACACTGGAGGTCCCGGTTTCGAATGCCGGCCAGGGCATGATGAGAAAAGAACTTTTTCTGATTGGCCTGGGTCTTGGATGTTTATCTACGTATATAAGTACTTATTATAAAATATTGTATCGTGGAGTTAGTATCTCGTAACACAAGTCTCGAACTTACTTCGAGGCTAACTCAATCTGTGTAATCTGTCCCTTATAAAAAAGAAAGAAAAAAATATATATATCTTCGTAAAAATAAATACCTAACCTAAAAAAAGTTGACTTAGCGAATCGAGACAGTCTTAATGTCCATTTGGATGGAAGACATTCGTCTTTTGTCCTTCCTTCCTTCATTATTGTAAATGGGTTGTCCATGATGAGGATACCAAGAATGGGACTTTTGTGTTTTTGTAAAAAACCATTTTCATGCATTTTCCTTGTTCGTGCATCGGAGAGACAAACCGCTCGATGTTAGATGTGTGTTAACTAATAAATTTTTGTTAATTTTCTAGCTATTATACACTTTTACTGTCACCCACTTTGGAATACATACAAACATACATACATAACTTTGAAATACAATCTTTGTAATGTACTTATTATAGGTTGATATTATTTTTGTTTGTTTGTTTGTAAACTCTTTATTGCATATAAAAATAAATGTAACAAAAATAGAACAGTCATTGGATATAGAAGAATATGTATAATGGCGGACTTATCCCAATCGGGATTTCTTTTTTTCTTCTTTTTTATTATAGTTATATGATCTAACGATAACGAGATTTAATTAATTTCTCAGAACTTATTAGGAGAGTGTAGAGAGACATGCAACAATCAAAATAAAAATGTTGCAAAGAGGATTTGGAATGTATTACTTATCACAATATTAATCTACTAAATAATTAACTTTGAGTTAACTACTCTATATGACAAGTTTGTGACGACATCTCTACGCCACAAGACAACAGCCAATCACGTGACACCATTCACCAATAACAGCGAAGCGTCTAAATCGCGCAAGCAAAGATTTCACGGATTGGAGCATATATACAACCTCCGACACAACATCGTCGCAGCCGCGGTTCCCCAGGCATAACACCTAGCCTGGCGGAAGATCTTCCCTTTGGTGGCAAAGTGAAACAATGTCTCTAACTCTAATAAAATATAAATAAAATTATGTAATTTTTTACTTAGTACACTTTATAACATAAACATACATACATATAATCACGTCTATATCCCTTGCGGGGTAAACAGAGCCAATCTTCTTAAAAAGACTGATAGGCCACGTTCAGCTGTTTGTCTAAATGATAGAATTGAGATTCAAATAGTGACAGGTTGCTAGCCTGTCACCTATAAGAATCCTAAGTTTATAAGCCTATCTCTTAATCGCCTTTTACGACGACATCCATAGGCAAGAGACGGAGTGTTCCTATTAGACTTGACTACTAGCAACTTTATTTCATAAAAAAGTAATTATTTGCTCATGGGCAGACATACTATTAAAAATCAAGCCTTAAATCTTCTATGCACCTCCCGGAGGTTTTCTGTCAAGATTAGAAGGATTAATACCCAATGGTAGGCATTTATCTTGTCCGTTCTGTTCCGGATAGTTGACCAATAGATGAATCGATACCGTAAGCGAGATGACTTGGTTGGTTTGTGGGCTTTGAGAAACTATATGGTGTACGAAATGGGTATTTTTTTGTGGCATACATACATATTGTCACGTATATATCCCTTGCGGGGTAGACAGAGCCAACAGTCTTGAAAAGACTGAATGGCCACGTTCAGCTATTTGGCTTTATGGTAGAATTGAGATTCAAATAGTGACAGGTTGCTAGCACATCGCCTAAAAAAAAGAATCCCAATTTTGTAAGCCTATTGTAGCCTATTTTTGTGATATAGGGTAAACCGTATAGCTATTGCCCACTTAAGGACTTCAAACACTTTGGCTTCAAACAATAAAAAAAGTATTATAAGTTTCAACCATTTATAATTTTATTCTTATGTCTAAATAAAATCTCCATCAAAGTGTTAAGGGTTTTTAGTCAAAACTTACATGGCTTAGAAAATAATTAAACAAATTTAAAATTATCCAAAAATGTACAGTTATTGCCCATTGCTTACACTAATTGCCCACATCACAGCACAGTAATTGCCCAGTACCTTAAAATGATAAATTAGACTTTGAACTTTTGTCACTACTTCTGATGTTCTTCAAAAATGCCTTCCACCAACCATCACCTGGCCTATTTTATAAAAACGAATTAGGGCGCGGGTTTTCTTCCAAAAACTTTTGCATGGAGTCTAAAATATCTTCTTTATTTCGAGGAAATCCTTTTCTAGCCGATATTATTATCCAATCCTCCAAATGACTTTCTTCAGACAGTTAATATAAGTGACTAGCTGTGCCCGCAACTTTGTCCACGTGGAATTATTATTTTGGGCATTATTGAAGCCCTCAAGGATGAATAATTTCCCCCGTTTTTTTCACATTTTCTTTTATTTCTTTGCTCCTTATAGTTACAGTGTGATATTATATAACCTAAAGCCTTCCTCGATTAATGGTCTATTCAACGCAAAAAGAATTTTTTAATTCGAACCAGTAGTTCCTGTGATTAGCGCGTTCAAACAAACAAACTCTTCAGCTTTATAATATTAGTAAAGATGGTCCTATAGCGATAGATTTAAAGCTTACTTAATTGAAGTTGAAGCGCAGTCAAAGTAAGAGAAGAGGGGAAGGGATATAAGATAAAATGAAAGATTTAAATTACTTTTTAAGTGTATAGGAACAAACAGGCCAAAAAATACAATAAACTTGACTCTTGTCAAACAGACATTTTTAAATTTACTTGTCCGCCGAATTTATGGCGGGACGAAGGAGTTCCGCGTATGAGTTTTTATACATACGGTTGTCCGTTTGTTACTAACATATAATTTTATTTATTTATAGTATTTACAACTATTTAAATGTGATCCCTACAGTCCTAAACTGGTTTTATGTCCCAGATTATTAATAAAGGAAACTGGACCTCGGAACAGGGTATTTTTCAGCAATTTGCCTTGTAGACAAATTGTAAGAAGCATCTTGAAGAGCCTCGATATCTTTCTGTAAATTTGCTTTGCTATATTGCACTTTTGGTGTCTTTGGCATACTGTAAATAAAACAATAACGGCCAATAAGATGTTGTGCATAGCGATTGGCTACCCGCACCCACGAAATAATGTTAACAATATTTGCTACATTGTCAATATTATTGCGTGCATTTGGCAAAAATATTGACAATATTAGATACATAGTGAAAAAAATATTGACAATATTATTGCGCGTATGCAAGCCATTAAGCTAATAAATGTGACGGCAACATTACTGACTTAATCAAAAAATTGCCGATAATGATTGCCCTGGTCAATAACTATAGATATTAACCATGGCAATCACTAAAATTATGGTGGGCAATAACTAAAAATATGCCGAAATACGTATAGCGATTGCCCACCGTTAAAAAACCGTTGAATCTAATCTGATTTCAAATATTTTCATTAAAAACATAACATAACACGTATGATTTCGTCGTAACCATACACCAATAATGAAATATCAAATAAAATGCAGAAAAAATGAACCTCTAAGCAAGTAATTCCTTAAGAAAATTGCTAAAAAGCTTACCTGTTTGAGTAACACGTTCACCCGTCTTGACAAAATCTACCATTAATGTTTTTTTTCTTCAGTGTTAACACTTATCAATTTAAAAATCTACTTTAAATTGAACATAGAGTAACCTAGTAAATTATATTCGAAACAAGTGAGAACACAATCTTTGATTCAGATTTTTTTTCTAAAAACGGGCAATCACTGCCTGTGGGCAATCACTCTCTGGTTTACCCTATATACTAATATTATAAAGCTGTAGAGTTTGTTACAAGAACCACTAGTTCCTGAGATTAGCGCGTTCAAACAATGAACGCGCTAATCTCAGGGACTAGTGGTTCGAATTGAAAAATTTATTTTGCGTTGAATAGACCATTTATCGAGGAAGGCTTTAGGCTATATAACATCACGCTGCAACTTTAAGGAGCAAAGAAATAATGGAAAATGTGAAAAAAAAACGGGGAAAATTATTCATCCTTGAGGGCTTCAATGATGCCCGTAATAACTATTCCACGCGGATGAAGTCGCGGGCACAGCTAGTTAACGTTTATTTATACACCCCAGTTAATATTTATTGTCACGTTCAGAATTTCGGCTTCATGATAGAATTGACATTCAAATAGTGACAGGTTTCTAGTCCATCGCCTAAAAGAAAAATCCCAAGTTTGTAAGCCTATCACTTAGTCGCCTTTTACGACATCCATGGGAAAGAGATGGAGTGGTCCTATTTTTTTGTATTGGTGCCGGGAACCACGCGGCATTATATATACCATGTTACGGTTTTTATCACGTATGATATCTGTCCTCTTAAGAGACATCAACTCATCTACAATAGGATTATTGTTGCTTACATTCATACATTTAATTCCATCATTAAGCCATACAGCTGAACGTGGTCTTACAGCCTTTTCAAGACTGTTGGCACTGGACCTGCAAAGGATATAGGACGTGTCGAAATCTAAGTCCCTATCTCTAACAAGATAGCGATAAACTTCGGAACAAAGTCATCAGCGGCAACTAGTTTATCGCACAAAGAATGACAAATGACGTTCACAAAATCACAGAGAAACAGTTCCTGAGACTGTAGACTAACTTTCTGTATTGTAGCGAACTTTCCAAGTTACCCCAGCGAACTTTTTCAGCGCACGTCATTTACAACTCAACTCTTTTTTTTCGCTGCTATTGTGTCGCCGGGATCTTTGGAATGAACTGGTATTATTTTTATGAGTTATTTTTTTCCAACCGACTTTTAAATAAAGAGCATACTGTAGGAGACAATTTTTTGACGAAGATCATACAAACATACACAAATATAATCACGTATATATCTCCCGCGGGGTAGACAGAGCCAAGCTGCTTCCAAGTTGTTCTGTTTTCGGTTTTTCTTGCATAACTTTATGAAAAAAACTAGCAAAAGAAGCAGCTGATACTCATCATATTTCAACTGATTTTAAACTACAAAATGAGGTCACGTTTTTGCAATTACCCCGTTCTGCAAAGTCGGTGTAAATTCACCGTAATATGGCCGCGCTTCAGAATACAGACTCTGTTAGTGTGTATTGTCATGGTACATACATACATACATATAATCACGTCTATATCCCTTGCGGGGTAGACAGAGCCAACAGTCTTTTGAAGACTGATAGGCCACGTTTAGCTATTTTGCTTTAAGATAGAATTGAGATTTAAATAGTGACAGATTGCTAGCCCATCGCCTAAAAGAAGAATCCCAAGTATATAAGCGTACCTCTTTGTCGCCTTTTACGACATCCATGGTAGAGAGATGGAGTGGTCCTAATCTTTTTTCTATTGGTGCCGGGAACCACACGGCACATTGTCACGGTAGTTGGCGTGTTAACAAGTTGGCGTTAGAAGAACATTCTGCCGCGCAGAAGGAACAGTAGCCCGCTGGTTTTCAATCGCTCGGTGACCACGGACCATTATAACATGATTCGACATGTCCGAGATAAAATAAAGGTACGTTACGTGCGCGTTTAATACCTGTATTATTTATAAAGTAAGTAATTTATTTGACGTCAACCAATATTGTTAAACCATACGACAATTATTAAGCGATATACATATAGTATCCTATAATAATGAATAAAAATTTTGAATTTTTTGAATTTTGAATAAACTCTTTACATTTTTTTTATCTTTATTTAGGCAATTATTTAGGCAACAAACAGTCGTTTCCAAATAGAAATTTACATAAACTACGAGTACAATTTAAAGACCTATAGTGCCCTAAAGAGATGTACTTATATAATAAACAGGGTTAATTACATGGCAGGAATTTGTAAATAAAATTAACTTAGCGTAGCTTTCCGCTGCCGCCGGGAACAGTGTTAGGTTAATTAAGTTTGTTTTATATATAATATGTTTTTCTACGCTACTCGGAGTGGACTCGGAGCATGGTGAAACGCAGGTATAAGAATTTACAAAACAAAACCAATAAATTCTGTTACTTCACGCCGTTGACAATTCACCCCATTTTTCATGGCGGAACACATAACATAAACATAATATATACATAAAGTGAAACTATGAACTTCGCCAAAGAAAATATGGTATCCACAGATGTGACATATTTTTCAGTTTTCAATCTTCTCGCTGTAGTCTCAGTTGCATCCTTATCACTCTGGAGTGGAGCCCCGGGTATGCCTTTGACAAGCACCTGCGAAGCCTCCTTGTCAAAGGCATATTTGACTTATATTAGATCAGGTTTACCGAGACACATTTTTCAGTTATTCCACTATTTATATGTAAGTTGAAAAAAAAAACCTAATTTGTGTTAAAATTGGTAGACAAGTTAAAATTATTTTAATAAAGAACGTTTCACAGCATTAATTGACGTCAAATAAATTACTTAAAACTAAGTTTACTGCCGCTTCCAAGGTAGAAGAAGCGGTAACAAACTGCACTGCAGCATTTTCTTAAACAACGTCAACTTCACAACTATCCAAACTTACTGCAGCCCGTATAGCTTACATTCACCTGCAAAAGTTGCGAAGGTCAGATGAGTCGCTTCATGTACAGACCTGACTCGTGCCACAATCCGTGTTCATATTCAAAGTCGCACTAAGTGCTCTTGTCCGGAGAAGTGAAGATATGTAACCGTAACTTACGGTAGAGCAGTTCCGTAGTTACGATATTTTATAACTCGGCGGAGTTTATTTAGGGCATAGTACGTTTCTGTAGGTCGGACCGACTTGCCATGTTCACAACTTTATGTAAATAACGTTAAGCGGTGAGTGTTTAATACCCACGCTTAAGTTAAATATAACGTTTCCAACATGATGATTGTGTGTATAAAGTTATAAGACAATATCATCACTACATAGTATAAAACAAAGTCGCCCATTTTGTCTGTAGTCCCTTCGTATGCATAAAACTTTAAAACTACGCAACGGATTTTGATGCGGTTTTCACTAATAGAAAGAGTATTTTCTCCGACAGGTTTTTATATATAACTGAAATACATTGAAACTATATTAGCTGAGTTATAGCGATTTATGTCCAAGAAGTCAGAAAAAAAATCTAATTGAAGATTGCATTTGTGCGTGCGCCGCTTATACCGTTGGATACAAGTAAGAACAATGTATAGCAAAAACATTGGTCTTTATTAGTTCTACAAAAAAGTCCGCGATGACATATATCCAGCTTTTTTATTTAAGTCACAAAAACTACTTTTCTGTATTAAAAAAACATTTAATTCGTTGGGTGATGTTTAACTGGTGATATAACCAATAATACATATATATCCTTATCAAAATAAGTAAGTTCATCATCACGAACATTTAATTTAGATTATTTTTGCAGTTTACAGTGTGTTATTTAGACATATAGTTTAGGAGATATCACGATATTAGTATTGCGGCACGGTACGGGCCGGCCGCGGCGGCGGGGGCAGCGTCCCTATAGAAAATAATAGTTAGATGTATATAACAAAAGTAGGTAAGTACATAAAAAAAAAAAACAAAAAATATAAAAAAACGGTACATAAAAAATAAATAATATTAAAAAGTAGGTACTACGACTTTGATCTATACATATAAGACAAAAAAAAATCTGTACATTACTTAAATATTTTTTCCAAAAACTGATAGGGGGGGCGATCAAAGAAGAGTCACAGAAACCAAAAAACATTTTAATATTTTAAACGCGGTTAAGGGAAAGAGAAGTTATTGTGAATTGAAAATTAGTATCCAATATGTGTTGGTGCGTTGACTGTATTTGTCGAAGTAGCGGGATACACGCAAACGAAGTTGCGCGGGTCAGCTAGTATACATATAATATATAGGCTCTGTTTAACTAAGATTCAGCGTCCATTTTTAGCGCGCAAAACATTATCACTAAAGGAGATATTGGCATCATTATTATGTATATATAAACAAAATGTGTCTTAATTTTATACCCATAAATACAAAATGTGATTTCTCATAGTCATTACAAATGGCATCGCAGCATCTTATTAATTTAAAACCGCTCTGTAATTTCCCCAGAGCGAAGACTTGAAGGTTTTCATTTTCGGACTGTCATTTAAGATTTATAAGGACAAGATCACCAGAATTAGGTTTTTAAATTACTAGGCGGAGTTAATAATAGAATAACTTGATGAACATCACGCCTACGTTTATTAAAAAAAAAAAAAAACTTTTTAATATTTCAGCATACCCGATAGAATTCAAAATGGTTACAGATTGTGATTAATTTTATAAGCTTAGCTTTTATGCGGGGTTTCAATAAAGATGTGAGAATTTGTTTATATTTCTGTAGATTGGTTCTTCTTCTTTCCGTTTCCGACCTGGCTGTAGTCCCGGTTGCATCCTCACCACTCTTAAGAGGAGTTCGGAGTATGACTTTTCACCATTAATCCTAAATTGGGTCTGAGAGTCAGAAATATTATATTACTGTATGTGTGCACAATTCCTAAAATTATTTTCCGGCACCAATATACTATAAATAAAGAATAGGATCACTCCATATCTTTTTCATGGATGTCGTACAAGGCGTAGTCGCCTGTTGTAAGGGATAGGATTATAAATTTGACATTCTTTTTTAAGGCGATTGACTAACAACTTGTGACTATTTGATTCTCAATTCTATCATTAAGCCAAAAAGTTGAAAGTGGCCTATCAGTCTTTTCAAGACTGTTAAGTCTGTCTACCCCGCGAGGAATATAGACGTGATTATATGTTTGTATGTATGTATTACTACTAAATAAAATGATTTATTTTTTTCTTATTTATTACTGGACACACAGACACACACACACACACATACAAGATTTATGTATGTAATCGTTAAAAGTTTAACTTCAGGTCATCTATATTCCCATTACTCACGAACTGTTAATAAAAAATATGACAAGAGCGAAACTTAAATTAACTTCCCTTCATCTGTATGCATAAATCAGTATTTTCTTTAACTAAAGTGAGAAGTTTTAGAATATTCCGCACTCAATCTTTTTAAAAGCAAAACTTCAATACTTTGTTAATAAATTGCATCGGAATATCCATCAACTAAAATAATGAAAGAACAGAATTAAAATTTTCATCATGAAAATTCGATTAACTTAAAAAAATTAATTAAAAAAGATAAATACTTAATCGCTATACGTCAACAGAATTTCATTATCATAAAAATGTTTAGAACGTAATAGAAGTTTTAATAAAAAATATTAATAAAAAAATAATTTAATGACAACGAAGTCACTTCATCTCGCTTTACCGAAGAAATCTAGATTTAAAATTAACATTTAAGATTTTGAGAATCTAAAATATTACATTATAAATACTGTAAATTACACAGGTTTTACAAAAACAGAAATATATTCGTCATTAGAGCGTCAATAAGGTGCCAGATTAAAATGCATGTAGCGCAAAAAGGCACAATGTATGCAATTTCAACATAGTCATGTGGCCAATGACTATTTTAGAAGTTATGTACATTAGTTTGAATACTAACCGATGTTCTTACAGTGAAGCCAGGAGACACTTACAAGTAGTCTTATTATTATTTTTTTACAAAATGAACAACAATACTATTTGTGATTCTTCTGTTCTTTCGTTATTATTAGCCACAGCTAAGTGGGTGCAAGTTAAACTTAGTTTATAACTAGGACTTGTTATATTTCGCTCATTTTTATACCAATTTTCATTATGTTTTTTCTCATTTTGTTAGAGTTAAAATATTATTTTGATAGTTTACAAAAGCCGTGTGGTAACCAAGGTACTTTAGAATAGGACCACTCCATCTCTTTCCCATACATACATATGGTCACGTCTATATCCCTTGCGGGGTAGACAGAGCCAACAGTCTTGAAAAGATTGAATGGCCACGTTCAGCTATTTGGCTTAATGATAGAATTGAGATTCAAATAGTGACAGGTTGCTAGCCCATCGCCTAAAAGAGGTATCCCAAGTTTATAAACCTGTCCCTTAGTCGCCTTTTACGACATCCATGATGTCGTAAGTCTGTTATAATGTTGAAAGGCCAAATTTTAAAAGTTCCATCAGTAACTACATGGTGGAAATGTTAAAAAACGCATTGTTTTCAACGTAGTAACAAAAAGCTGAGGTCATTTTGAAGGCGGAAAGCGGTTACGTTTGTATATATTTATAATTTTTATTTCTGTTATCTTTTTTTCACAATGCGTCCTTTGTCTTTTTACAGTTGCACCCTTACCTTGAAAGATTAAGAGTCCAAGCTCAGTCCTAGTTATAATTTTTATCTAGCGTTGGTACATGTTTCCTTTACTTATTATTGGTGTAAGTATTGTTACACAATCAGAATTAATTATTTGTTTAAATCTGTGTTACTGATGCTACCTATAAATACATTAACTATAATATAATCTTACTAGCTTTTGCGCTGGGTTGAAATATAAGTATAATATACTCCTGAAAATGGATTCTATCGATGTTCTAAATTTCACCAAAATCGGCCGAGAAGCTTTTAACTTTATTCGTTACAAACAAAAACACAACTATTTTCTCCTAATTATATTAGTATAGATTGACATTTCAAAGAAAATAACAACGATATCATAACTAATCAGCGCATACTAATAATTTATTTTTTATTCAATAAATGTAACCATTTACTTCGTTCACGTCAACAATTTTAGGTTGATTAAACACCTGAAACGTTGACAGCGAATTCATTCAGACCGCCATCGGTCAAACCTCAGCTCAAAGGGATCATTGCCCCGAATAGTCCAGGAGTTGGCATAAAGCCAACGCTGAAACTAATGCTATGCGCATTAGACTATTGGCTAACGTACCTAAATATGTAGCGGACTGGTATGAGGAAGATGTGGGCATTTCTGTTGGTTTATGTGTCTGCTACCGGATTTCTGAAGCTGTAAATCTCTGTTATAGCTGTCCAAGAGGAGTATTTGGAATAAGGATATCAAGTAATGGCTTAACCTTAATGTTACTGAGATTAGGATCGCGAGCTTCCTGGAATTTCATTACGGGCAAATCTCTTCGGATGATTCTAATTTTAGATGATAAAATCAAAACATTTATAGGACATTAAAAATGAAATTTAATGTATAAATAATTATATACATACACTGCAGCATTTAAAACATGCAAATATAAAATGGAGCGGTATAATTTTATTAACCACAAAATACTCTCTAAACTAACGTACCTACTTAAACATCACATTTCATTGAATCGCAACTAATATTGTAAATGCGAAAGTACATATGTTTCTTTGTTATATCTTCACGGGTTATGTTCTGAATAAATCTTCTTGAAATATCACGTATATATAATTAAGAGTCTGGAGAAAGACATAGGGTACCTTCCATCTGTTATATGTCTCTATATTTTATGTATCGATATCCTTTAGTAAATCTATAGATCTCATGGGATTTACGAAAAAGCTGTATCCTTTTGTAGGTGGCGTTTAATTTGCTGTTTTTATTAGGTGTTGCTAATTTAGTCGTTTTTTGAATATACATAGATATAGTCAGGTCTTTATCCCTTGCGGGGTAGACAGAGCCAACAGTCTCGAAAAGACTCAAAGACCCGTTCAGACGTACGGCTTTATGAAGGAATTGAGATTCAAATAATGTCACTAGTGATTGCTAGTCTATTGCCTGGAAGCGTAATCCGAAGCTTATAAGCTTATCCCTTAGTCCATTATCCATGGAAAAGATATGAAGCTTTTTGTAGATGGCGCTAAATTCACGCGAGCGAAACTGAGAGTAGAAGCTAGTATTCTAGTATTAGATAAGTCTACCACACAGACTACACAAATTGCATTTTGTACAGAAAAAAGGATTGCAGATAGAACAAAAGAAACAACAAACAAATACGTAAAATTCAAAGAACAAGCGCGCTAAAAATAGTAACATCAGCTGAACGCCCTAAATAAACAGGGACTGGAGCCAATGTCACATGGAATATTTTCTGGAAAGATCCTCAAATGGAATCGTATTGGAAACTCCCAACTATCGGAGACATCACAGTGTGACACAGATAAAATACGACATATGAAATTACACGTCGAGAAAATCTACAGGACAAATCAGCGGTTGTACGGAAAACAAGCCAGATTTTTATGTAAGGTTTAAAAAGGTAAATTTTCTTTGAGATTTTATTTTCTAGAAATATAGTTTAAAAGGAAACGAACATATCCACACCCACGCACTATTAATAAATAAAAAAAGGGATTTGTATTTTTGTATGTTTG
The DNA here is from genome assembly GCF_032362555.1 of Amyelois transitella. Classification (NCBI taxonomy): domain Eukaryota; kingdom Metazoa; phylum Arthropoda; class Insecta; order Lepidoptera; family Pyralidae; genus Amyelois; species Amyelois transitella. The sequence continues at coordinate 8,067,479 of NC_083524.1, forward strand.
TAACGATTTATTCGTTCTACTAGATACTCTAGATACTCAAAAACATCTGTTTTTTTTTTTTTTTTTTTACAAATTACACAGATTGAGTTAGCCTCGATGTAAGTTCGAAACTTGTGTTACGAGATACTAACTCAACGATACTATATTTTATAATAAATACGTATATAGATAAACATCCAAGACCCAGGCCAATCAGAGAAAGTTCGTTTCTCATCATGCCCTGGCCGGAATTCGAACCCGGGACCTCCGGTGACACAGACAAGCGCACTACCGCTACGCCACAGAGGCCGTCTGTTTGATTTTCACGAAATTTGGCACAGATATAGAATAGTGGCATAGGCTTCTATTTTTCTAAAAACGTGTCATTTTATAAAGTAAATATATAAAATTATGAATATAGGTAAGTTCAAAATGTGTTTATGTCCTAATACGGGATCATAATATCCTGTCAACTGGCGAGAAATTAAGGAATTTCATGGCATCATTAGAAATTTATAATCTAGCTATACAAATTGTTATATATTACTAAGAGCTCCCTTAAATATGAATTCGGAACAATTCAAGAACTGAAGATAGACTGAAAAAGGAGATCTGAAATAAAAATATGCGTTGAAAAGGAGTGACAACAGAACAAATTGAACGAAATTAAAAGTCCGTGCCGACCCCACGTAAAGAGTGGATAAAGGTTAGGACGTAGAAGAATCGAGTTAGGAAATTTATTACTTGTTAACATCAACATAATATTATTGGAAACAGTATTTCAGTTCAGCTGTTTGGCTTAATGATAGAATTTTAGATTCAAATAGTGACAAGTTGCTAGCCCATCACCTTAAAAAAATATCCCTAATTTATAAGCTTTTTTCTTACTTGCCTTTTATGACATCCATGACAAGAGTCGGAGGCTCGGGAAAGAGTTGGAGTGGTCCTATTTTTTTTATTCTCAATATTATGTCTCACAATAATAAATATCTGATCATTATGTACAAAGAATGTGTTAAGTACAGTATGAATAAACATTACATTATCATCCTCATTGCGACATCAAAGGTGTTTTAAAATAAGTAAACGTAAATACGTACTTATAGCCCCCAAACACGGTAGGTTTTTATATTCCTTTTCGTAAATGGGTCGCACGTGAGGTCATTTTTTCACTCCCCCTCATCGACAGCGGAATTGAAGCGCAACCTTTTATTTTCAAGGTATTATTTTAAGGGTAACATAGACATATTTAAAAATAATCGCTGAAGCTTGACGAACTCCTTCTATTTTATTGCAATATGACATTTATGACAATATGACATAAGTTATATTAAATTCTGAATAATAAAATAGATTATTGATTTAAATAAACAAAGCAATATATTAACATATATACGCAAGAAATATTCATTTACAAGATAGACGTCTAAAAAAGGCGGACTGACTATGGCTTGAATAAAAAGTGAAGCTTCGTAATGGCTGCGTTGTACCCATATGTGACTGACAGAAAACTTGCATTCGTGAGAAAATCTATGACGTAATGGCGACCGACTGTCACACTATTGGTAAGAGTGCGTGCGTGAGGCGTATAATAAAACGTGGGCCAGGGGGCATACTTTTGATGCTTCATTTTGCCGTATAATAAAACTCTGTCCGGTTTTTTTTATACGTCTATGACTAGCAAAGTTTAAAGTTGTTTTACGTTACATAATTGTAAAAAAATATATTTTATGTGAAAAATTAAACAAACAACTTATATTACAACTAGCTGTGCCCGCAACTTCGTCCGCATGGAATAGTTATTTTGGGTATCATTGAAGCCCTTAAGGATGAATAATTTTCCCCGTTCTTTTCACATTTCCCATTATTTCTTCGCTCCTAAAAGTTGCAGAGTGATGTTATATAGCCTAAAGTCTTCCTAGATAAATAGTCTACTCAACACAAAAATAATTTTTCAATTCTAACCAGTAGTTCCTGAGATTAGCGCGTTCAAACAAAAAACTCTTCAGCTTTATATTATTAGTATAGATAAGAAAACTTTAAAATTCCTTGCATTTCAAACTAAAGTGGTAAGGTATTCACACTTTTCCGTATGCTTTCATCTCTATATTATTTATATTCTGTACATTGGGTGGGTATCTACGGGATCTGATATGTGATATGGAAATAAGACGGGTGTCTTGTTAAAACTCGAATCGGGATTCTTGTCGCCTGATTGAATTTTCGGAACAAATTGTCTATACCTGATGTAATTTATAAAAAAAAATACAAGCAATACCAATTTCGTTGTCGGAAACTATCGCTGTCCCGTTTCATATCATAATGAAAAGCGAAACAGCGATAGTTTTTCGCGCGATAAAAACTGCGTCGCGCGTGCTAAGTTTACGGAGGATCGTTACATGTATGTAAATAATAACACGTTTTCTTCCAAGAGGGGAAAGCTAAGATCCTTTTTCCACTTTGATAACTAAAATTACAAAACCAGTGACAAGAGAAGACTTTTTTTTTACCAATTTGATAACTATTGGTAGAAAAATAATTATTTATCAATTTTTTTTATTTATTTTTTCGGATATGAAGGTGGAAACTTGCCATGAATAAAATTAAATAAGTTAATTGATTTCGAAATTGGATACAAGGTATCACTAATGGACGTCATATCACTTAAATCTAATTATAACTACTTCCACTTCCGAAGCGCATGTACAAAAGACTAGATAAAAGACCAAAAAATATTAACCTTTTTCAGTATCTGTATTACATACAAAGACTGCTACAAAGTACATATAAATAAATCTGTCCACCCTGTAAGTAATGAAAACGTGATAACATGTTATTCAAAGTGCCGTGTGGTTCCCGGCACCAATACTAAAAAGAATAGGACTACTCCATCTCTTTCCCATGGATGTCGTAAAAGGCGACTGAGGGATAGGGATACCTCTCACTAGTTGAATCTCAATTCTAACGTTAAGCCAAATAGCTGATTGTGGCCATTCAGTCTTTTCAAGACCGCTGGCTCTGTCTACCCCGCAAGGGATATAGACATGACCATATGTATGTGTATGTATGTCAAAATTCAACAAAACGTAGATGATTTAAAACCAGCTACTCGTACTAACAAGGTAGGTTGATGTAAACCATGTCCCTCCGAAAATACGGCATCAATTTACGACCGTATCAATAGATCCGTTACTATCGCAGACCAAAGTGAATGGGGAATCACAGACGGGTCTGGGTAATCAAAAGCACGAACCGTTCCCCGACTGATCCACACCAGTAAATTAAAGTAAACGTTAGAGAACTACTTTTTGCCTAAAACTCTGTCTGAGTTTTGAAAATCTAGATTTTCATGTTAGGATATTTGCCATTGTGCTGTGTGATTCCCGGAACCAATGGAAAAAGAATAGAACTACTTAATCACTTTCCCATGGATACCGTAAAAGGTGACTAAGGGATGGGCTAATAAACTTGAGATTCTTCTTTACGCGATGGATTTTGTATTGGTGCCGGGAACCACACGGTATCTTTTTTTTTTTGTAAAGATTCATACACCACAATCACGTGGAACTACTTAAGATTGACTTTTCCTTATGTGTAGGTACATAACTGTCGAAAATATAACGATCACAATACAAACAAAATACTAAGCTTTCCCTCATAATATAACTGTGAACCTTTCTTCAAAAAGACCTTCTGAATAAGTAATAAAGCGATGAAATTGATTTACCCATATCATTGCTTTGTACATAATACATTGCGTATTCTCAAGCAGGTATTCAAACCACAGTCTCATATTCCACAGGGAATGTAATATAATAAAAAGTTAATATTGCCAGTTCAAAAATGCCTAATATCTATGGTAGCTGGGTCGTATTTGGTATAGCTAAAGAAATAAGTCGCTAAGAAGAATTATTCCGGCCCTTAATTGACCTTTTGAGAAATTCCCGTTACAATCTCGTTCCGAAAGATAATTTGGATCTTGAAAATGCTGTATACAAGATTCGTTTACTGAAATAATCGTTTATCGGTATTTTGAATTATAATTTCGTGAATACAGATTTTATGATGAGATAAGATTATAACGATTTTTATAAAAATTGTGCCATGTGGTTTCCGGCACTGTAGAATCTATTACTTTCTCACGGATGTCGTAAAATGCGACTAAGGGATAAGCATATAAACTTGGGATTCCTCTTGTAGGCGATGGGCTAGCATCTTGTCACTATTTGAATCTCAATTACATCATAATGCGAAATAGCTGAACGTGCCTTAACGTCTTTTCAAGATTGTCAACTCTGTCTACCCGACAAGGGATATAGACGTAACTATATGTATGTACGTATGTCTGTCACAACTAAAAGCTATGACGTCACATACAATTGAGTGTCTAGTCTAAAGAAATAATATTATAGCGAATAGTGTGGTAATCTCTACCATAGTAAACGACCCCAAAATATCACAAACTGTTCCCATGCTGTCTTGCCGGTCTGACAATCAATCAATAAAGCCAAGCTGATCATGGCCTTTCAGTTTAACTGAGAGTATTGGCTCTGTCTCCCCCGCAAGGGTAAAAGACGTTATTGTATATATGTATGCTAGATTCCGTGTGTTGATTGAGCGCCGCAAATAGGACCATCTCGTTCGCATGGATGTCGTAAAAAGCGACTAAGGGAAAGGCTTATAAACTTAGGATTTTACTTTAACGCGATGGGCTAGCAACCTGTCACTATTTGAATCTTAATTCTATCATTAAGCCAAGCAGCTGAACGTGGCCCATCAGTCTTTTGAAGACTGTTGGCTCTGTCTACCCCGGAAGGGATATAGACATGATTATATGTATGTAGTGTAGGTATGTCTGCTAGATTCCAATACAGGAATGAGGGAAACAAAACGAGAAATATAAATGTAGTCAAGTTAATAACTTTTAAAGTTACGAAAGATTTCTCAGTCCGCCAATTTTCTTTGTACATCTCGAGTTTTAATGATTTCCGTTCTTTTAAGCTGTAAATTACAGTGCCTTCCTTTTGAATGTAAACTACGCAGTAAATTTATTAAAAAAAGCTAAGTGAAATTCCAGTTCTTGGTTGAAAATGCATTGTATTTTCGAATATAATTTGCGTTTAAAGTTTCTTTCGCATGGCTAGGTTAGGATTTTCAAAACGATTTGGGAAGTAAATTGTAATGACCTGACTCGACTATCAGACATAGACAATGGTTAGTGAGTGGACCTTCTTACGTGAATTTATATTTAACTTTATATTAAATATATCCATTTACAAAAATTGATAACAGTTTTGCGTCTAGTTTTATGGGGGTTAATCAGATTAACGGATCGCTAGTTATACAGGGTGATTGATAAAACGTGTTTAATATTGAAAGACATAGTGAGTCATGAATACGATTAACTTTATTAAATACTAGCTGTCGCCAGCGGCTTCGTCCGCGTAAATTTCGATCTTGTTTTGATTGATTTCGAACTTGAATCTACAATAATGTGAAATAAATCAATATACTAACCATATATTATGACATGAAATATTAACTTAAATATGTGCATTAACCGAGTAAATTATTTTTGACCAATAAAGCAATTCTTTGAAACTTGTAATTAACTCAATTTAGTACTTTTGGAGATAAACGTGATCATACAGTCAGATACAGGAACTGTTACTCTTAATTCACATCCATAAAACTAGACGCGCAATGTCAATAAAAAATATTCGCGAAGTCGCACTTTTATTTATGTAAGAGATGTTTTTCTTATCCTTTGGGATTTTTTGCGATTCGTACCAACTGAATTACACTTTTAGTATGTCATCCACTGGATAAACTTTTCCTCAATTTTCTTGATAAAAGCAAATTGATTGCTCACAAATATTTTCTACTTTTTACTCTGCGTATGAATGTAATGTTATGTTTCGTTTATTTATCAACTTGTTCTGAGATCAGTCAATCTATTTGATGACTGACTGACAAATTAACGCATATTCTAGAGATTTGGAACTTGACACATCCATAGGTGCGCTAAGGGAAGATTTTACGAAGTCGCCAATGGAATGGGAATTAATAGAATTTTTGCGTTTTACGCAGATGGAGTCGCGGGTTTATTCTAGTGGACAGAGCCTACAGTCATGAAACACTGATAGGCCACGTTCAGCTGTTTGGCTTAATGATAGAATTGAAATTCAAATAGTGCTAGCCCATCGCCTAAACGAAGAATCCCAAGTTTATAAGCCTATCCCATAGTCGCTTTTTACGACATCCACGGGAACGAGACGGGGTGTTCCTTTTCTTTTTTTTTTAATTGGGGCCGGGAACCACACGGCACATAAACATACTTTTGCATTTATAATATTAGTTGAAATAATACTCATATAACCAGTGTTAATCGCTTCCTCATCGCATTATCTAATGTCGATATTTCATAAATACCTATATGATAGTACTTTATGACTCCCGCGGGATAGACTATCTGTTTCAGAATCGCAAATAGTCGAAATGTCGGTACTGGTTAGCGAAGGAAGAGAAATGGGTTCGAAATCTCACGGGAATTGAACGAGTGGGGTTCGTAAAAGCCTAAACGTTTTATAATCCGAAAAATATAGAGTGAATTTCAAATTCATTTTTGCACTAGCATTGGAAAATGGTACATACATACATACATATGGTCACGTCTATATCCCTTGCGGGGTAGACAGAGCCAACAGTCTTGAAAAGACTGATAGGCCACACTCAGCTATTTGGCTTAATGATAGAATTGACATTCAAATAGTGACAGGTTGCTAGCCCATCGCCTAAATAAAGAATCCCAAGTTTGTAAGCCTATCCCTTATTCGCCTATTACGACATAGTAGCCCTTTCCTTTTTTGTATTAGTGCCGGGAACCACACGGCACTGCCGTACGCCGTTTAATAATTATTTAGTTATTATTTAATTATTTATTTTTGAATGGAATAAACAAGTTAATATTCTGTGAAAATTTCAGCTTTCTAGATATCAGGGCTTATGAGATACAGCCTGACAACAAAATCCCTTGCCGAAGGTAATTGAAATCTATTTTTATTTTAGCCAAAGTTTAAATTCAATCTTTTTAATCCTATATATAAAATTCTCGTGTCACAATGTTCGTTTGTGAGTATATTGAGTAGGTGCCGTGTGGTTCCCAGCACTAATAAAAAAAAAAGAATAGGACTACTCTATCTCGTTCCCATGGATGTCGTTAAAGGCGACTAAGGGATAGAGATATTCTTCTTTTAGGCGATGGGCTAGCAACCCGTCACTATTTGAATCTCAATTCTATCGTTGAGCCAAGCAGCTGAACGTGGCCTATTAGTCTTTTCACAATTGTTGGCTCTGTCTACGCCGTAAGGCATAATGACATGATCTAATGTATTAGGTCTGAGAATCGGCCAACATCTATTTTCCATACCACTTACTGATAAGGGTTGTCCATCATCGACATTTCTTTTAACTAGAAATTACTAAAAAAATATTTATATGGTTAAAACAACGTTTGCCGGGACTTTCAGTTATCTATATAAAAGAAAATTAAAGCGGTTTTGTTGTCCGAAACTTTCAACAATCGCATTGGCCCCGCCTACTGGATAGTAACCGTAATTCGGGCACAATAGAATCACGAGATAAGCCTAGTGGCTTGATATTATATCCCGTGGGAACCATAAGAGTCCTCATATTTGTCGGGAACTGCTGGGAACGAGCGAGAAACGGATAACACGAAAACTATTTCAAACTAGCTGTTCTGGCGGCTCCGCCTGCGTGGTGTGGAAACTATAATAATACAAATTCAGACCTTTAATTTATTTAGGTTTGACAAATAATAATTAAAATGAACTCAAATTAAAACTACTTATAAAAAAGAAAGGAAAAAAAGAAGATAACAAACTTAAAATTTAATTTTCATTGTCCCTGGATAGCATCAACATGCGGGAGTGTGCCCAGATGGCTGGCAGCATTGCCAATTTGAATGGCAATGCTGATCGTCTGAGCCAGATAATTTCCAGCCCTCCTGTCACGAGATACCTCAATCAGCTTTTTCGACAATTGTCGGAAAAGCTTTAATAGACTTAGTCATACATATAGTCACGTCTATATCCCTTGCGGGTTAGACAGAGCCAACAGTCTTAAAAATACTGTAAAGCCCGTATATATTTATTTGATTACTAGCTTTCCCCCGCGACTCCGTCCGCGCGGATGTCGGTCTTCGCGTAGATGGTTTATTTCTCCATTTTATTTTCCTTTGGTGTGGGATGCTACTTGTGTCGACACACTTGCGCCGTCTCATCTTCAGGTTACTAAATCTAAGGCCGTTTTGCTTCAAATGAGGCAAAAAACCTCAAAAGGCGCAAATATGTAGTTATCGGGATCAAAGTTTACATCAGATGGCAAGTGTGATAGTGATATTGAAAGGAGAGTGAACGCGGGGAACATGGTGAATGGAGCTTTGCATGCCTTTATGAGCAGTCAGAAACTATCCAAAAAGGCTCGACTGGCTGTGCACAGGGGCGTGTTGGTCCCGACATTAATGTATGGGAGTGAAAGTTGGGTATGGCAAAAGAAGCACGAAAGCAGAATAAATGCAGTGGAAATGAGAGCGTTAAGGAGTATGTTGGGTGTGAAATTGAGTGACCGGATAAGGAACAGTGTGATAAGGGAATGTTGTGATGTGAAAGAAGATGTAGTTACAGGAATAGAAAAGGGTATGTTGAGATGGTTCGGTCATGTGGAGAGGATGAATGAAAACAGGTTGACTAAGCAGATATACATGGAGAGTGTGGAGGGAAAGGTCGGGGTGGGAAGACCTAGACGAACATATCTTGATCAAATTAAGGACGTCCTGGTAAAGGGTCAGGTCAAAAGTACCCGAAACCGCCGAGCTTGCATGAAGAGAGTTATGAATGTAGATGAAGCAAAGGAAGTATGCAGGGATCGTGGCAAGTGGAAAGAGGTAGTCTCTGCCTACCCCTCCGGGAAAGAGGCGTGATTTTATGTATGTATGTATGTATGTAGTTATCGGTAATATCTATACTTTTGAACCTTTTGGGGTAGAAACTCTGGGACCGGGGGGCCTATCTGCCCATCAGCTTTTCCGACAATTGTCGAAAAAGCTAATTGAGGTATATCTTGACCGGAGGGCTGGAAATTATCTGGCTCAGAGAATCAGCATTACCATTCGAATTGGCAATGCTGCCAGCCTTCTGGGCACATTCCCGCATGTTGATGCTATGCAAGGACTGTACAATTTATAAATTAAATTTTAGTTTGTAGTCATCTTTTTTCTTTTTTTTTATAAGTAGCTTTAGTTTTAATTTGATTATTGCATTGAATTTGATAATTGTAACCTCTATTATTGTCCTAAGATGATTTTCTTCACTTAGAGTTATTCTATTTTTTTTTTAAATATTAAATACGAAAGTTAGTCTTGAGTGCCACTGCGTAGTGAAAACACGTGTTTATTCTAACCTATTTCAGACTTTTTCAAGTTTAATAATAAAAATGTAAAAAAAAACGCGCTAATAGTACACTACCTCAGAGGTGGCAAGGAAACGGATGCATATTATGACGCTTGCAACTTTTTGCATCGTTATATCACAGAAACGGTAGCTTTGTTGAAAAAAATTATTGATACCTTTTTTATAGATAACTTTATGATCTACAATTTATGTCTGAGGTAATTTTCCGATTTGAAAAACTTACCGTTTTAAAGAAAATTGCGATACACCCATTTTTTACCTTTGACCGTGAGTAAATTTTTTTCTTTAAACCGGAATCATGGGGAATTTTGAAATAATGCTTTTGATTGTGTTTTAAATAATTATACTCATTTTCAGCTTGATGGGAATTAATGTAGCTATGTAGTATTTTTTTCATAGTAATTAGTAGCGGCCCGCTTGTGCAGCAAACGGTTCAAGCCAAAGCCGACTTTAGGCGCTACAGGTTACGGCGCTAAATCCACTGCGGGTAACGCAACGTGTGTTCGCGGTTCTACAGAACAACGTCTATGGATAAACTGAAAAATTAAGATTTTTTTTTCTTCGTATTTTTTCGAGATAAAAAGTATCCTATTTTACGCCCAGGATAATAAGGTATAATTATACCAAGTTTCATCAAAATCGAACCGTTAGTTTTCACGTGATGCCTGAACATACAGACAGACAGACAAAAATTTTTTTAATCACATTTTTGTGTTTGGTATCGATCCAGTAACACCCCCTGCTATTTATTTTTTCAATATTTTCAATGTACAGAATTGACCTTTCTACAGATTTATTATATGTATAGATTTATTTGAAATGTTGCTAGCTCATCGTTAAGAATTCCAAGTTTAAGTAAGTTAGTAAATGCATTATTGTTCACTAATAGAGTAGGTACACAAAAAAAACAGTACAGTGCAAAGGCGGGCTTATCCCTAAGTGGAATCTCTTCCAGCCAACCTGAAAAGTTTATTTCCTTTCCCTTGATTGATTTTACAATCTGAAATGGATGAGAAGCTGGCTCACACTATATTTATCAGTATAGAGGTAAAAGTCAGGTTATCAAAATTGGTCAGAATAATTTGTAATGTATCCATGTTCCAAACAAACTGTACAGCGATGTACATAAAACAGCGTTTGTCAACATTTTTACAGAAAATAGTATGAAAGCTTACACAAAATAAATGTATGCCTGATAACTTTTGTGAGTAAAGAACCCCCTACAGTCGATATATTCTTTTTCGACGTCGGTAATTTTTAAAATGTTCTCCTAAACATAAAAATCACCTTCCAGAAAACCGCATCAAAATCGGTTGGGCGAAACGTGAGGTAATCGCGGACAAACACACATACAGGTGAAACCTTCTTTTGAAGGCGGTTAAATATATATTATTAACTTTTATAAGTTATTTGTTTATATTTCAACTTAGAATTAAACTGAAAAGGCTAATAAAATAATTCTAAACAAACACAGGATAAAATGAAATTTCGCCAAAGCAAATATGGTTGTCGAAGTAAGCAAGGCATAACGTACTAAGATAATATTATTTCACTCATGACAAAGACTTGTTTGAAGTTCTGCCTTATTTAATTGTTTGAGATAACAATGTCCTGGAGAAATTATTTGAATAACTGTACGAAGAACCATAATGACGGCCGACGTGGCGCAAAGGTCGAGCACTTGTCTATAACACCCGTGAGGTCCCGGGTTCGAATCCCAGAGCATGACGAGAAACTAACTTTTTTATATATGTAGGTATTTTATCAATAAGCCATACAGCTGAACATGGCCCTTCGTCTTTTCAAGCAACCTTTGTCTACCCTGTAATGTTTTTTCTGAATTATATAAACTCGTTACAAATTGTAACCTTCAATTGGCACAAACTCCTTAGTTGTGGCCAGGAAGTTCCGCGGGAAAATGTTTAGCTCCCCTGACCCTTGAACCAACAATAGCCAATCAAATCATTCGCCCGAAGTAACCCGAAATGATCAAAGCACATGGTCAAGTACTCCCTTTTATATATAAGGGACTCTGAAACGTTACCTTTTTGTATATTTTATTCAGGAATTTCTAAACGAAATATGTTTGAGGGGAATGTAAGTAGGTACAGGATTTTAATGCAGAGTGATGAGAACGCTTCAAAGGGAAAATATTCTAACGGCTTTTCGCTAACGGCGATCGAAAATTAGAATTTTGTTTCCATTTTTAAAGCTGTCAAAACGTTAACATTTTTTGGGAACGTTTATGTATGACGTTTATGTTTGTGCCGTGTGGTTCCCGGCACCAATGAAAGAAAAGAATAGGACCACTCCATCGCGAAAAAAAGGCGACTTAGGGGAAGGCTTATAGACTTGGGATTCTGCTTTTAGGCGATGGGATAGCAACCTGTCACTATTTGAATCCCTTTTTTAATCTTTTCAAGACTGGCGGCTCTGTCTACCCCGCAAGGAACATAAACGTGATTATATGTATGTATGTTTGTTGTTGCTAACAAACAAACTCAAAATCTGACCAATTTTGGACTGAACAAGTTAACAACTTCAAGGTTCAAAAAGGATAATGCAAGCAAAGCCAAGGGCGGAATTCTATAATTCTAAAATCAATGAATCCCAGCGGTTATCGCGAATGCTTCTGTTCTGTTAAAACGTAAACTAATTAAACAAGTCTTAAGATTAAAGCCGGTAGGTACCGTTGCTGACGATATCAGCCGTAATTTTCTGTGTGGGAGCGCCCCGTTTGAAGTAAAGAGTAGATTATGCATAGATACTAAGCTTTTTTTAGTTTAGGCTTAAGTAATAAAAATAATGCAAGTCTACAAAATTAGGTTATATATATATTTTTTTATTTAACTTAGAACAGGGAAGATCAAACCCAACGTAAACGAACTTGCCATTTTCAAATCGGCGATGTTTTTATCAAGTCAATAGTACTGTTGGCCGATAGTCTTGCGAATCACGCCGTTTTTTTTTGGGATATGAATCAGGCGCAGACTACTATATTTCCACTTGAATCCTTGCAAACATATATGTATATATTTATAATATACTTGCTTTAAGCCAAATAGCTGAACGTGGCCATTCAGTCTTTTCTGTTTGTCTCTGTCTGCCCCGCAAGGGATAGATATATACGTGACCATATGTATTTATGTATACTAGATTTTGCGCGGGGCTTCGCTCCCTATGTTACTAAAGCCTATGTTACTTTCGAAGGTCTATTCTATATCTGCACCAAACGTTTAAATCAGTCCAGTCGTTTTTGATATTAATCGTTACAAACATACAATAATAATAATAAAAAAAAGAAATTAATCTTTTCTCTTTATTAATATTGCGGATTACGTTATTGTCCCTTACGAGGAAGATAGTGTCCCAAGCCAACAGTCTCGAAAATGCTGAAAGTCTACGTTCAGCTGAACAGCCTCATGATGAAATTTTAATTTAGATTTATTTTATATGTTTCATAGACCTTTTCCTCAACTTTGTTAACTTATCATTATTTCACTGTTTCTTGAGTGAAATATTTGGTATTTTTCAATAATAAACTTTCCTGTCGTGGGCCTGCTGGAAGAAATTCTTTAGAAATAAGTAGTATTATACTTATTTTCTATTTATATTAAAGTTTTATTCTTATTTCCTTGATATACACAAATATATAGTCTCTGTCAGACCCCATGGTTGACTTGTAGATAATGCTTCCAGCATTAAGTACACCAATTGTGCTATACATTTGTATTTTGTGCAATAGAGTTTAAATAAATAAATATATAAATAAATAAAAATGTTAAAGCTTTGTCTTCGTATGTATTATCCTCTGCATTTGCAACCTCTCTCGGACGTGATCCAATTTGGCAATTAATCTGAGCGAGGACCGGTGACCGGTCACTTTGGCCGACACAGCCGATTCTTAATTATAATTCTATACTAACTTTATACTTACTCGTCTGCGCAACCACGACCACTTTGACAAGAGTTTTGACTATGAAGAAGACTAACTTTATAGGAGGTGGTGGACCTGCTTTTGTTATTATTAGATCCTGTCAACTATCATCCCTGCTAAAGCAATAGTTGGAAATAACTTCGATTTTAGATTATTTACAAAATACCGAAATCTATATAAAGACTTTATAAAACCGTGTGGTTCCAGGCACCAATAAAAAAAAAGATAAGCTGCATAAACACAAGCCTTTGTCTCTTTTTATTAAGTGCGCAGATTGACCTGCACTAGCACTAGGTCATAACTGAAAAATCAGAGTCTTTCTCTATAGCAATAAATTCGTTGAGTTATAACCTTTTGTATTGCTGCAACTCACACCCATTTTAATTTTCTATTTTATATATATATTGTAAATTGTGTGTAGCAAATCGAATAAAAGAATTATCTATCTATCAAAACTTATGATACTTCTTAAAAGGGATGAGCTACTAACTTGTTACCATTTGAATCTCAATTCTATCATCAACCCAAAAAGCTGAACGTGGCCTGAATTATCTATCTATCTATCAAAACTTGTGATACTTCTTAAAGGGGATGAGCTAGCAACCGGTTACAATTTGAAACTCAATGCTATCATCAATCTAAAAAGCTGAACGTGGCCTATCAGTCTTTTTAAGTTGCTTCTGTCTATCCCGCAAACGGTATAAGGGGAAAACTTGCAATAGATTCTTACACCTTTTTTTTTAACGGTTAGAATGCTGCAATCTTTTATCGTTGGTGAAACCGTGTGTTGGATTCGAGTACAAAGGGGATCTATCTTTGAAGCTTAGTGCGAGAGCTCAACTTAAAACCATAAGCATCTTAAGAAGTATGCATGTATATAACTACTTAAAGAATATGTTTGAAAACAGAATAGGTATATTTTGACCACATGTTAAGAGACGATTTCTTTTTCTTTTTTTGTAAGCAGTGTGTTAAGCAGTTTGACATAAATCTTCTTACAGTAACACATTTAATGTACACGTAACGCACATGCCTTTATGATATGTCAGTTTTTTTTTTCAAAATTGGATGAAAGGTATCACTAATTGACGTCACATCACTTAAATCTAATTATAACTACTACCGCTTCCAAAGCAGATGTTGAAGAAGCGGCGGAACAAACTACACTGCAGCATTTTCATCGGACGTCAATTTACAAATATACATAGATCTCTTAAATCTAAATCGTGGACGAATGCACATTGTCATTTTATCTTATATACAAATATACATGCCTATATAAAATTACGTCTATATCCTATTATACTTCAGAGGTAAACAGAGCCAATAATCTTGAAAAAACTGGAAGGCCACAGTCAGCTGTTTTGCTTAATGATAGAATTGAGATTCAAATAGTGACAGGTTGCTAGCCCATCGCCTAAATGAAGAATCCCAAGTTTATTTTCCAAGTTCAGTTATTATATCTCACCTCAACCGTATCATTTAACATGCATTATGAGCCAGTCGGCAATGCAGAAAATTCATAGAGTTATCAGTTATATGACTGTTGAGGGGATATAACAACCTATTTTCATGAGGGAGATGCTAGAGCTTGCCAATGAAAATTCGTCCTAAAGATATGTTAACATAAGGTACAATATTTAAGTTGAAAGATGCTTGTGCAAATAACGCTTGTGTGTTGTTGTTGCATTTTCGAATACGTATTATGCAATCTCATTCAGGCTATCACAAAAACTATGCGTGCGAGAGAATTATGTAGGTATAGTGCAGTTAGGAAATATTTGTCAATGTAATATAGTTATATGGAATACCTGTATTATCATGCCTTGTATAATTTGAGGATCTTCAAGTTAGTATGAAATAGGAAAAGTTTCGTAATGATATGAAATAATGTGAAATTTTGATGAAACGAAAGAAGTATGCAGGTAACGTGTCAGTGAGAAGATATTTTGCGTTTCTTTCTCACAAAGACGAGAAAGAAAGAGAAGGAAGAACAATAATTTTTCCACATGCATATTCCTTTTATTGATTCACATTCATCAACCATTTTTATCGATCGACTTAACCTTTCTCCAGAATCTCCCTGATGTGATTAGGATACGTTGGTACCAGCTTGTTCTCATTTACACTAACATTTTTATCCGTGACCAAAAAATAACCTTATCATATCAAACACAACGAAGTACTTAGATATTTCGCCGCAAAGGATCGATACCATCTTTGGCTCTATGCCGATTTTCTTTGACATGATATACATACATAGCTTTTGTATGCGTATGCCAAATTGAAAGGATTACATAAAACTCAATAAGAATGTTGGGAACAATTTTTAACATCAATATGAACATGTTTGTTATGTGATATATTTCTGTATCGGTGATCGAACGGTTAAAATACAGTTATTTAGAACTGGATTTTATGGCGCGGTAATAGAGTCAATTATGCATTGAATTTTGGCAGGTTGATTTTAGATATGCACATGATTTAGAAGCAGGTTCAAATGCTAGCGTAGGTTTCCAATGATTTTCTAAGTAATTAATACTTATTCATTTATTTAAACTTTATTGTGCAACATACAAACTGAAACAATCATAATAAACTTACATTAAAACTACAATAAATAATCAATATACATAAATAAGTTGGTGCAACCATTACCAAAGTGAGTGAAAAGGGTTATACATACATATATAGCTCTTACGCTGAGGTTAAACATTATAAAAAGCCTACTAAATAAAGCAGTTGTTTCATTCCACATACACACATTTGTCAAATCCATATCCCTTGCAGGGTAGACAGAGCCAGCAGTCTTGAATAGACTGATAGGCCACGTTCAGCTGTTTGGCTTAATGATAGAATTGAGATTCAAATAGTGACAGGTTGCTAGCCCATCGCCTATAAGAAGAATCCCAAGTTTATATTTATTTATTTATTTTTATTTATTTATTTATTCGGTAAACAAAAAATATTGTGTTCGAATTTATAAAAAATCTTAAATCTAGGTACTTATAAAAATAAAATATAATGTTACTACTTACTTACATACATTTAATTAAATTAAAATTCACTTAGGGAGTAACAACATTATTTAACAAGAAGGGCCCTCAACTTTTTGTTAAAAATGTTTCGACTGCGTATAGTCTTTAACTCTATAGGCAACTTGTTGAAAAAAACCACTGTTTGAAAACGTACACCTTGCGTTATCACTCTTAGAGTAGGATGTATTCCTGTCCTTAAGTTTTTTCTACGGCTGTTTTCTCTCTCAATCATTTCTTCTTCAGATTCGTAGAGATGCCTTTCTTTATAAAAGTTATTTAAAAGGACCAGGATGTACAGACTAGGTATAGTTAAAATTTCTAATTTTTTAAAAAAACTTACACATGACTCCCAAGGTGGAATTCTCGTCATGGCGCGTATAGCCCTTTATTGAGCTATAAAGGCTCTTTGTAGATTACATTTAAAACTGTTTCCTCAAAATTCTATGCTATAACGCAGTTTTGACTCGACTAATGCATAGTACACTACCTTCAGCTGTTGAGTTGTCAATTTGTCTCTGAGACTACGGATTGCATATAAGCCTATCCCTTAGTAGCCTCTTACGACTACATGGGAACGTGATGAGATTCACGGCCAGTGTGATTTAAGTGATATTTTTCTGCACCAACAAGAATTTAAAACGAGAATTTTAGCATGCAATCTCACAGGCTAATGCTAGTGAAGTTATAAAACCAAAGTAACTGCAATTTTAGCCCCCGCCGAGCTTCGAACTCTAAAATAATAACATTAGCTCAGCACCGAGCTAGCCTGATTAAAAAATACCTTAACTAATTTCAGTGCCGTAAGCTAGAGGAACGCTGGTCTAAAAAAAAGTAAATAAACATTTAATTTATGAATTTAATATCGAAAATATGCCTTGTGGTTCTCGGCACCAATAAAAAAAAGCATAGGACCACTCAATTCCTTTTCCATGAATGTCGCAAACAGTGACTAAGGGATAGGATTACAAACATAGGATTCTTTTTAGGTGATGGGCTAGCAACCTGTCACTATTTGAATCTCCATTATATCATTAATCCTAACAGCTAAACGTGCCCTTTTATAATGTACATCTTTCAAGACTGCTGGCTCTGTCTAACCTACAAGAGATATAGACGTGATTATATGTATGTATGAATGGATAATAGCGAAAAATTAGTATTACCCAGATCGACCTTAATAATCCCGCGAAGATTGTATGTATGTACATATATGCCGGTCAGAAGAAAGTCTTGTACATTTGGCTAGTAACGTATCACTTTTCGGAAACTAATTCAATCACTACCTATGAGTCTTATGAACGGACATATAGACGTGATTATATGTATGCATTATATAATGTAGCTTAGCTAGCTAGCTAGTTAGCTATATATAATGGAGCTTGCATCTAAACCACCTCAGACCATATCTTGATTTTCATTTGTCAGTTTGAAGTCGAAACTTGAATGCACTCAAATTATTCGATCTTTCTTATATACGAGTATATAGGAGGTCACTGACTGACTGATTGACCGAGCGACATATCAAGGCACAGTCCAAACATCTGGGTCTTGAAATTCCAATAAGAGATATATCAAAACAACTGAATGTGACCTCTTGGTCTTTTCGAGACTTTTGGCCATGTCTACCTCAAGGGATAAAGATGTGATTATATGTATATAAGAGACGATTACCCTTTATTACCGCGGATAATAAAATTTGCTGCTTTTTCGTGTTTCACGGTCGTAATTTCTAAATGCAATGAATTAGTAATGTTTTTTGTGAGACAAATATTTTCCGCTGTCACTTCCACTTTGTACCACTCACTTGCGGTCTGCTGTACCTACATCCCGTTTCACCCAATTAGTCCCCTCATCCACATAGCTTCAAACGGGACTAATCTTTTATTGACTCCGTAAATCGGAACGTAATTAAACCACGTACGGTTACGGCGGTTAGAGTCATGTTACGAACATACATACATAGATACATATATCCACGACTTTATACCTTACAGGGTCATCATAATCCTCCTGTTATAAGACCCATCCTTACCACTCTGGCAAGAAGGGTGCGTCTTTTGATCATGTTCCAAGTTTGGTTAAAATATAAACCAGCTGGTTGACCGAGCGGTGGTCGGTAGATGTCAGTAAAACCAATGTATAGTGACAAAATCGGTTTATAAACGACGAAGTTATCCGCGGACATACATGAAAATATATATATATATATATATATATACGGTCGGATTGATAAACCTCCTCCTTTTTTGGAAGTCGGTTAAAAAAATAAAACTGTCGTACTTTACCCACCTCCGCTCTGATATTTTTAACTGTTTCAAACTTTGAGTACTTACTTAGTTATTATTCATAATAATATTATACTATAAGTTTAACAAGCAAATTTTTTTACTGTGATAAGCCTTGTGAATTAATTTTGTGTTATAAAAATAATTAAGAAACCAGCAAATTTTTTAGCTATCCATTTTAAACGCTATAGTAGCCAAAAGTTGAACTGAATGTCCATCATTGATGTTATAACACAACCCACTTATTTTTCTGACAGGTAGGTAAATACAATAATAAATCACAGTCATAAACAGTTGTTACAACATCCGATTTAGGGAGCCGATTTAGGCAATGATTTTAATCAGAAGAAGAAAGTCAAACGTAAATTCTTATCTCGTCAAACCCACGCCGATTTTAGTTTTTGTTTAGTTTTTTTTTTATTCTTTTTAATTTAATTTTTATTATATAAAATACATTGTTAAATTTTGTTCTTATACTTCTCCTATTTTTTTTGCTCGAACTAATCCGTAGCAAATACCACGCGATTTTTTTTTATTATTTATTAATTATTTATTAAACCTTTATAATATCACCTCACTTTCCCGGAGAGGTAGACAAAGACTACATCTCTCAATTTGACCCGATTGCAAAAGAGAAACAAAGTGTATTATATATAACTAGCTTTCCGCCCGCGGCTTCGCCCACGTGTAATTCGGTTATATATAGCGTTTTTTAATGATCTCGACAGTACAGACAGTTGAAGTATAGTAGTTAGGAGTTGAAAGAAAATTCTTACGAAGTTATACGTACATGTGAGGCTATTAGGTTGACCTGATAATAAAAAGTAAATCTCATTAACGTTAAGAATTTAGGTGAAAATGGATGCGGACAAATTTCGTAGCTGTTTGTATGGGTAGTGTTAACACAAAATAGGGATTTAAAGGCGTGATGTTATTAATGTTATGCATGTATGTACATAATTATGTATGTTATTATGTACTAGCTTTCCCCCGCGACTCCGTCCGCGCGGCCGACTGAAAGTTGTCATACAAAGTCTTTTTTTTTAAGGATGGGAAATCATCAAATGACCTCTCCCGCTCTGGGTGGAACGGAAGGGAGTGTCAGACTTTTACTGACTAAAACCCACCTCGTTCCTTCAGTTGCCCTTTGCGTTCCGGGGCCACGGTATCTCGTTAGAACTTTCCCGCAGCCCCGGCTCAGTTTATCCCGTTTCCCCCCCTTGGGGGTTGACATTTCAAAAATCCCTTCTTAGTGCTCACTTATGTTACTAAAGGAACCTCTGTTCAAAATCTCAGACTCCTATACCGAGCGGTTTCGGCTGTGCGTTAATAAATCAGTCACCCAATCGCACCCCCTAAATCACGATTGGAGGGTAGTTTGAAAAAACTTATAATGTCAAACATATTTACTTGCCTATGTACGTGTTCATGCCAAGTTTCAAGTTTATAAACCCAAGGAATAAGATTTTTCATAGAAACGTATTTACCTCTTTTCCCCCCCTTGGGGGTTGAATTTCCAAAAATCTTTTCTTAGTGCTCCCCTACATATCCCAAGGAACCTACATTCCAAATTTCAGCTGTCTACGACCAGTAGTTTCGACTGTGCGTTGTCTGTCAGTCAGTCACTCAGTAACGGAAGAGTTTTATATATATAGATTAAATAGATTAAATGAAAACCCCAACTTTTTCCCATGGAGTCGTAAAAGGCGACTAAGGCATAGGCTCATAATATTAGGATTCTTCTTTTAGGCGACGGGCTAGCAACTTGTCACTATATGAATCTAAATTCTATTATTAAGCGCAATGTGGCCTATCAGTCTTATCAAGACTGTTGGCTCTGTCAACCCCGTCTATATCACTTGCGGGGTAGACAGAGCCGACAGTCATGTAATGACTGATCCACGTTCAGCTGTTTGGCTTAACAAAATAAAGTTGAGATCGAAATAGTGACAGGTTGCTAGCCCATCGCCTAAAAGAAGAATCTGAAGTTTATAAGCTTATCAATCTTATCTTTATCTTTTACGACAGCCAAAGGAAAGAGATGGACTATATTTTTTTTATATTAGTGCGCGGAACCACACGGCACTAGGGACCCTATAAAAAAACAAATCGTTAACAAAATCGGCATCTGAAATTGGATAGTGTAAATAATGTGAATTTCATCCGAATACGCCACATGGCTGTAACATAACAGATATTACAAGCCGCTCTTAATCCATCATTAGCCATATTCGTTGGCTTTCATGTCAAAATAATAGATCATTTGTGATTACATTCGTTCAAGGAAGAATGATAACGAAGGTTGAGATAATAATGAGAAAAGTTATACATACATATGATCACGTCTATATCCCTAGCGGGGTAGACAGAGCCACCAGTCTTGAAAAGACTGATAGGCCACGCTCAGCTGTTTGGCTTAGTGATAGAATTGAGATTCAAATAGTGACAGGTTGCTAGCCCATCGCCTAAAAGTGGAATCCCAAGTTTATAAGCCTATCTCTTAGTCGCCTTTTACGACATCCGTGGGAAAGAGATGGAGTGGTCCTATTCTTTTTTGTAATGGTGCCGGGAACCACACGGCACCAAAGGAAAGTTATATCTTCTAAATATATAAAACACTGACTGACTGACATATATAGGTTTCATATGCAGTCTAGGGTTTCAACTACATGTTATACATACAATTAAGTCTTTATCCCTTACCGGGTAGACAGAGCTTACAGTCTCAAAAAGACGTTCAGCTGTATGGCTTAAAATGGAATCTCGTAAATATAGTGACAGGTTGCTAGCTATCGCATAACAGAAGAATCACAAGTACCGCGCAAGGGATATGGACGTGATTATATGAATGTATAATTGAAGAACATATTTTTATCCTGAAATTACCACAGAAGCAAACCACTGGAATAAACCTTATAGTCCATAAAACAGGTTTATTGTGGCCATTCACAGCGCGCGAGCGTAAATATTTGTTCAGACTAAACCTATTGGGTGTCTGCCAAATTTACCTGGTTTTTAGCAAATTGGCCATCCGCGTTATTTGATTTGGTTGGTTTACATTGACATGACATGACACATCTTGATCAAATTAAGGACGTCCTTGTAAAGGGTCAGGTCAAAAGTACCGGAAACCGCCGAGCTTGCATGAAGGGAGTTATGAATGTTGATGAAGCGAAGGAAGTATGCAGAGATCGTGGCAAGTGGAAAGAGGTAGTCTCTGCCTACCCCTCCGGGAAAGAGGCGTGATTTTATGTATGTATGTATGTGTGTATATTGACATGAACTACAAAACTTTTATCATCATTTCAGCATTAAGACGTCCACTGCTGAACTTAGGTCTCCCTCAATGATTTCCACCTCGCTGTGTTGAAGGCGACCTGCACCCAACGTTTCACCACGAACTTCACCAGAGTTTCCCCACGGATTTCACCAGAGTTGTTAGTGCGAGCTTACTAGATCAAACGCGTCGAGCAACTAATCACGAGTTTGTATAGTATTGCATTAGTGCCACAGCTTTACTACTAGATGGCGCTGATCAAATCACATACAAATACGCGGTTACTTGCTCGACGCGTTTGATGGAATAAAACTCGCACTAACCTCTCAGACCATCAGTCCATCTTGCGGGGGGGCGTCATACGCTGGGCTTTCCCGTACATGGTCTCCACTCGAGGACTTTTTGACCCTATCGGCCACATAGGGCCTTATAGAGATGTGGTTTTTGCTGCCCTGAGCTATTTTATTTTTTTTATTTTTATCTTTATTAGGGAAACAAAAGTTACATAGTTGCCTATTAATATTATCTTATACTATGGTGCATAAACCAATAAAGTTTCTTCTGTTTACTAATACATAGTATCGAAAAGACAAATAAATTAATATATAGAAATTATAATAGTACGTATCTGTGTTAAACATAAACATATTTATTATTAATTTCGTGGAAAATTAACCAAAAAGCCATTGATTAATCTCAGCAATTTTGTGTTTTTAAACTTCTTTTATATGCTATGTCGGTTATTTTCGTTCGTCTACGGATCCCCTCGTTCCAGATTCAATCTCAAAGAGAAACACCGACCATAGCTTTCTCAGCGCATTAGCCTTTCCCTTAGTCGCCTTTAACGGGATTCATGGGAAATATATAGCGTGGTCTTTATTCGAAAGTTAAAGGAACACACACAAATAAATGTAAGCGAGACTGCGGGCGTAAACCTACTCTAGATATAAATTAGTCTCACGTAGAATTGTTTTCTGTAAGAGTGATTTATATCATTTAGTGTTTAGTGCTTATGCGCAAATGGTCTTTGCGTACAAAAGAACTATTTTACCCATTATTTCGAGATGAAACCGTTTATTTAAGTGCTTATTCTTCTGTTAGAAATGTACTAAAAGATAGAATATTTTGTATTGCTGAACAAGACGCTCCTACTCGATATATTCTATCACAAATTTTTATGTTCATTCTTACGATTACCGTGTAGGTATTATTAAAGTTCCTTACATATGAAATTGGCGTTTGGAGGAACAAAAAATGTAATATTTTTTAATACAATATATTTATTTAATCAAAGTAAGAAACATTATCATCTATACACTGATCTACGCTCAGCTGTTTAGCTTTAGTGATAAAATTGAAATTCAAATAGTGACAGGTTGCCAACCCATCGCCTAGAAGAAGAATCCCAAGTTTATAAGTCTATCCTTTAGTCGCCTTCTTCGACTTCCGTGGGAAAGAGATGGAGTGGTCCTATTCTTTTTTCTTATGGTGCCGGGAACCACTCTGCACTTACTAACTCAACGACAC
This sequence comes from Amyelois transitella, assembly GCF_032362555.1. Taxonomy (NCBI): domain Eukaryota; kingdom Metazoa; phylum Arthropoda; class Insecta; order Lepidoptera; family Pyralidae; genus Amyelois; species Amyelois transitella. The sequence goes on from NC_083524.1 coordinate 8,091,013, forward strand.
TGTATTTTATAATAAACGGTTCCCGGCATCAAGAAAAAAAAGAATAGGACCACTCGTTCTCTTTACCATGGATGTCGTAAAAGGCGAGCCTGTACGCTCATGAACTTAATTTAAAGCTACCTTAGAGGACCTGTGTTTAATATTTTTTTGATAAAAAACCTGAATTTTAAAAGTATACATGAAGACCGGAATGTGTTGATAAAACAAAGACGAGTGGAAAGCTTAATTACATAATAAAATAAAATAAGCGTTTTCCCAGTGATTAATTACCAAAGTTTAAGCCTGTGACGCATTGCTGTGATACAAAATAACGTATATGTAGAAGGAATGTTAGTATTTATACTGATTCCCTTTTATCTGCTATTATGAAGCTGAAGAGTTTGTTTGTTTGAACGCGCTAATCACGGAAACTACTGGTTCGAATTGAAAAATTATTTTTGTGTTGAATAGACCATTTATCGAGGGAGGCTTTATTACATCACGCTGCAACTATGAGGAGCGAAGAAATAATGAAAAAATATGTAAAAAATGTAAAAATATGCCCAAAATAACTATTCCACGCGGACGAAGTCGCGAGCACAGCTAGTTGATAAATAAATATGGATGAAAATAATGTAGGCAGGGATTTCAGCATGTAGACAGATTTTAGATTCCTCGCACATACTGACAGGCCACGTTCAGCTGTTTGGCTTAATGATAGAATTGAGATTCAAATAGTGACAGGTTGCTAGCCCATCGCCTTAACCCAAAATCCCAAGTTTAAAAGCCTATCCCTTAGCCGCCTCGCACAACGCATCAGAATTGTGATACGTCTTTGACCGCCATTTTTAAATTAGTTTTATTATTTTTTTATTCTAAGCTTTGTAATGTATTTTAAGGTTGAGATTTTAATTATAATTTTTTTTTTTACAAATAAATATTATCTTCATTCCAGAATCGAGTTTTACATCTGCAACCTCCTATTTTGTGATTATCATTATTGTACCTATAATCTCCTTAAGATTATAGGCATATTTCGGGCTCATTTGCCGGCTAATTACATGTTTCACATCATAATTAATCCTGTGATCTTTTGGAATGTTAATGTAGGTAAAGTTTATTTTGGTCGGCCGTGTGGCATAAATTCAGAATATGTTAATTGGTTCCGTTTAGAAACTAATCATTATTCGGTTCTATTAAGAAATACATCCATATAATATATAATCACGTTTATATTCCTTACGGGGAAGATAGAGCCAAAAAAAAAGAGTGATAGGCCACGGATAGGTTAGCTGTTTAGCTTAATGATAGAATTGAGATTCAAATAGTGACAGGTTGCTATATATCTTTTAAATCTAAATCGTGGACGATGCACATTGACTACATAAAAAAAAACATGAATGAATGTGAAACTAATTATTTCAATAATAATTATATCGTCAAATTATCTATTTTTTTATCAATATTAATCTCTGCTATTACAGAAACGAGTTCCGCCATTTTCGTTCTTCCAACAAATGCATCATTTTTTTTTACACATACTTCATTTGAAGGTGCAGAAAAATCATTGTTTACTACCTACCGCACACATGTTTTGTTTTTCACAGTGCCACGTAGAGCTATAAACATTGATATAGAGGGCATGCGTTTATTTTTACATAACGGCTACCGTCACCATGACGTAAGAATTTTATAGAGGCGTCTGTCGAATACACGGTGAATTGTAATAAAATGTGGTTGCTGTTATTTCTGAGTGCTTGGAAATAATAAGGTGTGGTTTATTGAAATATGTTTATATATTGTGCCGTGTGGTTCCCGGCACCAATACCAAAAAGAATAAGACCACTCCATCTCTTTCCCATAGATGGATAAAAGGTGACTAAGGGATAGGCTTATAAAATTGCGATCCTTTTTTAAGGCGATGAGCTAGCAACCTGTCACTATTTGGATCTCAATTCCATCATTAAGCAGAGGAGCTGAACGTGGCCATTCAGTCTTTTCGGGACTATTGGCTCCGTCTACCTTATAATAATAATAATAATAATAATTTATTTATTTCATAAAAACATACATATTTGGACTTACGTCTAATTAGGTACAGTAATAATGTATTTAGGTAATCGTAATCACATAATTATTGGTTGAGTCCATCACACTAGTGTTTAACTAGGCCGAGCCTGTATTATAAACACTAGGTCCCTTCACAAAATAACATTTTAGGAATATTTATTTACATTTAGAAAGAACATTTATTATTTTCTCAAATTAAGTACAAAATTATAATATATTACGAACATAAAGGTGTCTAACTAATTAAACAATTCAAACTACCCACATAATTACCACGGAGGTACAAAATATCCCAAGATTGGTGTAAACAAGCATGACTCATGCGCCGTGCGACTGTGAGCATTCAATTCATTTTAGTTAGACTACGAAGAATATGGAGTGTGGCAAATAAGTTAACGCTTTTATTTATATAAATTCAGGTTGTTAGTATTTTAGTTTAGTACAAAGTTTATTAACATATTAAGTTTGATTTTGAAAGGTATTTTATTAGTTTTATATTATGTGGTAAAGTATAATATATGTATATATAGTAAGTTATTTAATTAGGATATATATGATATTTAAAAATGTATTTTTAATATTTAAGTATTATCATTATGATTTATATATTAATATAGATTACAACTTTATTATGACAAGATTGATAGAAGATTTGTAAGGCATATAGACGTGACTATATTTATATATGTATGTGTTTATAAACATACATACATATAGTCACTTCTATATCCCTTGCGGGGTAGCCAGAGCCAACAGTCTTGATAAGACTGAAAGGCTACGTTCAGCTGTATGGATTTAAGATGGAATTGAGATTCAATTACATTTTACATGATTTTTTTTATGTCAGTCAAAAATACCACCCCTAATCGTACCCGGCTCAAAGGTACCCATCACACTAGCTGCGTTTCCCCTATCGGATGGCTATGGATATCCTGTACTGCTCTTTAGAAGCGGCACTTAACTCAGTTTTAAGTAATCAATTCGACGTCGACCAACGTTGTGAATCCAAAAGATATGACAATTATTAAGTGATGTTGAAATGTCCCATAATAATGAATATTTTTTTTAATTTGAATTTGTTATAAAATGTAATAAATACAGATGGTTTGGTCATGGGATGAATGAAAGCTAACTGGCAAATATACAAGGAGAGTGTGGAGGGAAAGGTCAGAGTGGGAAGGCGTACACAAACGTACCTTGATCTTTAGAACGTCCTGGTAAGAGGTCAGGTCAACATCAACATATACATCATCGCCTTTTACGACATCCACGGGGAAGAGATGGAGTGATCCTATTCTTTTTTTGTATTGTATTGCTGGAAACGACGCGGCACATTGTATGTATGTATGTAAGTTTAATTTGTACTGAACACTGAAAAAATTACATAAAACCAATTCCACAAAAAAAAAAAACCTTCACTTTAGAAGTATCTCATGAAATTCTCTCATAAAGTTCCCCATTTACTGTTGACCTCTTGCTTTAATGATGCACATTGCTATTCCAGTTTCATCTCTATTTTTGACACTGTAAAGTCTATAATTAACTGGTTTGAAGTGAAAAATGACGCCTTGTTGTTTTTATTGAAGCGAAATTTGGAACCGTGGAATCTGTTTTAAGAATGAGCGACCACACTCGAATTTGTGTTGGTAAATAAATAAATATACATACATATTTTGCGGGGTAGACAGAGCCAATAGTCTTCAAAAGACTGAAAGGCCACTACCAGCTGTATGGCTTTACGATGGCATTGAGATTAAATAATTGACAGATTGCTAGCCCGTCGCCTACAATATTATAAGCATATTCCTTAGTCGCCTTTTACAACATCCGTAGGAAAGATTTTGAGTGGTATCTATTCTAATGGTCAGGAATCACACGGTAATTAAACGGTATTTAACGGTAAAACTTAAAGATGAAATTGGAAGACCAAAAGCTTAATAATATGTTAAGTTTATAATATTTATTTAAACTTTATTGCACAAAATATAAATGTATAGCTCAATTGGCGGACTTAATGCTAGAAGCATTTTCTATCAGTCAACCATTGGGTTTGACAGAAACTTTATGTGGTACTGTGGAACTTTATGTATAATACAAGCTTATTGTCTAAACAAAAAATGAAAACGATAAAGAGAATAATTATTACAAGCATCTCTTAAAATTAAAAGATTAAAAAGCTCAAGGTTCAAGCCATAAAGCATACTTCCCCTGAACATTACAACCCAAAAGCTCCGGCCATAAAAAGTCCTGACTAATATTTGCACGTAACATTTGCTATTATTTCTATTTGGGTCACAAATACCAACTAGGTTAATGGTGAATAAACTTTTTTTGAAAAAAAAAAATGCTTTTCTTGTCTTTTAATAACTCTCATACATTCATAATCATAATAGTAATAAATCTTTATTAAATAAGCATAAATGAAATTTATACACCTACTTCGGTGACTTATATATTATTAATCCTACTAATATTACAAATGCAAAAGTTTGTGAGTATGTCAGGATGTCAGTATGAAAGTTTGTTACTCTTTCACGCAAAAACTACTGAACCGATTACGATGAAATTTGGTATGTAGGTAGCTGGAGACCCAGAATAACATATTGGCTACTTTTTATCCCACCTCCCGCGGGATTGATTCCACGCGGATGAAGTCGCGGGCGGCCTATAGTATATTACAATATATTATATATTTTCGCCTTTTAAGACATCCATGATATTTATAACTTTATCTTTCTTGAGGTTACACTTGGTTACCGTAATTTTTTTTTATTTTATTTATATGATATGTGGTTTAGAATGGATGTAGGTAGAGACGTTTTCCCGACTGTCTCCTTAAATAAGTATTGACAGTTGATTTCAAATTGACGTTGCCATATTTTTATTTCAGATAATGTTAAAACAAAATATTTTTTTGAATATACTTTCAAAGCTTCATTACTTTTTTAATTATTTTATCATGTCAACTCAAAAAGTCTACTCAAAATTTATTTGAATGCAGAAATTTCAATTTTATCATTCATTCTGTAATTAAAATAATAAAATTTTATTTAAGAATTATCGCTTAAAGTTATCGCTCCAATTAATAATTATAATAATATCTACATATTTTTATTATTTATTTATCTATCATAAAGTATTGTCACTTCATAAAATCATCATAAATAAGGAAGACAATTCGTATTTCCTTATTCACGAAAATACACCACAATCGTCCCGCATAATCTTATAATTCATTAAGATGTTTCACTCTCGCAAACATCAAAGGAAAAAATTATATTAATATCACAATAAAAAAACAATACTCACCATTGAATAGAGCAAGCATTCAAATCCAATACAGTTTGGGAGCAAACAGTTTTTGACACAACACGTAAAAAACACAATGACAATACACCTCCACCGGACGTCTGTAACGCTCGCGTGGAGCGAGAACTCTGCCGCGTTGGATACTGCCTGCCCCGCTCCCCGCCATGGCGGCGTTACACAGAATCCCATAAAAATATTTATTCAGCTACCATATTGCGCCATGCAAGAATTGGCTAGGTTTACTTAAATTAATAAAGTTATTTTATATTTTGAATTAAGAAAAGAGCAGTATCGAAAAATATTTTAATTAAAAAAAAAATTTTTTTTAGGAAATCCAATAAAATTTTCAATCGAAAATAAAAATGTTTTATTTTCCGGTGATGTCATTTTTGAAAATAACTCATGGAGAAGACGTCTCTTTCATCATTTTCGTATTTAATTGTTGGTCTTGTCAATAGAATTTATTCCAACCCTTTCAATTGTCACACGAGCTATCAATGTCGAATGAAAAACCGTCAGTGGGTAAATTATTGACAGAACCTGGAAAATGTTCATTGTTGCTGTTAATGGAAAATAAATGAGAAACATTAGGTAAAAAAGGACAAATAAATGTCGTTAAAAATTAAAAAAAAAATTGAAAATTAATAAAAAAAGACATTGCAAATAACATTCTTTGAACTTAAATCTGGAAATAAAAATATCGATTCAAGTAGGTATTTAATTTTTTTCTTTACCTGCGTTATGTTATTTTTTCTTGAATTAATTAGAAAATTATTTAGTTGGAAATAACAGCTCCGAATAACCGTTTAATAAATGACATCACGCGGACGGCGATACAAATCACTGAATAAACTATAGAGCCCACAATATGGCCTATTTCTTTAAGAAAAAAAAATTAATGTGATAGGTTAGAAAAAGGTTGACTTAGCCAATTGCGGTATGTACATACATACATATGTATATACACTGTACAGTACAAATGAAATTGGGATATAAATTACACATGTCTTGAAAGCGGATTTAATATTTTTCAATTACGCGCATTTGTTTGCTTGAAACACATACGAAAATTCAGCAAGTTTCCTTCAAAGTTCGTTGCTTTGAATTGATATTAAAATATGGTTTGTTGTCCACAAATTATGGTTAACGATTTCAGGTATGAAACTTTTTATTTTTCTTTGACGGCCTCTGTGGCGCAGTGGTAATACGCTTGTCTGTGACACCGGAGGTCCCGGGTTCGAATCCCGGGCAGGGCATGATAAGACACTTTCTTTGAGTGGCCTGGGTCTTGAATGTTTATGTATATAAGTATTTATTATAAAATATAGTATCGCTGAGTTAGTATCTCGTAACTCAAGACTCGAATTTACTTCGAGGCTAACTCATTTTGTGTAATTTGTCCCGTAATTATATTTATTTATATTATTTCCTGGAATATATAGTAGAAAATACATTGGTAATACTTTTTTGCCCACAACAGGTTTCATTTTATGTAGAGCCATCCAGTTATAGGTTGCTTTACAGTATTTGGAGACTATTGCCTCTGTCCACCATACATACATATAGTTACGTCCACATCCCTCGCGGGGGAGACAGAGACAACAGTCTTGAAAAAACTGATAGATCTCGTTCAGGTGTTTGGGTTAATGATAGAATTGAGATTCAAATAGTGACAGGTTGCTAGCCCATTGCCTAAAAGAAGAATCCCAAGTTTATAAGCCTTTAGACGCCTTTCACGACATCCGTGGGAAAAAGATGGAGTGGTCCTATGTTTTTTTTCTTTTGGTGCCGGGAACTAAACATGAATTTCTGCAAGTTGACATTTATTTATTTATTTTATTTTCTTCGGAAAAGGAAAAGACACATAATAAATAAATTCACATGAATTGAAGTAGCAGATGACCTTATATCCTCGCATGTTTATCTATAATAATATTATAAAGCTGAAGAGTTTGTTTGTTTGTTTGTTTGAACGCGCTAATCTCATGAACTACTGGTTCGAATTGAAAAATTCTTTTTGTGTTGAATAGACCATTTATCGAAGGAGTTTATAGGCTATATAACATCAATCTGCAATTTTAAGGAGCGAAGAAATAAAGAAAAATGTGAAAAAACAACGGGGAAAATTAATTCTTGAGGGCTTCAATGATGCCCAAAATAACTATTCCACGCGGACGAAGTCGCGGGCACAGGTAGTGCTTAGATAAAGACAAAAACTTATCACTAAAAATTTCCCCTCATCTGTCGATATTAAAATTTGTCATTTCCTTATAAATTAAAAAAAAATACATTTACCAATTTTATCAATTGGTGATATGAGTCTTCGCTCACAAAAGTGTAATTAAATCAATTTCTAAAGCGTATAATCGGTCTTAATTAAAACGATTTTCAGACTTCAGTCATCGCTGAAACATTTTTTAAAATAAGTTCGATAATTTAAAAAAAAATGAAAGGAATAATTAATAAATTAATTTATTTTAATAAGGTCATTAGGTGCTGTTATTTTGAACTTGTTAATTATTAATTAATAAGTACGTCAATTTATTTTTGATAAGGTCATCATAAGGTTTTATATTGTCGAAGTTACAAAATAGGTTAGCATTTTTTAAAGTTTATAAGAAAGAGAATATACATATGTATATGTTAATTTTGGACCATTCATACATTTTAAGGTGAATGTATTTATGTTCAAGAGAACATCGCTGGTCAAATGGTTAAGATGCACCAATTAAAAAGTGTGGTACAGGTTCAAACCCTATTGCGTGGTCATGTAACAAATATTATTTTCTAAGTTAAAGTTTCGTGTGGTTCCCGCCACCATCAGAAAAAAGAATAGGACCACTCCATTTCTTTTCCATGGATATCGTAAAAGGCGACTAAGGGATGGGCTGACAAACTTGGGATTGGGATGGGCTAGCAACCTGTTACTATTTGAATCTCAATTCTATCATAGTGCCAAACAGCTGAGCGTGGCCTTTCGGTCTCTTCGGGACTGTTGGCTCTGTCTGCCCCGCAAGGGTGTATAGACGTGAATATATGAATGAATGAATGACCTGACAACGAGGGAGTTTTGGTTTCCCAGCAAAGGTTACCGAGGTCAGCTGGGACATTAATTCATATTTTTACATTATCGATCTTTGTGACCGAAAGGCTAGATCAGAACAAAGTCTAGAATAGTTTTATTATACCGCTATAGTATGCCCGTGATTACACCCGCGTAAAATAGTATAATCCCGTTATCAGCTTTTTCGAGAAAAATTGCCTTAGTGCACCTTTAAATCAACTAAGGAACCTTGTTGTCAATTTTGACATTTCTAGATACAGCAGTTTGAGCTGTGCTTTGTCTGTCACTCAGTCAGTCAGTCAATGTCCTCTCTTAAATAATTGTTTATAGAACGCACAAAATTATGTTGAATTTTGTACAATAAACAGCTATGTTGCACTTTGTGAATTTTAACTCGTCTAGGCAGCTTTAATTACATGACTAAATTCAAAATTGTTTCAGCTCAAAGGGTTTCACAGCATTTGATACCCTATTATTGTTTTTTAAATAAAATACAATTTGTCCATGTTAACTTATGGATTAAACTAAAATTAATTCTGAAATTAACCGAAGACTTATTAATAAGAGCGTCGTAAAATGAAGACGTGTGATCAATCAAAGTCTTTAAATAGTCAGATCCGTATTATGTTTTTATTAAAGCCTTATTTATTTAAAACTTTATTGCACAAGAAAATGTACAAAAGGCGGACTTAATGCCGTTTCGCATTCTCTACCAGTCAACCAGCTGACCAAACAGAAAAAACTTTAAGTTGGTGGTGCGATAAAGTGCACATGCATACATTACAAAAGAAAATCCAAAAATACATAAAAGACACATAATAAACATTATAAATACATATGCATACATAAAATATCAAATAAGGATGACCCATTATTGATCTGCCGAAGAAAGAACCCATTCACAGCATGTTTGAACGCAGAGCGACTAGGAGCTCTTCTAATCATTTCAGAAAGAGCATTCCAGAGCCTTACAGCCTGAACCTGGAAAGATTTGTCCAAAAAACATAATATAACACTATAATACAAACTTCATATAACACTAGCTTTTCTACTACGAATAAATGAAACTACGTTTTATTGATACAATTTGGGTTTAGTTCCTTCTAATCTAGTTAGATTACTGTTCCTAATGTTGTAGTAGATTTTCACGACAATTTTAAGAAAAAGGAGCAGTTCTATTATAATAAGATTTATTTATCTTGCTCTGCGCCAACGCCAATCTCCTGTTTGGTTTCCTTCCACCCAAAGGTTGACTGGAAGAGATTGCATTAGCGATAAGTCCGCCTTTGTACCATCTCTATCTGTTTTGACGGCCTCTGTGGCGCAGCGGTAGTACGCTTGTCTGTGTCACCGGAGGTCCCGGGTTCGAATCCCGGCCAGGGCATGATGAGAAAAGAACTTTCTCTGATTGGCCTGGGTGTTGGATGTTTATCTATATAAGTATTTATTATAAAATATAGTATCGTTGAGTTAGTATCTCGTTACACAAGTGTCGATATTACTTCGAGGCTAACTCAATCAGTGTAATTTGTCCTGTATATATTTATTTATTTATTATTTATTTATGTTGTTTTATATGTTTTACTCTTATGATGCAATAAAGAGTTTTATCTATCTATATTCCGAGAACCAGACGGCACAGTTTTCCTTTGCAATGTCTCCAATTAACTTCAGTCCCATTAATAGTCATGAAACATAACAACGAAATCGATAAACCGCTGTCAATCGGTCAGTTTGGTCCCGATTATCTGACCATCGATTTAATTGACTCGACCCTCGACTGAGGTTTGAGGTCGTCCATTTCAGATTGCGATTCAAGATTTACCTTACCCTTTTAATTAGTGACTCTGTAGAGTTTAAATCGATTCTTGTATATATATAACTAGTGGGTGTCCATTAGATTTACCATAAGGCGGCCTCTTTGCCGCAGATTTTGGATTCTCGCTGAATCAATAGATCCCGGGTTCGTACCCCAGTCAGGTAACGATAAGAAACATACATATATACATATAATCACGTCTATATCCCTTGCGGGGTAGACAGAGCCAACAGTCTTGCAAAGACTGATTGGCCAAGTTCAGCTATTTGACTTTAAAGTAAAATTGAGATTCAAATAGTGACAGGTTGCTAGCCCATCGCCTAAAAAAGAATCCCAAGTTTGTAAGCCTATCCCATAGTCGCCTTTTACGACATCCATGGGAAAGAGATAAAGTGGTCCTATTCTTTTTTGTATTGGTGCCGGGAACCACACGGCACGATAAGAAAACTCGAAAATAATAAAACAAACTATTGCTAACTATCCGAAATATCACTTCTTTTCCCTTAACGGTACTTATAGCCTGTAAAATTCTAATTAGCCGTTTGACTGAATGGCTTAATTGTATTGCGATACAAATAGTGAAAGGTTGCTAGCCCATCGCATAAAACAAGAATCTCAAGTTTATAAGCCCATCCCTTAGTCGCCTTTAACGAAATCCATGGCAAAGAGATCCTATTCTTTTTTTTGTTTAGGTACTAAGAACCGCACGGTATGTGTAGTATGTGATACTATTCTAAATTACTGAAAGATTTTAAATGGAAGAAAATCTTATTATCTGAATGAAGAATGTAATTAAATTGTGTATTCTGTCCCGTATATATTTATTTAGGATACAGGGTTTCAAAGGCAATTTGCTGAAAAACAAATTCTACTCTTGAAATTAATCTATAGTAATATTATAAAGCTGAAGAGTTTGTTTGTTTGAACGCGCTAATCTCAGGAACTACTGGTTTGAATTGAAAAATTCTTTTTGTGTTGAATATACCATTTATCGAGGAAGGCTTTAGGCTATATAATATCACGCTGCAACTATTAGGAGCGAAAAAAAAAACAAATAATTATTTTACGCAGACGAAGTCGCGGGCACAGCTAGTGATGTATATAGGCGGAAACTCAATCTTTTCACGATTCCTGCATAATACTTTCGCTTCATTCCCATTCATTACTCCCGTCATGCAAGCTCGTCGGTTTCGGGTATCGTTGACCTGAAGTCCTATATCTTTACCTTACGAACTTCACCTCCGAACTTTCTCATACAGAATACAGTTTGCTGAGTAAGTCAGCTTTCACTCCAATTGATCAAGCCAAGTATGTAAGATATACCCGCTTTTGTTCCTGTAACTTCTTCCTGGCACAAAACCCAGCAACATCCCATGTTGACCCCGGGGTACACCTTTTGACCATAAACCTACATTGTGTAAGTCTGGCTTTTACACGGAATGACTCCCGTCTACCTCCCCAGCCTTTGCAGGGGAACCTCAGCTTATTAGGTCACAGTAAAAGCTCCACTAGATTGTTTCTATTCCCTTAGTCACCTGGGATCAGGTGAAGTGGTCGTATTCTAAATTTCCATGCGGTACAATCTCTTTTTCTGTTATTATACCATCACGACTGTCTTCCATCGGAGTAGGCTTGCTGCTATTCTTAGAGACCTCTCCCACTTCCTCCACACTCATTACTCTTTTTACGCATATTCGACGATTACTCCTAATATCTTCCTTTTTTAAGACATTTGGTCCAAAGAGAAGGAGAATCTGTCTCAATTTATACGTATCACTATATACCTGTAAATAAATAAAATAAGGGCATTGTTGGTCGAATCGGCAAGGTGCCTGGTTAAAATGGGTGTGACGCAAAATGGCACAGGTTCGAATCCCACCACGGCAATGTACCAATAACTATATTCGAAGTTATGTACTCTTACGGTGATGGAAAAACTCGAGGAAACCTGCACATTCAGGCAACTGGATGTGTAACCATGATCGATCCAATACGGCCTCTGGGGCGCAGAGGTAGTACGCTTGTCTGTGACACCGGAGGTCCCGGGTTCGAATCCCGGCCAGGGCATGGTGAGAAAAGAACTTTTTCTGATTGGCCTGGGTCTTGTTTATTTATCTATATAAGTATTTATTATAAAATATAGTATCGTTGAGTAGTATCTCGTAACACAAGTCTCGAACTTACTTCGAGGCTAACTTAATCAGTGTAATTTGTCCCGTAGGTATATATTTATTTATTTATTAATACTGGTTAGGTTTACCTGCAAAGTCGCGGTGGTCAAACGGTCGCTTCGTGTAAAAACCTGACTCACCTAATCCAGGATCACATTCAAAAGCTCCTCTCCAAAATGATGAGGTTGTAGCTGTGACCAAAGAAGAAATAAATTCAATCTGATTTCATCATTATTATTCGATTGACCATCGCCTCCGACGACAGAACGATTCAAGCACAAAAGCTGAGCTGGAAATCTTTACAAGCAATTGAACGATCCGGTTTCAATAATGCTCCAACTAGGAATTAATTTTCTAGATATGTTATCTTGTTTTTCCTAGGAAATTCGTGATAGGTGTATTTAAAACAATTTGTGTGTGCCGTGTGGTTCCCGGCACCAGTACAAAAAAGATTAGGACCACTCCATCTCTTTTCCATGAATGTCGTAAAGGTCGACTAAGGGATGGGCTTACAAACTTGGGATTCTTTTTTAGGCGATGGGCTAGCAACCTGTTTTTGCAAATTCTATTTTATGTTGAAAATTCTATCATTAAGCCAAATAGCTGAACGTGGCATATCAGTCTTTTCAAGACTGTTGGCTCTGTCTACCCCACAAGGGATATAGACGTGACCATACGTATGCCTATCACTTAGTCGCCTTTTACGTCATCCATGGGAAAGAGATGGAGTGGTCCTATTCTTTTTTGTATTGATGCCGGGAACCACACGGCACTATGTAAGTCAGGTTTGTCAATAAAGCGATAAAGGGATAAGCTGACACGGTTGGAATTCTTCTTATAGGCGATGGGCTTACCACCTGTCACTATTTGAATTTGAATTTCATTATTAAGCCATGCAGCTGAGATAATATTCGTTCCCGCAAGAATTTCGGAAAAAATAATTCCTAGACTTCATATGAAACCTGTTTGCCAAATTTCAAATCTCTAGACCTGTCGGTTTGCAATGTGTCAGTCATTCAGTCAGTCAATAAATCTATATACATACATATAATAAAACAGTAGAAATATTTTGTCTGCACATTTAGTATTTATGATTATATATTATAGATGGACTCTTAAAATGAATAATAGAAAGCAAAAATTCTTTTTTATACGCTTATCTCTGAAAATCCTGAACCGATTTACTTAAAACTTTCACCAATAGCTTTGTTTTAACTCAGAGAAACATTTAAAGTTTGTTTCATCTAAATCGGTTCACTAAAAAAAAGTTATCGTCATTTGAATGAACTCAAGGCATGAGTTTGCCTGCAAATAAGTTTACGCGGAAAAATTCGAAATTTACGCGGACGAAGTCACGGGCAACAGCTAGTCAGTTTATAAATTAATAATGAAGTGACGAAAGAGACATTAATATTAATCACACTCTTCTAGTAATATCTATACTTGGAATACCCGTTTAATCGAATCTTATAATCGGTTTGAAATCTAATACCCACAACAATATTAAAAGCTATTACAAAGGTGTCTGTCTGTAATAAGAGCTATTTCGTTCGGAGATTTCTCCCGTTATATTTAGAACGTCTAAGATGTCCAGTCTTATGACAAACTGGAAAAACTTTTGCAATTTAAGAGTCTCTTACGTTGTATGTATCATGTTGTTCATATTATTATATATATTTTTTTTTTCATAATATAGATATGTCTTTTTTTAGCACTGACGCTTTAGAAGCGGCAGTAAACTTAGTTTTAAGTAATTTATTTGACGTCAACCAATATTGTGAAACCTTAAAGATATGACAATTTTTAAGTGATTTTTAAAATGTCCCATATAATAATAAATAAAAAAAAATAATTTTAATTTTGTTGTTAATTAGACGATGGGCTAGCAACCTGTCACTGTTTGAATCTCAATTCTATCATTAAGCCAAACGACTTGACTATCATCTATACTAGTATTATAAAGCTGAAAATACGGTAAAATAACGGTATTGGAACTATGATGGTTACATATCCAGTTGCCTGAATGTGCAGATTTTCTCACGATGTTTTCCCACGCCGTAGAGGATCGGTTAGTATATAAACTAATGTACATAACTTCTAGAACAGTCATTACTATATACCGAGGTGGGATTAGAACCTGTGTCTTTTACGCGCAACACGCATTTTAACCGGCCACTTTACTATTTCAACAAACGGCGCTCTAATATTTACGCTTCTTACTATGTAAATATATATATTTTTAAGCCAAATAAAAAGAAGAAAATCAGTCGAGGGACTTAATAATTAATGGGCTCACTAAAAACTCTTTTCACATAAACTTCGCGACCCTTTCAGCTTATGTTTGTACCCAGGATTTGCCTGTCAGCCTTCGTCATGATATGGGGATTAAGTTGACGTAAAATTATGTTAAGAAATTTTGTTACTGTTTCATGTTGATATAAAATTTTGGTGTTTACAAAATGTTTTTGATGAGTAAATGGCAAAATCATTTTTTTCTTTTTATTTTTTTCTTATTTTACCATTTTTTTTTCTTTGATCCCCTTATTAACTTGGAATTCTTTTTTTTTTTCGGGCGATGGGCGAGCAACCTTTCACTATTTGAATCTCAATTCTATCATTAAAATAATCAGCTAAATGTCGCCTATCAGTTTCAAAACTGTTGGCTCTGTTTATCCCACGAGGAATATTGACTAGACGTGACTATATGTATGTATGTGAATTTTAAGATTGGTTCTCCTACCAGATATAATCATTCCCCTTTATATCAGGTTTCATATGAATAAATTACAAAATAAATTTATTAAGGAAAATATTGTTTAGGTAATGAAACACCGTTTATTAGTTAGCTGTAAAAATTTGAGAACTTTTGCATTTTTAAACCAAATTATTACTTTTTTATTACTAGCGACCGCCCCGGCTTCGCACGGGTAGCATTAATAGATACAAACCTTCCTCAGTAAACCGTTTTTCTAATTTTTCTAAATAGGAACAAAATCCATCCACAAGTTTCCGAGATTAGCGCATACATAAAGACAGAGAAAATACGATTCTATAATATGTAGTGACTAATACGAATGTAGTGTTAGCATTAAGTATTAGGGTGGAGTGAAACATATGAAAAAAAATTTTTTGCTCTTTTATATATCGCCTGTATTATTAATAGGTGACCATATGTGAAAGCTTTATTCGTGCAGAAAAGCAAAGGTCTACGATTTTATTTTCAGGTGGCGCATCGAGAAAATTGTTTCTCAAAAACGAATATTTTTACTTATATGCCTACCCTTAAAAAAAGAGTTGTTCTTAAATGTTTTGCTTTCAAATGTACTGTTTTTAGGTTTGTCTAATTGTTATCTCATAGTCAAATATATATTTTTTTTCATAAATCTTAAATATATAGTTTTTAAATAGTGCAAAAAGTTTAGTGATTTAAAATAAAAATGCCAAAAAACGCGTAAAGATGTGCGGTGTCCTTTATTTGGTGATCCAGGTGATCCAATTAAATTCAGTGATAATATGTTACCTACATATTATGATGTGATTAAACACTACTTGTGGATAAGAAACAAAGTTAGAGTTTGATAGAGTTGGGAAGGACCCTTCAGTCAAAGATTTATGTGAAATGATTGCTTTCGATATTGAAACAATCCGGAGTAAAGCATCTATGCCTACAATTTCCCATCAACAAATCGTGTCTAGACTAATTTCGTATTATCAAGAGTACAAGAATGTGAAAAAGTTACGCAATGACTCAAAAAAGCCGATATTCTACGAAGATTCAATAAATAAGTTGTTTGATATCGCAACGTGTAAACATTTACACGTTGCGATATCAAACAACTTATTTATTATATATCGAGCGTATATATCGAGAACTATGCAAATGTGTGACTAAAATACCCGCTGCTGAGGAAAACTTCTTGAAAGATCAACGAAATGAGCCCAAAATGTTTATTGGTTCTGTAGATAAGGTGACAACTCAATCTTTCCTACGTCGTGAAATAAGGAAGCGAAAATATGAAGAATTTATTGCAAAATGTAACGTCACTCCAAGTACATCAATATCTATCCCAGCTATAGTTTGGACGTCTGATAGTTGCTCTGCTAAAACATCAGATGAGGACGCTGAATTTCTGCAGAATTATTATCTAAACCATTCTAAAAAATAACTCAAAAGATGAGATATGAGCTAAAAAATCTTGCTACATCGTGTGATAGAACTAAAGTTTCTGACCGATCTGCAGCATTAATTTAAGGCAGCGTTACTTGACTTACATGTTATTAGTATTGCGGACTCAACAAAAGTGATAGACCGAAGCAAAATACGAAGAGAACGGCAGATGATTCGTAAAGAATTGCAATTTATAGAAAAAACATGAACCTATAACAGCTATTTTTTTTATGGTCGTAAGGACAAAACTTTTAATATAACTAATAATTATATATATTAAGCTTATAATATATATCAAAGGAAGACTAAAGTTGAAGAACATATCTCAATCATATCATATCATACACCCAGAAAATCTTTTGCTGGCTATGTAACATCAAGATGATATTCAACACTTACGAGAGCTGGCTCTTCGGAGAGGTTTAAAGGCAAGAAGAGAGTCCAAAGGCAAGAAAGTTCGTGATTTCCAGTTACTAGAGCAAAAAATAGATGCGACAAATTATTATGATTTGATAGAATGGGCGAAAGAGAAGATAACAGAACCTCCTGTAACAATGAAATACAGCGACTTTGAAATTAGATACTAATAAATTGCATCTGGAGTTCAACTGTTTGACATTGAAAAGTACCTACCCTTGCCACACTCAGGCAGTCGAAATGTGTTTCAAAATTTTTACTGAGGCTTCAGCATCTGTTTGTGGACCCGATGCTAGAGATGGATTCATTCGTACGCGAATAAAATACAGGCAAGAAATACCCATTTTTAACGCCAAATCTCAGTATTTCCGTCAAAAATAAGACTCTAGATCTTCTGATACGGAACATATTTTTTTTTGTTTTTATGGTTATTTTATATAGTTATTCATACTACTAGTAGTTTTAAGTATAATTTCAGTAAAATATATGGTAATAATGTCTTAAATAAATGTTAGTTTGAAACTATTTTTCTTTCTTATTTGCCTACCTTTATATCTAATGCGCCACCTCAAGATATTGAGTTAGAAAGCTGTAATTTTGCATAAACATTATCATTACCATGGATCACTGTTTGGAAAGACAGGAAACTTAAAATTAAGAAAAAAAAAATTTCACTCCACCCTATTAAGTATTATCCATCATGGCTTTTTGATACTGTTGGCTCTGTTTACCCCGTAAAATATAAAGGCGTGTTTACGTATGTAGGGTTAGTTTTAATAGTAAGTATTATCCGTCTCAGTCCTTATGAGACTGTTGCCTCTGTCTTCCCCGTAACGTATAAAAACGTGATTTTATGTATGTATGTAAGTAAGAACGGCCTTTATAAACAAGAAAAGCCCGAGACAAGTTAATACGTAATCTTTTAGCTCCATTGTCAAAGTTTCCGATAAAGTACGAGTAAGAACAATACACAGAATATTGTGAGAACTTCTCAGATCCATACTTACAGAGTGCTTTGGCCATAAGTTTAGGTGCTTCGAGTATTTTGTTCAGATTTCAGTCCATATTTATAGCTGTGCAGATTAGATACCTATGCTAAAAAACTTTCTACCGACTCATGCTAGACTTTTATCTTACTCGTACACACATAAAATACATTCGTTTATCTTACGCATCATCGAATTTCTATATTATCAGCTACTATCCCTTTACATTATATATTTCTTTGAAATACCTGGTTGACTGGAAGAAATCCCTCACAGGGATAAGTCCGCCCTTGTACGTCGTTATTTTTAATGTTTTTATGTATAACTTATAATTTGTTATGTACAATAAAGAATTTACAAACAAACAAACAATTATCACTAAATAGTATGTGCCGTGTGGTTCCCGGCACCAATAAAAAAAAGAATAGGATCACTCCATCTCGCTCCCATGGATGTTGTAAAAGGCGACCAAGGGATAGGCTTATAAACTTAGGATACTTCTTTTAGGCGATGGGCTAGCAACCTGTCACTATTTGAATCCTAATTCTATCATTAAGCCAAACAGCTGAAGTAACAGTCTTTTCAAAACTTTTTGCTCTGTCTACCCCGCAAGGGATATAGACGTGATTATATGTATATGTAGTATGTAGTCAAGAAAAAGTTGCTTCCCGCTGTCCAGATCTATGCTATAATGCTAATATTCTTCGTGTTTGACCAATTGGGGCCCTGTCTATCCCGCATTCATAAAACGCAGTAGTTGTTGTACTAAAACGTACAATTGTATAAATGCTCGGTAGACGGAAATTGGGAACAGTGGCAGTCGGCTATTACAAGCACGTCGATATAGGGTTGTCACTATTATTTTTTTTAATATTCAGTGATATGTATATTGCTCACTTTAATAGCTGTTAACTTTTAATATTTTTTTGTTTTTTATTTGGTCACCGCGATCGTTTTCATATTTTTTTGATATTGAACCGTTGTCTGCTACGAACTTTAAATTTCTGTTGACAAACCTTATATACATTCTAAATTTCATCAAAATCAGACCGATGGTTCGAAAGTTAACGCTTTACAAACATACATACATAAAAAATGTTATTTTTTCCTTAAGTCGAATTATAGAAAAAATGCTTAAAAAAAGTTGAATGCCCTATCTGAATAATTGTTAAACCGATGAGTTACATCAACTCGATTCAAATGTACAACTCGGAATTATTAATTAAAACTTTATAATCCTTTAAATGTCAGCCCTAACGGAGTATTTCTGTCCCTTTCTACTTAGAAGATGTTCGTGGCTGGCGGGCCGCCAAGTCATTCAGATTGTTACAGCGGTTTTTCTGAATCTTTGTCATGTTATGATGACTGGGAAGTAGGGTAATCAGTCATAAGAATTTTAAAGGTCTCCTTCTGCCTCCTGGCTTTAATCCCGGTTGCATCCTCACCATGGATAGAAGTCCGGATAATCAGTCAAAAGAATTTTTAAAGGTCTTCTTCTACCACCTGACTTCAGTCCCGGTTGCATCATCACCGTGAAGAGGAGTCCTGGGTTTACTTTTTAGGCAATGGGTTTGCAACCTGTCACTATTTGAATATCAAACATAACATATGGTCACGTCTATATCCTTTGCGGGGTAGACAGAGCCAACAGTCTTGAAAAGACTGAATGAATTCAATTGAATCTCAATTCTATCATTAAGCCAAATAGCTGAACGTGGCCATTCAGTCTTATCAAAACTGTTCTGTCTACCCCGCTAGGGATATAGACGTAACCATATGTATGTATCTAAATACATACTTTAGGCGATGGGCTAGTAACCTGTCACTATTTGAATCTCAATTCTATCATTAAGCCTAATAGCTGAACGTGGCCTATCTTTCAAGATAGCTGTCTCTGTCTACCCTGCATGGGATAAACACGTGATTATAGGAATTAATGAATTGTAAAAGACAGTAAAGGGAAATACCTGTAAACTAAACATTGTTCATTTTGGTAAAGGGCTAACATTCTCAAGCTAGCAAAAACCGAAACTATCCAACTGAATGTGGCCTTACATTTTTTTGAAACGGGTCTACCCCGTAATGGATAATGTGTTTATGTATTTTGTTATTTAAAATTTACATATCTAGAAGACGTTGTCATAAAACCACAAAATCTGTTTGTAACGAAGAGCAAACCAGTTTGCATGCACATTGCACATGCCAGCTGCCAGAATTATAAGCAAAACCGCACATTCATTACTATTACAGTTCTAACAGTTATTTATTATCAGTATCGTACCTATATTATGTTAAGAAAGTGCTCAGTGGAACTTTTTAACCTACTTCATTAGAAGAAGACGTTCTACATTCGACCTGTTTTTTATGCGATTGCTCATTCATTTACTAACCGATTAATTCTTACAATATAATCGACATTGTGCCGTGTGGTTCCCGGCACCAATACGAAAAAAGATAGGACCAGTCCATCTCTTTCCCATGGATGTCGTAAAAGGCGAGTAAGGGATAGGCTTACAAACTTCGGATTCTTTTTTAGGCGATAGGCTAGCAACCTGCCACTATTTGAATCTCAATTCTATCATTAAGCCAAATAGCTGAGCGTGGCCATTCAGTTTTTTCAAGACTGTTGGCTCTGTCTACCCCGCATGGGATATAGACGTGACCATATATATGTATGTATGTTTCTAATTGATGCATTTACAAACATCATTTATCATGACTGTTATCCAGAGGAGTAGGTAGAAACGAAAACAACAATTATTGTGGACTAGCTTCCCCCCGCGACTCCGTCCGCGCGGATGTCGGTCTTCGCGTAGATGGTTTATTTCTCCATTTTATTTTCAGTCCGGTCAATTTAGACCAAAAAAATAAGAATGAAGCTACATTAATTCCCATCAAGCTGAAAATGAGTATAATTGTTTAAAACACAATCAAAGGCATTATTTCAAAATTCCCCATGATTAAGGAAAAAAATTACCCAAGGTCAAAGGTAAGAAAATGGGATTTTCACGATTTTCTTCAAAGCGGTAAGTTTTATAGGAAAATTACCTCAGACATAGATTGTAGGTAGATCATAAAGATATCTATAAAAAGGAATCAATATTTTTTTTCAATAAAGCTACCGTTTCTGAGATATTACGATGCAAAAAGTTGCAAGCGTCATAATATGCATAAGCACGTCTCGTATATACTCTATGTAGCAGTAACATAAGTAAAAATATTGTTCTGTCGGTAATTTTAACTTGAATTCAAAATATAAAATATACATAAGTATAATGAAACCCAGTCCCTTCATTTATACTGTAGTGAAACCTTGAGACAACATCTGTCTCTCTGTGTAATTGTGTACGTGGCTAGGGTCGTATAGCTGCTTTATCTCAGAATGCTCAACACATGAAATACCGTTAGTCTTAATTAATCTTAATTAATAATAGTAGTCCTTGCGGGGATACCGTTGTCGGCTATGGACACCACGGCCTCTCATGCCCTAGGAGTGCCGGCCGTTTAGGGCGCCATGCCAGCCTAAATGATATAATCCTCCGTGCTCTTGCCACCATCCATGTTCCACCCGTTTAAGAACGAAACGGTCTGGCTCAGGATGATGCCAAGAGACCGGGTGGTATGACTTTGGTACCCTGGAGATTGGGGCGGCCTTTGGTGTGGGATGTTACTTGTGTGGACACACTTGCGCCGTCTCATCTTCAGGTTACTAAATCTAACGCCGTTCTGCTTCAAATGAGGCAAAAAACCTCAAAAGGCGCAAATATGTAGTTATCGGTAATATCTATACTTTTGAACCTTTTGGGGTAGAAACTCTGGGACCGGGGGGCCTATCTGCCCATCAGCTTTTCCGACAATTGTCGAAAAAGCTAATTGAGGTATCTCTTGACCGGAGGGCTGGAAATTATCTGGCTCAGAGAATCAGCATTGCCATTCGAATTGGCAATGCTGCCAGCCTTCTGGGCACATTCCAGCATGTTGATGCTATGCAAGGACTGTACAATTTATAAATTAAATTTTAGTTTGTAGTCATCTTTTTTCTTTCTTTTTATAAGTAGTTTTAGTTTTAATTTGATTATTGCATTGAATTTGATAATTGTAATCTCTATTATTGTCCTAAGATGATTTTCTTCACTTAGGGTTGTTCTATTTTTTTTTTAATAATAAATGCGAAAGTTAGTCTTGAGTGCCACTGCGTAGTGAAAACACGTGTTTATTCTAACTTATTTCAGACTTTTTCAAGTTTAATAATAAAAATGTTAAAAAAAAAACGCGCTAATATTACACTACCTCAGAGGTGGCGTGGAAACGTGTGCATATTATGACGCTTGCAACTTTTTGCATCGTTATATCTCAGAAACGGTAGCTTTGTTGAAAAAAATTATTGATACCTGTTTTATAGATAACTTTATGATCTACAATTTATGTCTGAGGTTATTTTCCGATTTGAAAAACTTACCGTTTTAAAGAAAATTGCGATACACCCATTTTATACCTTTGACCGTGAGTAAGTTTTTTTCCTTAAACCGGAATCATGGGGAATTTTGAAATAATGCTTTTGATTGTGTTTTAAATAATTATACTCATTTTCAGCTTGATGGGAATTAATGTAGCTATGTAGTATTTTTTTGCATAGTAATTAGTAGCGGCCCGCTTGTGCAGCAAACGGTTCAAGCCGAGGCCGATTCTTAGACCTACTCGATATGCTCACAAAATTTCATTATCGGTCAAGTCGTTTCGAAGGAGTACGGGAACGAATATTGTTACACGAGAATTTTATATATAAGATTAGTATTTATTATAAAATATTTTTGAGTTAATATCTCGTAACACACGCCTCGAACTTACTCTAGAAGGCGAGATATATCTAATATGTACTGTATTTATTCATTTTAACTAGAAAATCTCCAAAATTTAAATTAAAAAAAAAATAAAAAGCCTGTCAAATATTAAATTAAAATTGTCGACCTCATTTTGAAAGAAACAACGACAAAAATAAACTAAGGCGTAACAGATCAAAGCAATGGCTCATATTTCCGTTTGTTTACGCTGCTGTCTGTTCGTCTGTTGACGCTCGAAACAGTTAATCCTGTTCGTTTTAGCTAATAATTCTGATTACACTACATAGTGATATTCACGTCTGTAATATTATCTGAACGACTGTTTTATTTTTTTTACAATTTATCACGTTCCTTCTATGTATATCTTTCAATGTCAAATTTATTTTCATTTGTGCCGTGTGGTTCCCGACACCAATACAAAAAAGAATAGTACCACTCTATCTCTTTCCCATGGATGTCGTAAAAGGCGATTTAGATTTACAAACTTGGGATTCTTTTTTAGGCGCTTTCAATGTGAGATTTATTTTCAATTTTGTACGTACACGTTATTACATTAATTTGATCGTATGTATTATATTATAGTTAAACTAGCTCTGCGCGCGACTTCGTCCGCGTGGAATAGTTATTTTGGGCATCATTGAAGCCCTCAAGGATGAATAATTTTCCCCGTTTTGTTTTTTCCACATTTTCCATTATTTCTTCGCTCCTAATTGATGCAGCGTGATGTTATATAGCTTAAAGCTTTCCTAGATAAATGATCTATTCAACACAAAAAGAATTGTTTGATTCGAATCAGTAGTTCCTGTGATACAAACAAACAAACTCTTCAGCTTTATAATATTAGCATAGATTAGTTTTAGTGGTTCTATATACATAAAAGAAGAATCTGAATCTCCCGGCTCTTAAGAATAACCACTCCATGTCTTTACCATTTTTGTCGTTAAAGGCAACTAAGGAACACGCTAATAATAAACTTGGGTTTCTTCTTGTAGGCGATGGTTAGCAACCTGTCAATATTTAAATCTCAATTCAATCAATAAGCCACACAGTTTAACGTGGCCTTTAGTCTTTTTTAAGTTGGCTCTGTCTACCCCGCAAGAAATATACACTTGTTAACATGTATGTATGTATAAGTGATCAAGAGGTGCAATTAGAGAGGATTTCCGAAAATTTTTCAAAGCGACTCGACGGGCTTGGTTGGACAGAGTTATGAATGTGGATGAAGCGAAAGAAGTATGCTGGGATAGTGGCAAGTGGGAAGCTTTCTGTCTACCTCAAGCGTGATTTTCTGTTTGCAGGCATCTATTTATGATGAATTCTATAAACTCAACCACAGGGTTGAATATTCCAAAGGTTTTATAGCGCCGTAAATAAAAAGGGAAGTACATATAACTTTTTTTATTTCTCCGGTGTAAAAATTTATTTATCAAGGTCTTTGGCCGATGGTTTTTCGATATTTTGGTCTTTTGCATTGATAATTTTGTATCTTGGATACTGTAAAGTAAAACAGATTTGTATAAATTTTCGGAGAGAGTTCGAAAAGTACTAAGTTTATTTGCCTATCCCTTAGTCGCCTTATACGACCCCTTCTCTTTATAACCGTCACAAGGGCTACAAGCGCGAGTCACCAAAAAAAATGCTTAAACTTCGCAGTTTAATGCAGTTTGATGCAGTTTGATGTAGTTAAATGCAGTTTAATGCAGATTAATGCTGTTTAATGCAGTTTAATGCAGATTAATGAAGTTTAATGCAATTTAATGCAGTTTAATGGGGGCTAATAAGGATTGTTCTCTTCGGCGACGGGCGTGCAACCTGTCACTTTTAAAATCTCAATTCCATCATTCAGCTTTGCTGAGCTGAACGTGGCCTATCAGTCTCTTCATAACTGTCTAGGCTCCAAGCGTGAGTCATTAAATGTAGTGTCATATTTTTTTATTCCAAAAATTGCCATCAGATTTAGAATCGCCTGTATAGCAGTTCTACAGATAGATCAACTCCTTATTGCACAATAAAAATAATGAATGTTGAATGAAAACATGAATGTGGTAAAAGGCGAATAGGGGTAAGTTGGGATACTTCTTGTAGGTAATGGACTAGCAACCTGTCACTATTTTAATTTAATTTCAATTCCATACACATGAACGTGGCCTTTCAGTCTTTTCAAGACTGTGCACTCTGTCTAACCCGCAACGGATAAAGACGTGACTATAATGTATGTATTATGACTGTTTTGAAGCACACTTCATTACCATTAGAAAATTAATAACTGTTTCTGGTCTATGCATCCGGACATATTATGTTAATCTGTTAGCAAAGATAAACATAATATGTCCGGCACATATACAATAATATACATGCTTCTCTTTCCGTGCAGAATGTAAAAGTCAACCAAGAGAAACGCTAATAATAAGGATTGTTATTTTAGGCGATGAGCGAGCAACCTATTTGAATCTCAATTCCATCAGCTCAACGTGGCTTTTCAGTATTTTCGAGACAGTTAGCTCTATCTAAGACGTGACTTATGTACTCGTACATACGTATGTCATATATTTTATAGTCTTGTTTTCAAGCACAGTTCATTGCCTTCCATTAGAGGAGCTGTAAAATTAAACGGAGAGTCGATAAAATCGCCGACTGCCTTCCAGTGCCACGTATCTTTATTATTTTAATGGCTTTTCTGCCCGTTTAATGAGTTCAGAAGGTATCGCATAATTAATTGTCTGAGAAAGTTGGATTCGTTTAGGTTGGGGCCATAAAATGCAAAATCTGTTGCTGTTTTTAAGTATATTTGGTCATTGTCTGACAAAATAATATTGTGTGACGTAGTTTTTGAGGGTTTTTTAAATGTGAAAATGATGGCGTTTAATTAAAATAAAAATAGGCTCAAACGGCTCAGAAGCATGGGTATGGCCTATGTTTAAAAGGATGCAGTTGTTTTAAATGTCACCCTGTATATATATATATAACACAGTATAGCACAGTATTACTATTAATTTATTCAACAGCTAATCTTCGCTCTAATGTTTCGTTACCAGGTGTTTCACTGTTCCTGTGGAAATTACTAACGCATTTTCTGCTCCACAAATTTCTCAAGTAAAATTCCATCAGCAGTTTGTATTTCAATAAATTATTTATGAATGAACAGACACAGATACCTTGCATATTAATCAACCTTACACTTGTTTCTGAAACTGCCCAAGTTTATGGGATTCGGGGCAAACATTAGCAAAGTCCTTGATTTGTAACTTCACTTTTGGGCGTCGGCTTTCTTGACGGCGATAAGGGACGATTTAAAATAGTGACATATATTTAAAATAGAGTTAGTATGTATTAATGTGTAATTACTCGTCAAATGTCTGCTCTATGCCGACGATCAGGTTATACTGGCGTCATCAGCGGAGGAGTTACAGGAGATGGTAAACTGTATGCATGAAGCTTTAAAAGAGAAAGGAATGAAAGTGAACGTAAGTAAAACTAAAACACTGGTTTTTGAAATGGAGAAAGAAATGACAGCATGTAATATTTTGATTGGAGGAGAAAAAGTTGAGCAAGTGAAAGAGTTTGTATATCTAGGATCAAAGTTTACATCAGATGGCAAGTGTGATAGTGATATTGAAAGGAGAGTGAACGCGGGGAACATGGTGAATGGAGCTTTGCATGCCTTTATGAGCAGTCAGAAACTATCCAAAAAGGCTCGACTGGCTGTGCACAGGGGCGTGTTGGTCCCGACATTAATGTATGGGAGTGAAAGTTGGGTATGGCAAAAGAAGCACGAAAGCAGAATAAATGCAGTGGAAATGAGAGCGTTAAGGAGTATGTTGGGTGTGAAATTGAGTGACCGGATAAGGAACAGCGTGATAAGGGAATGTTGTGATGTGAAAGAAGATGTAGTTACAGGAATAGAAAAGGGTATGTTGAGATGGTTCGGTCATGTGGAGAGGATGAATGAAAACAGGTTGACTAAGCAGATATACAAGGAGAGTGTGGAGGGAAAGGTCGGGGTGGGAAGACCTAGACGAACATATCTTGATCAAATTAAGGACGTCCTGGTGAAGGGTCAGGTCAAAAGTGCCCGAAACCGCCGAGCTTGCATGAAGAGAGTTATGAATGTGGATGAAGCAAAGGAAGTATGCAGGGATCGTGGCAAGTGGAAAGAGGTAGTCTCTGCCTACCCCTCCGGGAAAGAGGCGTGAGTTTATGTATGTATGTATGTATGTTAGTATGTATCTCTTAACACAAGACTCGTACATATTTTGGGGCTAAAACTATGTGGTTTGTCCGGTACTATATAATAACAGGGGATAAATTTTAAAGTATAAGCAAATAAGTCTGTCATTAACCTTTAAGTACCGACGTGCGGTCTCAGAGGCCCCGGCAGGTATTAAACTTGCTAGTTTACCTCTTTCCCCGCACAACACCGATCCCTGCTCTTTAGTAGCTGCATGGTGAGTGTCCACGTTGACATCAAAACAGGAAGGGTTGTCGTCGCGCGCGTATTTGGTGAGTTATTAGGCTTTGAAATTCCGACGCGGCCTCTCAGGCCTCACGTCGGTACTTACGTGAGTTTTTTGTTTAATTTTTTGTTAAAGTTAACTGTTATTTTCACTGATATTATGAACTATGGCTACACCAGGGACTTCTGGCAGTAAACGAAATAGTTGTGTGACAGATTTATAGAATTAAAAGAGATATTTTTTGGGGGATTGCCAGTCATTTTTGATTATATACATGCAAAGAACCCCGCATAATACGGACTAAAACTGATGTGCTTGTGTGATGCGCAAAATGGTTATTTCTATAATTGTTATGTGTATTGTGGGAAAATTCATATGGAGAAACACTAACTGATGAAGAAAGAAAGCTTTTAGTTCCTACGCAGGCGGTAATCTGTTTGAGTAAACCATTACATTGCACTTACAAAAAATATAATGTGTGACAATTGGTTCACGTCAATCCAATTAATCCAAAAAAAGGGAAAGCTGTCATTTTAGCTTCATCAATGCATCATAATGAAGGGACAAACACCGACTCAGGAAAACCTGAAATAATACATTTTTGTAATTCTACAAAAAGTGCTGTAGATGAAATAGAAAAGAAATGCTCTGTATATACTTGCAGCCGCCGTTCAATACGCTGGCCTATGACAATTTTTTACCGAATTGTGGTTATTAGTCAAAACACGAAAGACTTGTCTGCCAACCTAAACCCCAAAGAAAGTCGATCTGTGGATGCTATTTGTGCAGAAAATACGTTTGTTTGCAGTGCGCGAGAAAAGTGTGCCCTGACTGTGCTTAAAATTAATGTGTAGTTGGACTGTGGACAGTTTTTTTTTCAGAAGGTTTATGTTCCTACAATATTTTTTTTCTTAGAGCTTTATAAGTCGTTAGTAAAAAGTAGTATTTTTTTTATTTTAATAGGAGTACCGATTTGTAGTTTTATGAATTTTTATGTCTAACAACCTATTTTTTTGCCAAAATTCATGCCAAGTATTATTTTAGTGTTTTTTCTTTCAATTATAAATAAAGTATTATCTT
The DNA here is from genome assembly GCF_032362555.1 of Amyelois transitella. Taxonomy (NCBI): domain Eukaryota; kingdom Metazoa; phylum Arthropoda; class Insecta; order Lepidoptera; family Pyralidae; genus Amyelois; species Amyelois transitella. The sequence goes on from NC_083524.1 coordinate 8,119,371, forward strand.
TCTTTACTTGTATTTTCTTTAAACCCTTAATTTTTCATCATAATGCAAGGACAAATATTTAACTCATACATTTCTTTTAAAAATCAATATAATATGCGCGGCCTCTCAGGCCTCACATCGGTACTAACGTTACAAAAAATGCACGTCGGTACTTAAAGGTTAAGCCAAATAGCTGAACGTGACCATTCAGTCATTTCGAGACTGTTGGCTCTGTCTACCCCGCAAGGGATATAGACGTGACCATATGTATGTACCTATGTATGTAAGTCAATTTTCACATATACCCACGGGTACCCAAGACTAAGGTATTAGAGTAGTGCGTGCTTCCATTAATGACCTACGGTGACAATGCTTAATCTCTTACTGTGGGCCTCTTGAATAGGCTCAGGGTCACTCAGCGAGCTATGGAGAGAGCTATGCTCGGTGTTTCTCGAATCGAATCAAGAATCTGTAGACGAACGAAAGTAACCGACATAGCTCGGGTCAGGAAACTAAAGTGGCAAAGGACAGCCCACATTTCTCGAAGAGCTGATGGTTGATGGAGCCAAAAAGACCTCGAGTGGAAACCACGCACTGGAAGGTGCAAGGTGGGATGCCCGCGAGATGGACTGATGGTCCGGTGAAGTCCGCGGGAGACGTTGGTTGTAGGTCGCCTCAAATAGAGCGAGGTCGAGGTTGAAGTCATTCAAATTTGCCATGAGGCAATTAAACTACAAAATTCGCAAGCAATTAGAAGACGTTTATACGCAAAATCTTCATCTGACTAAACAAAAAAAAATAAAGCTATGGGTCCTGATTATTGACATTCAGCTCCGGAACCCAAAAAACCCCAAGTTATTGATCATCGTCAGTCAAACGTGTAATCTACATCACTAACAGAAAAAAAATTATCAAACTTTAGTTATCGCTAGCAATCAGACCGACGCCTTAGGAAAGGATTACGGTCTAATTGTCCTTTAAGGTCTATCCACTGTTTATTGGAAGTCACAATTGAATCTTGATTAAGAAAGTTAAACAATTTGTTGCAGATTAGGGCGTCACGGTACAAGTTTGGATTGAAATATCCATTGCGGAAGAGATCCGGTGGAGACAAAATTTAACTGAATTTTGTAGTATTTTAGAGAAATTAAAATCCATTCTTTCATGCTAATTCTCAATGAGGAGAAAAGACTTCTATTTACTTTTATACAAAAATTGCTGGACCGATTTTGCTGACATTTGGCTCATTGTCTTTTAAAAAGTATATTCTTTTAAGATTCCATACAAAAGCTAGTAATTAATAGAATAGAATAATTTATTTTCAAAATTGGATACAAGGTATCACTGACGTCACAAAACTTAAGTCTAATTATACTCGTAACTACTACCGCTTCCAAACCGCTAATAAATTTCACTACAACTGACTAGGCGTAATAAGCTGAATTTACACTATCTAAGTATTTAAGATGCGAAGGGAAAAATACATAAAGGATTTCCAACTCTGTCTGCCCCGCGAGGGATTTAGACGTGACAGTATGTATTTACGCATCAATAACTAGGTACCTACATGCTTATTAATTATTACATGATTTTTAATAATTTTACATTGTTGAGGTGGTTCCTGTACCAGATATAATGAAACAGTTGGAAGACATTCGTATATTTTAGAGCTTAATTGTCAAAGTTCGTAATAAAATTGTGCTTTCAAATTAGTTATTACTTTAATTTCAAAGTCAAAATGAAACTTTGGCACGTGTAAAGTGTAAAAGACGCTATTCACTGATTTTCCTCCTTACATTTATTCGCATTGCTAACATGTTTGTCTAGTGCCGTGTGGTTCCCGGCATTAATACAAACAGAAACAGGATCATCTCTTTCCGGTGGATGTCATTAAAAGTGACTAAGGGATAAGCTTATAAACTTGGGATTCTTCTTTTAGGTGATGGGCTAGCAACCTGTCACTATTTGAATCTCAATTCTATCATTGAGCCAAATAGCTGAACGTGGCCATTCAGTCTTTTCAAGACTGTTGGTTCTGTCTACCCCGCAAGGGAAATAGACGTGATCATATGTATGTATGTATCAGACGTAAGATGACATTGATTAATGACGCATCGCCTCATAGTTCCCAGTTACAACAACGCCGTTGACAAAATTCAAAATTTCCTCGATTATAACAAATGAGAGAATTTCCCAAATTTCGCTAAACAGCCTCTGGGACTGCTTTGTCGCATAACATTTGGCCCTAAAGTTTACCCCCACCTGTGTGATGAGCTATATTAATACTTTATATACGGCCTGAAAATTTGTACGTCGGGGACTGAAAGTTGGAAAATGCCACATTAAAATTTGATAAAAGTTATAAATACAAAATTTAGGAAAACTGTGCTGCAGGCAGTTTTGTTAGGAAAAAAATTTTTTTACAAGGGCTTTGTTTAGTAGCGACAATTTCCTTATAATTTGCAAGGTTATGTTTATTTTCAGGTTACGTCACGTCAGAGTGGTATACCGAAATAAGATGAACTAATGGCTGTGCCCGTGACTCCATCCGCGTTGAATAGTTATTTTGGGCATCATTGAAGCCTTCAAGGATGGATGATTTTCCCCGTTTTTTTCACATATTCCATTATATCTTCGCTCCTAAAAGTTGCAGCGTGATGTAATATAGCCTAAAGTCTTCCTCGATAAATGGTCTATTCAATTCAAAAAGAATTTTTCAATTCGAACCTGTAGTTCTTGTGATTGCCTGGTTCAAACAAACAACCAAACAAACTAATTCTTTAGCTTTATAATATTAGTATAGATAAGAATTATAAATCCGGTATCAGTGGTCAAAAAGGCATACCCCGGGCTCCTCTCCAAAAATGCTAGGATTCAACCGAGACTAAAGCCAGGAGGAAGAAGACCGAAAACCTCACGTGTGACAAGAAAAGCAACATACACTCCTTATCTTCGCTACCGGACCAACCTTCTTGGCGACGCCATTTTATCGCGCGAACAAGTATCGCTGTTCCGTTTCACGTCATAATAAAAAGAGAAACAGCGATAGTTATTCGCGCGTGCTATACTACGAGGGCAGCATAGTAACACAAATAAATGATTAAACATATAAAAAAAGTCTTGTTTAATTCAGTTTGGTACTTAATTATTAGCTCAAAATCTGAAAGCTCAGAATTCCCCGTCTGAAGCTTTGATGATAACTCCTTTGTGGATTTCATCGCGAAGATTTCAATGTCATGAAATTATCACGGGTAATCCTAATACCGTTCTAATCTTATCCTGATAATAAATTAAATATGTATTTGAAAATTAATCTCAATTGTTCGCTTGAAAGATTTGAGCTGAAATCAGGTATTATTTAAGGTTATCTAAGTCCTGAATTGTTGGGTGGTATTTCGTTTTTACATATCCCTTCTGGAGAAGTAAGCAAAGACTTCATCTTTCTGTTTGCCACGATCCCTGCATACTTCTTTCGTTTAATGATTTTTACTTGAACAGCTTTATTGGTACTCTTGATTATCACGTCGAGAAATCATAATTCTTCTGCTGTTTCGAAAGCTTCTGTAATCCGTCTATCCACCACCAATCTTCTATCTTCTTCAACCTAACATCTGTAGCGGGAGCGATGATTCGGCTCGACCGCCACCAAAGGGAAGATCTTCCGCCAGGCTACGTGTTATGCCTGGGGAACCACGGCTCCGACGATGTCGTGTCGGAGGTTGTATATATGCTCCAATCCGTGAAAGCTTTGCTTGCGCGATTTTTTTCTGTTTTTGACTGATAGTGACTGACGTGATTTTGTTTTTTTTTGTGACATGTGGCGTATATACGCCGCAACACATCCTACATTTAATAAGGTTTTTATCCCTTATGGGGTAGACAAAACCAACAGTCTCACGAAGACTGAAATACCACATTTAGCTGCATGGCCCAATGATGAAATTAAGATTAAACAATTCTAAGAAAAAAAGTCTTAAGTGTTTTTCCTCTCGCAAACCTTGTAACACCAAAAAATTCTCACCAATGTTATTATTTCTCCTGCGCAGTAGAAAACACAAGATTACAAAGCGAGGAAATCCGAGTTAATCCACACAATACATTACGCGAGCAAGTTGTGCGATTCATCATGAGACGCCAAACGCACTTGCATTGCCCACAAGCGTAGTTGCTGGTCTATGAAAATTTATGGGCGCGTGCGCACACTTAAGACAATCCAATTAGTATATAAAATACGTAATACAGTTCATATTAGGGGTTATTAGAAGAATACGCACGCGACAGGTATAAAATAATGCTGCAAAATGTGGACATGCTAACATATAATTACGTCTATATCCCTTGCGAGGTAGACAGAGCCAACGGTCTTAAAAAAGCTGATAGGCAACGTTCAGCTGTTTGGCTTATAAACTTGGGATAAAGTGACACTTTTTGAATCTCAATTCTATCATTAAGCCAAACAGCTGAACGTAGCCCATCAGTATTATTAAGACTGTCGGCTCTGTCTACCCCGCAAGCGAGAGCCAACAGTCTTGAAAAGACTGAATGTCCACGTTCAGCTATTTGGCTTAATGATAGAATTGAGATTCAAATAGTGACAGGTTGCTAGCCCATCGCCTCAAAAAGAATCCCAAGTTTATAAGCCTATCCCTTAGTCGCCTTTTACGACATCCATGGGAAAGAGATGTAGTGGTCCTATTCTTTTTTGTATTGGTGCCGGGAACCACACGGCACACGGCTTGTATGTATGTTATTAAAAAAAAAAAAAAAACTCTGTCTACAATGTGCGCCCCAACGTTACGCCCCGAAATCAGTTGGCTGTCGATTTTGCGGTTAACGCCTTATGATAATTCCGGGGCTGATTGACCGATCGACGGTTCCTATAAGCCCCGGAAGCGGAGTGTTTGCGGGTTTCTCACGAGATTTTTACCAAAATAAGCGATTCGAAGAGGAAATCTTGCGTTGCGATACGATCCGTGATATTGTTTCCTTTGTAATGTGAATTGCGAATATGACGATTCAACAGGAAAACGGTGGTAAATGTGATTTTTCTCTTTATGTGACTTGTTTCTTTTTTAAGAATATCCTCTTTTCAACGGGAACAAAATTCATAACTTTCTGAGATTAGAGCATACATATAGTCAGAGAAAATAGGGGGTGAGTTTATAATTTGCATACATACATACATAAAATCACGCCTCTTTCCCGGGGGGGTAGGCAGAGACTACATCTTTCTACTTGCCACGATCTCTGCATACGTCCTTCGCTTCATCCACATTCATAACTTTATTCATGCAAGCTCGGCGGTTTCGGATACTCTTGACCTGACCATTTGTGTAGTGTAAATATAACCCTATAATTTTTGTAGTGATTTTTATTAGGGCCGTGTGGTTCCCGGCAAGGGCCGTGTGGTTCCCGGCACCATTACAAAAGAATAGGACCACTCCATCTCTTTCCCACGGATGTCGTAAGAGCCGACTAAGGGATAGACTTGGGATTCCTCTTTAATGTAAATCCCTGCCAATCTAAGGTCTGCCGCGCCGATGGATGCATGGCTAGGGGCGGGCCTAGTCTCGAGCGTGCCACTTCCGCCATGGGGTTGGGCGACCCCCAGGTAATGGCTAGCCTTACCCTGGCATGCGGGGCTCTGCTGGGGCGGACAAAATTTTTCCCTAGCGTCTCGTGGGAATCGCATTATGAACCTTAAAAAGCATATAAATGGCGGCGATGGTGTCCGCACCCCATCACGTCTCGTTCCCGGCGGGAGCGGTATGCGGTCTGCTGAAAGCCGCTTTGCGACGATGAATGTAAGAGGAGGAATGAAGGATAAGATTGAGGAAGTATGTCAGATGATGGATGAAAGACGTTTGGATGTGTTGTGCGTGAATGAAACGAAGCGGAAAGGATGCGACGCGACGCAGCACGGCCCTTACACGGCGTATTGGTTTGGAATTTCCAGTACCAGCCGAGGCTGTCAAGGGGTCGGTCTAATTCTTTCTGCACGAATGGCTGAGTGCGTGAATGAGTATGAGTGTGTCAGCCCTCGTCTTCTATGGATTAGGCTGAAAGTTGGAATCACTCGGATCTTCGTTCTAGGTGTTTATGCACCTTGGGATGTGGGTTCGAGGGGTACAACATCAGCAAAAAGCGAAAACGAGGAGTTCTGGAATAGTGTAAGAGAAGTATTGAAAGTTACCAAGCCAAATGAGAAGATTATTATGTTAGGTGATTTTAATGGATGGGTGGGTGTAAAGCGTGATGGATATGAAAAGGTGCTTGGTGCGTTTGGTGACGAAAAGGTGAATGATAATGGAAGAAGTGTATTAGAAATTTGTCTAGAGTGGGATCTTTTTGTGTCGAACTCAATGTTTCAACATAAAGAGATCCACACCTACACAAGAGTGGAAGGTATTTTAAAAAGTATGATAGACTTTGTGATTGTAGATGAAAGATTGAAGAACAAAGTGCTGGATACCCGTGCATATCGCGGTGCTGGCATTGACTCGGACCATTTACTGGTGATATCCCGGATAAGGGGTATCTTCAATCGCTGGCGGCACAGGGTAAGGGAGCAAACCAGCGCTTTGGAAAGAGTAAAAGTAGAAAATTTGCAAGATATGGATGTAGGTAAGAAGTATATTAATAGACTGAAGGATGAATTTGAAGATTTAGAGGAAATGAGCGATATTGAAGGAAGGAAGGAATTTAAAGAAAGAATTGTGAAAGTAGCTGTTGAAGTGTGTGGTGTAAGTAGAAGAAGGAAAGGAAAAAATCACAAAAATGCGTGGATGAGTAAAGATGTGCAAGAACTTGTGCGATTAAAGAAGAAAGCATGGCTGGATTTGTTAGCAGCAAAAGCGAACTTAAGAATGCAAGAGGTTATAGATGAAGATGTGAATGAAGCACGTAAGGAATATAAGAAAATGAAAGATTTGGTTAAGAAAGCTGTGATTAGAAAGAAAGAAGAGTATAAAGAGGATTTTGATAAAAGGCTATCAGAAGACTTTCAGTCAAATCTGAAAGTATTCTGGAAATCCGTAAGGTCAGCCCGAGGAAATACTATAACCAGAGAGCTGACTAGGATCAGATGCCAGGATGGTAGCGTTGTGAAAGGAGAAGAATGTGTACTAAAGATATGGAAGGACTATTTTGAAAGTTTATTTGAAAAAAAGGAAGGAAATAAGAAAGATTTCTGCTATAGCGAAGAAAAAGAGAATGAGATGGAAGGCGAAATTGAAATGTTCGAAATTGTGGAAGCACTTAAGAGTATGAAAGCGGGAAAGGCTGCTGGGTGTGATAGAGTGTCGGTCGAGATGCCTAAAGCAGGAAAAGGCGTAGTAGCTAGTCAGTTGTACTGCCTTTTCAATTTGTGTTGGAGAAGCGGCCGAGTACCAAAAGATTGGTGTAAGGCTGTTATCGTGCCACTTTACAAAGGAAAAGGGTCACAGCTGGACTGCAAAAATTATCGTGGTATAAGCCTGCTTAGCGTCGTCGGCAAATTGTATGCTAAGGTATTGATTAATAGAGTCAGGAATGAAACTGATGACAAAATATGGGATGCTCAAGCGGGATTTCGAAAGGGAATGGGATGTACTGATCAGGTCTTTTCCTTGCGGTGCATAGCCGAAAAGTTTTTGGCCAAGAGTCAAAAAGTCTATTGCACATTCGTAGATCTGGAAAAGGCCTATGACAGAGTTGAGAGGAATGAATTGTGGTCAGCACTTTCTATGCATGGGGTGAGCAGTCTCTTAATACGAGCACTGAAATCCTTATATGAGGATTCGAGTGCTTGTGTCAGGATAAACGGAGCGCACACTGAGTGGTTTAAGATTGAGAAAGGCGTTAGGCAAGGATGTGTTGCGTCACCGTGGCTGTTCAACCTATTTATGGATAGCTGTTTGACAGATTTGAAAGAGTCTAAAAGTGGATTAAGGATGAATGAGTTACTCGTCAAATGTCTGCTCTATGCCGACGACCAGGTTATACTGGCGTCATCAGCGGAGGAGTTACAGGAGATGGTAAACTGTATGCATGAAGCTTTAAAAGAGAAAGGAATGAAAGTGAACGTAAGTAAAACTAAAACACTGGTTTTTGAAATGGAGAAAGAAATGACAGCATGTAATATTTTGATTGGAGGAGAAAAAGTGGAGCAAGTGAAAGAGTTTGTATATCTAGGATCAAAGTTTACATCAGATGGCAAGTATGATAGTGATATTGAAAGGAGAGTGAACGCGGGGAACATGGTGAATGGAGCTTTGCACGCCTTTATGAGCAGTCAGAAACTATCCAAAAAGGCTCGACTGGCTGTGCACAGGGGCGTGTTGGTCCCGACATTAATGTATGGGAGTGAAAGTTGGGTATGGCAAAAGAAGCATGAAAGCAGAATAAATGCAGTGGAAATGAGAGCGTTAAGGAGTATGATGGGTGTGAAATTGAGTGACAGGATAAGGAACAGCGTGATAAGGGAATGTTGTGATGTGAAAGAAGATGTAGTTACAGGAATAGAAAAGGGTATGTTAAGATGGTTCGGTCATGTGGAGAGGATGAATGAAAGCAGGTTGACTAAGCAGATATACAAGGAGAGTGTGGAGGGAAAGGTCGGAGTGGGAAGACCTAGACGAACGTATCTTGATCAAATTAAGGACGTCCTGGTAAAGGGTCAGGTCAAAAGTACCCGAAACCGCCGAGCTTGTATGAAGAGAGTTATGAATGTGGACGAAGCGAAAGAAGTATGCAGAGATCGTGGCAAGTGGAAAGAGGTAGTCTCTGCCTACCCCTCCGGGAAAGAGGCGTGATTTTATGTATGATTTTTATATAATTGTGTTTCTTTGCTGAATTTTAAAGGCTCGATCCTTTCATTCATTGTAAGGCTCTCTTTGCACAGGTATTGGTTTTCCCATTAATTTTTCGACTGTGTGACAAAAAGGGCCTTGTCTTCGTCTCTTACGGGGTAGACTGGTTTTGTTATTTTGTTACAAAAATCTTTAGTTATAATTTCGTTCATCTATACCATCTGAATTGGTTCTTATATATACCATATTTACTAATGTAACATGTAGGTAATCACGTTTTCATCTTTTTCGGGGTAGCCTGGTTTAAAAAACCCTTTAGTTATTATTTCAATCATCAATTCCTCAAAGCGTTGCCGAGAATCAAATCTGTATCCTCGAACATCCACACACAAAAAACTAGTCTCAAAACCTTTTGCGCTTGCAATCCAACATTTTCAACCCTCGGGCTGTCGCTTACAAAAAAGATATTCAAACAAGAACTTCTCTGTCTAGTTGGAGCTAGAAAAAACAAGCAAAGTGGCCTATTTAAACCGGGACAAAGCAAACACAAAAAGTAAAATCCGTGGAGTTGTCGGATCATTAAATAATTGCGCGATTCGGGCAAAGTATCAAGACATTTGAGCGGAGTGTAAACATAGGCCCCATGAATATGGACCGCGCTTCATTTAACGGTGTTATAGTGGAAAAAAGTTCGGTCATGTCATATTTGTTTATTTATTTAAAACTCTTTTGACCCTTAAATCTATAACAGATGACATTCTCTGCCAGGAAAATGGCTAACAGCTTAAAAGTCTTCAAATAATGTGTCAGTTTACGGAATTTAAAATAATTTGCACATTACTGCTTCATTATTTATTTAATTATTCCATAAACTAACACATCTATGCTGTAGTTAATGACTTATCCAATGACTGTTTAATTTTGTTATATTTATTTTTATGTGCAATAAAGAGTTTACAAACAAACAAACAAACATCCGTAGACTATTTGATATAACCTACAACCTATCACTATTTGAATCTCAATTTTATCATTAAGCCATTCAGCTGAACGTGGCCTTTCAGTTTTTTTTCCAAACTGTTAGCTCTGTCTACCCCGCAAGGGACATAGACGTGATTATATGTATGTATGTCGTTACATTTACTTTCCAGAATCATATAACAAAATTAACTTCGTTCCACTGAAAAATTATGCTACTCTGTGGCGTATAACTTGTACCGAAATAATCTTGTTTTATGGTCTGAAAGAGGCTTAATATCTCTATTCATAAGCCACAAAAAATATATAGTTTGAACGTCATAATCAGAAGTGATCTATATTTAATTTTCGTCAACCGTTGTTTAAAATGTAAAGGTGTGTACATATTAATGGTAATATAACTCTATGATGTATCGTGTGGTTTCCAGAACTTTAGAATATGACCAGTCCATCTCTTTCCCATGGATTTCATAAACGACGAAAAGGGATATATTCTAATAACCTTATAACTATGTACTTACTATTTTCTTGTAACTGTATAAATTTCTATGCAATAAAGATATTACAAACAAACAAACAAACTTGGTATTTTTCTTTTACGCTTCTTTTTACAGCTGTTGGCTCTGTCCACCCCGCAAGGTATATCAACGTGATTATATTTATGTCTATATATATATTCTTCTTTTAGGCGATGGGCTAGCAACCGGTCACTATTACAATTTCAATTCCTTCATTAGACCATACAGCTGAACGTGGCTTAGAACTGAAAGACTATAGCTGTAGCCTTTTCGAGGCTCTGTTTACACCGTAAGACGTGATTAAATGTATGTATTAACGGTAGCTTATCCTCGCCTCAAAAGCTCGTTGAGAGCCAACTAAAAATTTGCATCGCGTCGCTTGCCACAAAAATTGTTATGGACTACAAAAATGTTAATAACAGTAAAATTGGACGCTCTTATCCCGCTACCAAAATAAGCGCTAAAACATTACGTAAAATTTCAAATGTCTTTAGAAACGTTTAAGCTTTGATGGCGTTTTGTTATTATTACAAGAGTCTTGAAAAGACTGATAGGCCACGTTCAGATGTTTGGTTTGATGATTGAATTGAAATTCAAATAGTGACAGGTTGCTAGCCCATCGCCTAACAAGAATCCCAAGTTTATAAGCCTATCCTCTAATCGCCATTTACGACATCCATGGGAACGAGATGGAGTAGTCCTATTCTTTATTTAATATTTCCCGTGAACCTTACGGCATTATAATATGTTTTTATATTCATAAGACCCCTGCAAACGTAATAGATTTTTGGGCCGTAAAATATAAACAATGGTGTTTACAACGGCCCAAATTGTATCTGCTTCAATTAGAGGCGACCCTTCGGATGGAAACCACAATTATATGGGTTAGTTTGTTCACCCTATTGTCAATAACCTTTATCATGTACCTTAAAGTTAAGGGAGGTGTGAGATGTATATTATGCATGCCTTCAAGATGATCAAATCGAGGATATTCTGGTAGAAGTCAGGTCAGGAGTTCACGAAACCAACTAAGTTACTTATAGGTACGTACGATCACGATGTCTCTCATTGGCTACCCAAAGCAAGGTAGCATGTGAAAATCTGTTCTTCTACATTCTGATCTTGAAATCATCAAGATTTTCACTTGCTAGGTACCATCCTTACAGACCTCCCCCGAGTCACTCTCATGACTCTCATACGCATATTCAACCATTACGAGTACTCCTAACATCTCCCTTTTTAAGACATTCAAACTGATGAACTTGCTTAGAGAAAAATGTGCGTGGAGCGTGGAAGAAGTAGGTATGCAGGGATATGGTAAGGAAGATCTTATAACCGTGAAGGTAAGTAGAGCCATGGGTGATGGTGGGATAGTTCCCTTATTCCCCTTTTACGACATACGAAAAAGTGGTCCTATTTTAAGGTGACGGAAATCGCGCTTTTGTGGCCAATTGGACATAATACATTAAAAAAATAATAAATAAATACGGGACAAATTACACAGATTGTGTTATCCTCGAAGTAAGTTTGAGACTTGTGTTAAAGAGATACTAACTCAACGATACTATATTTTATAATAAATAGTTATATAGATAAACATCCAAGACCCAGGCCAATCGGAAAAAGTTCTTTTCTCATCATGCCCTGGCCGGGATTCGAACCCGGGACCTCCGCTGTCACAGACAAGCGTATACCCGCTGCGCCACAGAGGCCGTCAATTATAATCACGACTCTTTCCTGGAGAAGTAGGCTGTAGAGCGCGTCTCCTCACTTGCCAAGATACTTGCTTAATTCTTTTGCTTCATCCAAATTCATCAATCTTTTCATGCCGGCCGTTTGACATTTCATCAGTATATTATCACCAGTTAGTCGCTTCATCTGCATACATATACATATGGTCACGTCTATGTCCCTTGCGGGGTAGACGGAGCCAACAGTCTTGATAAGCCTGCATGGCCACGTTCAGCTATTTGGCTTAATGATAGAATTGAGATTCAAATAGTGACAGGTTGCTAGCCCATCGCCTAAAAAAGGATCCCAAGTTTGTTAACCTATCCCTTAGTCGCTTCATCCGGATTTACATTAGTTCCACTTTAAATTTGCATTTAGGAGTTACAAGATAAAAATAGACATACGTAAACTCTTGGCTTCGTCGCGTTGACGTAAACTAAGGAAATCCATCACTTAACTGAAAGATGTGTCCCAAAAATGTGACAACGAAAATACTATTTTCATACTTCAATCCTATGCTAATATTTGGATTTCCTCGTCTACGTAGTAAGTTTGTTTGCATGACCGTGTCACCTGAAAAGGGTCAGGAATTCCAAGGGAATATGAATTAGAGTAGTGACTTAAGGTCCTAAGGGGGGAAATGGGCAATTTCTTGGAACGATCCTAACGTAGCAGACACGCGCGACGCAGTTTTTATCGCGCGATAAACTATCGCTGTCCCGATTCGCGTCATAATGAAAAGCGAAACAGCGTCATAAAACCGTTTCGGAATGCCTTTATAAACAGACACACATATCAAGTCTTTATATTTGCGGGGTAAACAAAGTTACATACATACATATATATATGGTCACGTCTATATCCCTTGCGGGTTAGACAGAGCCAACAGTCTTGAAAAGACTGAATGGCCACGTTCAGCTATTTGGCTTAATGATAGAATTGAGATTCAAATAGTGACAGGTTGCTAACCCATCGCCTAAAAAAGAATCCCAACTTTGTAAGCCTATCCCTTAGTCGCCTTTTACGAAATCCATGGGAAAGAGATGGAGTGGTCCTATTCTTTTTTGTATTGGTGCCGGGAACCACACGGCACTACTAATTAACCTCCGCACACAATCATTGTCTATTAGTGTTCCGCATTTCTCAGTGTGTATTCGGTTTTCCAGCTTACGTGAGGTCCCACGTAAATTCCAAAAGGCTTGTTTGTTTGTTTGTTTGTTTGTAATATCTTTATTGCATGGAAATTTACACAGTAACAAGAAAATAGTACATAGTTATAAAACCAACAAATCACTTGCAATGGCGCACTTATCCCATGAAGGGATCTCTTCCAGTCAACCGGCAAGCAATAAAGGAACTAGATAATTCAGTAAAAAGCGACAAGTCACAATATAATAATATACTAACATTAATAATAGCTAGTGGGACAATGAAACCGTGGTTTATGCTAAATTGACCGTACACTGACAGCGTACTATGTGAAATGCAGGTGAATGTGAAACAAAAATGAATATACGAGTACACTCGCTCAAGATCTAATTTCGTGTGTTTTAAGAGCTGTTAGGCAATGCCGTGTGGTTCCTGACAACAGTAAAATAAAAGAATAGGACCACTATGTGTCATTCCCATGGATGTCGTAAAAGCGACTAAGGGATAAGCTTACAAACTTGGGATTCTTTGTTTAGGCGATGGGCTAGCAACCTGTCACTGTTTGAATCTCAATTCTATCATTAAGCCAAATAGCTGAATGTGGCCATTCAGTGTTTTCAAGACTGTTGGCTCTGTCTACTCCGAATGGGATACGTGATTATATGTAGGTTTGTATTAAGAGCTACCTATTTCACAATTTTCAACGGCGCAGCACTGCCCTCAATTGAAATAAATTTGGAAAAAGGACGAAAATTATAAATGTTTTAAATTAAAAAAGATCTAAAGAGATGTTTCTGCTTCAGATCTAAAATAATGGTAGTAATTATTTTTGCCTTTTTTCATTTGAGACAAAATTAATTTCAATCAAAGGTCCTAATAAAAGTACAACTTTATTGAACCTCTCGCGCCGCGTCAAGGGTTAATAAAATCGAGTTACTATGGCGACGCAATCTGCATCGAATTCGCATCATATCGGCTTTGTTTTGCGGATTTCCTTGCTTTATTACGAGGGATTTTGGTAAAGGTAGTGGCTCTCAAACTATGTCTTGTACTGAATTTCTCTTTATTTTAAGTTTTATTCTTATTTTCCTTGATGTACATATACATACATACATACATACATACATACATAAAATCACGCCTCTTTCCCGGAGGGGTAGGCAGAGACTACCTCTTTCCACTTGCCACGATCTCTGCATACTTCTTTCGCTTCGTCCACATTCATAACTCTCTTCATACAAGCTCGGCGGTTTCGGGTACTTTTGACCTGACCCTTTACCAGGACGTATATATGCAATGTACATATACATATAATGATGATTGGATGTGTAATGTACATATATATGCAAATAAATAAATTAATTAATATATTAATATAAATAATAATCTTTAAACCTTAATGATTTGAAATTATTTACTAAAGATTTTAAAGTATACCTACGTAATATTACATTTACGTAAAAACCTGCCATCGTAGCATAGCACGTGCGGCGCCGTTATTATCGCGCGAAAAGCTATCACTGTCCCGTGTTACATACATATAACATACATACATACATACGGTCACGTCTATATCCCTTGCGGGGTAGACAGAGCCAACAGTCTTGAAAAGACTGAATGGCCACGTTCAGCTATTTGGCTTAATGATAGAACTGAGATTCAAATAGTGACAGGTTGCTAGCCCACCGCCTAAAAGAGGAATCCTAAGTTTATAAACCTATCCCTTAGTCGCCTTTTACGACATCCATGGGAAAGAGATGGAGTGGTCCTATTCTTTTTTGTAATGGTGCCGGGAACCACACGGCACACATATAATCACGTCTATATCTCTTACGGGGTAGACAGAGCCAACAGTCTTCAAAAGAATGACTGGCCACGTGCAGCTGTTTAGCTTAATGATAGAATCGTGATTCAAATAGTGACTCGTAGCTAGCCCATTGCCTGAAAGTAGATTGCCAAGTTTACAGCCCTATCCCTTAATCGCCTTTTACGATAACCACGTGCAAAATTTAAGTCCTTGAGAATTTAATGATATATAAACAGTTTGACAGTCTCTGTCCAGCCTTTTGTATTGGAATAAAGACTTCGCAAGTCTCTTTTCCCTTCTTTATTTGCCTAACAAAATGAGATTGGATATTTTGCGAGTGAAATTGTGCTGTAAAGAAAGATATTATGTTAGGGGTTAAATGATCTTTTTGTGTGATGGGCGAGTTTGTTCACGTGTACAAGGTGTTTTCACTTTTATACATAATGAAATAAGGTAAGATACATAATAGAATCACTTTATACTTAAGCTTTAAGCCAAACAGCTGAGTTACACTTTTGAAGACTATTGACTCTGTCTGCCCCGCAATCGAAAAATCCACCAGGAACTTTTTCTCACGAACGACTTTGCCTCTTTGAGTTCATCTTCAAAAAATGAATGGTCGTGACAAACAAAAACATGTAGTCTCTGCCTACCCCGCTGGCAAAGAGATGTGTTAATAAGTATTTATGTTTTAAAAAATTTTCACGGGAGCAAATTTCCGGGTTAGTAGTTAATATGGAGAGTACTCAGGGTATTCAATTAACCACTTAGCAAGTGTACTTTTGAATAAAGCGAATGGAAGTGACATATTACTAGCAACATTTTTGATCATGTCGTGTGGTTCCCGGCACCAAAACAAAAAATAATAGGACCACTCCATCTCTTTCCCAAGGATGTCGTAAAAGGCGACTAAGGGATAGGCTTACAAACTTGGGATTCTTTTTTAGGCGATGGGTTAGCAACCAATTCTATTATTAAGCCAATTAGCTGAACGTGGCCATTCAGTCTTTTCAAGACTGATGGCTCTGTCTACCCCTCAAGGGATATAGACGTGATCATATGTATGTATATATGTATTTTTGATCAAATCAAATGTCCATGTTGTATTCATTATTAAAACAGTGACTATTGTAGTTAGAAATTTTAATTTTAATTAAGGACGTCCTAGCAAAGGTCATGTCAAGAGTACCCGAAACCGCCGAGCTTGCATGAAGAGATTTATGAATGTGGATGAAACGAAGGAATTATGAAAAGGTAGTGGCAAGTGGAAAGATGTAGTATCTGCCGACCCCTTTTGGAAACATCCGTGATTTTATGTATATATTTTTGAGGACAGCACTCTTTATTTAACTGCGAATTTTTGTCTTAATGACAGAATTGAGATTCAAATAGCGACAAGTTGATAGCCCATCGCCTAAAAAAAGAAACCCAAGTTTGTTAGCTTATCCCTTAGTCGCCTTTTACGACATCCACGGGAAAGAGATGGAGTAATCCTATTCTTTTTTATATTGGCGCAGGGAATCACACAGATTTTTTGTACTAATAAAAAATATTATTCATAGCAGCAATTCATCTCTTACCGCTTCCAGCCTCAAGATATCCACAGTGAGAAACTATCTTATTACCGCCCATTTGAATTGACTACGTAACTCACCCTTACAGCTAATTGATCAAAGGGCCCGCTGAATAGTTCAGTTAGTTTCACTTGTTTATATTATTAGATTCGTGTCACTATTTACTGTATTATGAATTGATAACGAGCAATTGCGACCCTATATTGCGGCCATTCTTAATTGAACTGAGTCGTACAAATCATGAATACATATCTTCCGTTTGCCGTAGTCCCGGCTGCATCCTCAGCATTTCGGAGAGGAGCCCGGAGTTTGCCTTTAACCATGGACCCTGGATTGGGTGAGTCAGGTGTTTACACGAAGCGACACCCATCTGATCTCCGCTACAACCTTTTGTAGGTAAATCTTACCCGTATTGGATCGATCATGGATACACCTTCAGCCGCCTGAATGTGCAGGTTTCCTCTCGATATTTTTCCTCACCGTAAGAGCATCGGATAATATTCGAATTAATATGTCCATAAGTTCTAAAATCGTCAGTCATTGGAACATGGGCGAGGTGGGATTCGAACTTATACCTTTCTGCGAAGAATTTTATCCGGGCAACTTACCGATTCGGCCAATGACGCTTTCACATATAAATGCATATACGACGTCTTTATCCTTTACGGGGTAGACAAACCAACAGTCTCGCAAAGACTCAAATACCACGTTCAGATTGTTGCCCATATACGAGTAGTAACATTCCTCTGCAAAGTTGGCGGAGTTCAGACGGAAGTCGCTTCGTGTAAATCCTGGCTTACGCAATCCAGGAACTGGTTTAAAAGTGCACCCCGAAATCCTCTTCGGGAATGGGTTAATGGAATCTGAACTAAATGACCATAGGTTGGTAGAGGAATAGACGGCAGTGGCTCTCCAAAAAGACGTAGCCTTTCATTCTTTAATCATGTTCAAAGAACCCAGGGTCCTAAAGGGGCTCAACTCTCGGGACAAATGCCAGGAGTATGTATGATGGTACTTCACAAGTCGTTTTCATTAAACGTCACTCATAAAGCAATCTTCGTGCGATTAAACGCTTCATATTCCGCATTTTCATAAAAGCATTCTTAGCTTAATAAAGACAATTAGCTAAATTGCCTTCAGTAGGTTCTTTTGCGAGTGAGTAAATACTTGAACAGAGAGTGAACGACTGTTTCATGTTCGCACTTATTTTTTACATACATACATATAGTCACGTCTATATCCCTTGCGGGGCAGCTAAGCCAACAGTTTCGAAAATATTGAAAGGCCACGTTCAGCGGTATGGCTTCATGATGGAATTGAGATTAAAATAGTGACAGCTTTTTTAAGCTTATCCCTTAGTCGTGTTTTGTGACATCCGTGGGAAAGATATGGACACATTTTTTTAAAGCCTAGTTTTTGTGACTACTTTCTTTTTCATATCAAGACTGATTATCTATAAATGAATATATACGGAGGAAATTACACAGATTAAGTTAGCCTCGAAGTAAGTTCGAAACTTGTGTCACAAGTTACTATGTTTTACAATACTCGTAAGTACTTACATAGATAAACATCCAAGACCCATCCAATCAGAGAAAGTTCATTTCGCATCGTGCTCTGGCGGGGATTCAAACCCGGGACCTTCGGTGTCACAGACAAGCGTATTACCGCTGCGCCACAAAGGCCGTTATATGTATTTATGAGGTGCCTCTTCTCACCGTGTATATTTATTCACGTGACTAGGCGACTGTGCTTTTAGGCAATGTATTAGATTACACATGTGTAGACGCTGCGAAGGCACTCACGATTCTTCTTCTCCCCTATTCATTAGATGCTAAATTGCCCAAACATTTTACTCTCTCCCAAATGTGTTAAGCTGTTTCATTTTTTACTGTTTTATTTTCGCATATTTTATCAAAAGCTTAGCTCTGGTATATATAATATTTTGACATCATTTTTCTATGCACAATCGACGTCAGAGCAACCTCACTATTCATACATAAATGGGTCAGGTTTCCTTACCTTTGACTGTACATACCTACTTAACATAACGACAGATGGATGTATATATTTTTATTACTATTACACGCAAAATCTATTGGACAGATTTTGATAAAATTAGTATTCGGGGAGAATTAAACCTGCAACTACACTTTTCACACAGAAATTCCTACAAGAGTGAAGGCACGAAGCGCAACTAATGTAACATTATAATAGAATAGATTTATTTTCAAAATTAGGTACATCACTTATTGACGTCAACATTAATTAATTCTTATTATATTTACTACCGCTTATAAAACGCATGGGAATAAGAAGCGACGAAACAAACTACACTGCAGCATTTTCACCTGTCAATTTATCAATACATTAAGTACGGATCTTCATGAATTGTGAGAACAATTCATGAAGTACTAAATGTAGATCAAACAGACTTGCTTTAAGTACGTCTTACAAATACATTACATAGTGCCTTGTATTTTCTAGCACCCAAACGAAGGTCTTTGCAGGATTTAATTGATGTTATAAAAAGCGACTAAGGGTTATAAACTTGGGATTCTTCTTTAAGGCGTTGGGCTAGCAACCTGTCACTATTTGAATCCCAATTCTATCATTAAGCCTTACAGCGGAACGTGAACTTTAAATCGAGACTGTTGGCTCTGTCTACCCCGCAAGGGATACATACCTGATTATATGTATATATAGTGAATAACAAATAGAATTTCAAAGAGCAATAAACATGGACCTGTATAATAGGAGTGACCCACGGGACTTGACCGGGTAAATTAGTTCCGGGCGATAATTGACCCGGGTCACTAACGAATAGGTTCGTGATACCTGCGGGTATTATAAGTTTAGATCCACACTACAAACTACGCTACTAACAATATATATTATTATATATATTTGTTTATATACGGGGTAGACAGAGCCGACAGTCTCGAAAAGACCAATAGTAAACGGCAATGGGCTAGCAACCTGTCACTATTTGAATCTCAATTCTATCATTAAGTCAAACAGCTAAACGTGGCCGATCAGTCTTTTCAAGACTGTCAGCTCTGTCTACCCCACAAGGGATATAGACGTGACCATATGTATTTATGTACTGTTTATTAATTCAGCGTTAAAAGCTGTTCGAATTCCCAACAGGTATCTGGAGTGCCTATAACAGGCCACACTCAATTTAATGGTTGAAAAGCGTGTTTTTCCCCCGTTTTCAATAATTATGGAAACTCTCACGGTATAAATGGATTTTCCCGATCAGCTTTGAAAAAGTTCGAGTGCTTTTTAAAAAGGTGGAGATTTATGAAGCGCGATGTTAAATAGTGAATGATTTAGCTTTATATCTTATGAGGGAAAGGCTGTATGGGGTAGACAGAGCATGCAGTCTTGGAAAGACTGAAAAGGTAACTAGCTGTGCGTGGAATAGTTATTTTGTGCATCATTGAAGCCCTCAAGGATGAATAATTTTCCCCGTTTATTTTCACATTTTCCATTATTTCTTTGCTCTTTATAGTTGCAGCGTGATGTTATATAGCCTTAAACCTTCCCCGATAAATGGTCTATTCAACGCAATTTTTCAATTCGAACCAGTAGTTCCTAAAATTGACGCGTTCATACAAACAAACTCTTCAACTTTATAATATTAGTATAGATGAGGGAAAGGCTATGCGGGATAGACAGAGCCAACAGTCTTGGAAATACTGAAAGGCCGCGTTCAGCTGTATGGCTTAATTATGGAATTGAGATTCAAATAGTTGCTAACCATTGCCTACAAGAAGAATCCCAAGTTTATAAGCCTATCCTTTAGTCGCCAAATTTCAAGTATTACATATATTTTTCTACGGAATTCTACTATTCCTTTCCTTAGCCGGCTAATGATTCTGGAGAATTTAATTACATTAAAAAACATGGTGTCCCTTCATTAGGCGACTTAATTAACGTTATGGAGGTCGGGACATCAATCTCACCTGTTTTAATGTAATAAGCTCAGTTCAGATTAGTTGAGTGAATTGAAGAGTAGTGTTACCAGTTACTAAAATAATTCAATTATTCTTATAATCACGTCTATATCCCTTGCGGGGTGGACAGAGCCAGCGGACTTGAAATACTGATACACCACGTTTTGCTTTTTGTGCAAATTTTTGTGCCTTGTGGATTCCGGCAACAACAAAAAGAGTAGGACCACTGAATATTGCAAAAGGCGACTAAGGGACAGGCATATAAACGAGGGATTCTAGTTTTAGGCGATGGGCTAAACAACCTATCACTATTTGAATCTCAATTCCATCATAACGCTGTGGCAAATTCACTTATATCACACGCCATCACCCGCCATTATATTACAAAACGTTTGCTAAATCGCGCAAGCAAAGATTTCACGGATTGGAGCATAAATACAACCTCCGACTCTACATAGTCTATCGTGTGGTTTCCCAGGCATTACACCAGCTTGGCGGAAGGTCTTCCCTTTGATGGTAGTCGAGCCGAATCATTAAAGCTATACCGATGGCCATCTAGTCTTTTTAAGACAGTTGGCTCTGTCTACCTCGTAAGGGACGAAGATGTTATCGTACTTTATTGTATTAGCTTGCTTGAGGGCTGAGTAAGTACTCGAAAGTCGTGTAATTTATTACCGAAGCGACTTCCAAATACTTTGTATACTATGAGTGTTTAACTCCCTGAACCTACAGGAGACATTACCCAATTTTTATTTAAAAGGGATTTTGGTGACTGTACTCAGTGAGAATGGCCACTCCCTTGCTTGTCTCTTACGACAACAATGGTTGAAGTGGTTCTATTTTGAACAGCCTGAAACCAAAACGCTTTTGGTCTACTTTATCGGCGAGCCAATTTTAATTCTACCAATCTGAAATTTATGCACAGATAATACGCAATCATATTTTTAGCGCCAATTTTGGACTTAGAAATTAAAAAAAAGAAAAATAAATCAGTTTGATATAAAAATAGTAGGCTTCATGATAAAATTTTTGATTCGGAGATAGCAAAACCTAATGACGATAAAAACAAAACTAGATTTTTTAATTCATGTAAACATCTCAGAACAAAGAAACAACATACATAAATCACGTCTCTTCCGACGGGGTAAGCAGAGACTACATCTTTCCACTTGCCACGAGCCTGCATACTTCCCTTCGTTTACATTCATAACTCTCTTCGTCGTCGGTTTCAGGTACTCTTGACCTGACCATTTGCTAGAACGTCTCCGATTTGATCAAGGTACGTTCGTATAGGTTTTTGCCAACAACAAGTTTTTTGCCATACGTGCCGTGTGGTTCCCGGCACCAATAAAAAAAAGAATAGGACCACTCCATCTTGGTCCCATGGATGTCGAAAAAGGCGACTAAAGGATAGGCTTATAAACGTGGGTTTCCTCTTTTAGGCGATGGGCTAGCAACCTGTCACTATTTGAATCTCAATTCTATCATTTCTACCGGTGCTGGGAACCACACGGCACTTTTTTTATAATTATTTCCAAACATCATGGAATAAACATCAAAATATAGACGGCCCGGAGAAAAAGGAAAAGAAATAATGCAAGTTATCAACATAAATAACTGATTGGTTCCCATACAAATCTCCAAGAAACAGGCTTCATGTAGTTTTCTTATCTCTAGCGACTGGGAGAACGACTTACAAAGTTTCATCCCCTACCATAGTTACGTCTCTTACTGCGTTTTATTTATTAAAATGAGTTTTAGAATAGAACCACTCCATATCTTCCCCAAGGATGTCGTAAAAGGCGACTAAGGAATAGGCTTATAAACTTGGGCTTCTGTGTATTCCTCTTCCTCCTCCTGTGGTTCCTGGCACCAATACAAAAAGAATTAGACCACTCCATGTCGTTCCCATATATGTCTTAAAAGCCGACCTAATGGATGGGCTTATAAACTTGGGATTCTTCTTTTAGGCGACGGACTAGCAACCTGTCACAATATGAATCTAAATTTTATCGTTAAGTCAAACAGCTGAACGTGGTCAATCAGTCTTTTCAAGACAAGTGGCTCTGTCTACCCCGCTAGGGATATAAACGTGATCATATGTATGTATGTTATCGAGAACCGTTAGTAATTTCTTTGGCAGAATTTTTATCAGTTAGTCTACTGCCGGTTTATTTGGCATCCACTCCCGGCCAGTTGTTTCGTTTTATTTTATCTCATGTTTCTCTAACTTTGACAGATACTCAGTGAAACGTTTTGTTTAGTGTCAGCACATGAATGACTGTTTATCAATTGCGTTTTGTTTTGCAGACTAGTTGAGAAGTTTAAACATTGAAATTTCTGTATGGAGTTTTATAATACGTCTTCTCTCTCTCATTTTTGAGTGTTCAAAATAATAACATCCCCTTCCGTGCTACATACAGTCACATTTATTTCCACTTTATCCGTTTCTTCAGATTTTTGATTTTTAATACTATTTGAATATGAATTCCATCAAGAAGTCATATAGCTGAACTCGGCCTTTCAAGGCTGTTGGCTCTGTCTACCCCACAAGGGATATAGACGTGTCTATATGTATGTTTTGTCCTATTTTATGGTCAAGGAATCGGTTAATGCTGTACATACATATATATATACATATGGTCACGTCTATATCCCATGCGGGGTAGATAGAGCCAACAGCCTTGAAAAGACTGAATGGCCACGTTCAGCTATTTGACTTAATGATAGAATTGAGACTGGACTATTTGAACAGTGACTAATTGCTAGCCCATCGCCTAGAAAAAAGAATCCCATGTTTGTAAGGCTGTCCCTTAGTCGCCTTTTATTACATCCATGGGAAAGAGATGGAGTGATTCTATTCTTTTTTGTATTGGTGCCGGGAGCCACACGGCACTTTTAAGACAACACTGTTATTGGTAAAAATTGTCATAAAATATATTAAACTGAATTACACAATAATTTTGCAATCATCATAAATTTTTTTCAATCACACCGCCAATAAATACTCAGTTCTTATCATTCTGAATATTTATGCTGACATAAATTAACGTGAGCATAAACGTTTACACACATATCACGTTGGCGGGGAGTAGACAGAACCAATCGTTTCCATAGATGTCGTAAAAGGCGACTAAGGGATAGGCTTATACACTTGGGACTACTTCTTTTAGGCGATGCTCTAGCAACCTGTCACTATTTGAATCTCAATTTGATCATAAAGCCAAACAGCTGAACGTGGCTTATCAGTCTACTCAAGACTGTTGGCTCTGTCCACCCCGCAAGGGATATAGACGTGGTTATATGTATGTATGTAAACTTTCGATTATTTTTTTAGGTATTTTAAATTTACATTTCTTGTCCGTTCTTCACGGCTACGTTACAAAGCCCTAGAGTCCGCTCATCTCTCTATCTGTACATACATACATATGGTCACGTCTATATCCCTTGCGGGGTAAACAGAGCCAACAGTCTTGAAAAGACTGAATGGCCACGTTCAGCTATTTATCAGCTCTCTATCTGCACTTCTAACAATTTGTAACTCAAGTTCCGTAAAACCGAACGTTTCCGCCGTGAGCCGCTTTCAGCCGGATTGGTCCGGATAGGTATGAATGTTTTAAACATCTCGTCCGATAAGGGACGTGTGAAATCCGCCACGTTTGAGGCTGCGTTGTTGCATATGAGATTTTTTTTAAGCCGAAATCTCTCTCAATTGTGTCAGTAAGTACTCAGTTGCAACAGAATGAAAAAAATACAATTCGGAAGCCAAATTTCAATAAATTTTGATTGAAAAATAAGAGGTTCTCTTCATAAACATCAATTTTATGGTTAATATAATATAGTATACTAGAATCCGCCCGCGACTTCCTCCGCATGGAAACCCTATCAATCCCGCGGGAACTCTGGGATAAAAATTAGAGATTCCAAAACGCATGTGTAGAAGAAGCGGTGGAACAAACTACACTGCAGCATTTTCATCGGACATCAATTTACAAATATAGATGTCTTAAATCTAAGCAAGTAAATATACCTACCCACTTTCCTTATTTGCCGTCGTCAAACAGGATAAACTGACAAACGTGAGTAATGAATATCAATTCCATGTAAGCCACACTCAAGGAAAAAAAGCAATCTGAAAACCATAATATTACTGGCAGTAAGAAAATTATTACAAAAAAAAAAATACTTCGCCCTAACTTACAAAAAAAAAAAACAAATACACGCAAGAAAACGCGATACCAGAAGCCGTGTGTTTTATCTGAACTCATAAACTCGCGAATCAATCAAAAAAAAAAAAATTTGACATCAAACACGGCGGTAACACAATATTTTCCCTGTTCCCGTATAACCATGTAGATTTGTGTAAGCTACTTACTCAGTATTTCATTTTCTATTGTTACCGCTCATGATTTACCTGATCGTAGATATTTTATAACGCAGACTTACGGGTGGGAAAATTAAATTTGCATGCGGGGTACGGGTTAAGGTGTCGTCTCATGGGGCGTTTTTTAATCGCGTCGAGTTTTAGTTGAGTGCAAAAGTGAAAGCATTAGTAATGGATGTTTCAATTAAAATCATAACAATAATAACAGGAAGACCAAAAATTTAATATGTTGATTAAAATAAAGCAAAAAGTAAACGTTACAACGTACCAACAAATAAAAAACATTAACGGAGATAAAAGATGATTGGAGGATGCTCCAATTAACTCCTCCGACAAGAGTTAGCTCTTATATTTAACTTAAATTTAAGAAGAAGAATTAACAATGTCTCGTCCACTTTTTTATTCTTATTCTTAGTTTGGATAGTTGCGAAGTTGACGTTATTGAGAAAATGGTGCAGTGCAGTTTGTTACCGATTTTAGTAATTTTTTTGAAGACAACCATATTTTTTAAAACTAAAAAGATATGACCAATTTTTAAATGAGGTTTGAATTGTTCCATTTATTCACGAAATTTTTTTTTTTAATTTGACGCTACTCTTACGGGTTTGGTTGAAATCCTACGAGTCCGTTCAAGATGTAAGGTTTTGATAGCTTGCATACCTACCATTTTGAAACAAAAACTTGTCTTTAAACATCCAAGGGGCGTTTAGAAACTGGTTTATGTTTCAAAATGTTTCTTCTCTCCAAGGGGCGTTTCTTCAACAGTTTTAAAAACGCACCGTCTATAGAAACCTTTACGCCTGCAAGAAATTTCTTTTTGTTCGCAGGTAAATTTCCAACGGATGTGTAAAAGTTTTACGTAAATTATTCCTTTCACGAAAACTGCCAAGGCTGGCAAGTTACAAAATGGTGACGTGATCAGGTTATTTATCCAAAAGTTAACGTTTATAATGATTAACTAGTTTGTTTGTATTCATTAAAAGTCAGTTCAATTATGTGTTTGTTTATTTTTTTCTCTGTAGGATCTTGGCTAAAGGAAAGCTGATGTAGTCTCTGCCTAACCCTCCAAGACTGCTGACGTGCTTTTACGTTTCTTTGTTGTTATTAATCGTCGTGAAGAATATAATGTTCTTTGATTGCCAACATTACGATCTTGCGGTGAAGAAAAATATCCTGAAGAAACCTGAACATTCAGGCAATATGGGTTCTGTAAGGACTTGAGGAGAGAAGACGAGAGTCTCTTCATAGCTTGTTAAATTGACTGATAACGTTAATGTTACAGTTATCTTATTATTGACGTGCTTATATCACTTCAGAGGACTGATACAATGAGATAAGTGACAAAAGACCGTATATAGAGGGGAGACGGTAGATTTTTGCATGTCTCACAAAATTGGCAGTCGACAAAGCCCATTTCTTTGCCATGCTTTATTTATTGTGCCGTGTGATTCCCGGCACCAATAGACCACTCCATCTCTTTCCCGTGGATGTCGTAAAAGGCGACTAAGGGATAGGCTCACAAACTTGGGATTCTTTTTTAGGCGATGGATTAGCAACCTGTCACTATTTGAATCTCAATTAAATAACATATAATAAGCCAAATAGCTGAACGCGGCCATTCAGTGTTTTCAAGACTGTTGGCTCTGTCTACCCCGCAAGGGATATAGACGTGACCATATATATATATGTATGTATACTTTATTATAATTGTGCCCGGTTAAAATGCGTGATGCGCAGGCACAGTTTCAAATCCCACCTCTCAATCCCGGCCATGTACCGCCGTGTGGTTTTGATGGGTTCAAGATCCAAATAACCTGTTTCTTGTAGCCGGCCGGGTAGACGAACGTCTTTCCACACATTAAAAAAAATTGTCCATAGAGTATACTAGTGTTTTAGGTTATCACAACTATTTTGTAATTGTATCTCTTGCAAATCAATCATTGCAAAGGCTGACTGGAAGAGACTGCATTAGCGATAAGTCCGCCTTTGTACCACCTCTATCTGTTTTGTGCTATTTTGTATGTTTTACACTTATAGTGCAATATAGAATTTTATCTATCTATCTCTTTGGATAAAATAAAAATTAAGATTTTTTCTTGGGAGCGAATACTAAGTCCGCCTTTGTACCACCTCTATCTGTATTGTGCTGTTTTGTATGTTTTACTCTTACAGTGCAATATAGAGTTTTATCTATCTATCTATCTCTTTGGATAAAATAAAAATAAAGATATTTTTTTTTGGAAGTTCATCCTTAGCTTTCACGGATTATATCACGGATCTTTCATTCTGTTCTACAAATCTACCCGACAAAGAAAACTGCACGAATATCGGTTAAACACAATCAACGGGTGTCACCGTACACCGGATTAAACGAATTAACTGACAAATTGTATCGCATTTAATTGCGTGCACCGACAAACATTGCAAGCCTTCATTAAATGCTCAATTAACCTCTCAGTTTTCAATAAAAAAATTAAAATGGTCCGGTTAATTAGTGATTTAATTTTTACGCCGGCGAATTTGATTGCGGTTTGCTTGTTCTGTGGGTTTGAGTAGACTGTTGGCTCTGTCTACCCCGCAAGGGATATAGACGTGATTATATATATGTACGTATGTATAGTATAGTCTTTATCCTTTATTTTTTTTTATATGAACAGTTCTGAAAAGACTGTGATGGAACTGAAATTCAAAGAGTGACAGGTTGCTAGCTCATCGCCTAAAGAAGGATCCCAAGTTTATTAGCCTTTCCCTTAATAGCATTTTACGACATCCGTTGAAAAGATATAGAGTACGGCAAAAAAAAAATTACTTATTATGATAGTGGCTATCAATTAGCCTTTAATTAATGATTCAACATCAAAACTGATCTTCTCATAGAACGACAAGCTGTAAAAAATTATCAACTAATTTTACAAGAACTTATAATCCTGATCTTTGAAACTCGCATCTTAAAAAGCTATCAAGAATGGCGGAAACGGCTTTTTCCTACACTCGTGTAAAAAAAAGCTCACTTTATAACCCTAAATTTAGGGGAAAAACCAAGGTCTCCAGGCGACTCGTTAAAGGCCCTGTTTACGCCTTAAGACTTATAGACTGTATAAATTACCATTTTGTTTGAGAAACAGAGAAAAAAGTTAAGACGCAGTTCAACAACACAGGATTTATAATAGCCGCTTGCTTTGGCTCTAAAAACGTACGACATTGCAGATAAGTGTATTGAAATAAACATTAATATACAATGTAATAATAGTTATGAATGTGGATGATGCGAAGGAATTATGCAGAGATCGCGGCAAGTGGAATGAGGTAGTCTCTGCCTAACTCCGGGAAAGAGGCGTGATTTTATGTATGTATGTATGTAATAATAGGCTATTAAAAACAACAGACATAAAGTCACGTCTATATCCCTTGCGGGGTAGTCAGAGCCAACAGTCTTGTAGACACTGAAAGGCCACATCCTGCTGTATGGCTTTATGATGGAATTGGGATTAAAATAATGACAGGTCCATCGCCTACAACAGGAATCTCGAGTTTATAAGCCTTAGTCGCCTTTAACGACATCCATGGGACGACGTCTTATTATTTTTTATATTGGTGCCTGGAAACACGCGGCACATATTTTTTTTTTTTATTTATTTAAACTCAATGCACGTAAAATATGTCACAGGTGGACTAAATGCCTTGAGGCATTCTCTGTCACGCGAACCACCAACTTAAAGTTTTTTCTGTTCGGTCAGCTGGTTGACTGGTAGAGAATGCCAAACGGCATTAAGTCCGCCTTTTGTACATTTTTGTTTTTGTGCAATAAAGTTTAAATAAATAAATTAATTAATTAACCTTTGCGCCAAACTGAGATTTTTGTACTTGTGTTGCGAAATTATCCATGCGTGGCGTCTTACATTTTTTGTTGGCTTGTGTTTATTTGAAACACAAGGGCTACGGACAAAACGGGCTTATTAATAGAAAATTTATACGGCGAATTAACTGGATAACTTTTATGTAGGAACGTGACGTGGCTCGGCACGGTTTAATATTATTCTCTAAAGAAGAATGTTATTAGAATAAAAAAATACTGTATGAATGGAGCACAGAGCACTGAACTTTACTGTAAGTATGCAAAAAAACAAAGTTCATTATAACGTCATTAACCTTTTAATGACGTTAATTTTGTTGACCTAAAAGAAGTAAAGTGAAATAATAAATTAATAATAATTATAGGACCACTCCATCTCGTTCCCATGAATGTCGTAAAAGGCGACTAAGGGATAGGGAACTTATAAACTTGGGATTCTTCTTTTAGGCGATGGGCTAGCAACCCGTCACTATTTGAATCTCAATTCTATCATTAAGCCAAACAGCTGAACGTGGCCTATCAGTCTTTTCAAGAATGTTGGCTCTGTCTACCCCGTAAGGGATAAAGACGTGATCATATGTATGTATGTACATATGTATAATAATTACGTGACGACCCCATCGCGCTCTGTGGAAGGGTTTCCTTCTCAGTGCAGTCAGTCTCCGCGAGGCGGCTTGTGGCGGAGCCGTTGGTGAGTGGCGACACCACGGACCCTACCTCCTGGGGAACATACAGACACACACATACTCACAGTAACACTTTGGTCGGCCGGCCAGAGTGGAGTCGCAAGAGCAGATCCTATGCCCCAGGATGGAAGTGTACATACATACAAACATATATTCACATCTATATCCCTTGCGGGGTAGACAGAGCCAACAGTCTTATAAAGACTGATAGGCCACGTTCAGCTATTTGGCTTTAAGATAGTTGTTTGCTAGCCCATCGCCTAAAAAAGAATCCCAAGTATGTAAGCCTATCCCTTAGTCGCCTTTTACGATATCCATGGGAAAGAGATGGAGTGGTCCCATTCTTTTTTGTATTGGTGCCGGGAACCACACGGCACGGATGGAAGTGTATTGCACGTAATGGCGTAATAGCGGGGAAACCAGCACGGGGTCATGCCTCGTGCTCGTGAAACCGGGGCCGCACCTCTCGGCATCCTATAGCTGCTTTTAACGTGTTGCGCCCTGGCCGCCGCATGGTGGCTTATTTAGGGTGCCCACAGGCTGCTGTATAGCCAATGAGCAGCGAGTCACCGTCTGCTTAATCAAAATTACGTGAGAGATTTTCGAGGCAGATCTCCGTATCTCACTCCATAACCCAGTAATCCAATCCACTAGCATCCCATCCGCATGGCCCAGACTAAGTAAATCCCTCCCTGGCAATAGTTCGGCAGCTGTGGAGGGCTGTCCGTAGGTGTATCCCAATGGTTCATCAAGGGACAGATCTCCATAGCTGCAGCCATCTCACTTTAGAACAAAAGGTGCCAAAGGGCTTCTTCATGTTGGCTTCGGCCCCATGAACGCCACCTAAATGACCGGGCCTCTATGGGCCCGTGCACATTTTACAAGTTCCAACATAATAATACATACATATAGTCACGTCTATATCCCTTGCGGGGTAGACAGAGCCAACAGTCTTGAAAAGACTGAAAAGCCACACTCTACTAGCGTCAAACCTCGTAAATAATGAAACAAAAAACTTGTTCCCCGGCCCGCCGAGAAAACACATTAAATCTTAATTTTAATTCACCAACTTTGGTAATACTTTTACCAACTCTTCCTTTCAAATGCAAATTACTTGGACTTTGGGTGGTTTTCATTAAAGAAATACTTATAAATTAATCTGTATATCATAAAAGGAAAGGTGATTGACATATTTGGATGGATTTAGCTAAAATATACAATACAATCAAAATTACCTTTGTTGCCCATTAGAAATTAGGCGGACTTATCGCTAAGCAATCTCTTCCAGCCAACCTTTGGGTAGTGAAAGGTAAAACATGGAAGTTAGTGGGCAGCGTACCTAACAGATATTAGTGTAAATATAAACATACCATCACGTCTTTATCCCTTGCGGTGTAGACAGAACCAATAGCCTTGAAAAGACTGATAGGCCTCGTTCAGCTGTTTGGCTTAATGATAGAATTGAAATTCAAATAGCGACAAGTTGCTAGCCGATCGCCTTAAAGAGGATTCCCAAGTACACAAGTCTATCCCTAAGTCGCCTTTTACGACAAACATGGGAAGGAGATGGAGTGGTCCTATTCTTTTCTCCACAAGCCGGGAACCACACGGCACATTTATTTTATCATTTTTTCTTAACTTCATGGAATAAACATCTAAAATACATACGACCCGGAGAAATAGGCAGAGAAATAATACAAGTTATCAACATAAATAACTGATTTGTTCTCATACAAATTGCCAAGAAGCAGGCTTCATGTAGTTTTCTTATCTCTAGCGAGAACTCGGTACTACACAACACCAACAGAAATATACCTACTAGTACGTACCTATTATAAATGGCATTATAAATTTCATACATACATACATATGGTCACGTCTATATCCCATGCGGGGTAGACAGAGCCAACAGTCTTGAAGACTAAATGACCACGTTCAGCTATTTGGCTTAATGATAGAATTGAGATTCAAATAGCGACAGGTTGCTAGCCGATCGCCTAAAAGGGGAATCCCAAGTTCATAAGCCTATCCCTTAGTCGCCTTTTACGACATCCATGGGAAAGAAATGGAGTGGTCCTATTCTTTTTTGTATTGGTGCCGGGAACCACACGGCACATAAATTACATAAAAGAAAAAAATAAAAAATATTATGCCCTATTCAAAACTGCTAAACTAAATTCAAACGAGTCAGCAGACCGGCCGTTATTATGTAAATACGGTGTACCAGGTGGCTGCGTAGTGCTGATCTGCATAACTTTGTTCTGGAGGAATAGGGTTACAGGACTCCCCTTGTATTTTGCGGTCAAATTGGTATCCTTGTAAGGCTTGTGCTGTGCTGATGAAAAATAAGTAGTTACGATGGAGCGAGAGAAAAATTATATTCGAATTTCAAATATCTTTTGTAAATGTGAACTAAAATATAATAAGTTTTTATTAAAATATCTTAAAAAAAAAATTAATCTAAATTTCTTTTTATAATTATTTGTAATTACATAAAAACATTTACACAATTATGGGTTTCATAAACGAATGAATTAAATCCATTCATTTCGATCTACCCCAAACAGAAATTCACCTGGAAATAAGTAATACGACACAGGGAATTAAAAATTTATCAAAATTAAATGAAGTTTGGCGGTGCGAATAATTGATTGGACAAGTCAAAATGACTCGTATCTACTAATTGAACGAAATTAAATCGAGGCACAGTTATAAATCGTTTGGAGAGCGGCCATGAATTACTCAGGATGAGAGAATGGTTTAAAAAAAGAGGTTTTGGTTACTGCGATTAAGTTACGTTTTTAATACTTAGCAAATTAACAAGATGAAGACACGTGTTTTGAGGATCCAAAGGTGTTTTTTTTTTATTGGTGCCGGGTGGAGACACCTATAAAATAAAGAATAGGATCACTCCACCTCGTTCTCATGGATGTTGTTAATAGCGACTAAGGGATAGGTTTATAAACTTATGATTCTTCTTTCAGGCGATGGGCTAGCAACCTGTCACTATTTGAATCTCAATTCTATTGTTGAGCCAAACAGCCGAACGTGGCCTTTCAGTCTTTTCTTACGCGTTGCATTATAGTGTTTATTACTATTTCATAAACTTTTAATTTTTATTTATAATTATTGGTCAAGGATATCTTTTTTGTTATTATAAAGACGTTGCCTCGAATAAAAGTAATTAATTAATTTTATAAAAATTAATAACATTTTACAATTAGAATCCAATTTAATTTACAACTCCGAATACGAGTGAGTAATTATAAAATTTAATCATTTTATATTTCTTGTGACAGTAAATTTATAATAACTGCGAAAAACATGTAAATCAATGTAAGTAGGTATATGGAAAATTATCTTTTCTGGATTTTATTGTATATATGCCGTGTGGTTCCCGGCGCCAATACAAAAAAGAATAGGCCCACTCCATCTCTTCCCATAGATGTCGTAAAAGGCGACAAAGGTATAGGCTTACAAACTTGAGGGTTTTTTTTTAGGCGATGGGCTGTCACTATTTGAATCTCAATTCTATCATTAAGCCAAATAGCTGAACGTGGCCATTCTTTTTTTTCAAGACTGTTGGCTCTGTCTACCCCGCAAGGGATATCGACGTGACCATATGTATGTATGTATGTATGTAATATTTTTTTTATAAAATGACGGTAAAAATATTTAAGTACTTGCAAAATTATTGTTTTCCATAATTAAGAAGACACTTTAATTTCTGATGGTAAAAATGATAAATGTTATAATTTTTATTTACTTTTGTTTTATAAACATAAATTTCAAAAACATTATTGTTATGTCATGATATTGGATTGCATGTTGTCTATGACCACCATGTTGTTTTTTTAGTGCCGTGTGGTTCCCGACACCAATACAAAAAGAATAGGACCACACCATCTCTTTCCCATGGATGTCGTAAAAGGTGACTGAGGGATTTAAACTCGGGATTCTTCTTTTAGGCGAATGTGGCTTTTTTACTTTATTATTGGCTTTGTCTATCCCGCAAGGAATACAGACGTGATAATATATATTTATATGTTTGTATATGTATATGAATAGGCATACTTCTTACAAATGGTTTGACTAATGATAAGATATTGTTGGATGTCTTGAGAAAGGCTAATGATGATGCAAAGCGGGCCGGGAATATATTAAATGCGAAAGTAAGTTTATTTGTTTGTTGTTTCTTAAGCGTTATCTACTAATACTAATATATATATATGTATATATATATATATATACATATGAGTATTAAGATATATATATATATATATAACTAAGAGTCTGGAGTATGACATGCTTTTCATTCCGGTAAGCAGTTCCTGAGGATTTGCGAAAAGCTTATATTCTTTTGTAGATAGCGCTAAATTCCTGCGACCTAAGCAATAAACAAACCCCAAAAATATATAAATATAAAGAATAATGAAAAGAAAAAAACGCTCTAAATTGATTAAAAAAAAAATTGTTCAAAATATTTTCATTTTCACAATTTCAATCTGTCAATGGCCTGTTATTGAGAAGCGGAATTTACAAATTGAATTATGCAAATCAGATATTGGGGCTTACGGAAGGTTCGAGTTATGATTTTGCGACTTTATGCTAATCTTGGGGGGAAATTTAACCGTTTTTAAACGAAGGGTTTTATTGATTTTGTACTTTAGGTAAATCTAATTTTGAACTATCGCATTTAGAATATATTGGAAATTACCGAAGATATAACGCGTGTTTGTTTGTTTTACATAAAAAAAATTGTAACATAACATGTAATCACGCCTATATTCCCTGCGGGGTAGACAGAGTCATCAGTCATCAAAAGACTGAAAGTCGCCGCATTTAGCTGTTTAGCTTAATGATGGAATTGAGATTCAAATAGTGGCAGGTTGATAGCCCATAGCCTAAAAAAAAGGATCTCGATTACTTATATAAGCCTATCCCTTAGTCGCCTTTTACGACTATCTATGGGAAGGAGATAGAGTGGTCCTTTACATTTTCTATTGGTGCCGGGAACCACACGTCACTTAATGTTCTCTTTTTATATACATTGGGATTAAAATCAAAATTATTCTATTTAAACATTTAGATTCAAAATTGGAATAATTAAGAAAGCATAATAAACTAAATGGACGACTAAATGTTAGCGTTATTTTGTTCAGAAAGCGTGTTAGCATAAATTTGCATGTATATCACATAAATTATGAATTTCGCTCGGTTTAATCAGTAGTTTGTTATGTAACAATGTGTTGAGAATATTGTTTTAATATACGTAATTTATTCATACTCTAAAGGTTAGTGTCAAAGACATAGTTGTTGATAGACCTGTGATTGTTTAGCGTTCCAAATCGCGCGGCAAAATTGTGTCTCTCAAACGCTTATCTAAACTGTTATATTACCTTTAATGTAAGTTCGTATGTGATCTTTGATAACCTGATATGCAAAATGGTTTTTTTCTTTTTTAATAAGCAGTTACGACAGTGGAAATTTACTAGTCGTTTTTGTTATATACAGGGTGTACAGTCTATTATGTCTAAACTTGGGTTGATAGAAGTTGATTGATACAATTTGATTTGAATGATAAGTTTATTGATAGTAATAATTGAATGATAGTGCTCGCGATTAATTTAAATTATTTATAAATTGTATACTAAAATAGGCAGCGCCGAGTTCGTAAAATGCTGCCACAAGTAAATGTACTAAGTGTATGCACTGTACACAGGGTGTCTGGTAAATCGAGTTACATATTGTAAGGGGAACTCAGTGTCAGATTCTCATTACAAATAATATGAAAAATAGGGTAATAGTTACAATTTTGCCTATTTAATTGGGTTGCGAGCCGTCTCGCTGAATGCGCGAAGTGAGCGTATAGTGTCCAAACGTTCTGAGATATTTACACTATTTTGATTTTTCAAACTGCATAGTGAGTCTTTTTTGTTGATTTAATATTTCATGAAGTTAAGATTTACTAAGTCCTTAAATATCTAATGCTATTTACCAAACACCCTGTATATTGTTATAATTGATGTTTCAAATTGTATATTCGTGAAGCCAAAAAAGCAATAAATATTTTTTTTGACGATTTTTAATTTATTTCTATTGAATACAATATAACTTGACTAGTTTTTATACAGATTTGAACTCGCGGCGTCTAGTTAAATCTATGTCTGTGTTGTGTTAGTGTTGTCTAATTTCTAAAGCTTAAATTGTTACCTACGTAGCCAATGGAAATTTTAAGATGAAAGTACTTATATAGATTGAGACAAATTTGATAGATTGAGCAAGCTTCCGAAATTTCCCTCGTTTAATAAGATACAAACAAAATCGTATCCCTCTGAGTTAAAAGATCAGAATGAGCACGAAAAGAAGCATTACATACATTAATATAATCACGTCTTTATCCTTTACGGGGTTGATAGAGATTTTTTATTTTTCTTTTTAATAAACATATTATCCCGCGCCAGAAATTGAATCCACGATTAGGTAGACTAGCATTATAATCATTATACCACAAAGGACATAATTGATTAAAAAATGGACGAATCTATAAGTGGAGGAAAAAATTATCTCCATTTTTCTCGTATATGCTTTATATTTCTATTAGGCTACCCCGAAATAATATTTTTCAAGTCTTTTTTTTACCATACCAAATTACAGCTTTCTGCCATTTTATAGTCTCTGTGCAAAACTGTAGATAAGCAGACATAGTTAAACTATAAGGGTCCCTTGTTTCCAACGGAACCCTAAAACGGATAGAAATTACGCCCAAAAGAGTGAACTGATAAGAACATTTTAAATTAACTGGCCAGAGAAATAATTTGGTCCTTTTTTTTTTCAAAAAGTGCCAGCTACAATAACTCAAGCAGTAAATCAGGCGGAGGTAACTGAGAAATTCTTAATTACCAGGCTTTAAAGGGCAGTAAAAAGCAACGAGAAATTTAATTTTTGCCCTCATGATGCTATTTTTGCGTACTGAAGGAATTTAACGAGGTAAAATGTCTGCCAACAGGTCAGGTCAAGAGTACCCGAAACCGAGCTTGCACGAAGAGAGTGTTGGACGTTAATGAAGCGAAAGATGTATGCGGGGATCGTAAGGATATAGTCCCTTCCTACCGCTCACAGGATTTATTTATGTTTCTTTCGCTAAAAGAAAATCTTGTGCTGCAAATGCAGAAAATGCTGCAGTGCAGTTTGTTACCGCTTCTTCCGCCTTGGAAGCAGCAGTTAACTTAGTTTTAAGTAATTTATTTGACGTCAACCAATGTTGTGAAACCAAAAGAAATGACAATTATTAAGCAAAATGAAGTATCCTGTAATAATGAATAAAAATTTTTAATTTTGAGTGCCATGTCCCTTAAAGAAATAAAATCAATGCCTTAAAACAATTTCCGTTCGCGGAACTAAAATATTTATGAAATTTAGTTCAGCTATAATCAAAACGTCAGACAAGGGGTAAGCGTGATTTATATTAGATTCATTGGTTTTAATATTAAATTGACAAGGGTGAACTGTGGTTGTTGATACTGCAATGTACTGTTGCTATGCCATATATATTATTATGGTTACGCTTTACCACAATTCTATACTAATTCTATATCTACATATCTAATATATGTTGTGATGTGAAAGAAGATGTAGTTACAGGAAAAGAAAAGGGTATGTTAAGATGGTTTGGTCATGTGGAGAGGATGAATGAAAGCAGGTTGACTAAGTAGATATATAAGGAGAGTGTGGGGGTAAAGGTCAGAGTGGGAAGACCTAGACAAACGTATCTTGATCAAATTAAAGACGTCCTGGCAAATGGTCAGGTCAAGAGTACCCGAAACCAAGCTTGCATGAAGAGAGTTATGAATGTGGATGAAGCGAAGGAGGTGTGCAGAGATCGTGGCAAGTGGAAAGATGTAGCCTCTGCCTACCCCTCCGGGAAAGAGGCGTGATTTTATGTATGTATGTATGTACAAATATATAAAATCACGCCTTTTTCCTGATGGGGTAGGCAGAGACTTCATCTTTCCACTTGCCACGATTCCCCGCGTTTACACTTATTTCAATATCACTATCACACTTCTGTCTGTCTAGATAATTGTGAAGTTGACGTTATTGAAGAAAATGCTGCAGTGCAATTTGTTACCGCTTCTTTTACACTGAAGCTTTGGAAGCGACAATAAACTTAGTTTTAAGTAATTTTTTCGACGCCAACCAATGTTTATGTTTAATATGTGCCAGAATAGTGAATATTTTTTTTTATTGAATTAGAATTTAATTTTATTAGGGCCTAGAGGCCGCCCGCGACTTAATCCGCGTGGAATCATTCCCGCGGGGACTCCGGGATAAAAAGTAACCTATATGTTATTCTGGATCTTCAGCTACCTACATACCAAATTTCATCGTAATCGGTTAAGCAGTTTTTTGCGTGAAAGAGTAACAAACATCCATATTGACATCCTGACATACTAACTGTCGCATTTATGATATTAGTAGGATGGTTAGTTACATAAACACCTACACAACTTTGTCTTCGTGACGTAAATCATGGTAATATTCTAACCACACGGCAGAACGGAAATCCTGTTTGCGCTATTTCAAACAGACCTAAGCCACTCTTCTAGCTACTCTATCTAAAACCCCGGGTTAGCACTCAAACTAATGTACATAACTCAGAAAAGTGTCATTGGCACATGGCCGAGGTGGGAATTGAACCTGTGCCTTTCGCGCACTGCGCATTTGCACCTCATCCATTCTACCTAGACGGCCATAGAGAAAAAGAATGGTCCTATTTTAATGTGACAGAAACCACACGACCCAATCGGAATCCAGTATAATTTGTAACTGACCTAATATAGTAAACTGTGTTATCTCCAAAACGCCAAGGGTCAGCACTTATCGGTCATAAATTTATTCATAAGCAATGTATGGATTCCCGCGAGACACTCAGTCCATGACATCAATCACAGTCAGTTGCAGAGGTCGTGGGGGACAGACATACACACAGTCTGGGAGAGCGGGATTGATATATTTGTATACTAGCTCCTCCGGTGTGAGTTTCGTTTTCGAGGAATATTCTATTAGTGCACCCTTAATTAGGATTCTGGAGAAGGAAAAAGGATATCTTTTATCCCGTTAAAAACTATAGTACATACATACATGCATACTTCCATCCGTACATAGCTACATGCATACAAACATATGAACATAAAAACTTTAATTCCCGTGGGATTTGCGAAAAACCTATATAAATTCATAAATGGCGCTAAATTACTCGCTCTTTAAAGGAGGCGTTTAATTCGCTGCATTTTAAAGGTGATTCTAATTTCGTCATCTTTTTGTAGATGGCGTTAATTTCGTCTCAGTTTTCTAAATGGCGCTAAATTCACGCGGCTGCGGCGGATAAAAATATGTAATGCTCTTTGGAAGCGGTAGTAGTTATAATTAGATTTAAGTGATGTGACGTCAATAAGTGATACCTTGTATCCAATTTTGAAACTAAATCTATTCTATTCTAAAAGCTGATATAGGTATGAATATCATATACGCCCTTGAAAACAACAATTATATACTGCTCAAGAGAAACCATTACTTCTCACTTTGCAGTCGAAACTTTGTCGCTTAAACCGATTTATTCTTGTGCAACAATCAAAGTTGAGAATCAACGTTTGCAATTATCTGAGAATGGTATCTGTGGCGATCTCCAGCATTGTGGTAGGTAATGCTGCAACTTTTTAAATGCTGCAGTACGATAGGGTTGGCAATCAAGGGAAAGACTCTTGAATTTATACGGATAATTTGTACTAACATCCTCCACGAAGACTTATAAAACTTATAAAACTCTTTCGTTAAATTTGAAATATGCATTCAATTTGAATAGGAACACTCCATCTCTTTTCCATGGATGTCGTAAAAGGCGACTATGGGATAGGCTTATAAACTTGGGATTCTTCTTTTAGGCGGTAAACTAGCAACCTGTCACTATTTGAATCTCAATTCTATCATTTAGCCAAACAGGTAAAAAACAGTCTTTTTAAGACTGTTGGCTCTGTCTACCCCGCAAGGGATATGGACGTGATTACATGTATGTATGTATGTACAAATGTATGAAATATGCCATATAAGTTTCTTCTGTGATCTAGGGTGCACTTAATGAGAATTAATTTGTTATACTTTTTATCTATTTATCCCTTACAGGGTAGACAGATCCATCAATCTTGGAAAGACCGTAAGGCCATCTTCAGCTGTATTCGAGATTCAAATAGTGACCGGTTGCTAGCCCAACTCCTAAATGTAGATCACAAATTTGTTAGCCTATCCCTTAGACGCCATTTACGATTCATGGAAAAGAAATGGAATGGTCCTATTCCAAAATGTCGGGAACAACACGGCAATATTTTTAGAGTTATGGTAAAAAAAACGCAAATTTTATATTACTATATTGGCTTATAAACTTGGGATTCCTCTTTTAGGCGATGGGCTAGCAACCTGTCACTATTTGAATCTCAATTCTATCGTAAAGCCAAATAGCTGAACGTGGCCTAACAGTCTTTACAAGACTGTTGGCTCTGTCTAACCCGCAAGGGATATAGACGTGATTATATGTAAGTATGTATGTATGGTAAAAAAAATCACAATATGGCAACCCTAACAAAGAATCGTTGTTCGCTATAGTGTTGCCATTGCTAAGAGTTTACGATGTGGATATTGTTGCGGCTTTGTTTACGAATACAACGGATTCTAAGAAAATGTTTATCTCATAAGTACCAATTGTCTTAGAAAATACAGAAAATAGAAAATACAATACTAAATACAAATAAAAATAAATCATCACTATCACTCTCTGTCTGTATGCACTAATCTTGAATAGTTGTGAATGGATTTCGATCTTGATTGAAATTTTGTAAATTTTTCTGAGGAAGAAATGCAATAAATGTACTTAATACCCATGCAAAGCCAGGGTAGGTTGCTAGTTATCTATGTAGCGGGAGCGGGATTCGGCTCAAACACCACAAAGGGTTGACGACCGACGATGTTGAGTCGGAGGTTGTATACGAGTATTTATGCTATCCATGAAATCTTTGCTTGCGCGATTTGGCACACGCGCCGTGTGAAGCTTGATGGTGTCTGGCATACGTCGTCACAATACCTACATATTTAATTTAATATTTTAATTTTAATTATTTAGTGCCCGCATCTACTTCAGATTTTGATAACTGAAAATTAGCGTTTTTGTACTCTTTCAGTGCAAAAAGATCGCTGAGTTATGACCATTTCGACTTGCTACAGAAAACCTGTATTAGTTTTAAGAAATTGTTATTAATATATTTGTTTTGTGTCTATCTATCTAATGGAAATGCTGCCAGCCTTCTGGGCACACTCCTGCAAGTTGATGCTATGCAGGGGCTGTACAATTTGTAAATTTGATCTAGTTTGTAATATTTTTTTTTCTTTGTTATAAGTAGTTTTATTTTTAACTAGCTGTACCCGTGACTTCGTTCGCGTGGAATAGCTATTTTGGGCATCATTGAAGCTCTCAAGGATTAATATTTTTTTCACATTTTCCATTATTACTTCGCTCCTTATAGTTGCATCGTAATGATATATAGCCTAAAGCCTTCCTTAATAAATAGTCTATTAACAAAAAAAGAATTTTTCAATTCGAACCAGTAGATCCTGAGATTAGCGCGTTCAAATAAACAAACAAACTCATCCGCTTTATAATATTAGTATAGATAGAGTTTGCTTAAACCAAAAATGTTAAATGTAAGATAATAAATATCTAGCTTATAATAATGACTTTTACCACAGAGGCCTGCTGATCTTCACGGCCGTGTGTCTCACATAACTGCCTATGACATTTGTGGTTATTACCAGATAAATTTAGGGACGTCTGTCAGTCTGTCCGATTTGTATCGCGATGATGTTTGAATTAGAGCAACTTACTGGCCAGTATAATGTCACATACGAACATACAATCACGTCTATATCCCTTTCGGGGTAAACAGAGCCTACAGTCGCGTAAAGACTGATAGGCCACGTTCAGCTTATTGACTTAATATAGAATTGTAATGTCACGGATTAATAATAGTATTTAAAGCTTGACCAGAATTAATGTAACTATCGCTATTTAACAGGTACTTAGTTATGTGCCGTGTGGTTCCCGGCACCAATACAAAAAGGAATAGGACCACACCATCGTTTTTCCATGGATGTCGTAAAAGGCGATTAAGGGATAGGCTTACAAACTTGGGATTATTTTTAGGCGATGGGCTAGCAACCTGTCACTATTTGAACCTCAATTCTATCCAAATTCTATAACCCTTTCGGGGTAGGCACAGCCATCAGTCTTGAAGATACTGATAGGCGACGTTCTGCTGTTTTGCTTGATAATATTAATACTAAGACAAATTAATAATCGCTTCTTTGCTGATCTGAACTTTTAAACGGTTTGCATATGAGAACCGTTTTAAAATTCAGTTCGGCAAATGAATCAGTGCATTTCAAATTCAAAAATGCAATCGAGATAAGTACATATCCGAATAAGCCAGTCGAAACTGATGTATCGATTTTCTTCACCGACGACATTTGTACTGGACATTTGTAAATTCGTTTTCCGATAATCTAGTGGGATTTTTGTCGAGACAAGTAGATTTTTAACTCTATTTCACGATTTAGCTTACTGTGTTCGACAATTGAATTTTGCTGTTATTTTAGCGTTATTTTTTTGATGTAACAGCGTTTTTAGAAAATGCTGCTGCTAAGGTTGTTTGTTATTTTCCCCTACCAAGGTTTAACGAAATACATACATATATATGGTCACGTCTATATCCCTTGCGGGGTAGACAGAGCCAACAATCTTGAAATGACTGAATGGCCACGTTTAGCTATTTGGCTTAATGATAGAATTGAGATTAAAATCACGGGAACCACACGAAATATTTAACGAAATATTCGTATTGAAATCATTAGTTTTACATTAATTCATATTGTTTTAATATAGACAATGTGCATTCGTCCATAATTCAGATTTAAGAGTTCTATATTTGTAAATTGACGTCCAGTGAAAATGCTGCAGTGCAGTTTGTTCCACCGCTTCTTTTGAAACACATGCGCTTTGGAAGCGGTAGTAGTTATAATTAGATTTGAGTGATGTGACGTCAATAAGTGATACCTTTTAATCCAATTTTGAAAATAAATCTATTCTATTCTTTTAGTGTCGGTGTTTGAATCGATAAGATGCCCGGTTAATATGCGTGATGCGCTGAAAGTGACTCACAATACCAAAGAAAAGCACTCACAGTACCAATTAATGTTTTGGAAGTTACGTACATTAGTTTGAATACTTACCGATGCTCTTCCGGTGAGGAAAACCATCGTGAGGAAACCTACACATTGAGGCAACTGGATATGTAACCATGGTGAATCCCCTGCAAAGGTTGCGGAGGTGAGATGAGAGTCGCTTCGTGTAAAAACCTGACTCACCCAATCCAGTCGAGGATTAACTCCTTATTTTCTTTAATCCTTAATAATGTGCCGTGTGGTTCCCGGCACCAATACAAAAAAGAATAGGACCACTCCATCTCTTACCATTTTTTCTTTCATGGATGTCGTAAAAGGTGACTAAGGGATAGGCTTACAAACTTGGGATTCTTCTTTAGGCGATGGGCTAGCAACCTGTCACTATTTAAATCTCAATTCTATCTTAAAGCCAAATTGCTGAACGTGGCCATTCAGTCTTTTCAAGACTGTTGGCTCTGTCTACCCCGCAAAGGATATAGACGTGACCATATGTATGTATTCTTAATGTCAATGACTCTAATTTACAGTCCATTAATTCGTGATTTGTAATTCGTAGAAACAAATTAATTTAGTCTCGAAACGGTTCAACTGCATTGCAGTGAAATATATACCTCTGAAATTGCTTCGTAATTCTGACTATTACTAAGGTGAATGAACGTACAAAGTTTACAATTTTATCTTTATATTCTAGCTTTTCCATAAGGGGATGCTTTGTTTTATATTCGGCCGCGTACATTTAGCGGCATCGACGAAGAGCGACGAATTTGATGTCATCTACAAAAAGGCGATGAAATTAGCATACATACAAACATATAATCACGTCTATATCCCTTGCGAGTTTGACAGAGCCAACAGTCTTGTAAAGGCTGATAGGCCACGTTCAGCTGTTTGGCTTAAGACATACATAATTGAGATTCAAATAGTGACAGGTTGCTAGCCCATCGCCTAAAAAAGAATCCCAAGTATGTAAGCCTATCCCTTAGTCGCCTTTTACGACATCCATGGGAAAGAGATGGAGTGGTCCTATTCATTTTTGTATTGGTGCCGGGAACCACACGGCACTATTAGCACCACTTAAAAAAGCGACGAATTAAACGCTACATACAAAGAGCAACTAATTTAGCGCCACCTACAAATAAATCACGGGTTTCCGCATATCCCACGGGTTCTATAGTTTTACGTTACGTTACGTTACGGTACGTCACGTTTCGTTACGTTACGTTACGTTACATTAAGTTATGTTACGTTTTACACGAGCTACAACGCCTTTAAAAA
Organism: Amyelois transitella; assembly: GCF_032362555.1. Lineage (NCBI taxonomy): Eukaryota > Metazoa > Arthropoda > Insecta > Lepidoptera > Pyralidae > Amyelois > Amyelois transitella. The sequence goes on from NC_083524.1 coordinate 8,163,343, forward strand.
AAAACACTTGTCTAGTCCAAGTAAAGCGAGCTCAAACTTCTTGTATGTGGAAACAGTTGTTCTGACAAGTTTGTTCTAAGCTCGTTCAGTTCCGAATAGTTTAAACCCTATTCTCGGGCCGGTTACCTGATTTACAATGTTATTCACAATAACGAGATGTACAAATGATCTTCTGTCATACATAATATAATCACTTCTATATCCGTTACGGAGTAAATAGAGCCAACAGTCTTGAAAAGCCGCGTTCAGCTTTATGATGGATTTGAGATTCAAATAGTGACAATTGTTAGCCCATCGCCGATCTCAAGTTTATTAGCCCTTAGTTGGCTTTTACAGCATCAATGGGAAAGATATAGAAGTCCTAGTAGTTCCGAGAACCACACGGAATCAGTATTATAAAGGAAAAAGATTTATTGTGATTTGGCTTCGCATGGTTCCAATGATTTTACTAAACATCTTACTATAGAATGTCTTTTTTTATACGAGACAGATTACACAGATTGAGTTAGCCTCGAAGTAAGTTCGAGACTTATGTTATGAGATACTAACTCAACGATATTATATTTATATAGTCTTTATATACAATAATAGGACGCCTGCAGGTCCAGCCGAGTACTTATAAAGAAAAATCCCGTTAATCGCCATTCCCTGTCTACCCCGCAAAGGATATAGACGTGACTATATGTATGTACGTGTGTATGTAAACGCGGCTAAACATTTTCTTACCTTATCAGCTTGCTACTGACATAATTGGTTAATAGGTCATCCGTATATCAAAAACAGTTCAGTATTGAACGGAATTCGATAAAAATACGACGTATGTGGTCGTGATGGAGCGGTGGTTAGGTTTGCCGTCCGTTATCGAGTATCAGGGTTTGAATCTCAGCAATTTATCCCTGAACAGTGCATATGTGATTGCTAATACTTCATTGGAATCTGTTTTTGTTTATGCCGTCAACGACCTTTGTTATGAAGTGAGTTTGTGTACTGATAAGTTAACACAGTCTTAATGTAGAACGAATATGGATGTCGCAAAAGGCGACTAAGGTATGGGTGTATAAATTTGGGATTCTTCTTGTGTGCGATGGGCTAGCAACCTGTCTCTATTTGCATCTCAATTCTATTATGAAGTCATACAGCTTAACGTGGCCTTTCAGTCTTTTCGAGACTGTTGGCTCTGTCTACCCCGCAAGGAATGTAGACGTGACTATAGGTATGTATGTAAAATATATAATTTACTTAAAAAAGTATATACCTATTACTTAACGTATTAAACAAATATGTAATATATGATACTTATTTATTTATTTAAACTTTATGCACGTAAGATGTACAACAGGTGGACTTAATGCCACAAGGCATTCTCTGCCATTCGAACCTTTGGACCAAACTGAGATGGATATTCGGGTAGTGCGAAAACTGCATAATAGAAAAATAGGAAATAGGTTACTAAATACACTTGCATACAATATATTACAAACATAAGTATGACTATAAATGTATATATACTCCATACTTGTATTTACGATAAACATCGCATCGAGAGTGTGGAGGGAAAGGTCGGGGTGGGAAGACCTAGACGAACATATCTTGATCAAATTAAGGACGTCCTGGTGAAGGGTCAGGTCAAAAGTGCCCGAAACCGCCGAGCTTGCGTAAAGAGAGTTATGAATGTGGATGAAGCAAAGGAAGTATGCAGGGATCGTGGCAAGTGGAAAGAGGTAGTCTCTGCCTACCCCTCCGGGAAAGAGGCGTGGGTTTATGTATGTATGTATGTATCGCATCGAGCAAAAAACTATTAATGAAAAAAAAAGAAAGAATTTTCATTCACAAACATGGACAGTGTATCAAAATGAAAACGCAATAAACGTCAGAAATATTGGTACTGGTGAACATATCGGGTTACTTCCGCAGTTTAGAGACGTCCTGCCGAACTGGTATCATCCCCTTGGACCTCGCCAAAGATATATCCCTCTGAAATTATAAATTTTCGCCGGGAACCACACGGTACCAATTGAAATAGGATTCATCTCTTTTCTATGGATGTCGTAAAAAAATTTGGGATAGGCTTTTAAAGTTGGGATGTGAAAAGGATATGATCACTCCATCTCTTTTCTATGGATGTCGTAAAAGGCGACTTAAGGATAGGCTTTTAAACATGGGATTCTTTTTTAGGCGACAGGCTAACAACCTGTCATAATTTGAATCTCAATTCTATCACTAAGCCAAACAGCTGAACGTGGCCTTTCAGTCGTTTTAAGACGTTGGCTCTGTCCACCCCGTAAGGGATATAGACGTGATGATATGCATGTATGTATGTAAAATTATAAATTTTCGCCGGGAACCACACGGAACTAATTGAAAAAAGGAAAGGATCACTCCATCTCTTTTCCATGGATTTTGTGAAAGGCGAATTAGGGATATGCTTTTAAACTTGGGATGTGACTTAGACGATTGGCTAGCAACCTGTCATTATTTGAATCTCAATTCTATCACTAAGCCAAACAGCTGAACGTGGCCTATCAGTCGTTTTAAGACGTTGGCTCTGTCTACCCAGCAAGGGATGTAGACGTGACTATATGACTGACTAGTAACTTAACGTTAAAAAAAATCCCAAGTTTATAAGCCTGCCCCTTAGTCACCTTTTACGACATCCATGGGAATGAGTGGTTCAATTTTTTTTTTGTGCCGGGAAACACACGGCACACGGCATAGTCAGACCAAATGGGAACAACTCGAAAAATCAAGCGGAAGAGATTGAGAGTTATTTTTATCAAGAGGTTTATCCGATCGACCAACTGTTAGATCATTTTTCACCAAGTACCTTTAAGCCCCTTTTTGGGTTTTGTAGTATAAGTGGAACCCTTATAGTTTCGCTATGTTTCTAAAATATATTAACGAGAAGTAACATAGATTAAGTTAGTCGCATATCATTTCTGAGGATTATGTTTTGTGTGATTGTGATACCATCAAGTCATTATGTATGCAAACAGTGTCAAAAGACTGAAAGTCCACGTTTAGCTGTATATCTTTATGATGGAATTGAGATTCAAATAGTAACAAGTTGCTAGCCCTTCGCCTATAAGGGGAATCCTAAGTTTATAAGCCTATCCCTAAGTTGCCTTTTACGACATCCGTGTGAAAGATATGGCGTGGTTCTTATCGTTAATGCCGGAAATCACACGGCACTCAAACTGAGAATCTTTCTTTTTTTTAACATACATACATACATACATAAAATCACGCCTCTTTCCCAGAGGAATAGGCAGAGACTACCTCTTTTCACTTGCCACGATCTTTGCATAGGTACTTCCTTCACTTCATCCACATTCATAACTCTCTTCATGCAAGCTCGGCGGTTTCGGGTATTCTTGACCTGACCCTTTACCAGAACGTCCTTAATTTGATCAAGATACGTTCGTCTAGTCTAGACCTTCCCACTCCGACCTTTCCCTCCACACTCTCCTTGTATATCTGCTTAGTCAACCTGTTTCAACCAACCATTCATCCTCTCCACATGACTGAACCATCTTAACATACCCTTTTCTATTCCTGTAACTACATCTTCTTTTTTTTTAAGGCGGTTAATAATACCTTGTCAATTTTCAGTGTCCATTCAATCTAGTAACAAAACTGGCGAAGAATGAACAAACATCATGGGTCGTAGACACCAGCGTTCCTGTCACTTGGAGGCTCATGAAAAATGAATTGGGGCTCTTCTCCAGAAATCGGAAGAGGTACATTATCTTGTGCCGTGTGGTTCCCGGCACCACACACCACAAAAAAGAATAGGACCACTCCATCTCGTTCCCATGGATGTCGTAAAAGGCGAGTAAGGGATAGGCTTATAAACTTGGGATTCTTCTTTTAGGCGATGGGCTAGCAACCCGTCACTATTTGAATCTCAATTCCATCGTTAAGCCATAAAGCTGAACGTGGCTTTTCAGTCTTTTTAAGACTATGTTTATCTTTTTAAGACTATGTTTTATTAAGGCTCTGTTTATCCCGCATGGGACATAGACGTAAGTATATGTATGTATGTTCTTTTGTTTCAGAGGCATACTATGTGAAATGCGACCTACATTCAATGAGTTCGGCGTTTATCGTTTAGACGTAGGCAGATGTGACACAAAGCCGCTAATACCTACCTACAATAGCTATCTACGTAAGTAAAAAGAGTGTTTATTAAGGCTAACTTAGAACTAAAGCGCCGTGTAGTTACATACATACATACATATAATCACGTCTATATCCCTTGCGGGGTAGACAGAGCCAACAGTCTAAAAAGCCTAATAGGCCACCTACAGCTATGTGGCTTTAAGATAGAATTGAGATTGCCGTGTAGTTTCCAGCACTTTTGATTAGAATCACTCCATATCTTTCCCGTGGATGTCGTAGAACACGAATAAGGGATTATTAATATCTGGGATTCTGCTTTTAGCCGATGGGCTAACAAACTGTCACTATTTGAATCTCAATTCCATCATTAAGCCGCACAGCTGAACGTGGCCTATCAGTCTTTTCAAGACTGTTGAATCTGTCGACCCCGCAATGGATATAGACGTGATAATATGTATGTACATTAATTTTTTCAGCCCTCCTGCTTTTTCTGTCTATCCTGCTGGTCTGCGGTGGCGTCTATTCTATCATTAAACTTGCTCTGAAGTGTAAAGCGCAAACCAATGCCGCCGGTCTTCAAATAAATTTCAGTACTGAAGTCAGTGAAAAGATGAGGAGTGTAGACTTCTATAGAGGGTGAGAATTAACATTAAATTTTGTTTAAATAAACAACCACATTTGACCGCCGTGCGGTTTCCGGCACTCTCAGGATAGGAATACTCTATATCTTTACCATCGATGTCGTAAAAGGTGACTAATGAAACTTAAACTTGGGATTTGTTGTGTAGGCTGTAGCTTAGTTAGCTGTCCATATTTAAATTTCGATTCCATCATTAAGCCATACAGATGAACGTCGCCGTGTGGTTTCCCGGCACCAATACAAAAAATAATAGGCCCACTCCATCTCTTTCCCATTGATGTCGTAAAAGGCGACTAAGGGATAGGCTTACAAACTTGGGATTCGTTTTTAGGCGATGGGCTAGCAACCTTTCACTATTTGAATCTCAATTCTATTAAGCCAAATAGCTGAACGTGGCCATTCAGTCTTTTCAAGACGGGTGGCTCTGTCTGCCCCGCAAGGGATATATGTATGTATGTAGAAGGACATATTCTGCTTAAAATTATATTTCCCATGGGATTAGCGAACAACCTGTATATTTTGCTATATATAAAGCTTGTACATAATAAAAGATATAATTTAATCTTTCCTTATCAGAATTGTCCTACTTCTTCTGATCTTCATAACATCTGGCGCTGGTGGTTACCCAATATTCACCATCAAATATGGCGGCCTCTCTTCAGCTGACTGTCTGTTCTTAGTTTACGCGTGGTCTTTCGGCATCAAAATACCTTTATCAGTAGACCAGGGGATGATAAATGGAAAAAGCAAATGTTCAATATTAGGCGACATGTTCGTTGTGAGTGATTGCACCCATTCTTATCATAGTATATAGTCATCGTCGAACGTACGTACGTGTGTCGTAAAAGGCGACTAAGGGATAGGCGTATAAACTTGGGATTCTTCTTTAAGGCGATGGGCTAGCAACCTGTCATTATTTTAATCTCAATTCAACAATTAAGCCAAACAGCTGAATTTGGCCTATTAGTCTTTTCAAGACTGTCAAGATCAAGTTAAGAGTACCCCAAATTGACGAGCTTGCATGAAATGATCGTGGATCGTAGCCAGTAGAAATTAAAGTCTCTGCCTATACCGAAGTATAGTGTTTCCCGAAGGAAACAGGCGTAATTTATCTATGTTTATCTCAGAACAGTTTGCTATTTGTTTTTAACGAAACTTCCTCAATTTAAAATTTCCTTATCTAATAAGAATGCAGAAATTTCAACCCCCTGTTTTTTCAAATAATTTAGCACGAGAATAAGATACTGAGTGCCCCTTTTCAATATGCAACGAGATTTACCAGACACCCTGTATAAACATTTTTTTTTTACTTTCAGCGTTCCGCCCTTCTCATCCTTATAGGCATAACGATAGAATCCACACTATCCCAATTCCCGTCAAAAACAGGAACACTGTGGCGCCCTTTGGAAATGATTGGCGCATCCTATCTCGTGGTTGGTGCGATTTACTTACTGTCGGCACATAAGTTGGAGATCAAATCTGAAGTAAGATTATCTGTTCTATTCTATCATTAAGCCAAACAGCTGAGCGTGGCGTTTCAGTCTCTTCAAGACTGTTTGCTCTGTTTACCACGTAGGGGATTCAGACGTGACTATATGTAAGACTAGAAGCCGCCCGCGACTTCGTCCGCTTGGAAATCCTATCATAACGTAACAATCAAAATTCAAAAAAAAAAAAATTCAAAATTTTTATTCATTATTATAGGATATTATTATATCGCTTAATAATTGTCGTATGGTTTAACAACTTGGTTGACGTCAAATAAATTACTTAAAAACTAAGTTTACTGCCGCTTCCAAGGCGTCAGTGCAGAAGAAGCGGTAACAAACTGCACTGCAGCATTTTCATCAACAACGTCAACTTCACAATATTAAATTATACTTAGAATAGAATGTGGACGGGAGAATACATTGTTCACGGGAGATTTATATATTTATGAGATTTAATATTGAAAAAAGAAATATATATATATATTATGGATTGCCAATTTTAAAAAGATTTATGTACAGAGTGTACTGAAATTTTGATTTAAGTTCAAATTAAACTACAATTAATTACGAGGTTCCTGTGCCAAGCTCGAGCCAGATGTTTTTATCATTAAGGTAATCATCAGTCCTATAATAAGCCTTCCCACAAAGTACTTTCTTTACATACTCTTTGAATTTTCGGTTGGGCATATCAAGAACAGACTCCGGCAACCTATTATAAAATCGTATACAGTTCCCCATAAATGATTTACTGACTTTGCTAAGCCTATGAAACGGCATGACTAATTTATGTTTATTACGTAAATTTCTATCAGTTGTGGCACTAACTTTTTGAAAAAAAGAGGTATTTTTCCTAACATACATTATAAGATCAAAAATGTACTGGGACGCTACTGTAGGTATGTTTATTTTCTTAAAGAGTTGTCTTAACGAGTCTCTTGGTCCTAAGCCGTAAATTGCGCGAACGGCCCTTTTCTGAATTATAGTTTGGTAGTATAGTAGTAGTAGTAGTATGGTAGTATAGTCTGAATAGTTTGTATATCAGCCGCGCTACCCCATAAAAGTAAACCATAAGATAACAAGCTATGAAAATAGCTGAAATAAACAAGCCTAGCTGTAGCTACATCTGTCAATTGTCGGATCCTCCTAACAGCATAAGCGGCAGAGCTAAGTCTATTGGATAGTTTAGAAATATGAGCACCCCACTGTAGCTTTGCATCAATTATAATTCCTAAAAACTTTGTATTTTCAACAAATTCTAATTTCTGGCCTTCCAGTGTTATGTCAGTATTGGCCTGCCTTACGTTTGGAAGGGTAAATTTAATGCATTGGGTCTTATTAGCATTTAAAAGAAGATTGTTGGTTGAGAACCAGATAGATATGGCCGACAGTATATTATTAACCGAACTTACATTTTCGCTATGGCGATCTAATTTAAATATTAAAGAAGTGTCATCGGCAAACAGCACTATACCCGCCTGTTTTTCCACCATAAAAGGCAGGTCATTGACATATACCAAGAAGAGGAATGGTCCTAAAATTGAGCCCTGAGGAACACCCATTGAGACGCTTGAACCGCTTGACTTTACTCCATTAATATCTACAGTTTGAAGCCTATCAGTCAAATAGGATGCCATTAGTTTAGTTGATTTGTGGTCAAACCCATATTGACGAAGTTTACGCAAAAGTGTCTGATGATCTACGCAATCAAATGCTTTAGAGAGATCGCAAAAGACTCCAACTGAATCCTGTGAACTCTCCCACGCGTCATAGATTTGAGTAACAAGTGCTACTCCCGCATCAGTGGTGGACTTCCCGGCAGTGAACCCATATTGTTGGGAATGGAAAATGTTATTGATTTTAAAATATTGTTGCATTTGATTAAGCATCATCTTCTCAAACACCTTGCTCAAAACTGGCAATATAGAAATAGGTCTATAATTGCCAAGGACTGTTTTCTCCCCTTTTTTGAATAGAGGTATTAATTTGCTACATTTCATTAAATTTGGAAAAATACCCTCATCAATACATTCATTTAATATAAAAGCTAGATCAGATGCAATAATATCTATGATTTGACTTATGATACTAACAGACATACCCCAATGGTCTTCAGACTTTTTCAAATTAAGTTGTTTGAACGCCTTTAATATATTATCAGAGTTAACATATTTAAATTTAAAGACAGATTTGATGGGAGTTGTGTTATTATTAAGTAGGGTTTCAGCGCGCAATGGACAAGAGTCAACGTCAGAAGTTAGCTCCACAGGGATTTTTGCAAAGAAATTATCAAAAGCATTTACTATGTCCTGAGTTTTAGAAATACTTTTGTTACCGGATGATATTTGTTTAATACTGTCTCTATCTTTGATTTTGCCAGATTCTTTATTATTAATGTTCCATGTTTCTTTAATTTTATTTGGTGCGTTGTTTATTTTACTACTTATGTGCAAAGATTTGGCTTGCCTGCAAACTTTTTTAAATAATTTTGAATAATTTTTGACATATTCTACAAAACTGGGGTCAAAATTGTATTGTTTCTAGGCATATAAGTCATATAACTTATTCCTACTCTTGTGAATACCTACACTACGCCCATTCACTGAACTGTAATCTATTACGAATATTGACTTGTTTCTGCTTGAACCTTTTTGAGTATTCAGCAGAAATCATATCAAATAAATTGTTATAATGTTCATTAGGATTATTTCCAGAATATGTTAAAGTATTTAATTGATTTGCAATGTTTATTTTAAATTTTCTTATGTTTTTGGAAGAAAGAGGTCTACACATAATTTTATCATTATTTAAATTGTTTAAGGACTCTTTCTCAAAGGTAACATATTGACCGGTGTGATCCGAGGGCAATTTGTGAATAATTGATTTCCGTATATAAAGATTATTGCAAAAAAAATTATCCAGACACTTGGCAGATGTAGATGTTATTCGGGTTGGTTCGAAAAAAACATACTCTAAATTATAAGATTTAAACAAATTAATAAATTGTATACTAACGGTTGATTTAACTAAAATGTCAATGTTAAAATCACCACAAATAATTAATTTTTTATTACATTTTGAGGTAACATGTAACACTTGATCCATTATTTTTAAAAATTGTTTAAATTCACAGTTTGGGGGACTGTACACACAAACAATTATATGATGATCTAGCTCGGCACAGGTCACTTCGGCACACCGCTCAACCGAAAGTCTGGTTATGTCTGTTCGCTCTTTACAGCGAAGACCGCATTTGATAAATATCATAGACCCACCTCTAATTGCAGACTTTCTGTTTAAGCAGCTCACAATATTATAATTGTTTAGGCTGAACATCATCTCCCCCTCCATGAGCCAATGCTCAGTCAAACATAAAATGTCCACATTTAATTCTTCTAAAACTAGTTGTACTTCTAATTCTTTGCCGGGAAGACCTTGTATATTTTGATGGATAATTCTTAACCCTCGAGGGTTTCCCGTTGTCTGAGTGTGCAGTTTAAATAGACTGTCAAGTCAACAGAGTTACCATCACACAGAGTTGGCAATTCTGTAGTCAACTTATAATTAATATTTGGCTTACAATGTAAACTCGTCCAAACATTAATATTACTAGCTACCAATGTAGCAATTTTGTTCTTATGGTATCTGGATAGAAATATTCTATCATTGGTCTTAAAACAATCACCTATGAAATTGTTTGTGTCAAAAAACACAAATTTGTCACTGTGACGACATGTCAACGAATGCATAAAATTATTGAGTAGGTGAATGTTTTTATTAAGTTTTGGAGACTGGCAACTCATATATGGAAAAGCACATAAAATTATTTGGTTAACTTTTCCCGCCACTTTCAAATTCGCAAATCAATCCCGCGGAAACTCTGGGATAAAAAGCCTATATGATATTCTGGGTCTTCAGCTACCTACATACCAAATTTCATCGTTATCGGTTCAGTAACTTTTGCGTAAAAGAATAAAAAACATCCATACTGATATCCGGACATACTCACAAACTTTCGCATTTATAAATATTAGTATGAGATGTAACAACTTGGGGCAAAAACACAGTTTTGTATGTTTGTTTGTTCCGCTATAAGCTTTGGTCTGATTTTGATGATATTTGAAATGTGTATAGGATCTGTCAATAAAATTTTGCGCAAGTCATTACATTCATACTTGTTGAAACAGTCAGCCGTGTAAGGAAGGCATAAATAAGTGATATATGTATATAATAAATTAAGGACGTCCTTGTAAAAGGTCAGGTCAAGAGTACCCGAAACCGCCGAGCTTGCATGAAGAGAGTTATGAATGTGGATGAAGCGAAGGAAGTATGCAGAGTTCGTGGCAAGTGGAAAGATGTAGTCTCTGCCTAACCCTCCGGGAAAGAGGCGTGATTTTATGTATGTATGTATATAATTATGATTTCAGAAATTATTTTTTAAAATGATATCAAATTTGATGTCTCTACTGTGGTGTTGGATCTTATCGGGATTTTTACTGGTGATGGTCATAATTTCCGTGTCCGTTCTCACTTCACACAACTGCATCATGTAAGTCTCATCCATTTTTTATGGGACAAATTACACTTGATTAGCCTCGAAGTAAATTCGAGAGTGTTACTAGATACCATCTCAACGATACTATATTTTATTATACTCGTATTATACAAAACACATCCAAGACCTACACTAATCAGAAATATTTTTATTTATCTAATAATTTTATGCCGTGTGGTTCCCGGCACCAATACAAAAAAGAATAGGACCACTCCATCTCCTTCCCATGGATGTCGTAAAAGGCGACTAAGAGATAGGCTTACAAATTTGGTAATCTTTTTTAGGCGATGGGCTAGCAACCTGTCACTATTTGAATGACAATTGTATCATTAAGACAAATAGCTGAACGTGGCCATTCGGTCTTTTCAAGACTGTTGGCTGTCTCTCTGTCTACCCCGCAAGGGATATAGACGTGACCATATGTATGTATGTAATTTTATTGAGTATGTAAATGAATGAGTGGGTGAGGTGGATTTTAAGAAAACTTTACTACATTTGGTTTTCAGTAAAACCACCCTGACAAGTACAGAATATACCTATGCCGCGGCAGAACCATCTTTTTATTGCAATAATAACTATACAGAATGGGTGAACTTACTTTTTACTGGAGAAGCAAAGAAGACTATTTATATCAATGGTTATAACGGCTTCACTGGAGGCGCATTAGGTAAGAAATCCAATTGACTTAAAAACGTTTTAATCAATAAAAGGTCTTTACTATCGAGTTTTAAGTCTCTCTCATCTTTTTTTTGTTCCCACTTGCATGGTCATACACATTCAGTTGCTTGAATGTGCAGGTTTTCTCACGATGTTTTGAGGATAGTACTCAAACTAATGTATGTACATAACTCCAAATAATGTACTTTATAAGTACGGCGTGTGGTTTTCGACTCTTCAGAATAGAACTACTCCATATCTTTCATATGGATATCGTAAAAGGCGACTAAAGTGTACACTTATAAATTTACTTGGGATTCCTCTTGTAGGCGATAGCAACTTGTCACTATTTAAATTTCAATTCCATCATAAACCTACAGCTGAACGTGGCCTTTCAGTCTTTTCAAGACTGTTGGGTCTGTCCACCCCGCAAGGGATATAGATGTATGTAAATCGGGCATCTTAACGATTCGATCACTAACTCTTCTCTCTACATACATACATACATATGGTCACGTCTATATCCCTTGCGGGGTAGACAGAGCCAACAGTCTTGAAAGACTAAAATACCGTGTGGTTCCCGGCACCAAAACAAAAAAGAATAGGATCACTCCATCTGTTTCCCATGGATGTCGTAAAAGGCGACTAAGGGATAGGCTTACTAACTTGGGATTCTTTTTTTTAGGCGATGGGCCAGCAACCTGTCGCTAGTTGAATCTCAATTCTATCATTAAGCCAAATAGCTGAACGTGGCCACTTAGTCTTTCAAGACTCTTCTCTCTAATAATAAATTATTATTATTTAAACCTTTTATTTTGATAGGTCTGCTGTCCACAACATTATCTACGATGATTGGGCTGAAGGCAGGAGTAGTTTATCTACATTTTGACAAACATACAGATAGGACAAGCTTGTGGGCGATTTGGGGATCACTGTTCGCTATCGGAGCTACTGTCTTTGCGGGAATGTCGTATGTCGTTAAATGCAATTTATGGTAAGCAGAGAAATCTTTATTTCTTCCCTATTCCTAGTCATTATTTTTTTTACTAGCGACCCGCCCCGGCTTCGCACGGGTGCAAAATTCGGAAAAAATTATACATTGAAACCTTCCTCTTGAATCATTCTACCTGTTACAAAAAACCGCATCAAAATCCGTTGCGTAATTTTAAAGATTTAAGCATACAGACAAACAGACTAAAATAGCGAGTTTGTTTTATACTACGTAGTGACTTCCATTGAAAAATGTACATTATTAACAATAAAACTAAGACATAACTATAATTATATCTTGTATTATTATTAGCCAATAATGGTTTAATTGTAAGGAAGATATACAGGGTGTTTGGTAAATCGTGTTTCATATTCAAACATGAACGCACTTAAAGTATAAAACCAATAAAATGCTAGTTTAAAGGAAAAAATAATCTTAAATGTACTGCACAAAATCTCGGAATGTTTGGACACCGTGCGCTCGCTACGCGCACTCAAAGAGACCGCCGGCAACCGGCATCACCACGCTGTCGACCATTCCTCGTTTAAATTCATTAATCAGCGCGCCACCCGTGGGAAATTCTCCACAACACTTTTTTTTATAAATAGATACATACATTACATATGGTTACGTCTATATCCCTTGTGGGGTAGACAGAGCCAACAGTCTTGAAAATACTGATAGGCCACGCTCAGGTGTTCGGTTTAATGATAGAATTATTTTAAATAGATAAATAAGTAAAATTAAAATCGCGTATTTTTTATCAATTATTTAGTACAAGAATCGGATACTGTTGACCTCTTACAATATGCAATTTACTAGTCATCCTGTATTCAAATAAATAAATATATACGGGACAAATTACACAGATTGAGTCAGCCTCGAAGTAATTTTTAAACTTGTCTTACGAGATACAAACTCAACTATACTATATTTTATAATAAAAACTTATATAGATAAACATCCAAGACCCAGACCAATCAGAGAAAGTTTGTTTTATCATCATACCCTGACCGGGATTCGAACCCGGGAACTCCAGTGTCACAGACAAACATATTACCGCTGCACCACAGAGGCAGTATAAGGGCTCGCTCACAATGTATTCTATTTCTGTTTCAGGCCAATATCTTCAATCCTGTTTCTAACGTCGTCTTCTCACTTCTTCCTCATCTTTATTTATGTTCTCACCGAATATTTCAATCACAGATCTTTTGTTACTACTTTAGGACAAACATCATTGCCGATTTTGTCCGGGCATTTATTGTTTTCAAAATCTCTGCCGTTCACGTGGCCGACAGAAATAAACAATCATACATTGCTTTTGCTCCAACATTTTTGGATTTTAGTTTTGTGGATTTCTGTGGCCGTATTTCTTAGGAAGGCCAAAATTTCGTTCCCTTTTTAGGTTCTGATATTAATTTATATATTATAAAACTTGGACCACGCCAAGATATAAAAGCTCGCGTCGCGTCTAAAATATGGTTGGAATTCCAACAAATGCCTACTCGCTCCAAATTATAGCTAATGACACAAAAATTAAAGAAATTGATAGCCGTTCCGTTCTTGAAATTCAGTCTTGTGTTGGCTTGAATCTGTGAGAATTTGGGCTTTTCATTATTTCACGCTGTGAAAAGCCACTTGATATTATTTCCTGTTTATTCGTGCTGGAATTAACATTGCTGTGTGGTTCATAGTACCAATAACAAAAAGAATTGGGCCGCTAAATCTCTTTCCCATGGATGTTGTAAAAAGCGACTAAGGGATAGTCTTATAAACTTGGGATTCTTATTTTAGGCGATGGACTGGCAACCTGTCATTTTTATCTCAATTCTATCATTAAGCCAAACAGATGAACGTGGCCTATCAGTCTTTTCAAGACTGTTGGTTCTGTCTACCTCGCAACGGATATAGATGTAACGCAAGTGATTATCGTGGTTCTATTTTCTTTTCTATTAGTGTCGGTAACTGGTAGAGCATGCCAAACGGCATTAAGTCCCATTTATGTTCATTTTAATTTGCGAAAAATAATTTATAAATAAACAAATATATAAATAAACAAATTAGGAAGTGATTGTAAATGCCGGAAACCAAACATCTTTATCCCTTACGGGGTAAACATTGTAATATAGACATGTATCGCGCTAATCTCAGGAACTACTGGTTCGAATTTAAAAAATATTTGTGTGTTGAATAGACTATTTATCGAGAAAGGCTTTAGGCAATATAACATCACGCTGAAACTATAAGGAGCCAAGGAATAATGGAAAATGTGAAAAAATAAAACGGGGAAAATTATTCATCCTTGAGGGCTTCAATGATGCCCAAAATAACTATTCCACGCGGTCGAAGTCGCGGGCACAGCTAGTATATAATAAAAAAAGACTGAAATCCCACGTTAGGCTAAAGTACAAATTCATTAAAATGAATAACACGAGTTTCGCCGCCTGTTTACAAAGCGGCCGTAAATTTGGTTAGCCACATCAAATGACAGTTCAATAGCACAGTGTACGCCATTAAAAAGACATTAGGGCGGAATCAGATGAGCTTTATAGGTCATTAACTCTTGCCATGCATTGTTACCGTGTGCTAAGGGTAGCATTGTGCTGTGTGGTTCCCGCCACTTTGGTATAGGACCACTCGCGGATGTCGTACGAGGCGACTAAGGGATAAGCACTTACAGCTAGCGCGACGAGAGATCTTACGAAGCTGCTTGTCGTAAAAGCCAAAGCCAATTCATATATTAGACAGTCGAAAGCTTGTGGAAATTGCTGAGTTATCTCATAATTATAACGTATAACTATATTATAATATACCTAATATAGTTTTATTACCGGAATGTTCAGTCGATTTCTAATGTCCATTTCCTTGAATATCAAAATATCCCTTTATCCTGAGGAAACCTGCACATTCAGGCAACTGGATGTGGAATCATATGATACGGGTAAGATTCCCCTGAAAAGTTACGATGAGTCGCTTCGTGTAAAAACCTAACTCACTCAATCCAGGATCCATGGTCAAGAGCTTACCCCGGGCTCTTCTCTAGAGTGGTGAGGATGCAACCGGGACTAAAGCCAGGTAGGATAAAAAATCTCTTTAATTTCATTTTCCCGAATGTCATTTTTCCAGAAAGTAACTTTCCCATAATGTCATTTTCGATAATGTCACTTTCCCCAAATGTCACTTTCCCCGAATGTCACTTTCGCCGAATGTCACTTTCCCCGAATGTCACTTTCCCCGAATGTCACTTTCGCCGAATGTCACTTTCCCCGAATGTCACTTTCCCCGAATGTCACTTTCCCCGAATGTCACTTTCCCCGAATGTCACTTTCCCGAATGTCACTTTCGCCGAATGTCACTTTCCCCGAATGTCACTTTCCCCGAATGTCACTTTCCCCGAATGTCACTTTCCCCGAATGTCACTTTCCCCGAATGTCACTTTCCCCGAATGTCACTTTCCCCGAATGTCACTTTCCCCGAATGTCACTTCCCCGAATGTCACTTTCCCCGAATGTCACTTTCCCCGAATGTCACTTTCCCCGAATGTCACTTTCCCCGAATGTCACTTTCCCCGAATGTCACTTTCCCCGAATGTCACTTTCCCCGAATGTCACTTTCCCCGAATGTCACTTTCCCCGAATGTCACTTTCCCCGAATGTCACTTTCCCCGAATGTCACTTTCCCCGAATGTCACTTTCCCCGAATGTCACTTTCCCCGAATGTCACTTTCCCCGAATGTCACTTTCCCCGAATGTCACTTTCCCCGAATGTCACTTTCCCCGAATGTCACTTTCCCCGAATGTCACTTTCCCCGAATGTCACTTTCCCCGAATGTCACTTTCCCCGAATGTCACTTTCCCCGAATGTCACTTTCCCCGAATGTCACTTTCCCCGAATGTCACTTTCCCGAATGTCACTTTCCCCGAATGTCACTTGCCCCGAATGTCACTTACCCCGAATGTCACTTCCCCGAATGTCACTTTTCCCGTAAAGATTAAGTACCTTTGGAGTGGGTTCGTTTATTTCGTTTAAAAACAAACTTGGAGCCGTTAATAAAAGTTTAAGTATTTTCCTTACTTATGTTTAGGCTCTGTTCACACTGTTCTTCGTAGGTATATTTTCATATCGTCAATAACACAATGACTTCGTGACCGTTAACCGCAGCTAATAATAAAATGACAGTGTGACACTGTTCTTAACGTTATTTTAACGTTCGCGATAAAGTTATTAATTAGCCACCTGTGATCAAATCAAATACTACCAAGATTCAGATGGAAACATATATATAATCACGTCTTTATATCTTGCGGGGTAGACAGAGCCAACAGTCATGAAAATACTGATAGGTCACGAGCAGCTATTTGGCTTACCGATAGAATTGAGATTCATATAAAGTGTCAGGTTGCAAGCCCGTCGCCTAAAAGAAGAATCTCAAGTTTATAAGCCTATCCCTTAGTTAGTTCTCAAGAAAGTTAACCACAAATTGCCGTGTGAATTCATGGATATAGATTATCAGCGTTTCCCAGGCGACTGTACTTGGTACAGTCGCAGCAGTTAACTTTTACGCCGCCTATTAAAGGGATAATTGTCAGCCTAATGAACTCCTCTCTGCTTATTCGTACATAGAGTAATAACGAACAGAGTATTTAGATATGTTTCAAATATTTTTAAAGGCGTTGTTATGTCCTTAATTGAAATAAATCATTTTATTTGAAACAAACATATATACATACATTAAATCACGCCTTATTCCCGGAGGGGGAGGCAGAGACTATATCTTTCCAGTTGGCACGATCTCTGCATACTTCTTTCGCTTCATCCGCATTCATAACTCTCTTCATGCATGCTTGCAAAACCACCGGGTTTTGGGTAATCTTGACCTGACCTTACTAGCGACTATTACTTAACTAGCGACTCGCCCTGGCTTCGCACGGGTAGCATTTATAGAAATAACCCTTCCTCAGAAAAACCTCTTTCCAACATTTCAAACAAGAACAAAATTCATCCACAACTTTTCGAGACTACGCATACATACAGACAAAGAAAATAAAGAGACTTTATAATGGTTTTCTGAGAAAGCTTTATATATACAATTAATGTTGCTTCACAAAACCGGGGCGGTTCGCTAGTGTATGTATTAATTTCATACATATATTCACATCTATATCTCTTGCGGGGTAGACAGAGCCAACAGTTCCGAAAAGACTGATAGGCCACGTTCAGCTGTTTGACGAGAATTGAAATTCAAATAGTGATGGGTTGCTAGCCAATCGCCTAAAAGAAGAATCAAAAATTTATAAGCCTATCACTTAGTCGCCTTTTACGACATCCATAGGAAAGATATGGAATAATCCTATTCTTTTTTCTATTGATGCCGGGAACCACACGGCACAGCACACAACACAAATTCACATCTGATATTATTCGCTACTCTACGTCAGAACTTGCAAGTCTAAAAACTGGGAGGGCGGGTAACTTATGATAGTAATTTGTCTTGATGGGTACTCTTATGGCGATCTTACCCTTTATGCAAACCCATATTTATTTTCTATTTCTTACTGAAGATTGTCATCCCAAGTTATTATAAATGCGAATGTAAGTTTGAAGGAAGTATGCAGAGATCGTGGCAAGTGGAAAGAGGTAGTCTCTGCCTACCCCTCCGGGAAAGAGGAGGTGATTTTATGTATGTATGTAAGTTTATTTGTTTGTTCTTCCTCATTAAGGGTTATCTAATGAATTTATCTTTATTGAAATATCACGTATGTATTATTAAGAGTCTATCCCGATAATCCCGATAAAAACTATAGTTCCCGTGGAATTTGCAGAAAAATTGTGTTCGTTTGAACGTGACGCTAAATTCGTCGGTTTTTGTAGGTGGCGTACAATTTGTTGCTTTTTGTAGGCGGTGCTAATTTCGTAGCTCTTTTTGTCGATGGCGCTAAATTCACGGAGGCGAAGGTGCGGGTAAAAGCTTTATTTATAATATTTATTAATATAAATAGATACCACTTTGCATGACGACTAAATAAACCCAGAGAAATGAACAAGATGCCGCTGTCTTTAGGCATAATATGTAATTAGTTAAGTATTTTATTTTAAATCAACGTGGTTCACCGCTTTATACTTCCAATGAATTGCGCTAGATGGCGTTTTTCTGTTATTTTACCAACAAGGCTATGTTGTTTAATCATATAAATTCGGATGTACTAACTATGACTTGAATGAACTTCGAGTGGGGACGACGAATACACGCCTATTTCTTTTTATATACCTTACGAAAATCCCAAAAATACATGACTAAAGGTATGTAAGTGTGAACGTGGACAGTCACCTACAACAAAACACTAAACTAATGTACGGTAATTTTCGGACACGTTTACATCATTAAGCGATATAGGAGATGGTAATAGCATTTGTCTCATTCCACAGCTGATTGCGGCCGGCAATCTGAGGGTTCGACCCCTAGATCTGACACCGCAAAAATGTATGGTCATTTCGGGCCTTGGATCACAGAAATAGCAGATAAGACAACTACAAGATTAGGTACTATTTCACTATAACTATTCACTACATATAATGAAGGAAAGTCCCCGTATTTAATCTGTCTGTATATATGTACGCTATTCTCGGAAAGTTGTTAACGGATTTTGTTCCTGTTTGAACTGTTTATTTGCTCTAAAAGTCGAGGCGGGTCGCTAATTTATAATAAACCGATTTCTGTTTTTTAACTGCGCAGACGTTTTTATGTTATACGAAAATATTTGAGCCATTTAGACCGTTCGTTAGGTCGTTATTTTATTGAGTTTTTATACAGACCTCATCACTTTTCACAGCCCCTGCATTCTTTAGCCACACCCCAGATTCATTATCTTATCACTACATAGTATAAAACAAAGTCGCCCATTTTGTCTGTAGTCCCTTCGTATGCATAAAACTTTAAAACTACGCAACGGATTTTGATGCGGTTTTCACTAATAGAAAGAGTATTTTCTCCGACAGGTTTTTATATATTATTGAAATACATTGAAACTATATTAGCTGAGTTATAGCGATTTATGTCCAAGAAGTCAGAAAAAAAATCTAATTGAAGATTGCATTTGTGCGTGCGCCGCTTATACCGTTGGATACAAGTAAGAACAATGTATAGCAAAAACATTGGTCTTTATTAGTTCTACAAAAAAGTCCGCGATGACATATATCCAGCTTTTTTATTTAAGTCACAAAAACTACTTTTCTGTATTAAAAAAACATTTAATTCGTTGGGTGATGTTTAACTGGTGATATAACCAATAATACATATATCCTTATCAAAATAAGTAAGTTCATCATCACGAGCATTTAATTTAGATTATTTTTGCAGTTTACAGTGTGTTATTTAGACATATAGTTTAGGAGATATCACGATATTAGTATTGCGGCACGGTACGGGCCGGCCGCGGCGGCGGGGGCAGCGTCCCTATAAATAGCGCGTCAATATCGTTTTTTTTTTTCCAAAAACTGATAGGGGGGGCGATCAAAGAAGAGTCACAGAAACCAAAAAACATTTTAATATTTTAAACGCGGTTAAGGGAAAGAGAAGTTATTGTGAATTGAAAATTAGTATCCAATATGTGTTGGTGCGTTGACTGTATATGTCGAAGTAGCGGGATACACGCAAACGAAGTTGCGCGGGTCAGCTAGTCATTGCTATGTCCCAAGTTTATACTACTTGTCACTATTTGACTCAATTCTATCATCAAGCCAAAAAGCTGATCGTGGCCTATCAGCCTTTTCAAGACTGTTGGCTCTCTTTACCCTGCAAGAGACGTGGTAATTAATATTTATATAGGTCCAAACCTAGACACAGAAATTTTTGAATACGAGTTCTTAAATTGGTTTAAGATTCAAAAATTACTACCCACATCCCTCTAAAGGGTCAATACAGGGTTCAGCTTTTCGTATTAAGATTGTCGGCGAACGAAGTCGGGGGCGAGTCAAAAATATTAATTCTCTCCGATGAAGCTAATTTCCTTTTTTCTGTGATCTTAAACATCTCTCAACCCGTCTAATAGCAAGTGTAATGGCATTAAAATGTTGTGGTTGTTCTAATTTTTATTTGTAACTAACTGTTGCCCGCGATTTCGTTGGCCGAAGCTTAGAGACAAACAAAAAAGCTGACCCCCTGTATTGCCCCCTTGTAGGGGTGGGGAGAGAAATTTTGGTATACCAATTTAAACAAAAATGGGAACAAAACAAACATACATCTAAGAAAACCGCATTCAAATCGGATCGATAAAGTTTTCGCGTTATGCTAGTAAAAACATACAGGCAGACAGATATTTTAAAATTCACATTTTTTGCTTACATAAATCATAACTTTAATGTAAGTACAGACATCAGTTACAATTTTCTTATATAAATTGACTAGCTTATGCGCGTGACGTCGCTCGTGTGGAAATTATAAAAAGTAATATAAGTCACTCCTGCCCCTGTACCTTGTTACACGCGACCAAAAAAAGAACTATCGAAACGTTTAGTTCGACTATTTGGTATTTTCTCACTAATTATATAGCCGTGTGGTTCCCGGCACCAATAGAAAAAAGAATAGAACCGCTCAATCTCTCTCCCATGGATGTCGTAAAAGGCTACAAAGGGGTAGGCTTATAAACTTGGGATTATTCTTTAAGGCGATGGGCTAGCAACCTGTCACTATTTGAATCTCAATTCTATCTTAAAGCCAAATAGCTGAACGTGGCCTATCAGTATTTACAGGACTGTTGGCTCTGTCTACCCCGCAAGGGATATACATACATACATACATACATATAATCACGTCTATATCCCTTGCGGGGTAGACAGAGCCAACAGTCCTGAGCGGACTGATAGGCCACGTTCAGCTATTTGGCTTTAAGATAGAATTGAGATTCAAATAGTGACAAGTTGCTAGCCTATCGCCTAAAAAAAGAATCTCAAGTTTGTAAGGGATATTGACGTGATTATATGTATATACGTGTATGTATATAGACATTTTTGTCTCCATCTCGAAGTTTGATGAAGGAATGGTGAAGGTTCTATTAGCTCAAAGAGTACTTTCGCACACTCACTCTGATTTACCTTCAATTTCACTTGAGAGACTTATCTCAGTCACACGGCTACGGTCGCAACGGTTCACATTCAAAACAATTACATTTGTCCGCGTTGACACTATCTCTAAGTAATAGATAGGACCCAAT